>NC_080793.1:33511160-34116160 GCF_028018385.1 Neofelis nebulosa | reverse complement strand
TCTTATTAATTTGCATATAATTATATATACTTTACATAAAGTATATAAAATTTCTCTTTATATATAAGACAATAAGCTCATTACTTGAGTTACAATATTTTTTGGCTTAGTTTGTTTGAATTTTTGGTTACTTATGCTTTTTGTGTTGTTAAAAAAAATTTTTTTTGTAGTTAAATTTATCAACTTTTTCTTTTGTGGTTTCTGGGTTTTGCCTCAAACTGAGAAAGGCCTTCCCCTATCTGAGATTATTAAAAAAATTTTTCCTATGGTTTCTTTTAGTTCTTTCATGGTTTCACTTTTTACATTTAAATCTTTTATATGTAAGGTGTGAGGTAGGGATTTAACTTTACTCCTTTCCAGATGGCTATCCACTTGTCCCAATTAAATTTATTGAATAATTCCTTTCCTTTCATTAATTTGAAATGCCCACATTTCCAGATACAAAAATTACTATGAGTAATTTTTATTCTTTTAAAAAAACTTTTTTAACGTTTATTTATTTTTGAGAGACAGAGAGAGGCAGAGCATGAGCAGGAGAGGGGGAGAGAGAGAGAGAGATACAGAATCTGAAGCAGGCTCCAGGCTCTGAGCTGTTTGTTAGCACAGAGCCCAACGCGGGGCTCAAACTCACGAACTGTGAGACCATGACCTGAGCTGAAGTCAGATGTGCAACCAACTGAGCCACCCAGGTGCCCCAGTAATTTTTATTCTTTCAATTTACTTGTTACTAATCTCAATTTAAACTTTTTTTGTAATCAACATCTTATGTAGTAAAAATTTTATAATTTGATTTTATAATAAGAATGCTATTACTTATGTAATAATAAAGGAAACTATTACAAAAACAAAAAAGAAAGTAAAGATTTTTCATTGATTTAAAAAGTAATTTTATAGCAAATTAGTGAATAAATGCTAATGACAAGATGCAAACAATAGAGAAGTATATTAAATGAAATGTAAGAAGAATCCTTTCTCACTATGCACATACTGTTCCCTTCACACAGGTGGAGCCTGTTAATTCAGTGTTTGTTCTCCCAAACCTTTTTAAAAATGCACTTAACACACATGCATGTGTGTGTGCATTTATGTGTACCATAATGCTGGCCTTCATCTTGCTATTTTCACTTGGGGATCTCTCCATATTTGCACAAATAGATTCGCCCCACTTTCTAATAGTTGTATTATGTGCCTTGTTTAGTTGTACCATCACTAACGAAACCACCCTAAATGATAAACATTTAAGTTAATTCCAGTGTTTCTCACCTACAAATAATGTTGGGATGAACATCATGTGTATACATCTTTGCCCACGTGGGAGTACTTCCCAGGGGCAAGATCTTGCTAGTGGTCTTGTTAATCAGGAGGTTTAGCATCTAACATTTGGATGTGCCAGACTGACTTCCAAAACACTGCAGGAGAATGCCTATTTCCACACACTCTTCACAGCACTGGTGATCTTTGGAAATGTTGCTGAAATGTAGGTAAAGACTGCATTGTGTTATTTTGGCTTGCATTTCCCAAGTGGTTGGGGAGATTGAGTGTCAGGTCAGATCTTACTGACCATTCCTTTCCTATACATTGAGACGGCACATCCGAAACTGAAACGTCGCTGGGAGAAGTAAGGCAAACTATTCATTAGGAACAACGTGCCGCCAGTCAGAACACTGTGAATGCTGGCCATATCATGTACGTGTGCCACTGGAACCCAAGAGACTGAGAAACAGAAGCCCCCACTCTAGGCTGGACACTGAGCTGTGGGTTCCAGATGCTGCCACTCTGCCCGTGTGGCTTCACATCAGCCTCACCCCTTCTCTGAGCCTCAGTTTCTTTATCTGTAAAGTGGAAGGTGGACAGCTGGTGTCTGATACCCAGGTCCCCACATTCCAGGGGCCCCGTCTCCTCCTACCTGTGCTCTCAGTGAAGTTCCCAAGGTTGAGGATGTCGTTGAGTTCTTGGTAGTGGTTCTGTTTGATGTAGGTGGTCTTTTCTGGGGTGTCTTGCAGCTGCATCGTGACCTCTTCCAAGTCTTTATCCAGCTAGAAGACAAAGGTTCTAGCTGAGTCAGAGCCCCTGGCCCAGTCCCTTCCCCGGCTCACAGGGTCGTGGGACTGGGCCTCAGGCTGCCCTCAGGAGGACACTGAGAGCCAGAGACGCGACGCATGCTGGGGAAGAGATGCAGAGGGCCCCTGAGGACTGTTGCTGCAGGTGAAACTGTGATGGGGAGGGAGGGGGAATGGGCTTTGCAACCATGTGTTCAGTGTAGGCTTGTGCCCATCATGATGGAGCAGCTGGGCAAGCCCAGGGACGCAGGGCAGGAGAGTATCAGAGCACAGGCTCTGAAGGTGGACAGGTCTGCGGGCAAACTCAGAGCTGCCCTTTACTGCCTGTGTACTGGTTTGTGAGAACTGAGTGTCAACTCCTTCATCTGTAGAATGGGGTAATAACAGTAGCTACCTCTTGTGGTTATTGCGGAGATTAAATCAGATGATGCATTTAAAGTTTAGCCCAGTCCTTGACACATAATAAGGGTAACGTGCTACTACAATGATATTACTATAATTATTGTTATTGGTACCTAGCAAGACCCCTGTAGGGGAGGGCAGATCTACGGGTTGGTTAGCTGTGGGTCTCACACTGACACAGAAGGTCAGGCCAGTAGGGGTTCCTCCAGAGGATGGACTGCAGGGGCTTTCAGGTTATAGGAAAATCAGATGCAAGCCCTGGGGCAGTTCAGCCCTTGAGAAGCCTGGTGTGTGTGTGTGTGTGTGTGTGTGTGTGTGTGTGTGTGTGTGTTGTGGGGTGGTAGCTGGGGAAGGCAGCAGGCATCTTATTATAGTATAAGGGAGAGAAAGCTATAAGCAGTAAAGTGTTGTCCTGATGTCAAGAGCACGGCCATTAATTTTTAAATACATTTTCCTGTGGAGAAGGAGAGAGATACTTTCTTCTGTGTGACTCAAACAGCAGGGCTAGGATCAAAGGAAGCCAGATTGTGATTCGATTCCAGGAAAAACAACCCAACATTTTAGGGCTTTTGACAGTGGCTTTGGTTTCACGTTTCCTGAAGTGGGTGAACTCTATTGCTGGAATGTGCCAGTAAAAGTCAAATGTCAAGATACGGTAGTTCCAGGCACAGGGAGATCTGATAGTAACACAGAACCAGCAATGGGCTTTGAGGGGCAGAATCCTTTCCTACTTTGCTCTGGTGGCAAATGGGCTATCCCTTCTAAAGCAGTCACCTTTCGATGCACAGACAACTGTGTAATGGATCTTTGTGACAGACTAAGGTGAGCCCCCCAAAAGGCTACTAGATCTAGCAAAGGCAAATACAGAATGCCCAGCCACATTTAATTTCCAGGTAACAATGAATCATTTTTTTTACTGTAAGTATATCCCAACTATTGTATGGGCCATCCTTATACTAAAAATACCATTGGTTGTCTGAAATTCAAATTTAACTGGGCATCCCATATCTCCTCGGACAACCCTATGTTTCCCTTCTTCTTCATGAATGTCCTGCTAGAGACTACATTTCCCAGCGTCCCCTGTGTCTAAGTGTGATCATGTAAGTTCTTGCCAAGGCAACTGGAGCAGAACCAACATTGTACAAATTTTTGTATCACTTGCTTATCCCTTGTGTGGACTTCCTCTTCCCTTCCTGCGACTGAGGACAGGACCTGCCTTCCACTCGGTTTTAACTGTGCTGGTGAGGAATATGCCTTGGGGAATGGCGGACAGGAAGAGTGAACAAACCTCATCCAGCCAAGGCCATGGAGGCAGAGCTTCCTGCCAACCTGGGCCAATCTCCTCACGACCATTATGTGACAGAGAAATATTTTCTTTGGGTCGCTTCATTTTGGGGTCTCTGTTACAGCAACTTAGCAAGTATCCTGACCAACACACTCGCCCTTATTTCTTCCCTGTTCCACTCATTGAATGAGAAGTTCTCTATGAAACACACAGCCTGCAGACCATGGGCCAGTCATACACATGGACCCAAAGAGACGTGTGCAGAAGGGGAAGGTAATTTGGTCTCCCCTCCTAGGTATAGAAAATCCAGAATTTGAGGTCCGGCTTGGGCACAAAGGATTCTAGTTGTGGCCTCTCTGGAATACTGAAGGACCAGTTAAGGACCCTCAGGACAACAGTGAGGTCTGCTACAGCAAACTCTCCTGTCTGAAAAATTTCTCTTCACCCCTTCCTGTCTCTCTGTACTCATATAAATGAGGGTGGTTACTGGGTTTGGAGAGTGACAAATTAAGGGGGGTGGTCCCCACACACTTAGGAAGCTCCTATAATCTGGGAGCTCACAAATCTCTAAGAACTCCTTTCTTTCTGAGGATGCCTTGAATCGGGGCACTGCTGGACTCCATGAACCTGGGCCAGGGGATTCTGACAAACTGCCTATGTCTAGTTTATGTCCCCCCTGGTTCTGGTGGCCGTAACTCCAGCACCTGGGACTGCACAGCCTGATGCAAGGGGGTGTCCAGAGGGGGCGAGGTCAGGAGCGGCAGCCCCGAGAGGCCCTACTCTGGGGCAGAGGGACAAGACCAGGAGGCTAGGGCCCTGGCTGCCGGTGCTGAGGGAGGTACCTCTGTGATCTTCATTCGCAGGCGATGGTTTTCAGACTGCAAGCCCTCCAGGCGGGATGTGCTTGCTTGGTTCACGCTGGTGACTGAGGTGGACGTTTTTGAATCTTCCTTCTTCTGATTCTGAGTGAACTGGAATCGCCTGTTCTGGGTTGCTGCATCTGGGTTTGTTCTCAGAGTGATGAGCTGGAAGGACACGGGATGACTGAAAGGAGAACCCCGGGGTCCTCCTCCCCGGTGTCCCATCCCCTCCGCCACAGCAGGTCCTGCACTGGAGGCAGCACAGACACAGGCTGGGAGCCCGGAGCCCTGGGTTCAGGCTCATCTCTGCCACTCGCTGGTGTGTGACCTTGGGAAGCCCCACCCCCCTCCCTTGCCGAGTCTGTTTCTTTCCTTGTCAGCAGAAGTCTGGTCTCCTGACCGAGGCCACCTGCATCCAGAACCCCCTGCAGAGCCCACCCCTAGGCCTGATTCCAGCTGAGCCGTACTCTGCCTTAGGCTTCGTTCCACATGGAAAATAACCCTGAGGATGACGTTGGAAGACAATGGATGGAGACAAATGAAGGCTTCTCCTTTTTAGAACCATTGATGAGTGTTGAGGACAGACAGGTGACTAGTTCTGTCATGGACAAAAGTGTTGTTATATAAGAAAAAAGGCCACTGCTCGATCCCGGTCTTACTCATTTATTCAAGAAACATTTCTGGCTTGAGTCTGGCTCTGGGCCTGCACCGGACAGCCAGGACTGAGGGAGGCGTGGCCCCTGTCTGTCAGGACCCCATGGTCCAGAGGCCGGAAGTATCCAGGGCAGGCTGGGCTGTGGGTGCTGTGGGCCTGGGCTGGGCTCTGTGGAGAGCCTGAGGGATGGTGAGGAAAGGGAGTTCCAGGGGGAAGAAGAGGCATATGCAAATGCAGGGGGTGCCTGGGACTCAGGGTGCTTATGGAGAAGGACAGTTTGGATGGTGGACAGGGTTCTTAGGAGAAACTGGAGGAGACCCAAAGTTCCTGAAAGGCAGCCCATACTGGGGACTTGATTCTGGAGCCAGAGGGGCAATGAGGAGTTGTTGAGGGTAACAGAGGAGAGTGACATGGTCAGGGCTGGGCTTGGAGCCATCTGGCATCTTTGACTGGCATGAGAGGATGTCAGAGTGTAGGCAGAGAGATCTTAGCATTGGGCTGGAGCCTTGACAACCAGAGAAAGAAGGCATACACAGCATCAGTGTTCCAGGGAAAACACTGCTCTGGGACTGACTGGATGGAGGTGCCATGGGCAGTCTGTCTGGGGGACAATGGACCCCGAGTGATCTCTTTTCACCCCATTCTCCTTCCCCTACTTGGGCCAATAATTCCTTCTACCCTCTCTATTTTCCCCTTCTTTTCTGATGCTGAGACCAGCCAACTGCAGGGGCTCCCAAGACACCAAGGCCTCTGGTTCACCTGCGTGCTGATGGGAAGGATAAGGTTTGAGAAACATCTCTCAGGCTGGTCTTCAAGATCAGTGCTTCTGATGAATGGAAAATGTAAGTGGCTGTTCAAAGTGGTTATTCCTTTTTACCCACTAACACTACTTTTGCGACTCTATCTGAAGGGAGTAGCCAGAAATGGGGATCATGTGTTATGTAGAAAAAAGTTAATTTATAATATAAAAAAAATCTGGAAATGACTGTAATGCTCATCAATAAGGGAATCAAGCAGATAAGAAGACACGGGGTATCCCCCGTCAATGGTGGTTATGCTGTGAGAAAATGCACAGGAGACATTAACAGTGAAAAAGGCAAACTACAAAATGATATGTGAGCTCTCATCGCAGCCCTAATGGGAAAAGCATCACTGCCTAACCATTTAAAAAAGACTGGAAGGGGGGCACCTGGGTGGCTCAGTTGGTTAAGTGTCCGACTTCAGCTCAGCTCACGATTTCGTGGTTCCTGAGTTAGAGCCCCACATCGGGCTCTGTGCTGACAGCTCAGAGCCTGTAGCCTGCTTCGGATTCTGTGTGTCTCTCTCTCTCTCTGCCCCTCCCCCCGTCTCAAAAATAAATGAAACATTAAAAAAACAAAAAGAAACACTTATTAAAAAAATACTGGGAGGAAACGCATAAAAACTATGTAGTTTTTAGTTAAAAAAACTAAAACGAAACATTAAACAGTGATTATTCTTGGGTGATGCGACTCTGTGAGATTTCTGGAAAATCTGGTTTTTACTTGTTTGCATTTTCCAAACTTTCCGTGATCATAACAAGTACAGAAAGCATAAAACTGCCAGAAGGCGGAGGAGGCCAGGTGTCCCCTCTGTGCAGGGTCCAAGACCAGAGGCCAGAGGGCAGGGTGCAGAGGGCGGGCCGTACCTTGGGCACAAACACCAGGCAGAGGGTGATGGTGCTGCAGAAGATGATGACCAAGGCGACAATGCAGAACTGCACGTTGGGCTGGTCTCGGGTCAGGAAGGAGACGGCGGCTCCGATGATACACATGATCCCCACGTTGTAGACACTCATCCCAATGTACTTGCTGTCGTTGAGGGCAGGGATGCTGACGTTACGCGTCTCCCAAGCCAGGAAGCAACCGAACAACTGAAATGGTGAGTGGAAAGGGGAAGTCATCATTATCACATGGTGGTACACACCTGCCACTCTGAGAAGGGGGTCAGGGCCAGGCCTTCTGGATGTCACCCTCAGTCTCCACTGGTGGCCTCAGGTGGAGTCCTGCTGAGGAAATGCAGACTGGGGGTGTCGGAGCATCTGGTTCTCCTTCGCCCCACCACAGTTCACATACAGGAGGCCATGGTGGGAAGGGTTTCCAGATGGGATCTCGACCGCCTCCCCTCACTCTAGAGCGAACACTGAGGCCCAGAGAGGAGGAAGAGGCTTGTCCAAGGCCACACAGTAAAACAGTGGCAAAAGTGGACTATGTTTCTAGAAGTTCAGTCCTGTCTTTTTTTACTGCTAAACAAGCCAGAGCACCTGTGTCTGGGACTTCTATTTACCTCCCAATGCACAAAGTCACTCAGAATGGAGATTACATTTCCTAACTGTCCTTGGAGCTAGGTGTGGTGTATGATAGGTTCAGGACAGCACCATGTAGGTGGAAGTGGTGTGTACAAGTTCTGGGAAGTGTCTATTAAGGGAAACGGTGTTCCTTTCCCTCCTTCCTAGTAGGAGTGGAGTATGATGGGTGGAGCTTGAGAAGCCATCTTAGACCACAACAGTCATCTTAGACCAAGATGTGGGAGTTGTATGATAAAGATGGGGGAGCCACAAGATCCAAGGAGCTGAGATTCTGGGAGCCCCCCACCAACCCTAGATTGTTTATCTGAAGAAGGAAGTTAACTATCTCTTAAGAAACTATCTTTTCTGTCACTTGCAGCTCTACTCCTAACCAGTATATCTCCCAACAGAAATGGACAAGGTAGAGGTTCAGTGTGTTCTAAGCCTAAGCCTTCCTGGGTGGTCTAAGGGGAGGGAAGGTTGTGGAGGAAGTGCAGCCGGAATGCCCAGCAGAATGGTGGTGTGGGCGGGGGTTGGGGGGAGAGCTGACCAAGACTGCTGACTGTTCAGGGCCTTCAGCTGTAGTCCAGGCCCTTCCAAGAGGACTTTCCTCAAAGGCCCCTCTTTCCTCTGACCTCATCATCGCAGCTCAGGGCATCCAAAACTGCATGGCCACTTAATATCACCCCGAGGGCTTCTGTTTTCAGGTTTGACTTAATACGGCAGCAGCAAAATGCCATGTGGTGGAGGGCAGCTGGGCACAAGGCCGGAGGATCTGGAATCTGCTACTCTCCATTGGCTCTGTGATTTGGGGCAAGTCACTTCATCTCTCAGGGCCTCAGTTTCACTATCTGTGAAATGGGAATAATAATAATACCACCTCACAGGGTTTGTATCCAGATGAAATGAGAAGATGACTGTAGTGCTGCACAAAGCATTTTGTAAACCAGTGTCCTGTACAAGGGTAAGTTAAAAGTCATTTTGTAATTGGTATTATTTAAACAAACATGGCTGCTTTCCTCTCCTTTTCTCTAAATGTGTTATCTCACAGACCAATTTATTTATTTACTTATCTATCTACCTACCTATAATTTTATTTATTTATTTATTTATTTATTTATTCATTCATTTATTCATTTATTCATTTATTCATTTATTCGTTTATTTTTGAGTGATCTCTACACACACACTTGGGGCCCAAACCTATAAGAGTTGCATGTTCCATCAGGTGAGCCATCCAGGCACCCCCAGACCTATTTGTTTTTTAAAGATTCCTTTTAAAATGGGGGAGCGAGAAGCCCAGGAAGCAGATGCTGAGTGAGGGAAAGAATCCAACGCTGTTGAAAGTCTGCTTTGTGCTAGTTCCTTCGTGTGTGGGCCCTTCAGTCCCACAGTGCCTATGCTGGCTGGGCTCTGCGGTCCACTTCTTCCAGGGAAGAATCACAGGCCGGACGAGCCTCACTGACCTGTCTGGGGGCCCACTACACCATCACAAGAGTCTCTACCAGTCGTAAAATGTGGGCGAGTCTGGGGACCTGGTGGTTGGCTGCAAATCTCTGAAGACTGTCGGGAGGAAACAGTAACTTGTTCTTAGGCCTTCAAGGAGTAGAATGAGGGTTCATGGGCACAAGTTACATCAAGGCAGATTTTAGCTGAAGATAGGGAAGAACCTTCTAGAAAAATAACCCATCTATAGTGGGTTGAACAGTGGCCCTAAAAGACATGTCTATATCCTAATCCACAGAGACTGAATATTTGGAGAAGGGGTCCTTGCAGATATAATTAAGGGTCCTGAGATGAGATCATCCTGGATTATCTAGGTAGGCCATAAATCAAATGATAAGTGTCATTGTAAGAGACACACAGAGGAAAGACCTGGAAAAGAGAGAGGGCCATGTGAAGATGGAGGTGGAGACGGAGTGATGGAGCCCCAAGCCAAGGATGGAGCCATCAGCTGCTGGGGAGAGGCAAGGAAGCATTTTCCCTGGAGCCTCTGGAGGGGGCACAACTCAACCTTGGTTTTAGACTCCTGGCTTCCAGAACTGTGAGAGAATAATGTGTGTTGTTTTAAGCCAGTCTGTGTTTACCCATTTGTGGTAGTTTGTTACTGCAGCCACAGGGCACTAATACATCATCCCTGGGTGGCACAGGCCACTTTGAGGTGGGTGAGGTCCCCATCACTAGAGGTGTGGAAGCAGTGAGTGAACAAAACTTGTTGGGGATGCGCACTAGGGGCCAGGAGTCCTGAAACATCTGACAGGAGAGTGGGCCTGCAGGGCTGGGCACACTCTTTCCAGCCTTGAAATGCTGTGGATTCAGAGCAGGAGGACCTGGGGGTGGGTAGAATTTTAGTCACAGACCCTAAGGGCCAGGACGGCTGTGGGTTATTCCGTGCATACACTGGAAACAGTAAAGCACGTGTGCTGCCAAATACACTGGAAACAGTAAAGCACGTGTGCTGCTTTTATTGACACGATCTGACTGAAGGTAATAGCTTCACTGGAAGAGATATAGTCATCTCCAGCCACTTTTGCAAGTAGGTGGGGAAGATAATGGATGGTCAAAACGTTACAGATAAATCCAGTTTAAAGAGTCAATCGGATTCAGCATAATCTAATTTCACAGTGTCTCAGGATCAGGGAACATGGAGCCGGAGGCGTCCTGGAGAGTCTGGTTTCAGTCTCTTTATTCAGCAAGTGCTAGGGGTCTCAAGTCATAGGTACCACCATGCTTCCTGTGACAGGGAGCACTTCCTTCCTAGGGGGCGCCACCACATCTGCAGACACTGCTCTGTTGGACAAAATCCTTCTTTACTGTGGACTCGAAAGCTGCCTTCTGGCAACTTTGCCCACTAATGATGGATCTGCCTTCCGGTCCATGCCACTGTCTCTGACAGCTCTAGTGACCATGTCTCCTGAGTGCCCTTCTCCAAGTGCAGGGCTGTTGGCCAGCCTCCAAGTCCCAGTTCCACTCCGGGCACCTCCTGGGGACACCTTCAGGGTCATTACCTTGTGGGGCCCAGATTGCAGCCCAGTGATCTTCAAAGAATCCCTATGGAAACTGGTCTCAACTAGTATGAAGTTGGGGACAATCTTTGCCTAGGGTTGCCTAGTATATGCTCCTCTGGTGTGGCCCCTCAGTAACAGTTCTCTGAAGCAGCAGGATACATTCGAGCAATACAAGAAAACCTGGTTTACCTGACCTTTGGAGACGGCTTCATTCTTGGCCTCTAAGTGGAAGCTATACAGAGGCGACTTATATACAGATGGTGACTATATGGATGGTGACCTAACTTTCCTGTACAAAGACCTAAGGAGGGTATGGTACCTGGTTTCCTGTCCCTGGAGGGATTTCAGTGGAGGCATGGTTTGCACAGGATGTGGAGAGAAGAGTCAGGGGTCAAGCTGGGATAAGGTGGGGGTGCGGCTGTCCTTTTCAAATCGTTCCAGATGTGTCTGGTGGGCTTGGTATGTGACCTTTGACGCCAACAGTTGGGTGGAGTGGAAAGAGTACTGGGTTCGGAGGTTGGAGGTTACCAGGTGCCCTTTAACCTCTGTGAGCCTGACTTTCCTCATATCTACATAAGATGAGGATGACTCCACTCACCTCCCACAGACTTTGAGAGAATCCAGTAAAATGTGGGATGTGAACGTGCGGTAGATGTTGACCGACCGTTGTTCCGGGAGTGGTATGGTGGCCGCCGTGAGGCACACTCACAAGTTTTGGGGTTACTCTGTGGTTAAGCTCTTGAATCTGCTACTTACTAGCTGAGCGACCTCGGGCAAACCAAGCTTCAGCCTTCTCAGCACTGTCTGCACCTATCTCAGAGGGTTGTTGTGGGAACTGAGGTAACACGTGGCAGACGCCGGGCCCGGCAGACAGTTAAGTGCTTAGTCCTGGGGGCTCTGTTTATTTTTATGTTCACAGAGGCACCTTGGAGAGAGAGCTCTGACAGAGAAGCATCCCCCAACCTCTGCCTTCTGCTCCGCACCTACCATGAGAAGCCCCTTGTAGGCATAGACGATGCCAAGCCAGATGGTCATATGGGTGTTCTCACAGTGCTCCAGGAGAGGGCGGATGGAGATGTCCCGTCCTGCTGGGTCCGGCTGTGCAAAGAGAAAACAGAAACCCAGGGATGGCACTGGGCACCCTTCCAGCAGCCAGGGCCCCATCTGATGGCCATTTTCCCTCCCATGAGCCATCACCAATCCCTTGCCCAGGAGGCCTTTTGGGCCCCTCTTCTGTGTTCCCATGAGGCTGCCTTCTGTTTGTTGGTCATGATTCAGCCCTGAACTCTAGTCATCTATTCTTCATGCCTTTCAAACTTGACTCAGATCTCCTGAAGGTAGGGAGTGGGTCACTTCCTGTGCCTCTAGTACTTAGCATAGGACCAGGCCCAGAGCATACATCTGTAATGTTTGTTGAAAGAGTGAGGGTGAGAATGAGGCACACAGTTATGTCAAGAGGCCTTCAGGTGTCTTTGGGATTAACCCTAGTAACTACTGGCTAGGCCAGAAGAAGGAGACCTTTTTGCCCATCACCCTGAGTGAGGGAGCAGTGGTAGCAGCCATGTTATATACCACATGACCTATCCTGGGCCAAAGCTGATAGGTCAAAGTGTGGGTACCTGACCTACAGCTGCCAATCCGGAGTCTGGTCAAAGACTTACGAGGTTTCCTAGTACAAAGTGCTCTGCTTGAAAAGGGATGGTGGAGAGGATCTTACCCAAATGTGTTCTCTCTCTTAACAATTTTAGCTGGCAATCTCTGGGAAATAATCAGCCACATGGTGGAAAAAGGAGAAAAACACACCCAGAGAACGAAAAAAAAATATATATTCTACATATTTTTTTCTGAACCGTTCAAGAGTAAGTTATAGACATCCTGACCTAAATATATAGCAAGTATTTCCTAAGGATGAGGAGACTCTCTTACATAACCACATATACTTACCAAATTGAGGAAATTTAACACTGATACAGTATATTATCTAATATATTATCAGTTTTCAAATTTTGCCAATTGGCTCAATAATAATATCCTTTAAGACAACTGTGGCTTTTCCAAAGCAGGATCCAATCTGGGACTGGGTCCTGCATTTACTTGTCATGTCTTTAGTCTCCTTTAATCTTCAACAATTCCTCATCCTACTTTGGTCTTTTATGTCATTGGTATTTCTGAAGAATCCAGTTTAGCTATTTTGTAGAATGTCCTTCAGTTTGGGTTTGTCCGAATGTGTTTTCATGATCGGATTCGGGTTATGCATTCATGGCAGGAATCCTATGTAAAGTGATGTTTTTCCCTCTTTGGAGCTTCGCATCAGTGGCACTTGATGGCACTTTGTCCCATTATTGGTGATGTTACTGTGATCATTTGATTCAGGTGATGTCTGCCAGATCTCTCCACTTCAAAGGTACCATTTCCCTCTTGTAATTAATAAATAATCTGTGGGAGATACTTTGAGACTGTGTGAGTATCCCATTTCCCCATCATCAAACCAGTGGTTTCAGCATCCAGTGGTGGTTTCGACCTGAGTCATGTTCCTCTGGTGGCTGCAAAATGGTGACTTTCTAACTCTTATCGTTTTATTTAAATTTTTTTTTTTCAACGTTTTTAATTTATTTTTGGGACAGAGAGAGACAGAGCATGAACGGGGGAGGGGCAGAGAGAGAGGGAGACACAGAATCGGAAACAGGCTCCGAGCCATCAGCCCAGAGCCTGACGCGGGGCTCGAACTCACAGACCGCGAGATCGTGACCTGGCTGAAGTCGGACGCTTAACCGACTGCGCCATCCAGGCGCCCCAACTTATCGTTTTATTTAAATACTTGGCATGCCACTGTAAACAAGATCTTACTTTTCCTTCCATTTATTTATGCAGGTCAATATGCATTTAGGGGTTAATTTTTCATTCAGTGCTTTATAATCCTTACTATCATTCATTTTGATGCTCAAATTTTCTGAGATCTGGCCAGTGGGAAACTGGCTCCTTCATGCAGCCTCGTGTGTTTTTTCAGTACATCCCCATAATTTTTTGGAGCACTTTACCACTTCTCAGAACACCAAGGACTTGCACTTTTTTGTGCTTTCCTTTCCCCAGCCTAGAATCAGTCATTTCTCTGAGGAGTCTTGGTTCTTTTTAGTGGAGAATGATATTTAGAAACCAAGATCTGGGCACCAGATGTGCTCACTGTTCCTAGGGTATCATTACTTCCTTCCTCTATCTATCTATCTATCTATCTATCTATCTATCTATCTATCTATCTATCTATCTAATCTACTTATCCATCCATCCATCCATCCATCCATCTATCTACCCATCCATCCTTCCATCCATCCATCCATCATCATTCTATGTATCTATCCCTATATCTCTACCATCTGTTTATAGATAGATAGAGATAAAATCCTACACCACGGCGCTCTTCTTCCCATTCCGTATTTGCATCTTTCTTTTCTTGCAGTGAGATCTCTGGTTTTCCACACTATCACAATAGTCACTCATTTGCTCAATGCTAAATAGACACAAAATAGTTTTAGGATCTCTACATCCAAACAACAAATTTACTAAGTAAAGTTGAAGATGTATTTGTGAATCTATTTGCCTTTTGAACAGATACACACTGAGGGTATCTCATCAAAGAACTGTGTCCAGGATGAAGTTGTCCTGTTGAGGCCCGGAGTAAAGCCACATGCCTGAGAAGAAGAGGTAAGCATCCCCAGGGTCACTCACCAGGAAAATGGAGCACTTTGGTGGGATCCAGGGATGTGGAAAGCAGGCCTTAGGTAACCGGGAATGGGAAACTTATTTCTCTTGGCCCTGCTCTCTAGGCCTGGCCTTTGAGGCAGGCAATGGCCTGGACTCCTGTGATTTGGGAAATGATGGCACCCTAAGGCCATTTTGTAACCACATCATCCAGCCGCATGCTCTCTTAAGCTTGATTTTCCTTTTGTTTTCTCAAGCCACAGAAAGCCTTAGCTCAGACTCTTTGGTTCCATGGTCATTGAGTCCACACATAGGCTGGAATGGATCCCTGAGGCCTCTGCAGTGGCAGCCGTGGGTACTAGTGAGAGCCAACCCAGGAGGTGATCTCCAGGAACCATAGTCAGAGTTGCCAGGCTAGAAATTTCCCCTCTACTGCTACCCGCCCAGGAGCCGGGCTGGATTCTAGTAAGGGTAATGGGGGTTTCCTAATTTACTTTCACTGTTTAATTGAGGAGACTGAGAAAGGAGCTGGTCCCAAGGTCAACAGTGACTTATAACAGTGAAACTTGGGTTTCTCTAATGTCTGACAACCAAGCAGACATCAGAATGCAGTAGCACAGGCCCATTACGGTCATGCATGAATAGCAAACCCATTAATGATGATAGTATCTGTTGTTCTCCAATGAAAGGCAATAATTTATGACAGACTCTTAGATTCTTTGTGTATAAAGGACTGATGCTGTCATACACCATTGTTCAATGTTATGAAAACTCTATTCGTGGGAGGCCAAGAATGGTTGTCTGGCTCTTATATCCCCAGTGACAGAGAGCCCCCTCCCACTCTCGGTGAGTGGTTACACAGCTCATTTACTGAACCAGAGCCTTCTCCTCCAGTACCTCCACCCATTGGTCCTTGCCTTTCCTCTGGGGTCCTCAGAATAATTCCAAGCTCTCTTCTTGAGTCCGCACACCCTTCCTCAGGAGGAAAGAGCTGCCGTGAAGGTACACATCACCTCCTGCCACGAGTCGACCTGGTCCTTCAAACTGCTCAAGTTCACCATTGATCTATAGGCCTGTAATCGAGCTCAGCACTCCAGGTGGTGGTCCTGAGCGAGTCTGCCTATGCCCTTGCTCCACATATCCTTGGCTTTCTAAACGACTACCTTCCACTGGTGATTCATATGTTCCTTACGGTTGACTAAGACTCCATTAGGTAGTTCTCATCAAACTGCTGCTAGCTCTGTCTTCCTCCTTCTGCAGCTGACATTCTAGCCAGGTTACCTTTTAACTTGCCGGTAGCCTGCCCACTCCCACCCCCTCCATGCTCCCCATTCTGAAATCCTAATCCTTACATCTGGTCTTTTAGTCCCTTACCCATCTCAATAAACTTAAGCACAGCCACCACTGCAGAGGTGGGAGCGCGGCAAAAAAATCAAGGGCCAGTCAAGAGTTCAGAGAAGTCAGTGGTCCTGAGGGTGGGCTAGTGCAAAGGTGTTGATCCAGAAGTAAGCCACAAAAATCTCCTGGTCATTAACATCATTCTCACACAACCCCATGTCTGTTCACACTGTACATGGATAAGAGTGGCAGGGGTTGGGTGGTTTTAGGAGTGATGAGGTTCATGTACTCCTGGGGCCAGGGGGTGGGGAGTTTGAATAGTCAGTACCCCTGTACTGAATCTCAAAGCCAACTGTAAAAGCCATGCCTTTTCTTATCTGATCCATTCTAATCGTGCCTGGGATTTGAGTTCAGAGTGGTCTGAACAGTCACACACATGGGGAGAGACGCATTTGATGATGCAAAGGGTGGGATGTTGGGGGAGGAAGGATGGTGGGGGTGTGGAAAGGCGCCACCACCTGAGCCCTTACTTGGAGTTGTCATACACCAAAGTGCCACTAGAGGGCATCCAAGACCAGCGTGGAGGGTCTGGACCGGCGCCGTGGATCACCCTCTGCTGAGGACACAGAGCTACTTTTGTGGCTCAGTGGGGCCGCAAAGCCGGAAGCAGCATCCTGGGTTACTTAAGAAAGCACCCAGTGGTCTTACAGGAGGCCAGATTTCCAGGCACCTTGGAGGACCCCCCCTCCCCCCCCCGCCACTTCCCCGCAGCGGGAGTGCTGTGGGAGGGTAGGGGATATTGGGAAAGGTGGGGCTGGAGGACCCAGGCCTATCTGGCCCCATACCCATCCACACTCCCATCGTGGGCCTGTCATGCAGTCCAGGGCCAGTGATCACAGGGCATTACCCCCTGCGGATGCCATGCTGCGATCTCGTATAAGGGTCTAAGCCAGGATTGCAATCTTGCTTCTCCATACTTTTGGGCACTACAGCATTTCGACTGGTCTAAATCAATTTCCATGGCTGAATAGCCTACAAGAGCTTTCAAATTGCTTTTTTTCCTCTATTTTTCTTCCTTACTTGCCGTCCACCTGGGCAATTACCTAAGTAATCATCCATTCATTCAACACACAACTATAAAGCACTGCCACCTGCTAGGTACTGTTCTGGGCAGGGGGGAATACAGCAGTAACCAGGGCTGACAAAAGCCCTGTCCTCAGGGCTCTTCCATTCTAGTAAGATCAGGACGATTCCACGAGAAGCAGCCTCAGAGGGGGAGTGAGTTGACCTCACCCAGTAATAGGCACCCTAAGAACACCCAGTTCTCTTGTCACGGGTGACAGCAGCGTGCTAGGTACTAAGCTGTGAGGTCTCCATATGTTGTCTTGTTGAAGCCTCCAACAAAGTGTTGTATCTATTTTGCAGATGAGAAAACCGAGGCACAGGAAGATGAAAGAACTTGCCCCAAATTTCTAGCTAGTACCTGTTGGAGCTGGGTTCTACCCCAGGTCTGTCTGCCTCCCGAACCAGTCACTTTTCTTTCCTCCCTCACCAGATGCTCTTCCCAGCCTGCCCTGCCTCTCACAAGCACCACATCACATTCCAAGGAGACAGTGGGTATGTATAATCCTATAACCCTGCTGTATAAACTGTGAGGTGCTGTTTGTGGGAGGAATGACTTAACCGCTGAACATTCAATAGCGGCCTCCTCTGAAGCCCCCGGAGCTCTGTGAAGGCTGTGCATTGGCGCTGGGAGTGGAATGCAAGCTGATAAAATGCTCTTCCTGCCTGACAGGGTGCGGTGCCCAGCAGAGAGGCCACGCCTGTCCGTGAGGGCCAGAGGCTGGAAGGGCTCACACCTGACTCCTGGTCCGACCGCTGCTCGGCGGGAGGCCTGCAGAAGCTGCCCGGGAAAGCCTCCCCCATCTGTGCAGCAAAAGGAGAGCAGCTGGCCCGAGAGTCCCTCTGCATAATGCAATTACTCACAATGTAGGTCAGTGGCCCCTGCAAACATCATGCTTTGTCAGGCCGCACAAACGGACAGGCAGGGAGTCGGGCAGGGGTGGAGGTGGTGAGTCCTGAAAGGCCAAAGGCTTTGGTCTTGCTCTACCATAGACTTGCT
The DNA here is from genome assembly GCF_028018385.1 of Neofelis nebulosa. Lineage (NCBI taxonomy): Eukaryota > Metazoa > Chordata > Mammalia > Carnivora > Felidae > Neofelis > Neofelis nebulosa. The sequence continues at coordinate 34,098,429 of NC_080793.1, read as the reverse complement.
GGGTGAGCGTCTGGCACGCCCCACCCTTCTGGAGACCTCAGTTTCCCAGGTGCAAAGCGAGTCCAAGGGTTAACTTACGGTGCAGTTCATGTGAGCCTGCGCACATTGAGGGATGACTACATTTGTCCTATATTTCATGGCTGTATTTGTCCTACACTCACTCATTCAGAATCGACTCAAGTCTCGTGTGCCTGCTGTGTGCCATGGACTATGCTCCACGCCGGGTCCAGGTATAGACGCCGGCAGGGCGCTTGCCTTCTTGGAGTGGTCACTCTAGCGAGTGCAAACCACACAGTGCAGCTGCGAACAGAACAGTGATCAGCGCAGCCAAAGAAAAGTGCCAAGGGGGGCACCGACTGCAGGTCAGGCAGTCCGGGAAGGCTTTTCTGAAGTGGTGACATTTAGTCTGAGGGCCTGAAGGGTGAGAAGGAGCAGCCATGTGAGCACCTAGGGGGAGAGCATTCCTGAGAGGGGGAACAACAGGTAGGAAAGATCTGAAATGTCAAAGACTTTGGCATGTTTTAGGGAGCAAGAGGAGGCCAGCGTGGCTGGTGGGTAGTAAGTGAGGGGCTGACACTGCTTTTTACTCAATGCTGTGCACACAAACCACCCAGGGAGCTTGTTAAAGTGCAGATGGGGGCGGGAGGTCTGGCTTCGGCTCAGGATGCTGCATTTCCAAGCAGCTCCCAGGTGACCCTGATGCTGCTGGTCCAGGGACCGCCTTCTGGGCAGCGAGGCCTTAAAGGGTCTTAGACAACAGAGTGACGTTTGGTCCTCAGCTTAGCAGATCTTTGGTCAAAAATGCAGATTCTCTTGTCACTCACACACCCCTGACACTGAGTGATAGCTTAGTACCAGCACAGACCTGACACAGCTTGTCTGTATGTTCTGACCCTGGAACAGATCTCAACCACACTGGGCTTCTGTGTGTCCTGCATGGGGCCGGCCAGGGTTTCAAGTCTGGGCAGGGAGGTTGGGGTGGGGGTTCTGGATGGTGGGAGTGAAGGGAGCCATATGTTTCACCTGTGACCACGGGGCTCTTGGTCCCTTGGACCTTTTATGCCTGCCACTGCTGTGAGTGGCTCAGGTTCCCAAGCCTGTGCTTCTTTGAAGGAGGGGTGCCTTCTACCTTCTGACCAGCTCCCAGAAGCTGGCTTTCAGAACTTTTTCACTGGGCCATTCCTGCTGCTGCTGCTTCCTCTCTGCCTCCTCCTCCTCCTCCTTTCCCTCCCCCCCCTTCTTCTCCCCCTCCTCTTCCTCTCCACCTCCTTCTCCTCCTCCTCCTTCTTCTTCCTCTTCTCCTTTTTTAATTTCAAAGTTGATTTTTGAAATACATAGTAAAATTGGTGTTTTTTTCTACTAGAGGAGAGTATATGTATGTATATCAATGTGAATTTGAATGTGTGTGGTGAGGGGAGGGGAGGGGAGGGTGTCTGGCCTTCATGGGCTGCATTTCAGAATCCTGAGATGCTTTCCTTTTCCTGGGAAGGCAGGTGAATGCCTCTTCTGGGGGAAATGGTGAGGGAGTCTCATCAAGGAAGTCTGGGCAAGGACGGGAAAGGGCCCTGGGCTCAGACCCCAGGTCCATCACTTGCCAGCTATGTGACTTTAAACACATCCCTAAGCCTTTCTGAGCCATGATTTGCTCATCTGCAACCTCCCAGGGTTGGCAAGACCATCAAAGGAGGTAAATGGTGTGTTTAGCAGGCCTTAGAGGCTGGAAAGCCCGCTCCTTATATGTAAACCATCATCATTATCTCCCACTGCAGAGTCACAGAGCGCTAGAGCCGGGAGGAACCTTCTGGATCCCTCTGGGGCTGGGCTGCTTATCTCAACAGCAGCAGCCCCACATCTCTGAGGCAGCAAAGCTAGAGCTGTCATTTCAAGGTAAGAATTTCTTTTTTAGAATGTTTGGTTATGAGTTTGGGTGAATGTTTTTCAGGATCCCAGATCTGGAAGGGACCTGTGAGATCACACACCGGGGTTTCTCAACAGGGATGCTCCCACATGTTTTTCTTTGGAGAGGGTACAATTCTTTGCTGTGAGGGACTGTCTTGTTCAGTGCAGGGCACTCAGAGCTCCTAGGCTGTGGGCCCTAAAAGCCAGGCGTGGTTTCTGGTCACTGGAACAGTGAAAATCTCCCTCCCCTGGCTGCCCATTTCCAAACACTAAATGCACTAGTCCAATTCCTCTTTTTACAGATGGAGAAACTGAGGCCCGGCAGAGCACTCATAGCAAGTGGGTGACTGAGTAGACGCCCAGATGCAGGTGTCCTGAGCCCGGTCCTGTGCCCTGGGCACTGGCTCATGCTGCAGGCTGGCACAGGAGGGGCCAGCCTTGTGGGCTGCTCACCACAACATTTATGAGGAGTTGCCATTCATGGGTGCTAGGCACTGCCGTATCAGCCCCCCGGAGCTGGCTTTTGGGTGTATCCGATCCGTTGGTGCTATGCGCCCTTGCTCACATAGGGCTGGAACAACTTCCAGAACAACAAACATGGGGCCCAGAGCCACTCACCTGATGCCCTCTGGCCACATCCTCATGGAGCCCTGCTTTGTGGAGGGGAGATGAGGTGGAGGAGGTGGCCAGGACCTCACCGAGGAGGGCAAGGAGCCCTGGTCAGCCTGAGGACACCATTTGGACAGCAAGACCCCACCTGGTCCTGTTCAGACAGGCATTCTGCATTTGGAATCTTGTGGGAAATCTCATGGTTGTGAAAGGCTCACCACTGGGGTGAGGACTGTCTTGGGGGAAGTTAAGGGCTGACGAGTGCCGTAATAGGTCCTAATCTTTCTAGCCCTTTGGAGCCCATATGTGTTCGTACGAGAGTCCCTCTTTGATCTTGACCTCAGGGCAGTCTGGTGAAGGAGCCGGGAATTTGATACCCATGTTATACAGGTGAGGAAACGGAGCTCAGATGGGACAAGAGACTTGCTTAAGGTTACACAGCAAGCCAGAGGTGGAGGCAAGCACCATCTCCTTCTTGCAAAGCAGGGTTGGGGGTGGGGGGCAGCTCCACTTCCTGCGGCCTCTGTTCCCTTCCCTGGGGAGGTGGGCCTTCGAAGGCACCCCTATTTTCCTTGGGCCTGTGTCTGAGGCCTCCGGGGCAAGCCTGGAGCAGGAAGAGCTCACGGATGTTGCCACCGAACCCAAAGCCAAGAGGCGCTCGATCGTGAGGGTGCTTTCACCAGGCGCCCGGTGAACGAGCAGTGGCCCCCCTGCTTCTCGGGTGTCAGCGTCATGGTCTGCAGCGGCCCCTGTCAGCACAAGCCTGCCTGTGTTGGGGAATGAGACCAGTGCCCAAACACACACCTCCCCAGATGAGTCGATGACCCAGTGGCACATCCTCAAGAGAGACAGTCACCAGGGGACGGCTGGGTGCCAGTGTGTGGGTCTTCCCTCAGTTCTAGGGCAGGGAGAAGCTCACAGCCTCTGGGTGGAGTGAGGGCCATTGACGTGTTTTACTTGATCCACACAGTGCTTACATTTTTTTTTGTCTTCATAGGCAGGACTTAAAACTCAGGTGATTCACAGGAACACCCAGATTTTTGGCTTCTCCTGAATGAGACGCTAGGAAGCACAGGGCCTGGCCGCGTGAGCTGGGTCTGTCTGCCACCCACCCACGTCCATGCTGCTTGTCCAGCGCATCCCTAGTCCCTGGCTTATCCATCTGGGGGGTTTGAGGCAGTTCTTCCCAGATCTCAGGGCCCATGAGACCTCAGCTGACACTGGGGTACGTGGAAATATGGGTTAACTGTTCATATGGTCACCTGAGTTTTCTAGAAGCAGCAAGTCTGCTGGCCCCTTACCCTGTGAGGTCCCCTCAAGTGCCAACATTCCGTGATTCCGCAGTGGCAGCACCAGATGGGACGCAGGGTCGTCTGCCTAGAGTCTGGCTTGCACCCACCTCAGCAGGACCAGGATGCCTCAACCCACAGGCAGAAAGCCGCAGGCCGGCATTTCCCAGCGTGCCTGTGGGAGCCACGGCTGGGTGTCCTGGGCAGGCAGAGGCCAGAGGGCCCCCTGGTGGCGCCCCAGTGAGGAGGGGGTAGGCAGGGGATGAGCAGATCAAGGAAAAGAGCAGCGGGAGACAAGAGGGGCTGCAGAGAAGGGAGGCCTGTGACCTGCAGAGCCCGCAGGAAAGGTGAGACTGTGAGCTGTAAGGTAAATCCTAAGCATAAACAAAACCCAGAGCTTCATGAGGCAACAGTCACTTCATGTGTACCCAGCACCACCCGGACAGTGACTGAGGGAAGGAAAGCCTCTGGCACGCGGTGCTCCTGTCTCCCTGGGGAGTTACCCTCTGCCTCCACCCCAGCCCCCAGCCTCGTTCAAAACTCCTCCTTGGGCGATTTCTGTTTCTCGAGCTAGTTGCCTCTTCCTCTTGCCCTGCAGCCGAGCTTTCTGAAAAAGGCATCTGGAATGCCAGCTACGTTCTGTACCTGTCACCACTCTCCCCAGGCCACTGCGATGCTCCCATGGTCTCCACGACCCACCCTAGTGGCCAGAGATGAGGGACCCTATTTAGTCTCCTACCCTCAAAGGCCACTGTGGATGGGCTCTCTCCTGTCACCTCCAGGCCTTGCCCTCTCCCAGATCTATGCCTTTCTCTGCTGGGGACCTCTTGCTCCCCTTCCTCCCCCGGAGGGACATCTCTCTGTGGGGCACCCCTTTCCTCGATGTTCCTGGGCCTCCAACCTAACGTTTTCCATCTGAACTTGTCACTCTCTCCCTTAAACCTGCCCTTCCTCTCGCGTTGTCTAGCTCAGAGAACCGCTCCACCCAGGTGAGACCAGAACCCAGGGTGTCCCTTCTTTTCTGATTCCACCCAGGCCTCCAACTCAGAGACCTTCAATGCTTTTCAGACTGCAGGAAAGACGCACTGACTCGTGACTGCAGCATCGTGACCCTCTATGATGGGCCCCACGTATCTCTCCAGCCTTGACGCCCATCATCAGCCTCATCCATCCATGGCCAGGCCCATAAAGTCCCCTCCTGGTCCTAGGATAACCCCTCTTCACCGCCGTGTGAATGTTCCTCCACATGCCAGACTCTGGGCTAAGCGTGTCATATATACACCCCGTTGCATTCCTACAATCACTGCATGAGTGAGCTCTAGTGAGCCCCTTTTCAGGGGTGCTAAATGAGTAGAGGAGAGACTGAGTGCCGTGTTCAAGGTCACTAAATGCTGGAGCTGCGACTTGCTCCCTGGTCTGCCCAACTTCCCAAACCTTTGCTGTAAACCACAAATCCCAAACTACACCAAAGTGTGCCCTGGTCACTAGAGTGCCAGCAATGAGTTTCAAGTGTCCCGAGACGGTGCTCTCCTCCACCCCAGGGCACACAGTTGGCCAGGCACCTCCAGCCACGAGCTGCCTCCGCGGTCACTCTGGTGCCCTGCCCTACTCAAGATTTCGTCCTGGCTCTGAGTTGGCCAAAGGCAGCCCCTCCTCCTGTACTTTCCAGTCAGACTTGGGCATGCCTGCTCAAGTGCCCACTCACCCACATCCTGCCTCTAGGCCAGAATCCCTCTGGCCTCTTTGTGGGGGTAACTGCCCCTGGTCTGGGGAGAGGTCTGTGGCCCCAGAAGTGAGTAGAGCTCCCAGAGGGCCCCGTTCAAGTTGCCCAGCCCTGGTCCTTGGCAGGACTGGCCGTCTCTCCTGCTCAGCTGACGCCTCAAGGCCACGTCATGGCCTTGCATGTGCGGTGTTTCTCATCGCCCTCTCACGGGAGCCTGCCGCATGGCCTGGCTGCTAGTTCACAGTGACTGCCTGCTGTCAAGTCCACGCCCAGCCTGGTGAGAACAGGGAGGGGACAGAACTAGGGTGCGAGGATGCTCTAAATCAGGAAGCCGGAGCATGCGGGATCCTGGACAGAGCTACCGTATTTCACCACTGCTGGGCACGTGCACTCAATTTTACGGTTTTCAACGCCATTAGATCTGCCTAACAACCCTAAAAATTTAGTAGGGTCATCAGTCTTGTTCCCATTTTGCCCAGAGAACACCTAGTCTAGGAATAGGCTGCAACTCACCCAGGGGCACACGCTTGATCCCTGTGTCCTGACTCCTAGCCCAGGGCCCTTTCTGTTGTTTGTGCTGCTCACTGGAACCCTGGCTCATCTGGAGTTCTGGGAGTCCCAGCTCATCAAGGAGAAAGGAAGGTGGCTGCGTGGGCGGGCGTCAAGTGCCCCCTCTCCTGTTCTCCGCTGCATCTCAGATTTTACCGTCTGCCCTTGGCTAAGCGGCAGTAGGGCGACAGCACCGTGCCCTGGGATGACGGACAGCCACGGGCCCTGCCTCTGGATGAGGGTTCTGGCCCCAAGCTCTTGCTCCTGCTGAGCCCCAGGTTCTCCTGGAGAAATGCCAGAGTCACCTGCTTTAAAGGGCTGCTCTGAGCACTGAGCAAGAGCCGGGTAAGACAAAAGACTACAAAGCCCAGAGACACACGTGCCCCAGGGTAATGCAAGTGAGAACAAAGCATCCATTTCATTTTCCTGTTGTCATTCAGGGAGGCAGGCGGACTGGGAGCCCCCAAAGTGCAATGTTGCAAAGATTGTCCCAAAACAGGATGCTGTGATTGGTGCTGCTGCCCCCCCGCTGGCCACGCTGGGGATCCTCCAGCCCCCCCCCCCCACCGGGTGGGTGGGCATGCCCCCTTCTTCACCCCACAGCCTGCTCGCTTTTCTAGGCCCTCTTCTCTTCCTCCCCGCCCCCGCCCTTGGCTCCTTATATACACACATATAAAGTCTTCTGAGATCACACCGTTCCAGTTTGTGGATTCACACACCTTTTGGGCTTGAAAAGACTCAAACATTTTCTTTCGCTTCCACTCCTTAGTGTGTACTCTCTGCCAAGGGTTCGTCTTTGCACACCTCTGATGATGAGACACTCACTACCTCCTAAGGAAGCTCAGTTCATTTTTAGGACGAGTCAGATTAAAATGGGAATGTTCTTCCTCATCCTAAGCTGAGACCTGAATCCCCAGAACTTTGCCCAACGGTCATGGGCTCTGCCGTCCGGGCCCCTGCAAGCCATGGCTCCTTCCTAAGCTCTGGCGGTTGTGCTCCTCGGACACCTCTCTTTGCTGGGTTGACATCGACCCTTTCTATGTGGCACAGTTTTTAGCCCTTTCCCTTCCTCCTGTCCTCCTGTCACTCTCTGCATGGGGTCTGGGTCCCATCCGAGACACAAGTTTCCCAGGGGGTCTGAGTAGGGCAAGAGTGCTGTCCCCTCCCCGCACCTACAGTCCCCTGAGTTTGCACTGGTTATTTGGCAGTTGAAGCACACCATGGAGCTTGGCGGTCCACATTGTCATTGTCCATGTTTGAGGGAATACTGGTCACACACACACACACCCCTGTCTGCTGCTCCTTAGGGATCTAAGCAACCATAGATCCTGTGATGCAGAACCCCTGAGAGCTCTCTCTGCTGTCCAGGAGAAATGTGCTGGTGGCCCCTTTGTCATCCCTCGTGACACTTCAAGGTCTCCCTTTCCATGTAGGATGTGCTGCCCTCCTGTGCCACTCCAAGAACCGGCCACCAAAGGCTACTGTGACCTAATGATCTCACTAAAAAAGAATTAAAAAGGCCCAAATGAGAGGGGGAAGCGAGCAATCTAGGGACAGAATGCGTCAGGACAATAAGCATAGGAACGTAGATTTAAGGAGGGTTGAAGTGGTACATTTTTCCTATGGACCAGAGAAAGTGACATAGCTTTGGCATAGCAAAAAGTAAGCATACAATCACCTCTCACGTTAACTTAGCATTTTTCACCAACATAATCACACATACCCCTATGACAATCCCACACAAGGTAGGGCAGGAAGTATGAGCCCTATTTTGCAGATGAGGACACTGAGGCTCAGAGAGGTTAAGTGGGCTGACCGAAGGGAATGAAGGAGCGGCAGAGGCAGGGGCCCCCCCACACCCCAGCTGCTTGTCCACAGTTCTCAGCCCCTTTACCAGTGTGGGGGGGGGGGGGTCACATGGCCAATTCTGGCCAGTGTGCTGTGTGTGAAGCGCCATTCGCCCCTAATGGGCTGAGGCCCAGAGCTGTTGTTGTAAGGTCGGCCGGCTGCCTGGTGGTGGGGCCCGGATCGCTGAGCGGCCTTGTGGAAGACAGTTACCCTGGAGACTATGCGGATTCATAGGTGGACTTTGAGTGAGAAATAGGCTTTTGATGCGTTTGGCTGCTGAGATTTAGGGGTTCCCAGATTTAGAGGGTTACTGCAGCCCGGCGCAGCCTATCCCCACTAATACAGAAGGGCAATGACATCTGTTTTATGTCATCACGTGCCAGGCACCACACTAAGGACTTTGCACATGTCACCGCACGCAGTCCTTAAAGCTGCCTGCGAGAAAAGGATTGTTCTTCCTCTTCACTGTATGGGAAAATGGAGACACAGAGAAGTGAGGCCACCTGCTGCGGGTCATAGGACCACTAAGGTGTGGACCCGGGACGTGAATCTGGGTCTATCTGATTGGAAAGCCTCGATGAACTCCAGTGATTTGCAGAAACAGATGGCCATTGTGTTCCAACACCCTGTTGGGCTAAATGCTTCCTTTGAAGATGGAAGATTGCACAGATTGCTTTTCTCATTCAGATTTTATGCCTGAGTAAAATCCTTGTGCTATGATTTATTATAGCAACACTGATTTTCCAATTTTAAGACAACAATGCGGCTTGAAATAAAAGAGAAAGAAAACATTGAAACATTTGAAACCTTTGGTTTCAACCCTTATTACATCTTGCTTGAACTGCTCAGGGCCTCTCTTTTCCCCTCCTGCCTCCAGTCTCTCCCATTGCGACTGGCTGCCACAGCTACCTACCTTCCTTCCTTCCTTCCTTCTTTCCTTCCTTCCTTCCTTCCTTCCTAAATTCTTTCTTTTTAAATTCTTTTTTATTTTTTATTTTATTTATTTTTTTATTAGTTTTGTTTATTTTTGAGAGGCAGAGAGAGACAGAGCGTGTATGGGGGAGGAGCAGAGAGAGAGGGAGACACAGAATCGGAAGCAGGCTCCAGGCTCTGAACTGTCAGCACAGAGCCATATGCGCAGCCTGAACTCACGAACCGTGAGATCATGACCTGAGCCAAAGTTGGATGCTCAACCGACTGAGCCACCCAGGTGCCCTGACTTTTTAAATTCTTTTTAAAAAAAATGTTTATTTATTTTTGAGAGAGAGAGAAAGAGAGAGAAACAGAGCACAAGTGGGGGAGGGGAAGACAGAGACACCCACACACAGAATCCAAAGCAGGCTCCAGGCTCTGAGCTGTCAGCACAGAGCCCAACATGGCATGGGGCTCGAACACACAAACCATGAGATCATGACCTGAGCCAAAGTCATATGCTTAATGGACTGAGCCACCCAGGCGCCCTCAGAGCCACCTTTCTAAAACAGAGTCTAAGCATGCTCCCTTCTTGCTCAAAACCCATAAAGACTCCTCGTCCCCTCCTGCAGCACTTTCTAAATTATATTCTTCAGAATATGTAAATGTAAATATGCTCCATGAGAAAAGGGTTCCGTGGCCAAAGAAGTTTTGAAAATGCTAATTACATTTTTTATTATTAAATATTAAAATGTTTAATTAAAAAATTTTAAACTGCAGGACTTTTCAGAGCCTTTAACATGCTAAATTCAAGTCCATTGTACATTTCCAAGAGGCATATGTATAGTTTCTGGGATTTCTTAAGCTGTTGGACCATGAAATCCCCCATTCCCTTTTATTTTGGGACACCTAATGGGATTAGCATTCTGTATCATCTACTTTGGGAGGATGTTGGCTTTTAGGATGAAGTCTAAAGTTCTCAGCCTAACACTCAAGTCCTCCCAGAATCTGGTCCTGGATCACCCTCCAGGCTCATCTCACAAAGCCCTGTCTCCGACTACCCCAGGGTTCAATCTCTGGACATCTTACTGTTTGTCATATCACTCAGTGCTAGGTTGTGGGGTTCTCTGAGCTGTAACCTGGAGAGAAAACAAGGGTTGAGGAACAATGTCAGAAACCTGACACAATACAGCCTGTATTGGGGAAATGTTAAGAACACTCTATTAGTGACGTGGCTGAGATGAAAATGGGAATGAGGATTGCACGACTAATTGAAAGCCATATGTTTACCGAGGCTCAAAGAATCCCTTTTAGAAACAGGAACTGGGCCCGCGTATGCCAATGAACAAGGCAAAATGGGTGCACGTTGGAAACAAAAAGCACCAAGATATGCTGGGCCGAACCAAAGATATCAACGTTAATAATAAAGTAATTAACATGCACGGGAAACGCAAAAGCTGCCAGGAGGCTGATAAGAGAGCGTTATTAAAAAAGAATGAGCAGTGTAGCTAGCAGAGAAGTGAAATTAAGTTTTGCATTTCTTATTTTATCATGGACCCCCCAAATACTCTATGAGTAATAAATAGGTCTTGACTTACTGCAAAAATACCAATGAGGCTGGGGCCAAAATTTGCTGTGGACCCTCCCTCTGGCAAAATAAACAGATCAATCATCAGTCAGCCAGCCAGTCACTGAGAACAGGAGGAGAGCATAGCAGACCCATGCCAGGTGGTGTGGTCGATGGCATGGTGGTTAAACGTGCCAGCTCTGGGGCCAGACTGCCTGAGTGCTAGTCCCAACTCTGTCACTTACAAATGATGGGACCTTGTAGCAGCTATTTAACCTTGTTGTTGCCATCTGTAAAATAGGCGTAAACACAGTGCCTACCTCATAGGTTTGAGGATTAAATGGACTGATGTGGAAAACCGCCAGATAAGTGCCTGGCCCCAGGGGAGGGCTCAGTCGGGGCCAACTGTTACTATCACTACACCTCCATCACCCCCTGCTGCAGTCTACCCCCACAAAAGCTCCCTGATGAGATATAAGTTCAAAAAGCATTTCAAAGGACTCATTAAGAAAAGCAGATCAGGGGTGCCTGGGTGGCTCAGTCGGTTAAGCGTCTGACTTTGGCCTGGGTCATGATCTCGCTGTTCCCGAGTTCGAGCCTTGGGTGGGGGTGGGGGGGGGGCTGTGCTGAAAGCTCAGCGCCTGGAGCCTGTTCCAGATTCTGTGTGTTCCTCTGTCTCTCTCTGCCCCTCCCCCACTCACGCTCTGTCTCTCTCTCTCACAAAAATAAATAAACATTAAAAAATAAAAAAAATTAAAAAAAAGAAAGGCAGACCAAACTCTTGTACCCTCATATCATGGCTCCTGTGTCTGGTTCCCCGGGGCATTCAGAGGAAGAGCAGGAACCTGGAAACAGGCATGTGAGGACTGGTTCAACCTGGCACATTATCCTATAGGGCTCTGAGGCTTTAAGTAAGCCTGTGCCTTGGTTTCCCCATGAGGGACATGAGGGGTCTGTTTAGGTGGTTTCTTAGATCATTTCAAGCTCTGAAATTCTGAGTCCACAACAGTCACACAGACGAACATCAATTATAAAGAGTGTAAAACGAGCCCTCCTTGAAAGTTCCTCCTCGGCCCTCTGTTCCTGGTACTGGTCCTCCTGGGCCCTCGGGCTGGAAGCTGCCCAGTTTTTGGCCTCCTGTGCCTTCCTCACCAGCATGTCCACCCGCCCTGAGCACTGTGGCTTGAGTCTCTCTGCCCATCTCACCCTGAGGACACCACGCCCCGTCCCTCGGGGCTCATGCTCTCTCGCCCTCACTGTGTCACCTTCCCAGACTGTCCCTTCCTCAGGGAGGTCTGTCCCCCATCCCCACTTTGCTCCTTTGCTCTCATTCCTATGAAAACTTTTTTTCCCAAACATCCATTAGCTGATGGTACAAAGAACTCTTGTGTGCACTGTCCTCTAGGAGTCGATAACTGCTAATGTTTTGCCATATCTGCTCCCCTTCTCTCTTTCTGTCTTGCTTTCTCTCTCTCTATCACACACACACACACACACACACACACACACACACACACACGCACACAGACACACACATGTACATTTCCACCCTCCCCCCCGCCTCCAGACCATTTGGAAGTAAATTTCAGACTCCATGACACTTCAGCACAAATAAGTACGTTGTCCTTCACAAGCACGTTATTATCTCTTATCACACCTACGACAAGTAGAAGCTGGTAACTAGAGTGAACCTTGATAAAGACCTCATCACGTTGCTCCACTGCTACAACTCCTTTAATGGCTCCCAACTGCCTCTGAGGTTAAAATCCAAGCTCCTTCCAGCCCTGTACCTGCTTTCTACCAAAAAAGCAGCCAGATGCAACCGATTCTTGAACTCTTTCTTACACATACCCTACACTTGCCTGCTCAAGGATTTTCATCTACCGGGAATGCCATTATTCCTTGAGGCTCTGCCCATTGTTTAAAAATGAGCTAAAATCCTATTTTGTCCAAAAAAATTTTTTTTAATGTTTATTTACTTTTGAGAAAGAGACACACACAGAGAGAGTGACAGAGGCATGAGTGGGGGAGGGGCAGAGAGAGGGAGACACAGAATCCAAAGCAGGCTCCAGGCTCTGAGCTCTCAGCACAGAGCCCATCGTGGGGCTCGAACTCAAGGACCGTGAGATCATGACCTGAGCGGGAGTCAGACACTTAGCTGACTGAGCCACCCAGGCGCCCCTTATTTTGCCCCAAATTTATAAGGTCTTTCTAGATGAAATGCATCTTTCTTTTCATATCTCCATAGCATGTGGGAAGCTAGTGTGATGACCTATTTCACACACAGAGGAAGGCAGGGACGAAAGAATCACAGAGAAACGGAAGGGATCCCTGATTAAACCGTGTACCTGAAGAGTCCACGTTACCTCTGCATCTTTCCAGGATGTCAATACGTGGCCTCCACTGTGCACTCCAACTTAGTTACTTGCAACTGAAAAGATCCTAATGGCTACGGTAGGGATTAGGGCTGACAATCAGTCTTCTAAGGCTGTGAAGCAGCCGTAGAAAAATACAACGCATTATGCTCTAGTTGGATTGGAAAGTTGCTTCCCAAAGAACTTCCACCTCTTCCTACCCTTGCTTTGGAGCGTCCTTCGCCTGGGGTGCCTGTGTCTACCTTTACTCGTCTGTTTTTAAAAATTTGAGATAAAATTCACATCACCAAAAATGCATCATCTTAACCATTTTCCAGTGTACAATCACCGGTTTTTATTGTATTTACAATGTGGTGCTACCATCACTACAAACCCCCCCCCCCCCAACCCAGGGAGTAGAACCCTACCCCCCATCCCCCTCTGTCAGCCCCTAATCTACTCTCTGCCTCTGTGGGTTTGCCTACGGACATTTCACATGGACAGAAATGTACCATACGGGGCCAGGTAGTGCCTGGCTTTTCTCACCAAACATGATGCTGTTAAGGTGCACTGTGTATTCAAGCTTCATTCCTCTTTATGGCCGAATCATATTCTATCGTCTGGATACACCCATTTTGTGTACCTATTCACCAGCTGCTGGAGGTCTGTGTGGGCTTGACCTGTTGTTGCCATTATTAGTGCGCACATTGTCATCTCTCTCGAGTGCGGATCCAGGGGTGGAATCGCTGGGTCCGATGGTGACTGTCTGATTTTTTGAGGACATGCTAGACTGTTTCACACAGCTCCTGTGGTCTTAAAACCACCCAAGTCCTTCTTGTTCTTTCAAGATGTGGGGAGAAAAAAGTCCCCTCTCTCCTTTTTTTGGTGAACTATTTCTCAAGGCAGGATGATTAGCCTGTGCGATTAGCCTCTGTGATCCTCTAGGGTTGGGGGCGGAGTACTGACATTGTCAGTGAACGCTTCTGTCTCCCTGGGACTGGTGGAGTCCTGAGAGCAGGGGCTGTGCCTCCCCCAGGGCTGTGGCCCCAGCATCTGGCACGTAGCAGAGCCTAGTAAATGAAGTTTGGGCAAACGAATGAATGGTTCCAGCCTCTCTAGCAGCCTCATGGTGCAGCTGAGCATCATGAAGCCTTCTCCAGAACAGAGGGTGGGTTGTGCTGAGAGCCTCCTGGATGTGGGAGTGAGAGCGAGTGGGAGGGGCACGGGGCGTAGATGTGGGAGAAGCCACGGGGCAGGGGGGGAGTGTGCATGCGTGGAAGGGTTATACCCACACGTGCTTATGCTCATAGACGCCCACGGAATGGGCCTTATGATACTGATCCAACTGGTTTATGCCTAGAAGGGGGAAGCGAGGACAGTAAATGTGGGCAAGATGGCAGTTAGGATGCCTGGTGACAGACAAATGCTGGAGGCAGTAACAGTAAAGACTTCACCCGGGGGTGGAGCTCTGCTACTTATGAAGCAATTCCCCCTCCGTGGTCTCATGTGAGAGTCAGCGTGGAGCACGGAGGGAGCATGGCTTTGGGAGCAGCAGGCCTAGCTTCGTACCTCGGGGCCCCACCCGCCACCTGTGTGGTCCAGAGCCGGTCAGTTGACTCTGCAGACCTTCAGGTGCTCACCTGCAAAATGGGAACAGGACTCTCTCTGCTCACGGTGACTGTGTAAGGATTAAGTGAAGGGTAGAATGGTTCTTTTGGTAGAAGTGCATCGGAATGGATAAATCGACCTCACACGCAGCCCTGCCCCTCAGGACTTCCCTGGGAGGCTGGCAGGGTAGTTGGGTTAATTTCCTTATGGAGTCAGAAGGTTTGTGGAGTCAGGGGTGAGAACGAAAGTCACAATGATAGAATGCCTTTTATGGGTCAGGCTCAGTGCTAGGCACTTGAACATGTTATTCCAGTTAATGGTCCTAGTAAACCTGTGAGGGAGGCAGGAATCTTTCCTAATAGGCACTGCTCAGAGAGGGTGAATCACTCACCCCAGGTCACACAGCTAGGAGATGGTGGAATATGGATCAGAACCTTGGACTGTATAGTATCTACCTCATCATTCTTCCAAAGCTGCAGGAGCCTGGGTTGTGAATGCATTCCATTCCCTTGGCATGTGAATGCATTTCCAGAAGGCTGCCATATATTTTTAATAATTGGTATGAACATGCAATCTCTCGTCAGCTGGCTTCCCGTCTGCTGTAAGACACAGATAAGAAAGAAAGAGCCGAGCGGACACAGGAAAATCCTCCACACCCGTTGGCAGAAATCACTCCAGCCCAGAGTTACCTTTCTTGATTTAATTCTCTGAGCCTTCTGTGTCTGACTCATGTAGGAAAATGACTTCTTGGGTGAAATATTAAAACGCCATGCGCGGATGTTCACTGTCTCGCTCTGGCAGCTCTGGTGACGATGGTTCAGGGAAACAGGCTGTGCAGTCTGGGTCTGGGCATCAGATTTGATTCCTCTGAGGTTCCCGAGCCAGGAACGTACTGGTCTGGGCTCAGGGGACCCAGTGACAAGGAGTCAGACACAGGGAAATGGCAAGTTGAGGGACTAGTTCTCAGGGGGCTGAGGGGCAGGGTGGCCCGGGGCCAGATAATAAATAAGGCTCCATGTATAGCTAACCTTCATCAAGAGCCCTCAATGTCCTCTCCAGGGACTGGCTCTTCTAATCCTCCCAAAGCCCTCTGCAGTAGGAACTATTAATATCGAGACCTGTATTCTGGATGAAGAAACTGTGGCCCTCAGAAGTTGTCACTCATTGTATGTATCAATTTCCTACGGTTGCTGTAACACATTTCCACAAACTGGGTGTCTTAAAACAAAAGACATTTATTCTTGCACAGTTCTGGAATCCAGAAGTCTTAAAGCAAGGTATTGGCAGGGCTTGCCTCCTCGAAGGCTCTGGGGGAGAATCCTGTGCATCTTCTGGCTCCCGGTGGCTGCAGTTCCCTGGACTGTGGCCACATATAACTCCAGTCTCTGCTTCCCCCTTCCCACGGCCTTCTCTTTTCTGTGTATGTCTTCTTCTGTTTCATATAAGGATACTTGTCACTAGATTTAGGGCCAATCTTGGTAACCCAAGACGATTGCATCTTAAGATCTTCAATTACATCTGTAAGGACGCTTTGCCTCAATAAGGTTCTGTTCATAGATTCTGGGGGTAGGGATGTTGATATATCTTTTGGGGCCACAAGTCAACCCACTGTACTAACCTAATTTCACACAGTAAGCGGCTACGCTGGGATCTGAAGCTAAATCTAATTCCAGAGTCTATTTGCATAACCGTTACGGACCATCTGCTACCTACCTATCTGCTGTGTGACTATGTGCATGTTGCTTAACCCCCCTGTGCCTCAGTTTCCTCATCTGTAGATAATGGTAAGAACTGCAGGGGGCTGTTGCGAAGATGAAATGAGCTGGCAATGTAAAGCATCTGCAACAGGGCCTAGCACATAGTATATGCACTCAACACACACTGCTACTGAGGACGGGCTGGACTGGGAGACAATGCTCTCGGATCTAAATTTGCTGGGTTTGAACATCTGCTCACAAGTGCTCCATGCTTATGAAACATCAACCAGATAATCACAGATGTAAAAGAGATTTAAACATTTATAAGAGAACACTACGCACAATGGATGCTAATAATTTTGAAAGCACCAGTGAAGAAAATGTCTCTTTAAAACAAAACAAGTAAAACGCAGGATTGACGCGGGGAAAGAAAAAAAAAAAAGCCGGAAGTATCAAGAGACCAGCAGGCCCATTCTGGCAGAAGGGATCCCACGTCATCTGACACCACATGGCCTGGGCCGGGGACAGTTTCAATGCGTTGCAAGGTCATCTCAGGCTGGTCAGTTTACCTCTCTAGCCTCAGTTTCCTCCTCTCTAAAATGGGGATGTCCAGGTGTTTTGTGAACTAGGCCATGCTGTGGAAATATGAGGCACTGTTGTTTTTATAGTATGCGTTTGCCAACTGTCCAGTGCCTGTGTCCATGTGGGAGAGACCGAAAGTCAGAGCCCCAGTCCATAGAAGGGCAGGAAAGCAGGTAGGCTGGGCACCGAGAACTGTGCAGGACCTGAGATTATGTTGCTATCCCCTGAGCACTTAGGAGGGGTCCACACTGTGTCAGTGTTCTCTGAACTGAGCTGAGCATCTTTGGGTTATGTTAAGTGTTCCATCCTATGTCAAGGTCAAAATGACTCAGTATTTGAAACTTAATCCACTGTTGCTTTAGGGAGAAACTTCAAGCCAAACAATGGCCAAAAATAACAAATATTCACTGAATAACAAATATTCAGTGGCCGATGGTCCCATTTCAGAGCCACTGCGGGTGCCAAGGTGCCGGGCCACTGTGGTGGCCCTTGCTTTCTTGTCGATTTCTGTGGTTGGTGGCTTCCTGCAACTGAAGGGCACAGGTTTATTTTGTTTTTTGCTT
Organism: Neofelis nebulosa; assembly: GCF_028018385.1. Lineage (NCBI taxonomy): Eukaryota > Metazoa > Chordata > Mammalia > Carnivora > Felidae > Neofelis > Neofelis nebulosa. The sequence goes on along the minus strand of NC_080793.1, from coordinate 34,081,229 downwards.
TTTGCTTTTTTGTTTTTTAACCTGCCTAATGTTTTGGTCTGGAACTTGCTCACCTGCCTCTCAACTGCAATTGAAAAATATGGCACAAACAGAAATCTTGTAGCTTTTCCTTTTTCCTATTCCTTGCTCTCTCTCTTCCATGGGGTAAACAATTGTTTAAATGAAGATGAAGGATTTTCAGAAAATCATGAGCCTGGAGGAACTCATTCAGCTCTGTAGGGTTCACACACGTGAGCCTTCCCAGGTGGCCCTCTCTCTGAGTCTGCTTGTCCTCTGTCACTATCACATCCTCTGACTGGAGGTCAGGGTGGGGGGCAGTAGGGGACCATCTGGACTTGAGGTCTTCTGGATTCAAGTTTTTCTTCTCTTACCTTTTTCCCCTTTAATGTATTATCATGAGTCTCTATCTAACTTTGGCATCCACAGTGCAGTCCTGGGCCCTTCCTAGAGAGGTGAGAGGCTAGTCCAGAAGGTTTCAACCCTGGCTATACACTAGAACCCAGGGCAACCTAAAAAAAAAAATCCCAATGCTCAGGACCCCTTCCAATTCTGATTTTCTGGGGAGCGTGATCCAAACACAGTATTTTACAAAAGGTATTTTCTGGGTGATGCAGCCAGGATTGAGAACCACAAATGTAGCCTATCTTTAAAATCATTTAAGGGTGCCTGGGTGGCTCAGTCGGTTAAACATCCAACTTCAGCTCAGGTCATGATCATGCAGTCCGTGAGTTTGAGCCCCACGTCGGGCTCTGTGCTGACAGCTCAGAGCCTGGAGCCTGCTTCGGATTCTGTGTCTCCCTCCCTCTCTCTTCCCTTACTCTGCTCACCCCTCTGTCTCTCTTTCAAAAGTAAATAAACATTAAAAAAGATTTAAAAATCATTTAAAAATCTTCCTCTTTAAATATTACTTTAAAATGTTACTTATTTTTCTTTTCAGTATCAACATATTTACCCAATAATTTAAGCCAGCTGCTGAACAACCACATCACCTGGTCAGAGGTTGCCAAAGCTGAAAAGAGTCATGCTAGGGAATCATGCCCATTCATTCACTCACTCATTCACTCATTTATACATGCATTCCTTTGCTCATCATTCACTTGCCCATTTTACCAACATAAATTAAGCACCTCCTATATGCTTCCCAGGTGCTATGTAGGCTTTGGGAGTAGAGCTTCTAAGCAAGACTGGCAAGAGCCCTGTATCATGGAGCTCACATTCCAGTGGAGGAAAACAGAAAACAGAGGAGAGAGTGAAGGATAAACGATGTGATGGAAAAACAGGATGAGGTGAGACAGAATGTTGGGGGTCATTTACGGTTTGTTAATTAGCTAACATGTCAGTACTCCCCAAAATGATCTACTACAAGTTCAATGCAACCCCAATGAAAGACCCTAGTGGTCTTTTCTGCAAACATGGAAAAACTGATCCTGTGAGTCTAATGGAATCAAGGGACCCTGAATGGCCAAAACGGTCTTGAAAAAGAACAAAGTTGCGGGACTTATGCTTCCCAATTTCAAAGCTAACCATAAGTGATAGTAATCAAGACAGCGTGGTGTTGGCAGAAGGACAGACATGTAGATTTATGGAATAAGATTGAGTGTCCAGAAATAAATCATACATCAATGGTCAACTGATTTTGCATAGGGGTTAGAAGACTATTCAATGGGGGAAAGAATATTTTTTTCAGCAAATTGTCCTTGGACAACTACGGTATCCACATGTAAAAGAAGTAATTTGTATCATTACCTCATCAAATGCCTAAATGTAAGACTAATACTATAACACTCCTAGAAGAAAACAGAAGTGTAATAAGTCTACATGACCCTGGACCAGGAAATGGTTTCTGAGTTATGTTATCTGAAGCACAAGTAACCAAAGAAAAAATGAATTGGGTTTCATTAAAATAAAAAATGTTTTTGCACGTCACAGGATGCTACTGAGAAAGTGAAATGATGGCCCACAGAATGGGAGAAAATAGTCACAAGTCATATATCTGGTAAGGATCTAGTAGTATCCAGAATATGTAAAGAGCTCTCACAAATCAACACCAAAAAGACAAATAATCAAAAATGGGCAAAGGACTTGAATAGATACTTTTCCAGAGAAGATATACGTATGGGCAACATGCACTGGAAAAGATGCCCACCATCATTAGTTATTTCATAATAATTCTCATCAAAACCACAATGAGATACCACTTCACACCCAAAAGGATGACTGCAACCAAAAAGACAGATAAGTACATTTTTTGGTGACAACGTGGAGACATTGAAACCCTCATACACTGCTGGTGGGAATGTAAAATGGTGCAGCTGCTGTGTTCCTAAAAATGTTAGAGTTACCATATGACCTAGCAATTCTACGTGTGTGTGTGTGTGTGTGTGTGTGTACCCAAGAGAATTGAAAATATATATTCACACAAAACTTTAGACACGAATGCTCACAGCAACATTATTCATAATAGCCAAAAGGTGAGAAGAACCCAAATATCGATTAACTGGTGAATGGGCAAGCAAAATGTGGTATATCCATATAAGGAATATTATTTAGCCAGAAAAGGAATGAAATACTGACACAGGCTACCTTAAAAACATTATGCTCAGTGAAAGAATACAGAAACAAAAGGCCACATGCTGTATGATCCCATTGATATGAAATGTCCAGAGTAGGCAAATTCATGAAATATAAAGTAGATTATTGGTTGCCAGGGGCTGGAGAGAAGGGGAAATCTGGGGTGACGGATAAAAGGAAAGACTGTTTATTTGGGGATGATGAAATACTTCTGGAATTAGATAGTAGGGATGTTTGCACAATCTTATGAATGTATTAAAAACCCACCACAGCATACATTTGAAAGCTGAATTTTATGGCATCTGAATTGTACCTCAAAAAACTACTCCATCAAAAATGAATCTCTCTGCTGTGTGGAGAATGGCTTGGAAATGGCAATGAGTAGGAGTATGACGCCTGCTTAGAAATTTGTGATAACAACAACTCAGTGGCTTCAGCAGTAACGGTGCTTTACTTAATCACACCTCTTGTTCACTGTGTCAACTGTAGCTCTGCCTCGTAGCGTCCTCTTCTGGGATGCCAGATAATGAGCGTGATGGTGCTTTGGACCTTAGTGGTAGCAGTGGAGTAGAGTGGTGGATTAGCAAAGGATTTGGCAGTACAGTCTGTAGGATTATTACAAAACGTCTCAGACAATATCCCACTGATCTCCTAATATGATCGCTCTAAGGGTTCAATTATTCAGTTAATATTATTTATTGAGTGTGTACTATGTGCTGTGTACTTTTCCGGGTGCTGGGGATATAGCAGTGAATAAAAGACAACCCTCCCTCCCCACCCACATCCTCACAGAGCTCACATTCTAGTGGATGGGGCAGTATTTGTGACAGCGATAAGAATTTGGATGGAATGTGCCAAACTCATTCATACAGAATATACCATAGTATATAGTCAATGCACTATATACAGAGAACCCTGTATATCAAAACCTGGTTGTCTCTCTCCTTTTGGAGAGTCCACACATTAGGACTGCTCTTTCCTGCCCCACTGAACTCAGGTGGGGACTGTTAACATGTTCTGGCCAGTAGAATATCTGTGGAAGTGACATGTGACGCTTTGGAGTGGAAGCTTTAAAAATCAGTACATGCTTCACCATGTACTCTTTCCCTTTGTGGCACAAAGTGTCCCAGAAGATGCCCCACCAGCTGTGTCCTGAAGTTAGGACACTATGGGGGAAGCTGCCGTTGATTCCTGATGGACAGGTACTCTGATGAGTAAAGAACCTTTATTATCGTAGTCTTGGGTTATTTATTTATTTATTTATTTGCTACTACAGCAAAACCTAGCACACCCTGACTAATACATGTTCTCTTTTACTTCTTCACTCTCTGAAAGGCATTAGATCCAAACTCAATCCTGTCTCATACTTTAGAAAAGTAAGCCCACTATCTCAGCACTGTAACTTAAACTTAAAAAAATTTTTTTTACCCGACGCGGGCTCGAACTCACAAACTGTGAGATCATGACCTGAGCCGAAGTCGGACGCTCAACCTTCTGAGCCACCCAGGCACCCCTGTAACTTAAGCTTTAAACCAAGAATCTGGAGGCATGTGTCATAGAGAGGATGTAGTTGGTGACAATCCATTCTGTGTGTATCTCTGTGTGTGTGTGTGTGTGTGTGTGTGTGTGTGTGTGTGTGTATCTAATCTTGCCCACCAGCCTGTGCAGTCCTTGAGGGAGCCTGAGTATGGCAGACACAGGGGCACCCCATAACCATTGAAGAAGCACCCCAATGACACATAATTTACAAAGAGTAGGTTATTTGGAATTTTCTCCACTAAAAAGAGGGAAGGTCTCTGTGGGTGCAATGGCTTATGTTTCTGCTGACATGGATGTGTGGGGTGGGGAAAGATCACCCAAATTTAAGGCTTATTTTTTCCAGAATGGTTTTACCAAGGTACACAGTGGTCAGAAGATGCCAGGATTACAGACAATTTTCCAGCCATTCTGTTCCAGGCACTTGAGAATTTCTAGTAAATAGATCATCCCCTGGAGAGCACCTGGACAGGTAGGGACCAGAGAATTTCTAACCTCAGGGCTGTGCCCTCGTGTTGTGGCTCTGTGTGTTTTGTTTTGTGTCCTGAGGGACCTTCGTAGCCGGAGTGCCTCCTGAAAGCACAAGGGAATCCAACAAGGAAGATGAAATAAACTGTAATCTTTCACATATCTAAGATGCCTTCTGATGATACAAGATGTTCCAGAAATGTGGCTGTGGCCAGCAGAGCCCGTCTGTCCACACATGGGGCTCACGATGCTGACTGCAGCTGGTGCTGAGCCGGGACCCACGCCAGAAGGCGAGTGTCTGTGGACATCCCTAAATGTCTCTCTGGCATATTATTCCTATTAAATCTTGCCCTGCATTCTCATTTTAATAACTTAATCTGGAATTTACACCTTGCCTCCTCTCCTGGAGGGCCTGAGGCAGCACACAATAAAAGCCCAAACACAAGAGGACTGTTAAAAATAAAGACAAATGATCAGAAAGCAAGATAATCCTCCAGGAACTTGAGATAAGATGGTTACTGCAACCAGAGTGTTGAATTCGGTTCCTACTTTCTGGCAGCCAAGGTTAAAAAGAAAGAGTGGCTTATTCAGTTACGATTGCCTGATCGAAGGAAGGAAGTAGATACAAGTTCATGGGGAGAGCACAATCCATTTCCTGAAGCTAAATTCCAAGAGGATCTATCCTGTGGATCTTCATCTTAGGGGCACTAAGTCACAAACTGAACAACAGTCCTTTATAGAAGATGCTGAATCATTCTTCAATTGGCAGCTTTAGCCCCATAAGTGGGCCCTTGATAAAAGGCGAGGGTGTAATATTAAATTAAATTGCAACTCGGCGAAGACATTTCTTGGAGAAGCCGGCTTAATGGGCCCAGACAGATGGGTTGAATTTGGACATATGGAGGCATGGGGAGAGAGTTCCAGGTGGAGGAAACAATTTATTCAATAAATATTTACCGAGCACTTACTCTGAGCCAGGCCCTGCCAGTGAGTGGGTACTGGGGACACACAGATGGCCTTGCCCTCCAAGGAGGTCACGGACTAGGGGTCCAAGTGCACAGACAGTCAATTACCGGTGTTGTGACTGGAGTGAGGGGCAAACAGGGTAAGGAGCTTAGGCAGATATGCGTGTTCCAAAGGCTCCTGGAGAAGATGCTTCAGAGCTGCTTCTTGAAGGACAAATAGGAACTTTTTGCATGAAGATGGCAACTTGAGGTGATGGGGAGCCTGTACTGGGTAGAGGGGACAGCACGCACAAAGGTGTGGAGGAAGAGAGAAAGTGGTATTCTGGAAGAACACAACTCACTCCGGGTAGCTGAGCACAAGGAGTGAGGAGGGGCTCAGAGATGGGGAGGCAAATAAAGCCAGAATGTTGAGGTCCTCTGGGCCTGCTAAGGAGTGTGAGCTTCATCCTCTCGCCGATTGGGAGGATTTTAACCAGGAGAGTGAACTGGCCAGAAGCTCAGATGATGTAGCCACCCGCGGGGAGGAGTTGGTGCCCTAGCAGACTCCACCAGAGGTCCTTGTGGGGTCCTGCCACCCTGCCTGGGAGTTGGTCTGCATCTGCTGGGGCCCCAGCCCAGCCATCCACGACCCCATAGATGACTAGGGATGATAAAGACCTGTCCCACTGTCCAGGGCTGGCAGTGATGACCCATTGCTTGGAATGTGACCCTTTGCATCAAAGTTTTGGGCCACCTGTGAACAGCCCACAGAGAAGAGTGGACCCTGATCCTTAGCACTACCCTCACCCTGGCCATTCTGATACCTCTTTATTTCAAAATGAATAGTGTGAGATGTAGCTTGGACAAGCTTTATGAGGATACCAGATGTTTCCAGAAAGTATCTGCTTTGTGATTGGATTTTTCTGCAGAGCAACTGTAGAGGGAGGTAGAAGATAAGAGTGAAAATTATTTAAAACTCTATGTATTCGCCTCTTCCAATATCTGTTTCCATAGAAACATACAGGAATAAGCCACCAGTTTCAAAGCCAAGTGTAGTCTATGACTTTGAAAGCCCTGGTTTGCTTCCTCATAAAGGACGGTAAAAGCATGGGATGTGGAGGGAAGTTTGAAATACCCCTCTATTCCAGACTGCCCTTAACGTGATGACTGCTTGAATGGCCAGAAAGCCACAGAACCCGGAGTGCTGGGAATTCTTGATGCAGAATGCTTGCAGCCTATGGAGACAGCCTTTCACCATTTCCATAAATAAACGCCACACACATGGCTCCCATGGGTGCCTGTATTGCACATGATTCCATCTCTTATTGTCACCTGCCTGGGAGCAGATGGGGGAATGTCTTCAGGGAGGGCAGGTGGTCTAAGGATGTTGCCCTGTGGCTCTGAGGGGTGTTCAACATTCAGTGACTTTTCGTGCTGTCCATCATTTTCTCTTCATTCAAAACCATTTCAGAGTGGAGGTGGAGGTGGTGGTCTGGTGTAAAAGGAAGGCTTGGGAAAAAAACCCAAACAACCCTTCCACCTAGATTCACAGGCTGTCTTCACACCATGAGTATACACTGCTCTTACCTCCAGGGGAAATTATCTCAAATTATTTTCCTTAAAAGAAAAAAAAAATGCCATATGGGTGTGTGTGTATGAACACACATACCCAGTGTCGATTCTTGGTTTTCATCTTACTTGATCTAAAAGCAGCATTTGACACACGTGGTCAAAACTTCCCCCTTGAAACACTTTCTTCATTTGGTTTCCTAGACACCAGACTCATCTGGGTTCCTTCCTATCTTGGTGGCTTCTCCTTCTAGGTCCTTTGTGTTTCTTTCCTACCTTCCTGATATGGGAGTATCACTAGATACTCAAACACTGGAGTGATTGAGGGTCTGTGCTTGTTTCCCTCCCCCTGCAGGGCTCTCATGCAAGGTTTTCAATGCCATCGGTGTGTTGACCACATCCAAGTTCCCATCTCCCTTACATGTCTTACATGTCTCCCCGAACTCCAGACCTGTGTATGTAACACCTATTCACCATCACCACTGGTAGAGTAGTATCAAAACACAAGTGCTTTCCCTTTTTTCTCAAGAATACAAATCACAGTTAAAAACCCCCATGGGGCGCCTGGGTGGCGCAGTCGGTTAAGCGTCCGACTTCAGCCAGGTCACGATCTCGCGGTCCGTGAGTTCGAGCCCCGCGTCAGGCTCTGGGCTGATGGCTCGGAGCCTGGAGCCTGTTTCCGATTCTGCGTCTCCCTCTCTCTCTGCCCCTCCCCCGTTCATGCTCTGTCTCTCTCTGTCCCAAAAATAAATAAAAAACGTTGAAAAAAAAAATTAAAAAAAAACAAAAACAAAAACAAAAACAAAACCCCGTTTAGCCTGCTTGGCAGATTTGCCCACACCTGCTATATCTGAAATGCAGAAACGGCCCATCTTCCCGTCAGACTCTGTAAAGCAGAGGAAGAGATGATATGGGGGAGATACAAGCCCGGGGCCAAGTCGGGGTGGACCTGTCAGCCCTCGCCTTGGTCTGTGGTGTTTGTCTCAGGGAGCTCTCCCACCTTCGAATGCCCCCTGTGCATGGGCAGCTCTCTCTCCCATGGCCCAGCTTGTGGACAGCTCTCTCTCTTGGCTACTCCCTTCCTTCCTGACCACTGCTTCAAAATTCCCTTCCCAGGCTTCTTCTGTCCTCATCACTGCTTTGTGGTTCCTTGGGCTCCAGTCAGGACATCTTCACTCGTCACTGCACCCACTCCCTGGGTGACAGCACTCATGCCCACAGCCCCCCTCCTCCAATCTCTATCTATAGGACAAACTACTCCCTCGTGCTCTAGGACCCTGTATCCAATATGAGCCACTCTGCCCAGAAGTGAGCTCCTCACATTCCCTCCCAAACTTGCTGCTTATTCTGCACCCTGCCTCAATGAAGAGGTCTGCCATCCACCACCCAGAGATCTGGGCATTGCCCTTGCTGTCTCCCTGCCCCATCCCTTAGAGTCAATCAATCACCAAGTCTCATCACATCTGCTTCCTTAATCTCTCTCAAAGCCACCTGCTTCTCCCTGTTCCTGCTGCAACTGTCCTGCTCTAGGTCACCATCAGTTCCTGCCTGGATTATAGCAAAACCCATCTCTGAGCCATCTCTGGGCCTCCAGCCTCGCCCCTCCATCTGTTCTCACTCTGCAGCCAGGGCAAATCTGATCATGTCACTCCCCTGATTAAATGTCTTTAATTTTGAAGTTTAACCTCCTCTGTTTAGCACGTAATGTCCCTAACGACCAGCTCTGCCCACGTCTTCATTTGTCTTTCCTGTCACCTCCCCAAAGGCACCCTTGACTTTAGCCAGCAGAACTCTCCCTCTCCCTCTCCCTCTCCCTCTCCCTCTCTCTCTCTCTCACACACACGCTTTAAGAAAAAAATAATACGCTAATAATTAATATGGTGAGAAACTAGATGTTTTCCCTCTAAGATCGGGAATAAAGTTGGAATCCTCCCTTCTCACCATTCCTATTCAACATTGCAACTTGGAGCCCTAGCTAATACAAATAGTAGACAAAAAAGGAAATAAAAGGTATACAGATTGGGAAGAAAGAAATAAAATTGTCTGTTTGCAGTTGACATGATTATCTATGTTGAAAGTTCCAAAGAGTCAACAAAAAAACCTCCTGGAATAATAAGCAATTATATAGCAAGGCTGTAGGATATAGGTTAGTATACAAAAGCCAATTTCTTTCCTATATGCCAGAAATGAGCAACTGGAATTTGAAATTAAAAACAAAATACCATTTGCATTTTCACCAAAAGCAAAATAAAATACTTAGGTATAAATCTAGCAAAATATGTATAAGATCTATGTGAGGAAATCTACAAAGCTCTGATAAATGAGAGAAGAGCTAAATAAATGGGAGAGACATTCCATGTTCATGGATAGGAAGACTCAATATTGTAAGATATCAGTTCTTCTCAACTTGATCTATAGATTCAACCCAATTCCAAACAAAATCCCAGTAAGTTACTTTGTGGGTATTAGCAAACTGATTCTAAAGTTTACATGGAGAAGCAAAAGACCAAGAATAGCCAATACCATATTGAAGAAGAATAAAGTTGGAGAGCAGGCACTATTTGACTTCCAGACTTACTATAAAACTATAGTAATCAGAACAATGTGGTATTGGCAAAAGAAGAGACAAATAGATGAATGGAACAGAATAGAGAGTCCAGAAATAGACCCTTACAAATGTAGTCAACTGATCTGTGACAAAGACACAAAGGCAATAGGAAAGGATAGTATTTTTGATAAATGGTGCTGGAACGACAAGACATTCACATGCATAAAAATGAATCTAGAAAATGACCTTGTATTTTTTCCCAAAAATTAACTCAAAATGGACCGTAGACCTGAGTGAAAAATGCAAAGCTATAAAACTTCTGAAAGATAACAGGAGAAAATCTAGGTGACCTTGGGGTTGGCAACGAGTTTTTAAATATGGCACTAAAAACTTGATCAATGAAATAAAAAAAAAAGGATAGGCTGGACTTTATTAAAGTAAAAAATTTCTGTTTTGCAAAAGACAATGTTAAGAGAATGAAAAACAAGATAGAGACTGAGAGAAAAGATTCGCAAAACAAATCTGATAAAGGGCTTGCATCCAAAATATACAAAGAAATTTTAAAACTCAACAATAAAAAAAAAAAAGAGGTTAGAGTGGAAGAGAGCCAAAGCATAAGAGACTCTTAAAAACTGAGAACAAACTGCGGGTTGATGGGGGGTGGGAGGGAGGGGAGGGTGGGGGATGGGTATTGAGGAGGGCACCTTTTGGGACGAGCACTGGGTGTTGTATGGAAACCAATTTGACAATAAACTTCATATATTGAAAAAAAATAAGGATAAATCAGGATGTACAGCAACAGAAATTCTCATTCACTGCTGATGGGAATGGAAAATGGTACAGACACCTTGCAAGACAGTTTGGTAGTTTCTTACAAAGCTAAACATAGACTTAGCATATGACCCAGTGATCATGCTTCTAGGTATTTACCCAAATGGGTTGAAAACTTATGTCCACACAAAACCCTACACAAAAATGCTTATAGCAGCTTTATGCATAATTGTCAAAACTTGGAAGCAACCAAGGTGTCCTTTGATGGGCAAATAGATAAACAAACCGTGGTGTATCCATACAATGGCATATTATTCAGTGATAAAAGGAGATGTGCTACCAAGTTGTGAAAAGACATGGAGGAAACTTAAAGTCTGAAAAGGCCACCTATCTTGATTCCAACTATATGACATTCTGGAAAAGGCAAAACTATCATGACAATAAAGAGATCAGTGGTTACCAGCGGTTGGTAAAGTGTTGAGGATATTTAGGACAGTGACACTGTCCTGTATGACGCTGTAATGGTGGACACATGACTTTTACATTCGGCAAAACCTATAGAATGTGCAATACAAAGAGTGAACCATACCTAATGATAAATTATGGACTTTAGTAAATAATAATGAATCGATATTGATTCATCAGTTGTTAACAAATATATCACACAATGCAAGATGTTAATAGAAGAAACTGTGGGGTGTATGCGGGAACTCCCTATACTTCGTTCATTTCTTTTTTTGTAAACCAAAAACTGCTCTAAGCAACAAAGTCTATTAAGTATCCAAATTTTTAAAATGATAGATATATCATACATTCTATGCTTAGAATACGATCTGGCACATAACAAGTGCCATATAAATATTTATTGCATGGAAATGAATAACGGTGTGGAGCTGGGATGTCTCCAGTAGGACTCCAGAATCAGATTTTCATTCTCCGGACACTTGCACATGCTCTCACTGGGAGAATCTCCCCCGTGGGGTTCTTCCCATTATTTGCCAACTCTTCATCCTGCTAATTTACTTCTAACTGCTATCAGAATCTAAATATGCTATGTGATCTAAAGTGATCGTGCTTCTTTCCGTGTTTGCTGTCTGCCCATCAACTAGCCTGTGGGGAGGCCATGAGATCAAGGGCCACGGCTACCGTGCGTGCTTACCTCTGTGTGCAGAGGTACTGGTTGGGCAGTGTGTGTGTGTATGTGTGTGTGTGTGTGTGTGTTTGTGTGTGTGTGTCTGACCTGGCTCTGTCCTGGAGAAGCTGGCGGTCCAGCAGCAGTAGGGGCAGGGATGCACTCAGCAGAGACAAACAGCACACTAAGTGTCCCGACAGGGGAAATGTCAGGAAGCTAGGAACAGGAGTGGGGGAGGAGCAGGAGCTTAAATCTGGTAGACCCAGGAATCTCAGGGACACATCTCTGTAGAGATAACACAGGGGCCTGGAACTGAAGTTCATTTCCTTATCAGAGAAGGTTCTGGAAGCAGGGACAGCACGGGCAAAGGCTTGAAAGTGTAACACAGAGCAAGGCCTATGACTGAAATCCTGAGGTGTTCAGAGTGTTCAGAACAACCGAAGTCATCCAAGAGAGATGAGGGGAGGTGGGGACAGACGACAAAGATCTTTGATCACTTCTCCCCCAAGCAGACTTTCTCTCTCACTGGGGGGTCCTGGGAAAAACAGCCCCTTGAAGGAGAATTTAGAACACCTCATCCCCCAGGCACACTGTTCAACCACCACGTTGTGTCCGACAGAGGAGGGTCTGAGAGAAATCAACCGACTGCTTGGTGCTGAAAACCGACAATAAGCCTACAGGGCTGTGGGTCGACAAATCAAAGGGTTCTGCTACCATGGCAACAGAATGACAGGGCAACCCTAAAATAAGAGGAGAAAAAGAGGAGCAGGCCAGAAAAGGTTCAGAGAGAAATCTCAGCAGATACCTGGAGGGAAACACAGAGACGGAATTTCTGGGCAGAGAGCCAGGGAGCTGGCTCTCCTCCAGGCTCCACCTTGGAAACTCTGGATGCCCCTGGGCAGGAACATCCCGTCCCCAGACTCAGTCTCCTCATCTACGCAGTGAGGCTTTTCCATGGCACCCCACAGCTCCTGCCTTTGAGACCCAATGCCCTGAAAGGTCGCAAATGGACCGCAATTCTCCGCAAAGAGCCATTGAGAGCCTCAGTACTTGTTTCAGAAAGGAAGGAAGAAAGGTAAGGTCAGTGATAGCAAACTGTCACTTAACACGGATCGGACTGCACAAGGTTGATCTCCTTTAAAGGGTCCAGGGGGACAGGCTTCCCGGATCTATTTCCGGAGTCTGCTGACTCAGAATGACGCCAGCCCTGCGGCCTCTCCCTGCCACTGCCAGAGCCTGGAGGACCCCTAGTGCATACCTGGCCTCCACTTTAACCTCCAGTGGAGGTAGCAATGCCCCGCCTCCCCAGCCACCCACGGCTAGGCTTCAAGCCAGCAGGGTCTGGCCTCTGTCCACCCGCCCAGATCCAGGTCGTCCGGCTGGCTCTGCCTGACTTGCTTTCTCCCTCCCTGACATCCTGCCCCAGCCCCCCTCCCCACCCCCCGCCCGCCACCCCCCACTTTTCTGGAATGCGCTCTAATCTGAGCCCTCATCTGCACGACCTGAAAACGCTCCCTTGCCCTGCCCACTTCACAGACCTGTGCTGATGGCCAAAGGTCCACGAGAGCCCCTAAACCCCACAGAGTGCCATCTGTGTGTTGAAAGGCAGGGTAGGGTATGCATGAGAGGGTAGTTCGTGGTGTTGCCGCTAACCTGCTAGGTAACCTGCGTAAATTAAATCTCTCTGGGTTTCTGTTTCCTCATCATTAAAATGCGGTTGAGGATATCACCTGTTCTATAATTATTGGGAGGATCTAGTGAGTTAACACGTAGAACTAGCCATCACCGTCATTGCTGTTGCCATTATTGGCATTAGGGCTTGTGTTTAGCACCCAACCTGGTTCTCCCCAGCCGTGAGACCCGCTTAGCCACGATGGTTCTTCCTCCTGTTGACATCCCGTCTGGATTTCCAGGTCCTGTCCTGGCAGTGGATGAGGAAGTCCCCGGGGTGAACTTTGCCAACTGTGCACCATGAGTGGTGACCAGGTGTCACCTCCCCTCTGGAAACAGTCTGTCTGCCTCTGACCTCCTGCCCTTTTGGCTGTGGGTACGGTCCGCGTCCAGGTTATCCTCCTTGGCAGTCCTGGCTGTGCCTCTCTGGAGTCCTGCTTCCTTCCAAAGTGAGGCTGGAAGGCCGGGAGATGCAGGCCCAGCCCTAAAGCTCTCTCCTGCAACCCCACTGGCACAGAATAGCATCCTCTAACACGGCTCCAGCTTCGTGACTTCTCCCTGCGCCGAGTAAACCTTCTATGTATTCCCCTACAAATGAAGCTGGGCGTCTTATGTGCTAGAAAACCTTCTTGTCCAGAAGGGTAAAAACCTCTGTCCCCAATGCATAAAACGACTATTTCCACGTTAGTTTAAGAATCCGCACTACATTCCGCAAAAAGATTTCTCTAACGATGCAAACTCCAGGTCTCTCAACAGAATTTGCTACATTGTATGCAGATCACCATGCACGGCACAGCGTTCAAGCCATTCGAGCCCAGCTCTCTCCCACCAAGGCAAGTTTAACTGCTCTAACAGCAAGACAACAAAACCACCACTTCCAAAGGGTCTTGAACTTCCCTAATTTGGAGCACCCTGGGAAGACCAGTGTGAGTAAAGGGCAAGGCCGAACGCAAGACAATTACACTACACACTTAACAGTACTTTTATGTAAGGTTCTTTACGTTAACAGCACTTACCACCTGGAAAATCATATGGTAACTAGAAGGAGCTATCAGGATGTTTACTCCCTAGTGGCACTCCTTAGGGAACTTCCTATAAGGGAGGTTGGAACGCAGTCTCATTTCTGGACCAACGGATCATGCAAATGGGGGCTTCTGCAATGTGCAGAGAATATACTCATTTAAAGGGCCCAACATTTCTTATTTCTGCATGTATTAATATCACTAGACAATTCTTTCACTGTTTTTTTTCTCCCCCCACGGGAGTGAAGACTTTCTATTTGGCCTTTCTGAAATAGGTCTCAGATGGAAGGAAACAGAACTAAATGAGGAGTTTCTGACAGGGAACGTGGGCCCTTGTGCAGCTGTGAAGATTCCCCCATAACTACCTTGAGTTCTTGTTAAGCAGTGCACTTTGGGCAGCCAGGGAGCTGTGCCGCCTCCCTGTCCCAGCGCTTGTGGGAGCTCGTGAGCCTTCCAGCCTCCTTCTGGCTGGGGCCGGCGCTTACCTCCATGCTGTACCTCTCCACAGTCCTCCTCAAGGGATCGACAGCCTGCCAGCAAATCAGGATGCACAGGTCGATCAGCAGCATGCCCCCGACAATCACCAGCAGTTTCTGGTCCTTGATGATCTGCAGGCAGGGCAGGGGCAGAAGGGAGCAGACGTGAGGGAGGTTCCCGAATAGCAGCTGAGGCACTGCCTCAGGGGAGTGACAGCATCGTGTCACCCTCAGTTTTAGAATCTCTCAGGACTCTACATCACCTGCAGGATAAATCTAGCCAAACTCCTTTGCTTGGCATTCAAGGCCTTTCATGAGCTTGGTCCGACCACTCCCCAGAACACACATGTGCACTTAGTTTGATGACACCTAGTTTCTGGACCTGCTGTGATTTTCACCGCTTTCCCTTCCCCCCTCCTCCCCCCCCAACTCCCACCCCCAGGCCTTTGTAGGTGCCAGTTCTATTATCTGAAACATCCTATTCTTTCTGTCTGGCAAATTCCTAATAATCCCTAAAGACCCAGGTCCATTGTCACCTCCTCTGTGAAGTCCCCTGTAACTCCCACAGCAGAATTAATCACTCCCATAGCACTTTGTTCACATACTTATCAGAAGTAACAATAGTAACACCAAGGAGAAGAATAGCTAATATTTAATGAATACTTACTCTGTGCCAGCCTCTAGGTTGATTAATGGGTTACATACATGATCTCTTACAAAGGCAGATACTATTATTATTCCCATTTTATGGATGAAGAAACCAAGGCTTGTGAGGGGCTAAGTAACTCGCTCAGTGTAATATAGTTAGTAAGAGGTGAAGTCCAGATTTAAACCAAGCTCCTCCTTTCTCTACAGTCCACACCCTCAAACACTTATAGCACAAACCAGATGCTATAGTGACCAGATGCTATATTGTGTTACATGTTTGTCCTCCTCAGTAAACTGGGGAGACCCTAACAGAAGGGAAGCCAATTTTATTTTTTGTGCATCCTTGGTACTGAGCAGGGCCTGGCAAGCAGTAGACACTTAAAAGTTTGATAGATTGAATTGCGATGAAGGAATATAAAAAGAAGAAATATAATTTCCATCCCTCTTTGCAGCCTGGGATATCTTTATTACACTGCGAAATTCCCACCCCACTTTATGTCTGTTTGACGGGGACTGGCCCTGGGGACAAACGCGGCCAGCACCAAAGACAACCTGTATTTCACTCGTTGCACCTTTATGTGCCTCCTCCCCTCAAAGCTCATGTGATGAAATCATTCGGGAAGAGGCTATAGAAAAACAAACAAAACTGAGGCAGAAGCTTAAGAAATATCACCAGGTCTGGCTTTTAATGATTAAAGCCATTTTAAAAGGAGAAATAGAAACTCAAGAGGTCTCTCTGTTGCCGAATTGTAAAAGAACAGAAATGTATTGCTGAGTGTCTGCCAAAGAGATCAAATCCACCCAAACTGCTTTACCTGGGGACTGGGCACTGGTAAAGCCCCCCCTCTTTGAGATTTTCTGGAAGCATTCAGTGAACCACTGATGGTTTATAGAAATCCAGCTTAACCCTTGCTCTCTGGGGAACTAGGCAACTCCCTGCTAGCCCTGAGAAATTGGGGCATAAGGAAGACATGCCCAGAGAGCTGAGGACGTGGGGGACAGGCTGGAAGGCGCCTCCCTACTTAACGCTCACTCAGGGCTGTTGGAGCCCGCAGGCAGGTGCCCACGCTGTGCTGGACCCTGGCAGGTCCTTCTCCCACCTTCCTGCTACACCCTTCTCAGCACCGAGCCTGAGGTGCTTCTCAGTGAACCCAGGCACACCCTGCACAGGGTGTATACTGCAGATGTGTTCCGTTCCGAGTGGGGGCAGGGACCAGCTCGTCTCCCCTCTGTGCCCCGGTGTCTGATACAGACACTGGCTCTCAGACCTTCTTGGGGAAAGTTTGGGGGAAAGAATGAATGAGCTCTCAGAAAGAGGCCAGGAGGAAGTGGCACTGTAAGTTCAAGGTCACTGTCTCCTGCCCAGGGCCCAGGTTCTACTCCCTCTGGGGCATCTCCTGCTGCAGGTTCCCACCCTCCCCACCTGACAGCCTCCAAACCCTTCAGGGAATGCACCTTCTTCTCCCTGTCCTTGCTAGAAGGCTGGGGGACATTTCACTGGAGTTTATGGCCACATTCCTCGTCTTCAGAGCCCCTACGACAGTTGCAACTTCACCTATGTATATGGGATCATTTGATTTGTATCCCCACTCCCTTGTAGACTGTGAACTCTGTATGACTTGGTTTTGCTCATCACTGTATTCTTAGTGCCTGTCTGAGGCCTGGCATAGGAAAAGTGCTCAACAGGCACTGGTTGATGGATGATGGCCCAAGAAAATATGCCCTGAGCACCCATGCAGGGCCAGGCCCTGTGCTGGGCACTGGAGATGCAGAGATGGACAGACCCGGGTGCTGCCCTCCAGGGTTAGGAGGACAGACAGACTTGCCAGGGATGATTACAAGAGGGTACCGGGAGGAGAGGAGGTGGCTTCACAGAGGAGTTGCTGGGGGCCACTGGGGAGAAGGGAATGTCAGACAGAAGAAGCAGCTGGGAGAGCTGAGGGGCTGGTTCAGGGGAGTGAGCGCATCACATCGCCCCTGCTTCAGGATTCTTCTATCACCCCCCCTCACCGGGGCGGGGAGGATAAATCCAGCCGAACTCCTTTACTTGGCATTCAAAGCCTTTCCCGAGAGTGGCCTAACTATTCCCCCCTCCCACATACGGACTTGTTAATGCTTAACCACACCCTAGTCTCTGGCAGAGTTGTGATTTTTGCCCTCCAGACCTTTGTAGGTGCTGGTTCTTTTGTTTGAAACACCCTAATCTTTCTGTGAGAGATTTTGTGTGAGTGGGGTGGGTGGGGGTGGCTAGAGAGGGGGCTAGTGAGGTGGAAAGCCTGCATGACAGGGGGCTGCCGGAGGCTGAAGCATCATTAAGCAGTAGAGTCATGGGGAGCTCTCTGCAGCCCGGAGGGGTAGACCTGAGGCAGGGAGCCTGCAGTAGGAGGCCAGTTAGGAGCTGAGACAGTTGTCCCGGTAAGCAGGGAGGAGGCTTGATTCAGAGACACCGTGATGGTCAGGAGGACGCTGGTGCCATAAATAGCAGGTAGGCGGAGTGGCTGGCTTCAGTCTCAAGTCCGCTCTCCCTCCCCAAAACTCCCCCACCAGCAAGCGCTAGCATGTCTCACAGGGTCTGTGAGACAAAAGGTCTACGACTCTTCCCACAGTCTACCTTCGAGGAGGCAGTGACCTTGAACGTGCGCAATACTTTTATGTCGGTGCACACTGATGCCATCACACTGAGTTCTCTCTCTGAAGCTAGGAGGCTACCAGTGCTCCATTGTCCCTGAGTGCAAAGGCATACAGTAATAATGACTGAGCACAGGTTCTGGAATCAGATCTGAGTGTGACTCTTACTAATTAACTGTGTGGCCTTGGGTAAGTTTCTTAACCCCTCTGAGCCAGGTTCCTCATCTACCAAATGGAAGCAGTAACCACACAAACGGCACTGGATTACCAAAGTCTGTCTGACTATAACTGCTCAACAGCGGTTGGCTGTTTTTATTAAATGTCACTTTCCATTGTTGTCTAGAGCAGGGGTCAGCAAACCGTGGATCTGGCCCACTGCTTGTTTTTGTAAATAAAGTTTTATTGGAACACAGCCATTCCCTCGGGCTGCTTTCATTCTCCACCAGCAGAGTTTAGTGGTTGCGACGGCAGCTCTGTGGCCTGCAAAGTCTAACGTATTTACTATCTGGCTTTTTACAGAAATAGTTGTCTGGCTCCTGGTTTACAGAAAAGAGCATTTCTTTATTTCTTCAAGAGACTTCAGATCTTTTGACTGATTCGAATTGGCCTTCTGCTAGGACCAACTCATTGCCTAGTTCCAGGGATGCCATTCCAGGGGGAATACAAAATGAAAGGTGCCTCCTGGAGTTGTACACAGCATATCACTCAGGTAACCGGTACTCCCTGGTGAAGCTGCCAAAAACCGTCTCTCGGCATTTTTTTTTTTTTTTTTAAATTTTTTTTTTTTTTCAACGTTTTTTATTTATTTTTGGGACAGAGAGAGACAGAGCATGAACGGGGGAGGGGCAGAGAGAGAGGGAGACACAGAATTGGAAACAGGCTCCAGGCTCCGAGCCATCGGCCCAGAGCCTGACGCGGGGCTCGAACTCACGGACCGTGAGATCGTGACCTGGCTGAAGTCGGACGCTTAACCGACTGCGCCACCCAGGCGCCCCCTGTCTCTCGGCATTTTGCCGAAGCTAAGTCCACAGGAAGATCTGAGGTGATGTGCCCATGTCATTGTCTGCAACAGAACCAAGTTATATTGGTAACGAGCTTCCTTTTTTTTTTTTTTTTTTTTTTAATTAAAAAGAAAGGTTTTTTAAGTACTCTCTATACCCATCGTGGGGCTCGAACTTACAACCCCGAGATTAAGAGTCTCATGCTCCACTGACTGAGCCAGCCAGGCGCCTCTGTAGTGAACTTTCTTTGTCTTTTTTTTTTTTTTTAAGTTTTTTTTTTTTTTTTAACGTTAATTTATTTTTGGGACAGAGAGAGACAGAGCATGAACGGGGGAGGGGCAGAGAGACAAGGAGACACAGAATCGGAAGCAGACTCCAGGCTCTGAGCCATCAGCCCAGAGCCTGACGCAGGGCTCGAACTCACGGACCACGAGATCGTGACCTGAGCTGAAGTCGGACGCTTAACCGACTGAGCCACCCAGGCGCCCATGAACTTTCTTTGTCTTAAAAAAAAAAAAATCATCTGCCCCCGGAACAAAACATCTCATCTCTGACCTACTGCTCTTGTCTCAATGTTTCAATTTGGTCCTAGTAAGAGGCAGAATAAAAACTGCACTAAGTCTCCCAATTCAAGATTGTATGATTGAGTTTTAGAAAAAACTAGAACATGCTATAAAAATATCAGATTTGGAAGCAATAAGTCACTGCATGCCAGTATATCCTTTAATAAGCTCCTTTTCCTTTAGCGTCTTTAAAAAATGTGGCCATATGGGGTGAAGTTTGTGCTTGTGTGTCTGGGAGGGCATGCCACTGTGCGTGCAGGGAGAGGAGGCGGGAGCCAGGGAGGGAAGAAAAGGACAAAAAGACTATGCAGAAAAGTGTATATTGCATTTACAAACTTCTGTAAATCTAGTATACGTGTCGGTAAAAAAGTTAAAGGGTCCATCTTACAAATAAGTCTAAACTGAAAAAAAAAAACCCTAATAAAACAACAACAATAAAAACCAACCTTGGCTATATAAAAGGTCGGAATCATGGAGAATCCAATCCTAGTTTTGACCTGTAATTGCCACAACCCTTTTAAGACCACCTGGTTGCCGAACTTGAGCTTTTGATCCATATAAGGCATAACTTTCTCTTCTACCTCCTCTTATTTGTTGATAAGGGATGCTTGGGGGCAGCACTGCAAACCTGTTCTGGAAAATGCCTAGAAAGCAAAACTAGAGGAAAAAGTTTCTCACCCTGGAACGGCGTGCTCATCTGGCTTTAGTCATTTTTGTACTGGACAAAACAGGTGACCAAACCTTGTACACAAAGCCTTCGGCGGTCTGTCGGATAAGCCCCTTCCTGGGGTGCCTGGCCCCCCAGCAGCCTGCGTTCTGTTTACCTAGCCGCCCAGCCAGTGAGTCTCCCGGCTCTGGCAGTGCGTGCAGCAAGGTGTGGCTACATCCCAGCTCCTCCCTCCGTGTAGCTTTCAGACAATTAAATAAACTCTGAAGTCTTCCCTGACGTGTTTTGTCAATTGTTGCCAGACAATTGGAGTGTTCTTGCTCAGCGATCACATGAGTAATGGAAAATAAAGGCTGGTTCTTGATTACAGATGACAATATGGATGAATCATATATTGACACAAAGGAATCAACATTGTGACTCTTCAAAACCAGGATGGAGTTGTCGTAAATGGCAGAGCGTCTCTAACCACAGCCACAGCGCAGGAGGGGCCCCAGAAGTCACTTGGTCACTTGGAGCCTTTTCAAACTTTGATTGCATCAGCATGGCTGGGAGGGCTGGCCTCCACCCCAGGATCCTGATTCTTAGGGCTGGAGTGGGGCTTAAGAATCTACATTTCTTTCTTTCTTCCTTTCTTCCTTTCTTTCTTTCTTTCTTCCTTCCTTCCTTCCTTCCTTCCTTCCTTCCTTCCTTCCTTCCTTCCTTCCTTCCTTCCTTCCTTCCTTCCTTCCTTCCTTCCTTTCTTTCTTTCTTTCTTTCTTTCTTTCTTTCTTCTTCCTTCCTTCCATGTTTATTTATGAGAGAGAGAAGGGGGGGTGGGGAACAAGTGGGGGAGGGGCAGAGGCAGAGGGAGACAGAATCTGAAGCAGGCTCCAGGCTCTGAGCTGTCAGCACAGAGCCTGATGAGGGGCCTCAACCCTTGAACTGTGAGATCATGACCTGAGCCAAAGTCAGACGCTCAACTTACTGAACCACCCAGGCTCCCTAAGAATCTGCATTTCTAGCAAACTCCCAGGTGATGCCTCTGCTGCTGGTCCAGCCCACACTCTGAGTGGCCCTGGCAGATCAGAGATCTTCTACTCTGGCTGTATATCAGTATCACCTGGGAGAGTCTAAAAACTCCTGATGCTGAGTTCCAGCCACAGTGAGGTGGTTTCATTGGCCTGGGCTGTGTCGCTTCTTGGAGTTTAAAGCTCCCATTTGATTGAAATGTGTAGTTAGGTCTGAGAAGGACTGGGTGGCCAGGCTTCTCATTTTATAGATGGAAAGGAGTTGTCACAAATACTGCAGAGGCCCATGAGGGAGGGCCCTTCCAGTGAACATTGGCAGTGGGTGGCAGGGACAGATTCTTTCTTCCCTCTAAATGTAGCCTGCAGTTTCCCTAGGTGGTCCAGGTATGGGGCAGGGGGTAGAGGAGAGAGGACAGTCCTCCCTCATCTGGACAGCAGCTCCTCAAGCAGCCCTGGCAGGTGGAGGGGCTGATGGATGAATGGGGCCACTGGGTACAAGGCAGAATCACAGCTCAGGAGACAGGACCATTTCGATATGGCCCCATTTTTCAGATAAGGAAACAGAGGCCCAGAAAGATGAAGACATTTGCTGAGAGACCCATAGCAGGTTGGTGGTGGGAACAGAAGAGAAGAGAGGCTGCTTTCCTGCTTTGTCTGTTGGCCCCAGTGCCTTGTTGCCTGCTGCAGGTGCCAGGGCTCATAACCAGGCAACCGGATGACAAATGCAAGTTTGGAATGAAGACTCAGAACAACAGCGCCCTTTGTCAAATGGGATACGGGCACAATGCAGGATCTGCAGAGGAGAGGTCTGTAAATAGGTTATACCCACGTCAGGGGTTTAAAAAGTGTGTGTGTGTGTGTGTGTGTGTGTGTGTGTGTGTGCGCTGGGGTGGGGTGGGGTTGAATCAAGAAGAGGCTTTTTGGAAAGAGGTGTCATGATGCTATGAGATCTCTCCCCACAGTGAGAGGATGGTTATGTTTCCTCCTTGACCTCACATGAAGAGGGAGGCTTTAAGGAGAACACTCAGACGGCTTGACTGATGGGCTCCCTACAGCTCAGGGGAGCCTGAGACACCTGAGGAACCTGAGGTGACCAGTTGGCCAGGTGCTCAGGGGGTGGGACAAGGGGACAGCCGTGCAGTGCGGTCAGCCAGCACTCCTCGAGTTTGGATGAGCGAAGAACGCGTGTGTGCTTTCCTGGGCACCAGATATGGGCCAGGGAGGAGGGAGAGCTGGCCCTGCCCAAGGCCTGCTAGAGGGGTGAGGTGAGCCCCTGAGTGCGGAAGCCTCCACACGCCTAGGGAAGAAGCCTCACATGGCCACCTGGGGGAGTATTTCGCCCATGTCATGGGCACCATAGGAAGGAAAGTCCCAGTCCCGGGGTGGGGGCTTTGAAAAGCCCACAGACACACCCTACGACAGTCTAAAGCACCTGCTTAACCTCTTCTAGGCCCAGTAAGCCCAAGGGCAGCTCTTGGCAATGAACCTTCCACCCTTCCCCCACTCCAAGCTCCAGCTCCGGAGGGTTCAGAACCCTTGGGGATAGGACGTCAGGGAAAAAGCTCAGGCTGGCAAAGGAGAGAAGCTGCCCGTCACACCCCTTCTCCCAGGGCAGGTGGCTGGCCCGCTGTAGGCCTGAGCTGGTGGAGGCAGAGGCTGTGCCTCGAATGCAGTTTGAAGTTCTGAATATTACGATGGACTCCATATATTAGCTGCTGACCAGAGGGCCTTCAAAGTCATGAGACTTGCCCGAATTTTTATCTAGGAGCAAGGGAAGAACAGTACCACTGGTTAAGTTAAAACGACAGTGATGGAGAAAATTTCTCCAGGAGTTCCACCTAAGAGCCAAGCTGAGTCAGCATGCTGGTTAGACTCAGCCACGTGGATGGCAAATACTTTCTACCCACACGAAGGCAGGGCTCCTGTCCTCTAAGGGCCTCTTTGAAAATAGAAACATTAAATTTGGTCTGTGTCCTGTTTCACTCCCCTCTTTCAAGGGCTTCTCATTGCCCAGAAGTTCAAGTTCAGATTCTTTAATGTGGCTCCTCTGGCAGCCTGTCCCTGTAAACACCATGCCCTGGCCATAATGAGCCTCTGCCAGTTCTGTGAACACACCCGCCTCCGTGATCCCCAACCCAGGCCTCCGCGCACACGGTTCCCTTGATGGGCCTCTGCCCAGCTAACCCCCACTCCCCCTCCAGGTCTCCACATCAGTGTCACTTCTTGCATGAAGCCTTGTCTGAGTGCTCATACCCCTGTTGCCCCTGTACATTCCCAGACAGCCCTTATCATCATGTGTTGTAAATGCTTTGTTGCCCTACAAGGCTGAAGGTGTCAGGGGTGGATATCGTGTTTAGCTTGAATCCCCAGCAAATAGCCCAGTGCTAGGTACACCGTAGGTGCCTAATAATATTTGCTAAATAAACGCTAAGTGAACACTGCAAATATCCTGAAACAGGAGTGATTACCTTCTTCTTCATTTTCACATTTTTGAAGATGGCGTGGACCCTCCATGTCTTTGCAAACATTGCCCCAAAGGCCGTTGTGTAGCCCACGGTGAGAATCCAGGTCCTGACCTAGAGGCCATGAGAAAACAGAGACATTAACATCTCCTAGGTGGACCGACTTCACCATCTATTAGAGCGTCCCAACAGAGGGATTCTAGGTAATAGACACTCAGACACTCTATTCTACATAATGTGGCCTTTCACTAACCATCAAGACTCCTTCAATCACATCTCAATTTGATAGATATTTAGTTCCATCAGCCACATGCCAGACCCAGCCCTGGGCACAGGGGACTGTGAGATTCAAATTCTGCCTTCCATGGGCCCATAGTCCAGAGTGGCAGACAGAGGCACACAGGCTCCCAGGACCACCAAGGGTCCACTGAGGGGCGACAGATCAGCCTTCTTGTCTTCCCTCCCTCCTTTCCTTCCTGCGAGCCCTCTATGTGAGGAGACAGACCTGCAGAGGTGAACAAATGGCTGATTGCTTGACTTCTCACCTCAGTCTATAGGAGACCAGATGGCTCTGGGAACCTCTTCTATAGGACTCCCAGCTCCCGGGTTGTAGGCAGAGGGTAGGGGAGGACACTGAGCCACAGGGGCTGAGACTGGGCAGGAGCAGCATCCTGCTGTGGCCCTTCTCCAGCATTCAGCAAATCCACCACTCTGGTGGAGCAGGGGAGGACTCAGCCAGAGCTGGATCCAGGGTAGCCATACCCAGGCCAGCTCCAGGCCACAGCAGGAGCCGTTCAGTTACGGAGGAAGGCTAGAGAAGGACCTGCTATGGGCCTGTCTCCTTGGGCCTTTGGAGAAAGAGAGGAGCAAATGCCGCCTGGGTCCTACCCACCAGCCCCGTCTGCCACGGTCAGACTATGTGGTTCCTACTTCACTGTAGACCCCAGTGTCTGGATACTCAGCATCAGGCCAGCCTGGCCCCAGTGGCCATACTTGGACCTTGGGACTAAGGCCCTATCTGGTTCTCACCTGTTCTGCAGGACTAAATGTCTCCTGATCCCCAGCCCTGGCTGGTGAGTGACAGGAACTGTCAGCCCTGACTGCTGCCTATAGCCTGGAGCCCTGCAGGCTGGAATGGCCAGCCACCATCTGTTAGGTTGTGGGGGCCTCCTGGGTGTCTGTTCCCTGCCTGCACTGCTGTCACGGCCAGACCCCAGTGTCTCCAGACTCCACACTCACCGGCTGGTCTGGACACCCTCCAAAACCTAGGACACTGGCCCAGCTCCAGGCCACACGCCACCGAGTTCTAGGGCTTCCTGCTCATTGGGGCGAGAAAGCTGTGTGTTCTGTGAGCTCCAGTTCTAGGCTTTGGTCTTTCTTCTGCTTTCCCTCAGCACTGCTGAACTGAGTTCCCTCTAAAAGATCCCCACTGGCCTCAGCTGAACACAGCAGGAAGGTGAATGTTAGTAGGACTCGGAGGGAGACAGCCAGGCTGGAGCGGACAGGCCAGACCCTCGGTGTGCAGAGGAATCAGACACAGCAGGTGTGCCCGGCTGCTATAGGCCCTTCCAGCCCAGGAGTGCCATCAGCACAGGTAAGTTCCCAGAAACACTCCCAGATGAGTTCCTTCATGGAGTACCTCTACTCTGCCTTTCTAGGAACTTGGCTCTCCAGACTCCAGTTTTACAGAGAAAGAACATTTCCCCTTCCCATTTTATTTGTTTTTTTTTTTTAAAGTTTATTTATTTATTGAGAGAGAGAGAGAGAGAGAGAGAATGAGAATATGAGTAGGGGAGGGGCAGAGAGAGAGAATCCCAAGTAGGCTCCATGCTGTCAGCACAGAGCCTGACATGGAGCTCGATCTCATGAACCGTGAGATCATGACCTGAGCCGAAATCAAGAATCGGATGCCTGACCGACTGAGTCACTCAGGGACCCTTCCATTTTACTTGTAAAAGTAGGACGTGACTGGGTGGATGGCAGAGCCGGCCCCCTAAGGAAGGACAAGAGCATCGCAGCAACTGTTCTAAAACACGGTCGTGTGAGGTGTGGATGCTGACAGTAGGATAGGGAAGGACTTCACTTTTTTTTTTTTTTTAATTTCAAAAACAAGGACAAATCAGATAGGCAAGAATGAATAACAGCACTTTAGAGAAGGCACAGGAGGGTCACATTATTACGCATATTACAATACAACGATGCAAGAAAAGTAAACAGAATGGGTATGGGAGGAATAATTCTCAATTACTGGGAGTTTCACCCTGAGCTTAATCAATGGCCAGATCACAAATCCCTGGTCTGTCAGAGTCGCATAGGACCTTACAGATCATTCATTCATTCACTCATTCATTCACTCATTCATCCGTTCATTCAATAAGGATTAGGTCAGAGGCTAAGTATATACTGATAAAAACAAGTAAAACAACAACAACAAAACACAGTGGTTTTTTTGAGCCACCAGTTGAGTTGGGAAAACAACTTCGCAGATGAATAAACTCAGACACTCAGGGCATTTAAGGTATTTCTCTCAACTGGGATGCCTGGGTGGCTTGGTGGGCTGAGCATCCAACTTCAGCATAGGTCTTGATCTCATGGTTCATGGGTTGGAGGCCCGCGTCGGGCCCTGTGCTGACAGCTCAGAGCCTGGAGCCTGCTTCGGATTCTGTGTCTCTCTCGCTTTCTGTCCCTCTCCCCCCTCAAAAATAAATATTAAAAAAATATTTCTTTCAACCACTCCATACAGTTGCAGAGCTGAGCCTGGAACCCGGTGCCTTGCCCCTGCCCAGCCCTCTTTCCCCCATGTCATGCTCCTCCTGCCTTTCCTGACTCAAAGCTGGCTCATCCAAACCCAGAAGTCAGCTGTCAAAGGGACAGGACACATCTAGGGGTAGCTGCCAGCCCGAGAACACTCTCCTGGGAGATCTTTACACACTTTTCATACTGATGGGTTCGCAGGACCATTAAAACCAATGGCCTCCAAGTGTTTCGACCATGTTATCCTATCAGAAAAACAATCTGCAACATGAACATAAATGCAGTGTGGAAATTTACCAAAGGATGGTAGGAGATGAAATCATATCATTTGATTTTTATGTGGCTGACAAAGATCTCTTATTTTGGGTAGAAGTGTCACTCCAACGTGCTTTGCATTATTATAGTTGCTTTGACTTATGGGTTCTCTGAAGTAATCATTTTGGGGTGATTTGTCTGTTTTGGAAGACTCAGCTCATTAAGACCCAATAATACAATTTAGTTAAAACCTGATAATAACAGTCTAACCTGGCATCTGAAAATGGCAACATGTTGCCATAAGTGGGAAGTGAAGAATGGCTGAGGGGGCCTGAGCAGGAAAGGGTTAACAGAACAGGCCTGAGACCATCTTTAGAAAGTCCTGGTGGCAAGGTCGGCTCTCCACTGGCCTGTCTGGGACCTTGGATGTGGGGACGGTTCCCACCATCCCCTCAATGATAAGAGGTGACTCTTTGCCTGAGCTGTTTGCGCACACACCGTGGTTTCCTGCACACCTGCTTTCCTTCCAGGAGCCTGGAATTTTGGTATGTGCTAAGCCGGTGCCCACTAAAAATTCCAGGAACAGTCTCTAGTTAGCCTCCCCGGGAGATGGCTTTTCACATGTGTTGCCACCATCCATTGCTTGGGAATTAAGCGTGTCCCGTGTGATCCACTGGGAGAGGATCCTGGAAGCTTACACCTGGTTTCCCTTGGACTTTGCCCCATGTGTCTTTACCTTTTGCTGATTCTGCTCTATATTCTTTCTCTGTAATAAATCACTGCTGTGAGTACAACCATATGCTGACTCCTTCTAGTGAATCACTGAACTGGGGGTTGTCCTGGGGACCCTTGGCACAATGGCCCATTGCTGTCTGGCATAATGGATTGATCAACCACGCTGTTCTCTGGAGAGTTCCTTCATCAGATTCTCGGACACACCTGCCGCACTGGGACTCCAGGGCCAGTCCAAGTGTTAAACCTTAGGAAGGCTGAATTTCTTTCGTATTTTTCTATATAAAAAACAAAGATAAATAAAAGCTGTACTCTTCTGCAAGACAATCCCAGTGGGTCACCTTGCACCCTGTGGTGTTCATATCTGATTTAAAGACAGCTCTTCAGACCACGATGAAATAACGCTGGAAGAAAGAGTCTGAAAGCAAGACAGTGGGACCCCCACCATCAGAGCTGCCCTTCCCAGGCTGGGAGAGGCCTCTGCAAAAGGGATGTGATTTCTCTCTCCATTCCTCCACCATCTCTTTAAGAGGCAAATGGACCCTTGGGTTCAGACCTGGACCCTCCTTGCCTTTAAGGTTCTCCCTGGGTTAGTATCTCCACTCTCAGGCTTCAACCACTTTTTCTGTGCTGACACGTCTCTTGTGTCTTCCCCAGCTTCTGAGCTCCAGATCTGCATAGGCCACTGTCACCGGAGACTTAGGTGACACCTAGCTGTGCATAAAACTTCACACTGCACAACCAAAGCTGAGTCCATCGGTTCCATTTCCTTCCAACTCCGGGAGTGATGCCACTATCCACACTACCCACTGTCACCCAGTTAGGGACCCCGAAGTCCCCCTGGGGAATCCTCCCCACCTTCACTCTCCTATTCAAACGCTAAGCCCAGCTTCTGGCTCACTTTCCACCCAGACTTTCTACCCTCCTTGCCTCTTGCCCATCCATCCAACCCTGCACCCTCCCCCGCCCCTGGCCCGCAGTACTGTTCTCCAACGCAAATCTAAGCAAGTCTCCTAGGTTTAAACCCTTGCCACCCCACTGAAGGTCAGGTCTTAGCAGGGTGTGACCCCACCACCCCACACCTTTCCTGCCACCCCCCCCCCCGGGGCACTCTGCATGCAAGTAATTCCTCACTACTTGAACATTCCTCCCCCCACCCCGAAACTGCTCTGGCTCCTGCACCAGCTATGTCCTCTATCCAGAATGCCATTCCTCTCTCTGATCTCCTTCACAAATTCTTATTTTCTGTCCTCCGAAATCCAAACTCATGAGCCACCTTCTCTGAGAAGTTCTTCCAGACCTTGCAGGGAGATCACAGCTGCCTCCTCTTTGAGACTGGCGCCCTCACACACGTTTCTGCTGTGCTGGTCACACTGAAATGCGGTCTATCTGATTATCTGTCTGCCTCTCCGAACAGGATAGTGCTACTGGGGGAGACGGCCTACAATGCTCACCTTTAAATCTCTGGAGCTAGCACTGGGTGGGATGCAGGTGATCAGGCTGGATGCGCCAGCTTAGGAGGTAATGAGCTCTTTGTCACCAGAAATGTGCCTGAGCCAAGCACACAAAAGGAAGACCAGAGAGGGAACTGGAGCATTTGAAGGCAAAAAAGGCTGAGTTCATGGCATCCGTGGTCCCTTCTACCCCAAATATTCTGTGAGGTAGTGAGATCCCCCATCATTCCACATATTCAAGTAGAAATTGGCAGACTCCCAGCCAGAACACTGTAGGGTCATCTCCTGCACTGAGGCATTTCCTGCACTTACTTGATGATGCTTCCAAGTATCTCCCTTCTGTGTGTCTCTATGATGCCAAATAAACCAGAAGGTTCTGAGGGGCTCTAAGGGTTCTGTTTCCAATATGTCACTTCTAATACAAGTCTCTACTGATTCATCCACACAAGACAAATAGCTACTTCACTTTTTCTCCCAAAGCCTTAAACATATTTACTTTTCTGCCATTAAGGTCTTTCTTTTCTCCCCTCAGCCATAAATTACCCCCCGCCCTCCACCCACTCCCCTGCACACTGCCTTGAACACAGACATCCATGAGGCAGGGAAAACTTGAGGCAGGTGATACCCGTATCAGTCTCAACTATGAAAAAGGGAAAAAACAATCAGCCACATCTCCAAATGGAAAGAAAAATCTATGCCCAGAACAATTCTGCTCAGCTGCTTGTTCAATTGATTTCGGGAAGGGCCCACCCGGCAGAGGAAGGGCTTTCGTCGCTCTTTGGGGGAACCAGCGTGCAAATGGACACACAGTCTCTCTTGCAGGTCTGTTCTGACACAGCACTGGGGCTGCTGTGCTCTAGGACTCCTGTCACTACAGAGGCATGTGGGCTCCGGGCCGGGAAGTCACATAGAGGAGGAGCTCTGGTGTGGCTGGTTGGACGCTGAGGGGCAAGCCGCCTTCCTGTTTTCCAGAAACATTCCAAAAAAGGGCCTTTTGTTTCATTCTGATCGTTAACCCAGGCAACCAATAGTGAGATGGCAGGGAGAGAAGACTCAGACTGTCCAAAAGCAAGACCCAAGCCTCCGTTATGGACATCTTCCTGGGGCAAGGGGTGGTGGAGAGATTTGGTGTGTGTCCTGAGGCAATAAGCCTCCGAGGAGCATGCTCCAAATATTATTCCAGAAGCCCCTGTCTTGCCCAGGGTCCTGTGAGCAAGATCGGAATAGGAATTGCCCTCTGGGGTTTGGAATACAGCAAAGCCTTTTGGAGGGGGGTATGATTCTGGGGGCCATGGGAGATGGTGGGCGCAAACGGGGTACTCTGGGACCAGCGGAGGCATCTTAGGAGCCCTGGGGCAAATCAGAGAAAGGACTCCCTTTTGGGAGGAGGAATTTCTGAGAGGCACCCGCTCGGGGCCCTGTTTGAAAGAACTCCCTCCTGAAGGCCCTCCCAGCTAGAGAAGTGAGCAGATCACAGGATGAAATCCAGCTCCCACTGCCCCTGATGCCAATATCCTTGTAGAGTGCACAGAATGTACAGCTGCATTTGGAGGCCCTGGCTCAGGCAACAGAGCACAGAGTGAGGGAAGAGGCCTTCCTTCCCCTTCCCTCCAGGACCCCAGCAGGTGCCTCGGCTGCCAGAAGTTAGTGTATTTTCTGGATGTGCGATGTTTTCGAGATGGGTGGTGGCAGCATGGGGTGTGGGTGTGTGCCGGGTGGGGCCCCTTCTGCATCTCTAGGGGCTGAGGATGCAAATGAGTAGATGCTGGGCCAAGACAGGAAGGGAGAGTAGATGCACCATAGTGATTGCAGCTGCTATGAAATTTGTAGGCAAGTAAGAGGCATCCTTTAGGACTTCCAAAAATTCTGAGGGCTCCCCTATCTAAATTTTTTTTTTTTTAATGTTTTTTATTTATTTTTGGGACAGAGAGAGACAGAGCATGAACGGGCGGGAGAGGGGCAGAGAGAGGGAGACACAGAATCGGAAACAGGCTCCAGGCTCCGAGCCATCAGCCCAGAGCCTGACGCGGGGCTCGAACTCACGGACTGCGAGATCGTGACCTGGCTGAAGTCGGATGCTTAACCGACTGCGCCACCCAGGCGCCCCAGGGCTCCCCTATCTAAAGTCTTCCCTGATTTGTCCCTTCGCTTTTGGACCTCACTCCCTCCTGTAGGCCTGTCTCCATCAGGGCATACAACATCCTGAATGGTAGTTGTTTGTTTACCTACATCTTCCCGTCTATGCTGCCAGCCCCCTAAGGGCAGTGGTCTATGCAGCCAGCCCTGTGCCTGCAGGCCCTGGCACAAGTAGGTGCCTGGGAAATGTTGGCATGTAAATGAATGACTTATAGGACAAGGTGTGTGGGATAGGAGCACAGCATCTGCCCATCATTTGCTGGAGAGTCTGGGGAGCCTCTGGTGCCCTTCTTAGCCACCTTCGCGAAGCCAGAGGGAGCCCTTCATAACTGAAGGCCTGGGATGGCCCAGGACAGAGCAGCTGGGGTGGGGAGGTCACTGCCCTAAGAGGGGAGCCGCAGCCTCTCCAAGACTCCGGGTGGCTCCAAAAGGCATTGTCAGCTCAGCTCCAGTCCCTGTGGCTGCCTCTCTCTGCCGACCTGAACCTGCCAGGCAAGGCCGCCATCAGACGCTCTGGGCATCCCCTGGCCCGGCCGTCCGGCCGCCTTCTGAAATCACAAAGCACGCTACCATGGCCAGACACAAAAGCACAGGATCACAGGCTGAAACAGCCCCCAACCACATTATTACACCGGGTTATCTCTCAAATGCTTCAAAAAGAAATCCTCAGGGCACCTGGGTGGCTGAGTTGGTTAAATGACTGACTCTTCATTTCAGCTCAGGTCATAACCTTACGAGTTCGTGAGATTGAGCCCTGCACTGGGAGCCAGCTTCAGATTCTCTCTCTCCCTCTCTCTGCCCCTCCCCCTGCTCACGCCCTCTCTCCTCTCAAAATAAATAAATAAATAAACAAAAAAAAAATCCTCAAGCGAAAGCTATCACTGATGTTTATGGCATCTTCACTGAAAACATCACTCATTCTTCCTAGACTTGAATTTACTGGGAGGCCAGGTGGATGTTCCTAGGTAGCCTTTGTCTTTTGAGTCAGAGTCAGAAAATCCTAGTATCCCAGGAGGGCTAGAAGATGACCCCTGAATCCAGTGCCTGGGCCCCAACCACCTCAACCCTTCCCGGCTGCTGCCCATCCTGAGATCATTCATACACCTCTCATGAGCAGGGTGTGGACAGCTAAGAGCACGTTTCAGGACCCAGAATCCAACCCTGCCTCCCCGTGATGGGGCTGCTCTGCTTCCAGGGATTCCAGCAGCGGCGGGGGGAACCCCTTTTCTCCCCTAACTGATGCTCAAGGGACAAGGTTTCTGGTGTTTCCATTTCTCTTCACACCTAGAGACAAACAAAAAAAATAAAGCAGGGTTCTAAACTTAACCTTTGTACTCTAGGTGTGGCCTGGGAGTTTGTTAGAGATGGGGCATTTCAGGTGCACCCCAGACCTACTGAGCCAGAATCTGCATTCACCGAGATCCCCAGGTGATTCATGCACATTATCTGTGCAGGTAGAAGACAGGCTGGTGGTTACCCTTGAGGGGGGTATGGACTGGAAGAGGATGCTAGAGATGGTCTGTTTCTTGATCAGGATGCTGGATGCACAGCTGAGTGTGGTTTGTGAAAATTCATTGAGCTACACACTTGTGCGTGTGCGTGTGTATGTGTGTGTATACTTTAATAAAAAGTTGGGAAAAAAAGGAATCAGGATTGTCAGCAAGTGGAGGGAGATCTACAGCTAAGCCATGCTCCTCTGAGCTGCCACGAGAGTGGCCCTGGGCTGAACCAGCTTCCCCTAGCTCTCGTGTCACATTCCAATGTCTGGGGACTCAGGGACTCATGTCAGAGAGCCCTGAGTCCCCGCCTGCGTCATTCTTACCTTCCTTACCCATTCTTTGTTCTTCCCAGCCTGCCCCGCCCGAGGCCCCTTCCAGCACTCAGGGTGTCAGAAGTGCAGCAGCTTGGTTTTGACTTAGGTGGCAAGTCTGTCCCCGCTCCAGTTTTAGCAAAGCGAGGTCACATAAGGCCAGAAGTTGTCACGGACGTAACCTACATCCAACTGACCAGCACCAACACCAGTTTTCCAGCCTGTTCTTCAACCCAAGTTCACCCAGCTTTATCAGTGTCTCTCTTAGCCATGTCCGTGGGGGAACACAATTATCCGGACATACTCCCATCATTCACTTACTGGCTCATTCTTTAAAAAAAAATTTTTTTTAATGTTTATTTATTTTTGAGAGAGAGCTTGAGCAAGGGAAGGAGGGCAGAGAGAGAGAGAGGGAGACATAGAATTTGAAACAGGTTCCAGGCTCTGAGCTGTCTGCACACAGCCCAATGCGGGGCTCGAACTCACAAACTGTGAGATCTGAAGTCAGGCACTTAACCGACTGAGCCACCCAGGCGTTCCCCCACTCACTCACTCACTCATTCTTAATGAAAACGGCTAACATATATTGAATCCTATTGTGAGGCAGGCACTAAATGCTTTGTAGACACTATGCCATCTAATCCTCACAACCCTATTATTATGCCCATTATACGGAGGAGGAGTAAACTAAAGTTCAGAGATATTAAGTAACTTAAGGTCCCACAGCTGGGAAATGGTGTAGCTGGGATTTGAACACAAGCAGTCTGTAATTCTCCTATATGCTGGGTACTCTGAAATACTTGGGGATGTATCAAAAATGAATGAATAGATCTACAAAAAAAAAACACTGAATTGTACACCTCAACAGGGTAAATTTTATGGTATGTGAAGGATATCCCAAGGTTTAAAAATCTGAATGGACAAATTTTGGGTTGGGATAAATGTTGACCACGTCCCTAAGAATTTGATGGACCTGCTTCTCTGGTATGAACCAGCTAGCAACAAATATATATATATTTCTTAAAAAGATATATATTTTTTCTTTTATATATGTATATATATAATATATAAGTATATAAATAAATATATATTTATATTAAATAAATATATAAATTTATACATAAATATATAATTAAAATATATATTTTTATAAATAAATAAATATAAATATAAAAATATATATATATATATACATATATATATATATTTCTTAAAAAGAACAAAATGCCTCAGACATCTCTGTAGTCCAACAAAGCTAGTTCCAAACTTCAGTCCTGCCACCTAGCCAGGTACAGCAGACTTTCAGTTTTCTGTCTGGTTAGGCAGAGACAATGAACCTCACCTCGTCAGGAGGTTGAGGGGATATGAAGGGATGTCTGCAGGTGGCCGCAAGCTGGGCCTGGTGAATCACAGAGGATAGTACTGAGTTTCGTGAGGGCTCAGGCCTGGGGGGGCGGCTAACATGGCATTGCTGGCAATGCTTGAAAGCCCCAGAAACTGTTGAGACCTTTGTTGCATCTAAGCCCACCTGGGCCTCATCCTCACTGCAGAGCCCCTTCTCACCCATCCACGCTCATGTGGAGTTTCTGCCTAGGATTCCACAAAGAAGAAAAATGCCGTTTCTCTTCCCCACCCACCTTGCTCCCTCTCTGGGTTGCCAGGGGCTGGGATTCCTGAGCCAGGTCAGCGAGTTAAGTTTGGAGTCGGCCCTCCCACCCCCCCTGGCACCAGGGCTCTGGCCCAGGCCCAGCACTGTCCTCATAGGCAGCTCCCTGCCCACAGGGGCCACGTTGCTATGGTGATTCCACTACCCACACAGTGTCCAGGGAGACTGCACAGTGTAGCTGGAGCTGTTTGTAAGACTTGCTGAAACCAGGCTGGGAAGATTCCCGAAAGGGTCAGAGGGAGCGGGGGATGGGAACTAAGTGTAGCTGTTTCCCTAGCAGTAGTTGTGTGTGTGTGTGTGTGTGTGTGTCTGCACGCACATGCAGGGAGTACATGCTCACACATGTAGCCACCTCCCTCCCTCCCATAATGGCCCTTCTGAGCAGAGGCACAGCCCCCAGAGAGGCAGAATCTCATGACTGTCATAGGTTTCTTCCTGAGGTGGTGTTCATGGTTTATCATTGTGTTCAGTTTCCATCTTGAAAACGGAAAGAAAAAAGGGTGGCATTCATACAGCAGCAGGACTGACCGAACTGTGACTTCAACTACTCCCCACCTGAAGCGGCTTCATGTTCTACCTTGTCGCTTGTCCTATAAAAACTTCCTGCAGAACACAGAGCAGGATACCGGGAAATGGTAACGGTGATGGGGAGAAAGCTGCCTACCTCCTGTCCCCCTCGTTCCAGGCGCCTCACCGGAACCATCGCATTTAGCCCACACTACCATCCCGCAGGGGGATTTGTTACTCTCATTTTACAGATGATGAAACTGAGGCTCAGAGAGGCTAAGTCACTGGCCTCAGCCAGGGGCCAGTAAGAGTGGCGGTGGGACTCACACCCGGGCTGTTCAAGATCTGTGCTCACTGCACCAGACGGCCCTGATTCTACCTCCTCCCTGCTCGCTGTGGGTTTACCGGTGGGCAGGCTGTCAGGCCCAGAGAGAACAGAATCCGAGGCACCAAGTGAAATAAAGAGCCACAACCCCTCCGGAATAGCAGGTGGGGCATAACCCGAATTGCACTCACTGGGGACTGGTATTTAGGCTCTAAATTCAAGCTTTCAGTTCCCCTTCCTGAGTGATATTGGGAATTATTAAATAGATGACCCCAGTCCTAACCCATGTACACATTTGTTCTGACCCAGTTCAGTCCAGAGTAGTTAATCTATGCCTCTTCCCCACAGTCATGAATGTGGGCTCCCCTCTGCAGAGCCTCTGAAACAGCCCTGACTGCAAATAAATGAATCCTCAGGGATGGTGAGAATGGGGGCCTAACATCTCCCGAGCCCTCGTGTTCGGAGCTAATGCTGATTTGTAAAGCGCTTTATGATTTATTCATACCGCCTCGCCAGGCTTCCCAGGACAGCCTTCCCCTCACACAAATGAGTGCGACTCCCAGAACAGAATGTCAGGCTTCATTAAAAGAAAAAAAAAACCCGGTGTGGGGGATGTCCCTTTTTTTTCTTTTTTTTTTTTTTGCTCCCAAGCTTGCGTCACCTGGTGTTTGTAGGATTCAGGTCAAATTCCAGAGAGCACCTGTGCAGTAACAGCCTTTGGCCCCTGACCAGGGAGGGTATAAGATGTCAGGAGCGTCTTTCTGGGAAGAAGGGGCTCTCTCTGCACAGGATGCAGTCTTGACAGTCCAGGGTGTGGGTGCTGGCCTGCAGCATGTGGAAGAGATCCCGCACCTGCTGCCGGTTTGCAATCCAGAACTGTGCAGGAGTGGACGATGCCGAGACCTTAGAGCCACAAGTCCCATCCAAAAGAGACTGCTGTGCAAAAAAGGGCCTACATTGCTCTTAACACCTTAACAGAAAACTGAAGAGTTGCTTTTCGATTAATCTGGCCAACTGATCGTTTGGCCATCGCTTCTAGCTCTGGTCCTCCAGGCTGGGAATTGGATGAATTATTGCATTTGGGACAATACAGAGACCCAAATGGCTAACCCAGTTTCGAGAGATCACAGTAGTCAAAGTCCAGAAATAAATCCCAACTGCTCATTCTCATTTTACAAAATGAGCCAATGACATTTTCAACTGAGAGTTACTTCTACACAGTTGTTAGCTGCTAACGGGTAAACTCTTTTAGAAAAAAAAAAAAAAAGACCAACAACAACAAAGAAGCAGTGAATATTTAAAACACGGTAATTAATTTTCAAAATAAGATTTCTAAAATTGACTAAATAAATTACCCTGTCTTGGGCTTCCTTAAGTATATGCATTCTCAGTGAGGGTGATATAGTTCCCAAGGGGCAACCATTGGTTCTTAAATGTGAAAATACTACTCTTTCATGCATGAACTATAGATATACATACAGTACATAAACAAACATACAGTATATCTTTGGTATTAAATTTTCATGAGGAGATAATTAGAAAAAAAGTTTAAAAAGGCTTCATAGGGGAGCAATAAGGGGAAAAAGGGATTGAGAAACACTGCTTAAATAGAGAATAATGGCTCTGGGGCACCTGCGTGTCTCGGTCGGTTAAGCGTCCGACTTCAGCTCAGGCCATGATCTTGCGGTTCACAAGTTCGAGCCCCGCGTCTGACTCTGTGCAGACAGCTCAGAGCCTGGAGCCTGCTTCAGGTTCTGTCTCCCCCTCTCCCTGCCCCTCCCCAACTCGTACTCTCTCTCTCTCTCTCTCTCAAAAATAAATAAAACATTTTTAAAAAATTAAAAAAAGAAAATAATGGCTCTTTTTCTATATGACTCAAAGTCATGCACATAGACAGACATACAGACATTTCTTCATATCTGTAATGGTTGAGATAGATAGGCAGATCTGTTCCTTCATAAGTGGCTCTAACCCTGACCCCAGGTATCGATCCTTTTCTGGTTGGTAGTTTTCCTCCCTCCCTTTTACAGGCTACCCAGCCATTCCTCGAGGGCTGTTTTCTAGCAGTGGCCTGTTAAGTCCATGATCTTAATGTTGCAGGCAATACTGATGTCCCTTCCAGTCTGAAAGCAACGACATACTGCCCTGTTGAACTACAGAAATGGCTGAATGAGTTGTCTTTTGCCTGTTCACATATTTCCATTCATTTCTGGGTTTGGATCTGTGTTTTTTGAGGATGGAAAACCAAGAAAACCTTATATCCTGTACCATCGGAACACGCAGAATGACTTACAGTGCAAAGTGTTTCGAAGGTCTTTTCAGACACAAAGGATCCATCAAGGCCAAAGAGAAATATCGATGCATAGGAGAGCATCCCTCCGAGGATAATGAGGTTGTTCATATATGGACTCGACATCTTTATCAGCCTGCCAAGAGAGACAATACAGTTAACAGAACTGTTAATGTGGTTATTCCTCCAGCAAACACTTCCTGGATGCCTACTACGTGTATATTGCTGCCAAGGCTAAAGGACAGAGAAACGTTAAGCCCAGGCTTCCTCCACGCCCCCCGCCCCCCAAGCCTGTGCCAGCTACTAAGGACCGCTTTGCCCTCACTAAAGGACCCTGGAAGCTATCCGATTCTAGTCATGGAGTTTTCCTCGGTCAAGTTCACCTATCACTTCTCTAGGGTCAGCTTGTAGGTTTTTTTTAGGCTGGGGCTAGGAAGATAGGGTGCATCTAGAGAATTCTACATTCTAGTTCAGCAGCCTTAAGGGAGGAGGGAGATGAGGGCGAGAAGGCCACACTCCCCTCCCCCTTGCGGAGGGGGCCAGGCCTGGGAGGTCTACAGGTGAGTGTTCGGGGCTGCTCAGGAAGTGTGGTCACCAGGTGGTATACGAGTATTCACTTTGGCTGCCTGGAGCTTGCACAGTCTTGTGCACAAAGAGGGTCACACACATGGATGGGAACACCTCCTCTAGTCATCAGGTGATAAAAATGGACAGTGCATGGGGCTCCTGGGTGGCTCAGTCGGTTGAGCATCCAACTTCGGCTCAGGTCATGATCTCCCGGTTCGTGAGTTCAACCCATGTGTCGGGCTCTGTGCTGACAGCTCGGAGCCTGGAGTCTGCCTGCTTCAGATTCTGTGTCTCCTTCTCTCTCTGCCACTCCCCTGCGCACACTCTGTCAATCTCTCTCTCTCTCAAAAATCAATAAACATTAAAAAAAATTTTTTTAAATGGACAGTGGCGTCCCCATTCCCACCCCCACCCCTATCTTCACCAGGCTGCGGTTGGGGGCATTCTTTATATTCCCAAACTCTACATGCTTATCTCTCACCTCTTTCAGGAATCCTGCTTTGGCTCCCAGCTGTCCAGCAAGCCAGGCCCGGGTTAGACCATCAGTTGTCTGGAATCCACCCTGAGTAGTGCCTGGCTAACCCTGCACAATCCACTCAGTATGTCCTGGGTTTTCAGGTGCCCCCATGGTCCAGGCACTCTTTTGCAGATTGGAATCATAGTCAGTTCCCTCAACAGTTTCTTTTGTACTCTGCCATTCTGTTAATGCTTTCACATTTTAAAAATGTGTGTCAAAGTGGGAGAGAGATAAAAAGCCTGGTGTGAATTATGGATCACACACGACTTCTGAGCTGGGATCACTGGGTGGGGCCACCCTACACTCGGCCTGCGGAGTCACCTCATGGGTAAGACGAGACCACAGATCTCACTGCCCAAGGCATGTATGTGTGAAGCTGACACGAGACTGGATTCCTGGAGGTCCTTTTGCAAACCACAAACTGCTAAGACCCCTTCCTCCTTAGTACCACAGGAAGTGGGGGAAGGGAGAGGCCAGGAGTTGGGCAGGTCCTGGAGGAAAAGGACCTTAGCAAATAGGCAGCATTTAGGAAGATAAAAGTGAGGGGAGCTTGGAACTACTGTGACATTTATTTTTATCTTTCAGATTTTTTAATCTGCAAAGCCAGTCAAAAAATTCACATAGACGCCAGCCTCCTGGAAAGAGTAATAGTAATTTTCCACAGGAGGCCAAAAGAATTGGTAAAGAATTAAAGGAGTTTAGTCTTATGATAGGGGCAGCTTGCTGTTAAGATGGGTATTTTGGAAACTTGTAGAAAGGGAATCTAATTAACTAATTAATATTAACTAATATTAACTGAAACCTGATTATGTGCCCAGGCCTTGTGCCAAATGCTAATTCGTATGGTCATCAGTTAGGCGGAACTTTCTTCAATTTTTTGTGGTGGTATATGGGTTATTGGTGATATAGAAAATAAAACAACGGGTGGGTAAAAATCTTTTCGTTCTTTAGGAAATAGATTTGACCCAATCGAACCCCAAAACAACAAAATCTAGAGCTTTCAAGCTCCTCCTTTGCAAGCAAGGAGGGAAAAAACAAAACAAAACAAAAAACAAAACCCCCTGTTCTCTGCAGAATCAGGCTTGTTCCTGGCAGCCCAGAACGTCACACAGTGTGGCTTCTGGGCTCCAGGGCATTGAAGCTGTGCCCCGGGGGATCCCTGCTCTGAGCCCCCGCCCAGTGACTTCCCAACAACACGGAGAGCTGGGTACAGGGATTTGCTATGGAAACCACAGAAGCTGGCTGTGCTTGGTAAACCACTTGGGTGCTGGCCTGTTCTACCCACGACTGACCAGAATAACTCAGACAGTGAGCTGCTCTCCTTCAGAAAGTGAAGAGCACGCGTGGTGGAAAAGAAATCAAAGGGGCGCCTGGGGGGCTCAGTCGGTTAAGCATCTGACTTTGGCTCAGGTCATGATCCTGTGGGTCTGAGCCCCGTGGTGGGCTCTGTGCTGACAGCTCAGAGCCTGAAGTCTGCTTCAGATTCTGTCTTCCTCTCTCTCTGCCCTGCCCCTGCTCATGCTCATGCTCTGTCTCCCAAAATGAATAAACATTGAAAAAAAAATTTAAAAAAAAGTAAAAGAAATCAAAGCCAGAAACCCAGGGGACAGGTTCTGCCACACACAGCAATGTGGCCTCAGACAACAACCCTCCCTCTGTCACTGGGCTTCTGTCCTCTCACCTGTAATCTGGGGAGTTATCTCAGGCTCAGGTGAGGATGATGGGAGGGAGGAGCTTCTCAGACTGTAAAGTGCTGTACTAACGGGTGGTGTCCCTTACTGAACTCAGTGATTCCCTCGGGCAATGCTTCCCCAAGACACGAGGGGGTGGAGCAAAGACTTCGGGGGATTCCCTCTTCTGTGGTTTTCCTTCTGCACAGGAGCATAGCCAGCCTTTGATTTTATTTACCCCAGCCTTCCTGTGCAACCAGCAGCCCTGACTCTGTGTATATGCATGTGCGCGCACTCGTGCACATACATGCCCATGCACACGGAACATCTAATCACATCCCAGTGACTGAATGACCACTTTAGAAAACTGCCCCGGAAACTTCTTCTGTGCCCCTGGTGAATCTGTCACAGGATGCCCCTACACGTTACCCATGAGGTTTGTCAATCCAGAAAGCATCATCCAAGAGGAGGGTGTGAGTGGCTTACTTCTGATTCCGGTTCTTGATGTTGAAGAAGAGAAAAGCGCTGGCCATGATCATCCCCAGGATGGTGAGGGCAGAGAGGATGCTGTAGAGAGGTAGGGAGATCTTTCGGAGCTGCTCCAGGATGATGGTCTTGTCTTTTGGTGGTTCGGATCCTAGAAGGCCACGAACAGATATCAGCTGAGCCCAGTGTATGACTGGTCAGTCCTTGAGAACCTCTCTGCCTGCACGCTCTTGCCATCTGGCACCTGTGCACAACCTCTGTGCAGGACATGTCTACCGGGGGTAGGGCTCCAGTGCTTGGCCAGTCTACTCGGCAGGGAGCCTTCACTAGGACTTATTTCTTTCTCTAAATAGAATCCATAAGGAATTTGTGATGCATTTAATAGCCATTAAAAGACTAGAATTTGATTTGGTCTAATTACCCTGTTGAAAAACCACCCTCATTTGTCCCCACAGGTAACAGTGGCCCGGAAGGCACGGGGCCAGATGCTGTGAGTGGGTACCACCGGGTGCCACTGGGGGTGACAAATCCGGCTTGGGGTCTCACAGACTCTGCTCTGACACATGATAATGACCACCTTCAACAGGGCAGACACCTTGCCTATCAGTTCCATGGAGACAGCTATGTCTCTGGCCGCAGGTTTCCTGCCTCAAGGTCATTAGGTTATAAAAGCTCTTTCTGGTTTTCCCTTTTCATAAGACTCACTAACTGTGGGAGGCAGAAGCTACTGGCATGCCTCCCCATCCCTGCCGCACCAGGACTGGGCCCAAACTGTGGGATTCCATTCCTCTGTGTCACTGCAGAGCCGTCTCTGCTCATTCTCTGAGGGCACCAGGAAACTATGGGAGCCCTGAGGGCCTCAGAGAAAACTCATCTTTGTGGTCACTGGCAAAATTGTCCAGAGGCAGGCTGGCGTGGGAGGAGGGGTGCAGGGATCCTCCTCACTCTGCCCCACTTCTTACAAATCCCTTTTTTCTCAGCTGCTATTTCAAGCTGGGTTGCTGCTATGGAATTGTGAAATGCTGGGCCTTTTCTCCCCAGTGGGGAAACTGGGGAGCCCAGGGAGACCCATCAGAGATCATGATGACCCCACCATGGCTGTGCCATGGGCGCCCGCCTTGGTTATACCCCCGCTCCCAGGAGATAAGCAGAGGATGTGGGCAGGTGTGGCAGAAGGGTTTGAGATTTTCCCCCCCAAACATCTGTGTTTAAAAAACTCCGCTAGCAAGTTCAAAAGTGTTTGGAAACATTCAGTGGATAAAAAGAATTTGAACCATCTAAGCAGTCTAGGGAAGTTGCCAGGTTCGAAAACAGCTAGGAACCTGCTGGCATGGTTCACATAAAGCTTTAAAGCAATTCCATGTAAAGTAACATTTTCAAGGCCTGAAAGTCAGGGCAAGAGCAGACGCAAGGTGGATAAAGCAACACCATTTCTTGCTTCCCGAAGTCAAAGCTCTACATCTGAAAGCGTCTTCCCCCGTTCTCCATTTTCCTCCCCGTGCTCCCAAGTGAACCTCTGGCTGCATCAGGCTGGCTCGGGTGTCTCCTGGTTCCCAAACACAAGCGCCATCTTGGGGGTGCCCATGAGCTCTTGGCTGGGCACAAATCCCTCTCTGGTCCCTGAGAAAGGGGCTGAGGTTTGGAGCAGCGGTTATATGATGATTATGGCCACCAATTGCTTACGTAGAAACAATGTCAATTCTCCTCCCCTGTACTCCACTTTCCTTTCACCCAAAACGGCACCTCCACATAACTATGCATAACTATGCACCATAACTAAGACATTATGGAAGCCACATGGTAACTAGCAGCAGCCTTGAGTTTTCTTTCTTGCTCTTCACCCAATCCATTCACTCATTATTCATCTAGTCTTTACTATTCCTTCATCCCCCATTATACCTTCATTCACCATCATTAATCATGATCAATCATCATGAATAATCACTTTCTACCTGTCAGGCCCTGTGCTGGGTGCCAGGGATTTAGAGATAACCAAGAAACAGTCCCTGTCCTCAAGAAACTTCTATACTAGCCATGTGACAAGAAAAAGGCAATAATAAGCAATCGTATTTACTGAATGCTTACCATGGGCTAAGCACTTTACAGAGATTTTCTCATTTGATCCACCCAACAGCCTCACAGGTAGAGAAGATTATTCCCATTTTACACAGAGGCAATAGTTTTCTAGACG
This sequence comes from Neofelis nebulosa, assembly GCF_028018385.1. Taxonomy (NCBI): domain Eukaryota; kingdom Metazoa; phylum Chordata; class Mammalia; order Carnivora; family Felidae; genus Neofelis; species Neofelis nebulosa. Next base: position 34,038,182 of record NC_080793.1, on the reverse strand, counting down.
TTAAGTGATTTTTATAGCTACTAAGTGGCAAAACCAGCAGGATTTGAACCCAGATCTGCCTGAGTCCTGTGCTCTAACCATGATGAAAAACTGCTTCTAAAGACAGGGTCCAGGTAGTTGATAACATCAGACACGGAGAAGCCTGAGCAAGAAAGTGTAGAAGAGTGTAGTTCTCCCTGATGGAGTCTGGAAAGGCTACAGAAGGGGGAGCTGATCCTCAGAAGATGAACAGCTGGCTGCCCACAAGGAAGACAATTAGGAAAAGGCATTCTGGGCAGAGGGCTCAGCAGGGGCAAAGGCATGGTGGTATCTTTGAGGAGCTGTAAGCAGTTTGTCTGGGGAGATCTGAAAGAAGAGGAGAAGTGGGAAGGGATCTCTGCAGGGGGGCTTTGAGGTGACACCATGGAGTGAGGTCCCTTGCTGAGCACTAGGGACCATGCAGGGCTCTGAGCAAAGGTGGAGAATCTTCAGCATAGCGGCTGATGGCAAGAGTGCTTTGGCTGTTGAGGACAGAATGGACTTGAGGGAATTAAGAATGATTAAGCCCATCCACAGCCCACCCATCCACCCATGTATCCATCCATCCACTCACTCATCCTTTTATCTATCCATTCACCCACTCACCCACTACTTTATTCACTCATATGCTCACCTGTTCATTCATTTATTCACCTACCCAGTCACCCACTCACTTGATCAATCATGTATTTATTTTTTCATCAAATGTGAACCTTCAACATGTGTCAGACCCTGCCTGGCATTAGGGGTTAAAAGTCAAGTGGAATCCATTCAGGGAGCTCATGGTCCAATAACCTAGAAATTTCCATGCAAAAGACAGTGACTATGGGAAAGGCAGAGACAAACACTGTGAAAGCCAAGAGAAGGGACCCATTAGCTCAGCTAATGGGGGTGGGGGGCAATCAGGGAAGGCTGTACAGAGGAGGTGTCCTTTGATCTCATTCTAGAAGCTGAGGAAGAGTTCTCCAGCAGAAGAAGAGGGAATGGTCTTCCAGGAAGACCAGCAGGTGGACAGGCTTTATTACTAACCCAACCAAATGCTTTCTCAAAGAAGGATACAGAGCTAAATTTAGCTGGGCCACATTTAAATAGAATTACTCCTGGCCATGAACTGGTTTAAATGTAGATACCCCAGTGAAAGCCAGCTCTCCATGCAAATTCCAGTGACCCCTCTCAGGAGCTGGAAATCCAGCTCCCATGTGAGTGATGGGGACACTATGCTAAGTGAGCGAGCATGTGTGATAAGAGGAAAGGAGGTTCCCTCTTCCCTTGGAAGCCAAGGACTCCGAGCTTGTCCCCAACCCTCAGACAATATCTGGGCCTGGAGCAATTGAGCAGGCCCCCTTCTATGAGAAGCCCACCTGCCTTACCTTGGAACCTGATAGTGTCATTGATTATCTCCAGTGTGTCGGCCACAGCGTTGTACTCTCCCACCTTCACCTCCCTGCTGTCTGCGGGAGCAAGAGACAGTAGTTGGTTAGATTGAGCCCTGTGCCCATGGCTGGTGTCCTATGGTCTGCCCCTGTCCCAGTTCTTGCTCCCCTGTGGGCCCTGGCTATATTCTCACAGGCTTTCCTTTTCCCCAGGGCCTCTTCCAGGTAGAATCGCAAAACCTCCAATCTGATCTGGGGTGGAACAGAAGCCCTCTTACCCCATCTCACCCACTGGTTACCCGCCCTTTGCTGTATGTCTCATGGATGGAGGCTCACTGCCCTCATAATTGGACTTAGTTACCAAGTCCTTCCTGGTCATTGAGCTGAAGGGTCTCTCTATAACCTTCCTCTGGCATCTGGTTCTGTCATCTAAGACCACACAAACCACTTCTGCTCCTTTTGCTCCAGGACAGCTCTATAGACTTGGAGACAAAGACAGATCATCTCCCAGGTGCCAGACCCCAACCTCACCTTACAGAATATCATTTCCAATTCTGCCCTCTCCAGGTCCCTCCTTAGGCTACACCACACAATGTCATTGTGTCTGATAGAGTGTAGACTCAAGGACCAACCAATGTACTTCTTCAGGCATGATCTGGTCAACACAAGTACAGGGGACTGTCCCCTCCTTTATTGTGCACATTATATTCTTATTAATGCATCCTCAGGTGGAATTAGTATCTTTCAGAGGCCACATTGCTCTGCTGGGTCATATCGAGCACAATCTCCTTCATATATACTTGCTCAGGTGTATTTTCAGACCCAAGTCATTCATTTGAATTTACCTTCATCCTTGATACTATTCTGTTGGTGGGTTTAGGTCATTGTTTTGGTCATCTCCAGGAATAGCGATGATGAAAACTGGCCCAGGGTGGTGGCAAGAAGAATGAAGAATGGGGGTATCAGATTTGACAGAGGTTTCTTTTTTCCAAGTAAAATCTGGACAACTGTGTGATCAAATGTGTGGGGGATATGGGGAACAGGGGAGTGAAGCAAGTGCCTGGGGGATCAGGTACCATTCCCTGAGTGGGGAACTCAGGCGAGGGTCAGAGAAGCGGGGAAGTTGCTACATTCCGGTTTGGGCACGCTAAGCCTGACGTTCTTATGGATCATGAGAGTGGCGATGTCCTTGGGTCTGGAGACAGGGGAGAGTTCTGGGCTAGGGAGTGAGTCAGGGCCATCAGCATGTAGGCTGGGAGCTGGAGCATGGGGGCAGGTAGGAGATCCCTAGGGACAGTGCCAAGGGGAGGAGAGGACCAGGGGCAGAATCCTGGGGAGCGCCAACCTCCTAGGGGCTTGGTAGAGCAAGGATGCTGCAAGGAACTGGGAACTACTGGCCAGGATGCTGGGAGCAGGATGGCGGAGAGAGTGGGCATCCCGGGAGCCAACGAAAGGGACAATGTCATATGTCACTGAGAGACTAGAACTAGGGCAGGGGGTCAGTAGATTTGGTGTGTGGGGTGCTGGTGACCGGAGATGAAGCAGGTTCAGGGGAAGAAGGGCCAAAGGCAAGGAGTGTGGAAGTAGAGTGAAGCCCCCAGGGCAGACCTGGCTTTGACAGGGTTGGGGAGTGGGCAGGGCAGGGTGGCCACGGAAGAGTCACCGAGCCCTGACAACATGCCTGGATCTGTGCCAGGAACTTTAGGTGCCTTTTTTTGTTCAGTTCTCATGGCTGGAGTTGGTGGCTTCAGTCCCACCAAATAGATGAGGAAACTGAAGCTCAGGAGGTTATAGCTTTGCTGCCCCTCCCTCATTCTAAGAGTAGAGCCCAGCCTCAAACCCGGGACGTTTCCCACCACCTATGTTCTCATGGGGCTGCCTTGACGGGATCCCTGAGCAGTGACAGTTCTGTGCCAAGCTGCCACAGGCCACGTGGGCCTCCTGAGTGTAATAACTGCGGAGAGCTGTGCCCACATGCCCACCGTAGGGCAAGCGGGTCCCCTGAGCTGCAGACGCTGGGCATAAGAATGCCATAAGGTGGCGCGGGTACAGGAATTCCGAACATGTAACCGCAGGAACTGCCGGCTGGCTGGGGCTCTGGCTCTGAGTGAATTTCGTTGAAGAGATGCAGATGTGCTACTGGTCCCTTATAAACGTTCGGGAAGCAGAACAGGGAATCCCATAGGCCACCCTTCGCTTGTGTGCCTTTGACTGTGGGGTGGAAAACAGGCCTGTAAAAGTCACTCCCTTCTCCCCACAATGGTCTCCCTGCCATTTGGGGGCTGTCACACTGTGCAGGTGGCTGTCGCTTGCCTGGGTCACAGCTCCTAAATGTCACATTCGCAGACTCTGCTGGGAGCTCCGGTATCCCTGCTCTGGCCTTTTGAAGTCCTCAGCCCCAATCAGCTCCCGCCGCTCGGAGGAGGAGGCCCTGATTTATTTATCTGGCGTGGGGAGGCAGCTCATGAAATATGCAGACTGATTGGAACAGATCACCAGGAGCCGGGAAGTGGTGTGGCTGGCACCCCACTGCGCCCCAGCCACACAGCCCGCCCCTCTGGTTCACACACCCTACTGTACTGTCCCTTAGCACCAAAGTAACACTCGGCTTCCCAAGAAAGCCTTAATCACCGTAATCTCTCCCTGGGGTACCGCTTGGGGGATCACTGGTGCTTCTCATGTTCTTGGATTTAAGGCTCATGGCAAAACATGAGCTGGGCTTGACTCACCCCAGTAAGTGAAGTGAACACTCAGAGCTATGTGCTGGGCAGCGACCAAGTGGCCTGAACTTGGCTCCCCTACTTCTGGATTCAGACAGGGCAGAGCTCATACTGGTCACTGAGCCCACATTTCCGGAGCGCATGCCAGCCCCAGGTTATTTCATGATTAAGAATCTCTCAAAAGCTTCAGTGTGGGTGGTGGAAGATAAGGTTCTGTCCTTATCCATGATCAAGGTGGCCTTGGACCTCTGGGTGCTGTGGGATGCTTATGCTAAATCTCTTAATCACTCATTCATTCATTCATTCAACAAACATTGATGGGGGGCGGGGGGGGGGTACTATTATATGTCAGGCTCCAGGCTGGAGGCTGGAGACATAAAGATTCAAAAAAAAGTTCATAGTCTCTGACATTGTAGTTTAGGGATGATAGCCTCACCCAGTCCTACCAGGCAGGTAAAATTGTTCTCATTTGCAGATAGTATTTCCCTCCAGCCTGCACTTTGTTAGCAGGTTGTTGTAGCTGTAAAATGGGAACTCTCAAAGTGGCCATGAGGACTAAAGAGAATACTGGCAGTTTCTAGCTTGCAACCTAACTCACAGTAAGTGTTCGATACGTCGTCGTTTGCCTTAACTCACAGTAAGTGTTCGATACATGGTCGTTTGCCTCATGATAAAAGTAACCGAGCTATTTGCTAGATCCCCTAACACTCCCTATGTTTTCTTACTGCCATGGTTCCCCACAATGGTCCCTCTGCTTGGAAGGTGGCTTTCCCCTCCCTCTACTAAACCAACATGGCCCAAACCTACACCCACCTCTTCCAGGAAGCCTTCCATGAGTCCTGCTCCTCCTCCCTGAGCACCTCAGTTTCTGTGGGCTGAGGGCATGGGGGACAGACTGCCTCTGGTGTGGGAGCTGTGCCCGAGGTGTGCCCAGGCCTTATGATTCCTGCCGGCTGGTTAGTTCCTGAGCGGAACCTGAAGTCTTGCTTCTGGCATCCCCAGGTAACACAGAGTATTGCCCCCACCCCCCACCCTGTACCCAGGGCCCCTCTGGGGTCTGCAGGTGGAAGGCTCGTGCCCCCCGTGCTCTTCCATTCACCCGTGGCCCCGCTGATGGAGACCATGAGAGGCACGCAGCACTCTCAATTGTTAACTCTTGGCTTCCTTGGTAACTCCACCGTGCAAACAACATTAGCCACTCATTTGGTTATAGGCCGGGCCTTGCAGACTGTGGACCAGGGAATATGTGGACAGACTAGAAGGGTCCATCAGGGGTGGGGGGTGGGGATGAAGGAACTGAGCAGAGGGCTATAGTGTTGAGAGTGTCACTGGCTGGCCTCCCTGCCCCCACAACTCTGCCATGCTTGCCACTGACTCACTGTGTGACCCTGGACACACTGTCCCTTTCTCTGGGTCTCAGTTTCTCCATCTGCTAACTGCACTGCAGGGCTTCCTTCCAATGATTCTCAGCCCTGGCTGGGCATTAGTATCACCCGGGGAACCGCTAGAAAAAACATATGCCCTAGTCCTAATATGGGTCCATTATATTAGAACTTCTGGGGGGTTGAGGGGTGGGTTTTGGGTGGCAGTACTTTGTTGTTTTTTTTTTTTTTTGAGAGAGAGGGTACAAGTGCGCAAGGGGCAGAGAGAGAGAGGGAGAGAGAGAGAGAGAGAGACAAGCAGAGCTCACCCTAAAGCGATGCTTGTGCTCACCCAAAGCAGGGCTCGAGCTCACCCGATGTGGGACTCAAACTCATGAACTGTGAGATCATGACCTGAGCCGAAGTCAGATACTTAACCGACTGAGCCACCCAGGCGCCCCAGGGCGGCAGGATTTTTTAAAAGTCTCCTAAGCTGATCCTAACACACAGCCAGAGTTGAGAACCACTACATTTGACTGAAGGCCTTTCAATGCCGACACTTTCTGTTCTAAGAAGCTAAAAATAGTGTGGAACAGAAAGCCCCTCTCCTGCAGAACAATGCTGCTTCCTTGTTGTGGGGCAAAAAGAAGGGTTTTCTTTAAAAAGCTCCTTCTTTATTTCAAATTTTATATTTGGATGATACGTAAAGAAAATAGGTCCTATTGGTGAAAATTGGGCTGCCAAAAAAAGTCCAGTCTGAAAATATTCGCTGGCTGTGGGCCTGGGAGCACGCACGAGACGGCCGGGAAACAGCTTCAATCAGAGCGATTCTGCCTCCTCCTGGGACCGCAACCCCCAGGCGGGAGGACGAGTGATAGGGTCGCCAATATCCTGCTACGTGGGCTCTCCTCCCCACCCCCTCACTGTCCATTTGTCCTCAACTGGCTCTAGATCTGAATGGAAGGAGGTGTACGTGTTCTTTAAAGTTTGTCACAAACATACAGACTCAGTGTATGACTCTGAGGCAAAAAACAAAGGATGGATTTGACTCAACAAAAATAAAACATGAAAGCCTAACACAATCACTCCATTCATTCTAGGACCCCCTACCAAAATCCTAAACTCGGGGTAGGAAAGAACTCTGGCTGGTAGACAGGACCCTTGGAGTTAGTCTTGGCTCCCCTGTCGCCTCAGTGAGGAGCCCCCAGGAAGTTGTGGCCCTTCATGGGTTTTGCTAAAGCCAGTAGGCTGGATGGGGAGATGTTCACGGCCTCCAACTCTTGTTTGGTGATTCTGCAATTGCTTTCAAGGGTCTTCCTCATTCCAAGCTGAAATCTGCCTCCTGAGACTTCCCTTCACGGGTCCTGGCTCTGCCTGGGTCGGGGGGGGAGGCACACATCACATGGACCCCTGTTCCTGGTGGTTCTTCAGAGGTCAGAGCACGGTGATCACGGTCTTTGATTCTACTCTTCTCCAGGTGGCCAGCCATTCCTCAGGAAGTAATCCCCGGTCTGGTCACTGCCTGAGCGCAGGCCCTAGAGGGTCACCCTCCTGTCACCCAGTGAGGAGCAGAGCTGAGCCGCACCTCTCGGCAGCACTGAGCAGACAGACTTTGTGCTTCCTTGGCCCAAATCCTGCAAACATTCTTCTCTGTATTCACAAACAATATGCCGCTGCCACGTTTTTAACAAATTAATGTCAGTGACCTTTGGTTGGAAATTTTTAACAGGCCAGGTGGACACTGGTCAAATGGCCTGGGAATATAATAAACCTGCTAAGGGCAGATTTGTCTATGGACTTAGGTAAACTGGGCCGGACAAAAGCTAAGTAGCAGGGGACGCACAGGACACATACAAACACAACAGGTTATTTGCACCTAGAATATCTTTTTTCTTCTCTTCTTGGCTAGCTCCCACTGGCCCTTCAGAATTCATCTCAGGTGCTACATCTCCCAGGTAGCCTTCCTGGAATCTGTCAGGTGGAGCCAATTGCCCCTCTTCTGAATGTCCTCACCACATGTCGTATGCACTTGAGGTTCTGTGTCTGTGCCCACTGGATCAGGAGCTCTCTGAGGGCAGGGATGCATCTTACCCAGCTCGGCACCCCCCTAAATCCAGTCAGGACCTGGCATGAAGGTGCCAGGAAATGATTTTTTAGAAACCTCAAAAGCCCAAACCATATGGGAGAAAAAGGAATTCATCCAAATCAAAATTAAGAACTTCTGTTCAACAAATACTTTATAGACAAGTGATTGAATTAGAGAAGATATCTACAAAGCCTAAAGGTAAAAGGAAACTAAGATTTAGAATATATAAGGATCTCTAGCAAGTTAATAAGGAAAAGACAGTTTTCTCAAAATAAAAGTGGTCATAATCAACAAATGGCCCATAAACACGGGAAGAAATGCCCAAACCTCATTAGTTAACAGAGAAATGATATTTAAAACCACAATATGATATTACTTTTTCCTTTAGATGGACAGAAAATGAGAGAGCCAGGGATTGGCAAGTACTTGTGGGAGGAGGGACACAGGAATCTCCATGCTGGTGGCAGTGGAGATGGGTGTGGGTATTGAAAGAGCCATTTGGCAGATCTTAGGCATGTTTAGTGTTCACCCACCTCCCCATCCAACAGTTCTGCTCCTGGACATTTGTCCTAAATAAATGCCCAGTTGGGTTCATAAGGGGATACTTGTTATTTATATAGGTAGGGAGCTGAAGGTGGCCTGGGTGTCTATCACTGGGAGAATGGATGGGTAAAGCATGAATGCACCCCATGGAATGATCAGTGAAAGTCATGGCTCAGATGTTCACATAGAAACATGGAAGCATCTCCAAAAAGAAAGTGCTGAGTGGGAGGAAAAAAAAAGAAAGAGAAAGAAACAGAAGAAGATATATAATCCAGTTGCATTGATATAAATCAAAATATATGCATTCAAGACATCAATCCACATTTTGTGAGGACATATCAACACAATATATGCATTAAAATACTCAGAGTGTTTGCCCTTTCCTGGGGGAGGCGGGAGTGCAGGGTAAGAACAAATGCTAGAGATAAGGGCATAGACAAACAGAGAGGGGCTTTCCTGGACCAATGATAACAATGTCCCATGAAATGAGGAACATGAAATGTGTCCTAAGGGAGGAAGATCTTACTTTTCTCAAGAAATTCTGGTGGGGGGGGGGGGCAAATCTGGGGTTACAGTTGCCACGGCCCTTCTCTGTGCCAGTCACTGAACTGTTCATAGCTTCACACCATCGAATTGTCACCATCACTCAAGGCAAAGAAAGTGATCTCCTTTAATTTTACTATTTTAAACTGAATGCTGAAATGATGGCTTAGAGAGATTAAGCCACAGCACCTAGCTAGTGATGAAGAGGCATAGACTTCGAACACTCATAGACTTTCTCCATATGAAGAGATGAGTTCCCCATCACCGGAGGCATTTAAGTAGAGGTAATGCTGCAAAAGAGAGTCAGGGCTCCCTTCAACATGGAGAGTCTATAGCTCAATGAAACACAAGGTCTGTTAATAATTCTGTCTTCCAGGCTACCTTTCTTGGGCTCTCTGAAAGGTAAGCCTGCATCACGAAGGCTGGGCAGTGTCAGAGTCAGGCTCCCAGCATCAAGGAGCCCACATACACGTGTGTCCTTCCATTCCTGCTGACCCACAGCTCCGCACCGTATCCTGCAGGTTAGTGGACTGGGTCTCCATCTTAATTATACCAAGGCGAGCGGCAGTCCAACCAACTGGCCTTTCCAGACCCACGGCTGGGTGGAGGGAGCTACGACACACTCCTTGATACTAAAAACCAGCCTCGAGCATCTCAAACAAGGGCCAGACTAGCTCTGAAAGTTTTCTAGTAGGTTCTGGGAAATCATCTTCCCACTTTTATCGTCCTGGCTCTCTGCCCGAGAAATCACGAAGCCCCTGGGAGGTAGGGACCGTACCTTATTCAACTTGGCTTCCCTCAGAGGACTTGGTAAAGCGCCTGGCAGGTGCTCAGGAAATGCGCACTGCATAGAACCATATCTCTTACCCCAAAGACCTAAAGGTAATTAATGGCTGCCAGCGGGGAGGACGAGCCCACATTTCACTAGGTACCTTCCAAATGACATTTATGCCATTGGCGTGATGCAAGACCCCAGCCCTTCAAATCAGGTGCCGAAACATAAAAGTCCAAAGTCTGAGCCCTTTATGTTGCACAGAAGCCGTGTGAAACTCGAGCACATCGTCATTTGCTGTGACTCTGACAAACAGGCCTAATGAAGGCAGGGCCGGCGAGTGGAGCACACAGATGCTCAGAGCTGCCGAAGAGCACAAACAAGGCTCTAATCATGGCTTCACTCGACTTCCTCCCCTGCTGCAAACTCCCAACCGTGTTTAGACTTCGGCAGGAACATGGATTCTTTCTTCTCTTGAGAGAAAAAAGAAGCCAATTCCCTGGCATTCATCCTCCTCTCCACGTGGTTTCATGAAAGTCAGCGACAGCGTGGGGGAGGGTGAGTGAATGTGGAACTGAAAGGAGTCCGGGCCTTGGTCCCCCACTCCACCCAAGGTGTGCGGCCAACAGGACGCTAACTCCTGCTCTGACCACAGGTGGCTCACTCAGAACAGCGCCCGAGGCAAGAGTAAGAGGGCATGGAATTTACTGGAGAGGTGATCCTAGGGCAGCTTGAAGGGGTGTGGGGGAGGTGAGACAGGGAAGGGAAGGGAGCCAGTAAAGGGGCATTAATGAGCAGGTTTCTGGGTGGGCAGCTGAGGCAAAATCCCACTGAGGACCCCCAGAGACAGAGCAGAACATACCTTGCAGTTTCCCCACCCAAGAGGGAAGGCTACTGAGAGGTTTATCCTCTGCTTCTCTCTCCTCCTTGGTACAAGGCTGTCCCTGGAAGGGCTAACTCCCTGGACGTCTGGCCTTCTCCTTGCACAGGGTGAGGGGTTCAGGTGCCTTTAATGAGCTATTTCTTTGGAAATAATGGATGCTCAGGGAGTATGGATGTGTCACTGATGGCATCCACCATCTACACTCTACGATTGTCCTGTTGACAGTTAAAAGCTCTGGGAACCCTTGAAAACGAAGTAAATGGAGAGATCATTCGTAGGGATCTGAAGCCTCTCCTGGATTAAAAATGCCTCCGTCTCAAGGGAGGCCATGAATCTAACTCTGGCACGTTATTTTAGAACAGTTCTGTTTACCCAGCATTCCTAACTTTACAAAAGAGGTAGTTTCTCCAGGCTGATGCAACAATGGCCACCATCTTGAATTAGCTTTGGTTCCCTCTGCTGTCAAGGCTAACTGCTGTTTGCGAGACAAGTCGCTGCAAACCACAAGTAAATGAAGATGTTCTTAAATTTCCACAAGTCCTATCACCAGCTAATCCAGTGAGCATTACCAAGAGCTGGCCAGAAGCCAGGCACTGCGTCAGGAATGTGACTAGCTTCCCAGCTCTTGAGAATTTATAGAGCAAGATCTCATGTGGCCCTTTCCCCACTCCAACTGGGCAAGGGCTGGCATTAGTGCCATCCCATTTTCCAGAGGATTAAGTTAAGGCCTAGGGAGACGAAGTGACTTGCCCAGGGTTACACTGCTGCTAAGTTTCAGAGCCAGGACTTGAATCCAGGTCTTTTTCTCCCAGATTAATTCAATAAACTTGTACTGGAGGCCTACCAAATTCCAGGCATTTGTCCTACCAACTTTATAGCTTTGGAATCAGAAAGTGCAGGAGGACGGTTTATTGACTCCCCTTTTAGTCTTCTCTCCAAAGCTGCCTCCCATTTCCAACTCACTCGTGTTTTAGTTTTGCAAACACAGAGCCTCCTACAAAATGCTTCCTTTATGGTAGGTACAAGAGTCTGGAAGGCACCAGGAGCTCTGCACAAACAAGGAGCTGAAAGAGCATCTCGTGAGGTCTTCAGAGGAAGGGTGGGATGGGCCATCTTACAAGATCAGGTTAGTGGGCTTTGAGACAGCCTGAGTGTGAGTCTTGAAGCAGCCCCTGCAAAGAGAGGCCCCACTGCTGGGGCTGGCTGTCTGAGCCAAGCTCTGAAGTAAGCCCTGTTGTTCACTGTCCCCTCTAAATACAAGGCAGGAGTAAGGGAGAGAGAAGCAGACAGGGAGAGAGTCAGCGTGAAGGACACGGCAGAAAAAACATGGTTTTAGAAGCCTTTTTGAAAGGCCAGTGGAGATGTAAGAGTGGGTAATCCAGGATAAGGGGCAGGCCCATCCTATGGGCAAATCCTGGAAAGTCCTAGAAAACATTGTGTGGACCAGCCCAGGGAAGCATGGGGCCAGAGACTAGAAGGAATGACCTCACCATGGGATGGGTCTGCCCCAGCCAAGTCACTACCCCTGTCTGGGCCTCAGTTTCCCAGATGATAACCAGGCACCCTTCAGGTGGTCAGCCTATTCAATAATGCAATGCCCCTCCATCCAGGCAGACAGTGCACCTCTGAGACCCTTTACATTTGGAAAATGAACTCTTGTGCTGACACGAACATGCCCCCAGCATTCTAGTGGCTCATTTCAGCCCCCAAATAACAGAATCCCTCTATCAACAGGATCTATGTTTTAAAAACATATAACAGGGGTGTTTGGGTGGCTCAGTCGGTTGAGCATCTGACTTTGGCTCAGGTCATGGTCTCGTGGTTCATGAGCTCGAGCCCCACATCAGGCTTGCTGCTGTCAGCCTGTCAGCGCAGAGTCCACTTCGGATCCTCTGTCACCCTTCTCTCTGCCTCTCCCCTGCTTGTGTTCTCCCAAAAATAAGTAAATATTTAAAAAAAAAACCCATACAGAATGCAAACTGGTGCAGCTGCTCTGGAAAACAGTGTGGAGGTTCCTCGAAAAATTAAAAATAGATCTACCCTATGACCCAGCAATAGCACTGCTAGGAATTTACCCAAGGGATGCAGGAGTGCTGATGCATAGGGGCACTTGTACCCCAATGTTTATAGCAGTGCTTTCAACAATAGCCAAATTATGGAAAGAGCCTAAATGTCCATCAACCGATAAATGGATAAAGAAGATGTGGTTTATATATTCAATGGAATACTACTTGGCAATGAGAAAGAATGAAATCTGGCCATTTGCAGCAACGTGGATGGAACTGGGGGGTATTATGCTAAGTGAAATAAGTCAGTCAGAGAAGGACAGATATCATATGTTTTCACTCATATGTGGATCTTGAGAAACTTACCAGAAGACCATGGAGGAGGGGAAGGAGGAAAAGAATAGTTACAAACAGAGAGGGAGGCAAACCATAAGAGACTCTTAAATATAGAGAACAAACAGGGCTGTTGGGGGTGGGGGAGAGGGGAAAATGGGAGATGGGCATTGAGGAGGGCACTTGTTGGGATGAGCACTGGGTGTTGTATGGAAGCCAATTTGACAATAAATTATAGGAGAAAAAACCTGTATAAATAGGAGTCTCTGCAGGCCCAGCTCTGATGTTCAATAAAAACTGGACACAGGGGCACCTGGGTGGCTCAGTCGGTTAAGCATCCAACTTTGGCTCAGGTCATGATCTCACAGTTTGTGGGTTCGAGCCCCACGTCGGGTTCTGTGCTGACAGCTCAGAGCCTGGAACCTCCTTCATATTTTGTGTCTCCCTCTCTCTCTGCCCCTCCTCTGCTCATGTTCTCTCTCTCTCAAAAATAAATAAAACATTAAACAAATTAAAAAAAAAAAACTGGACACAAATGTGAAGGGAAAACAGGCAGAGGTGTGCATGTGAGCACAAGGAGGGGGAGCTGAGGTCCATTCTCAGCTCTGCCACTAACTGGCTTGTGTCCCTGGGCAGAACACCTCCCTCCCCTGAGCCTCAGTTTCCCATTTACACCATGAGGTAGTGGAGTGGGATCATCTCTAAGACCCTTCCCTGTCTGACATCCTACATATGGCTAAGTGTGGGGAAAAGCTATAAAGGGCAGGCAGATGGAAAGGCACCTGGGGGGGGGGGGGGGCGGTTTCAACACACCAAGAAAATCTGGATTTGCCCCAGAAAAGTGTCATAATTTTTGACATAGTGCTAATCATAATTGCTACTACTTGCTGAGCAAGAAATACGTGCACATATTTCTATGTGTTATCTCATTGAGTTCTTCCCATATTCCAAGAAGGTAAATAGGATTATATTCCTATTTTACAGATGGGAACTCCACACAGGTGAAGTCACTTGCCTGATGTGCTATATGGACTTGAGCTAAGGTGGGTCAGACCCGCCTCTGAACTTCTGTTTGCTCCTCTGCTTTCCTTACAAATGCCTAAAACTAGTCACTGGGGTTGGTGCCTTATCCTAACATATGAAAAAAAAAAAAAGGCAATAAAATTGGCACGCACTTGTAGCTGTGATCAGCCAATCAATATTTTATAAAATATTCTCCCAGAATGATATAATTTGAGAACTGGAAATGTGACAAGAGAATTTAGTTACAATCACTCAAAAAAAGAAAAAAAAAGGAAGCATCTTTGCCAAGATGCTTACTTGGTTCAACCAATGAAGAAGCAAGACTAACAAATGGGAAAATAATTACATTTGCCGAAAATTACATCTTTTGTGCATGCCAGGGAGCTGACATGCGTTTCAATTACCTGCCATCAGAAGACGAATGGGTGAGTCTACAAGATTGAATTACGGAGCCATAGTACCAAACACCTCTCCTCATTGATCTCAATCCGGTGGGATTTGTCTGAATGAACCTGAATAACTCGATTTCACTTTTTGCTTTCCCTTGGATGACTTTGGGATCTGACGCAGAAGGCACTGCTCTTGTTTCTGGATTTTCCAGAAACATCCAGATGCTAAAAAAAACTGCAGTAAAGAACAGTGCATCTAGTGGTTTTGGCTAACAAACCTGCTGATGACTGACGGAGGTGTCTACCTGGAGGAAAGCCCAGTCTCACTCCCGCAGATGCCCTGTACTCTCTGACAAGCCCCAACCCCTCTCGGGGCCTCCACTTCCACCTTACATGAGGAATGTGGTCTGGAAGGTTTCTGAACCCAGAACAGAAAAATCCAAAAAATCCAAAAAATGACCTAGTTTCTTAAAAAAAATGACCTATAACAAGCACGTGGGGGATGATTATGGGTTAAAAGAGATATCAACCAGATGCAACGAGTGGACCTTGTGTGGATTCTCCCACACACTGTAAAGGCCTTCTGGAGAAAATCAGAGAATCCACATAGACTAGAAGTGTCTAAGATTCAACTAAGAATCGTTGTCAGGGGTGCCTGGGTGACTCAGTCGGTTAAGTGTCTGATTCTTGATTTCAGCTCAGGTCATGATCTCACGGTTAGTGAGATCAAGCCGAGTCTGGCTGACAGTGTGGAACCTGTTTGAGATTCTCTCTCTCCTCTCTCTGCTCCTCCCCCTGCTCCTGTGCTCCCTCTCTTTCTCTCTCAAAATGGATAAACTTAAAAAAAAACTTTGTTAAATGTTTTAGGTGGGATAATAGTATCGTGGTTATGTTCTGAAAGGTCCTTATCTACTGGGAATGCATACTGCAGTATTTATAGATTGAAATGAGATAATGTCTGGGAGCTGTTTTAAACATTACAGAAAAAAAAAAGGGTGAGGTGGGTGAGTACAGATAAAGCAAGATTAGCAAAATGCGGATGATGGTTGAAGTCAGGTGATGGGTACACAGGGTTTATTATGCAATTCTCTCAAATTTAGGGTCTGTTTGAAAATTTTTATAATCAAAAAAACAATGCAAGCTTTCTCAGAATACTGGAGCGGGCTTAACCCCCACTCTCTATACTTTCACGAGCCTCTCAGAGTCATGTGGGAAGACTGAATAGCCTGAGAAGTCATGCAGTTGAGAAAGATATTCTAAATAAGTTGAAACTAATGTTTTCACAGAGAAGTGTTTTCTACTGACTCTACTCTCTCTTATCTGGAACATCATACTTTCATTTCTTTTGATGTATTTTATTGCAGAAACACAACATCCCCATATAAGAACTCATCAACTAGAAAGAATAAGCATCAAAAAGCCTACCTTGAAATTGAGTAAATTTAATGGTCCCCATCCTCTCCCCATTCCGGAACACAACTTGACCCTAAAAACAAAACAAACGAAAATAAAAGAGAAATGCCATATTAGCTCAGACACTATGGATCTCGGCTGAAATTCATAAATAGTACAATGTGACTATTAATATTGAAAAAAATAGGTTCCCGCTAGACTGCAGAGGCAAAATTAAACTAATTGTTTTAAAACCGGTTGTGACTTTATCTGGTTCATCTGAAGAGCACAAAATCAATAATGAAAACAACACATGTGAATTAAAGCTGAGATATGCATCATTGTTATTATCATGATTATCCATTAAACACCCATGTGTCCTGTTATCCTGGGACAAGGTCTTCTGGGGTGCTGGAAAGATGGAGGCGGAGATGAGGCCCTTGAAGCCTGGCCCCGACTCTGCACCTGTGCCCTACCCATTAAGGCGACTCTGCTCAGACTGTTTGGCGTGAGGACCAGAAGGGGGCTGGAGGTTGGTTCGTATTTCTTATTAAGGATAGAGAATGTTTTTGTAAGTTCTTCCTGAGGGGTGACATCAGCCCCAATTATAAATGGGCTATGGGGCAGCACAAAATTAAGCTTCTTGAGCCAGTGAGACCTGCCTTGTGTCACAGGCAGCTGAGCATCCCTCATTAGGGACCCCGGGGGCTACACACAGCATCATCTGCTGTATTTGCCTTGCTGGCTGATACCGGGCTTCCATATGCTGGGCTAAATAAATCGGGGACATGAAGAGCGGGTGGGGTCTCCCCTTGGCCAAGGCCCATGACCCATCAAAATTCAGTAACCGTGCAGGAAATTGACACATTCTATCAATGAATCTTTTTGACGAGCTTGAGTGGAAAGGGGGATGATCCTCATTTTACAGACCAAGAAACTGAGACCAAGAGAGGTTATGCACTCTATATTAGGTTCACTGTAAGTGAGGCTGCTGGGAGTCAGATACGAGTTTGATTTTAACGCCCATGCCATTTCACTACAGCATGTTGCTCCTATTCCAGAAATAAATTCTTTCCTATCTTTCCATTAACATGCAATTAGAAAAAGAAATTGTTTGAAAAATTTTTTTTTTTTTAAATTTTTTTTTCAACGTTTTTTATTTATTTTTGGGACAGAGAGAGACAGAGCATGAACGGGGGAGGGGCAGAGAGAGGGAGACACAGAATCGGAAACAGGCTCCAGGCTCCGAGCCATCAGCCCAGAGCCTGACGCGGGGCTCGAACTCACGGACCGCGAGATTGTGACCTGGCTGAAGTTGGACGCTTAACCGACTGCGCCACCCAGGCGCCCCTGAAAAATTTTTTTAATGTGTATTTACTTTTGACAGAGAGAGAGAGAGAGAGAGAGAGAGAGAGAGACAGAGCATGAGCGGGGGAGGGGCAGAGAGAGAGGGAGACACAGAATCCAAAGCAGGCTCCAGGCTCCGAGCCGTCAGCATAGAGCCTGACGCAGGGCTCAAACTCACAGACCACGACATCATGACCTGAGCCGAAGTTGGACGCTCAACCGACTGAGCCACCCAGGCACCCCAGAAAAAGAAATTGTTTTAAAGAGACACTGCTTTACTCTCACTATGCTCTTGCTTCATCAAGTAATAGCACAGACAATACTTTGGTTTCCACTCAATTCTCGGGAGAAAGCACCAAAAAGGATCTTCCTTTGGTGGAAACCCAAAGTCTGAGGCCCTGCGGCTTTTGCAACAAAGAGAATCACTCAACCTGTTCTCAGAACGAGAAACACCTTCTAAGGCCACTTTGACACCTTTTGAAATCCTGTAGACAGCTGAAAGTAGTATCATTTTGAAACTAATGCCAACTGAATTCCATATTCAGGTGATGGCAAGTAATTCCCTGAAGTGTGAAAACATTTCAGCGTAAGGTGAGACAGGAGCTGTGATTTTATTTCTAGGGATGATTGAAAAGCACAGAACATCTTCTGAAAGGATCACTTTTATGCAAATAGACCACTTTGCACAGCTGGAAAGATGCAGACAGTGTGGACAAGAGGACATTTCGTGTTTTGATAAAGGTGGAGATCTAACTTACCCATCTCCTGCCAAGCTTTGAAGAACTCCAAACACTTGTAGGTATAAAATGTGGACAAATTTTGCAGAATCTTTTTTAAAAAATTGTAGTTAAATTCTAGTTAGTTAACATACAGTGCAATATTGGTTTCAGGAGTAGAATTCAGTGATTCATCACTTACATACAACACTCAGTGCTCATCCCAACAAATGCCCTCCTTAATATCCATCCTCCATCTAGCCCATCCCCCACCCACCTCCCTCTATCAACCCGCTATCATTAAAAGTCTCTCATGGTTTCTCTCTCTCTCTTTTTCTTTTTCCCCCCTTCCCATATATTCAACTGTTTTGTTTCTTAAATTTCGGGGCGCCTGGGTGGCTTAGTCGGTTGAGTGTCCAACTTCTGCTCAGATCATGATCTCACATTTTGTGAGTTTGAGCCTGCATCGGGCTCTCTGCTGTCAGCACAGAGCCCACTTCGAATCCTCTGTCTCTCTCTCTCTGCCCTTTTTCCATTTGTGTGCTTGCTCTCTCTCTCTCAAAAATAAATAAACATAGGGGTGACTAGGTGGCTCAGTTGGTTAAGTGTCTGACTTCGGCTCAGGTCATGCTCTCACAGCTCGTGGGTTCGAGCTCCACGTCAGGCTCTGTGCTGACAGCTCAGAGCCTGGAGCCTGCTTCAGATTCTGTGTCTCCTCTGACCCTCCCCTGCTGGCACTCTGTCTCTCTCTCTCTCAAAAATAAACAAATATTAAAAAAAAAATTTTTAAATAAACATAAAAAATTATTTAAAAATCCACATATGAGGGAAACCATAATGGTATTTGTCTTTTTCTGACAAATACCATGTCATATACACATATACATTTGTATATATACATGTATGTATACATACATACATACATACATACATACATATATATCTTCTTTATTCCTTTATCAGTCAATGGACATTGGGCTCTCTCCATAGTTTGGCTATTGTTGATAATGTTGCTATAAACATCAGGGTGCTTGTACCATTCAAATCTGTATTTCTGTATCCTTTGGGTAAATACCTAGTAGTGCCATTGCTGGATTGTATGGTAGCTCTATTTTTAACTTTTTGAGGAACCTGCATACTGTTCTCCAGAGTGGCTGCACCAGTTTGCATTCCCACCACCAGTGCAGGAGGGTTCCCCTTTCTCCATTCTCGCCAACTTGTTTTTCTTGTGTTGCTAATTTCAGCCATTCTCACAGGTGTGAGGTGGTATCTCATCATGGTTTTGATTTGTATTTCCCTGATGATGAGTGATGTTGAGCATCTTTTCATGTGTCTGTTAGCCATCTGGCTGTCTCTTTGGAAAAGTGTCTATTCATGTCTTCTGCTCATTTCTTAATGGATTATTTGTTTTTTGGGTGTTGAGTTTGATAAGTTCTTTATAGATTTTGGATACTAACCCTTTATCAGCTATGTCATTTGCTAGTATCTTCTCCCATTCCATTGGTTGTTTTTTAGTTTTGTTGATTGTTTCCTTCGCTGTGCAGAAGCTTTTTATCTTGATGAAGCCCCAATAGTTCATGTTCACTTTTGTTCTCTTTGCCTTCAGCCATGTGTCTAGTAAGAAGATGCTGTGGCTGAGATCAAAGAGGTTGCTGCCTGCTTTTTCCTCTAGGATTTTGATGGCTTCCTGTCTCACATTTAGGTCTTTCATCCATTTTGAATTTATTTTTGTGTATGGTGTAAGAAAGTGGTCCAGGTTCATTTTTCTGCATGTAGCCATTCAATTTTTCCAACACCATTTGTTGAAGAGACTGTCTTTTTTTCCATTGGATATTCTTTCTTGCTTTGTTGAAGACTAGTGGACCATATAGGAGTTGTGGGTCCATTTCTGGGTTTTCTATTCTGTTCCATTGATCCATGTGTCTGTTTTTGTGCCCGTACTATACTGTCTTGATGACTTACAGCTTTTAATATAGCTGCAGAATCTCTATTAGTTAAATGAAAAAGTATATACTGAAATGGTCTTCGAAACTTGGACAGAATGACACTCGATTGGAGTATGAGGTAGGGATGAGAACCTCCCTTTACTTTGTAAACAAAACTAATTACCCCATCTTTGAAGTAAGAGCTGTCACATTTTAGTTTTTTTCACAACTATTTTTACTAACAGTAGCTCCTCCTTCTGTCTCAGGTAATGCAATGGAAGGAGGCCAGTGTCCAAGTATCACAAACCTGGACAGTGCCCCCTCGGGCAAATTCCTGAGCACGGAGCTATGGACCTAGCACAGCTCCTGACCTACAGCAGGTGCTCAGTAAATGGCAGTAGTAATTCTTATTGAAAGATGTTTAATAGCAGAGAGCTTTAATAAAAAAGATTTAAAGTACCAGGAAGCTTTCCAACCCATAGGCAAGGATTTTCCATAGCATATGATTCCATCTGTCAAAGGGATAAACTGTTGGATCTGGGTCCAAGGTGTCCTCACCTCTCAGAAACATCAGCCCCCAAGTGACTGAGTTCTCCAACCACATGAGCCAATGGGTGGTGTAGAACACACAGATACATAACGGGCTATTTAGAGGGTCTGTGCAGAGAAGAAGCCAGGAAGCTCCATGAAGCCCCCTTCTGAGGAAGATGTGCCATCTGATTCTTTCCTGAAGGAGTTACCATGGCACATGTTGGGTCTGACCACTAAAGCCAGTTGTGTTACCCTGCCCATGGCTGATGGGGGCGGGGGACACTATCCCAGCCAAGTCAATGTCAGTAAGACACAAGGACACATGGACACAAGGAAGCCCACATACCAATCAGGTGATTTTCACGAAATTCTGCCCAATAGGTGTCTTTCCGCAAAAGTTTGCCTATTCTGGACCAGGTTCTTAGCTTCTAGGTGCTGATTCCTATCCTTGGAGAGATTTATATTTGATTAGGAGAGACAAATAAAACAAGTTTGCCACTAAATGAACAAGATGACTTTAGTTAGTGAAGAGCACCATGAAGAAAATAAGAGGGAGTGGCTGGGCGAGGGCAGAGGTCTATTGCACAGTCAGGAAAGACCTCACTGAAGAGCTTCTAGAAGAGTTGAAGGCTGCAAGACAAGAGGGAGATGCTCCAGGGGAAGGGCAGAATCAGGGCGGGAATAGAAAGGGCCAGGGTGGGGGAGCACAGCGAGGGAGCGGGTAGGTAGGCAGGGCCAGGTCACATCCGACCTGGAGGCCATGGAAGGCTCTGGAGGGGATTTTAAGCACAGGGAAGAGCCCCGGGTGTGGGGAGGCTGAGCAAAGCTGTACTGTGATCTGATGTAAGGGTTGAGCAGATCGATCTGGCAGCTGGATAGAGAATGGATGGTAGTATGGAAACAAGGACACAGAGAAACTTGGGCTCTGGCAGCCGGTCATCGCGGTGTGTGGTGACAGTGGCTCAGGCTAGCATGAGGACCCGATTCTCTCTCTTGCCAGCTCAGAGTGCACCACCAGGGTGGCTGGACACTGTGGCCTGAACACTAGTGGACTCCCACCTGCTTTCTGTTCGGGTCGACACTGTGGAGTACTGTCCTAGTGCCCCCTTGGGAAGAAGGCACTCATTTCCCCAGCTGTCAGGCATCTTGGCTGCTGCTGAGTTGCCCAGCACCCCAATGGAGCTGTGCCAATGGCAGTCATGCCCCCTCCCTGGGGGGCAGCCGACATCCAATGGTCAATGTGAAGGGACACAGTTCTACCCCCTTCATCAATTCTGGGCAACTGTGAAGGAGCATGGGATCCAGAAGTCCCCATGGGATGGCTGAGGTCATGGTTACAGCTGATCAATTTCAACTTGTCCCTTTGCCCAATCCTGCTTCACTTCCTCCCTCCCAGGTTTGGTTCCTGATCAACTTCCTGTATGCAGATCTTTGTCTCAGAATCTGTTTCCTGGGCAACCCGACCTAAGACACCTGCCACCAAAGGTCATGGGGACTATGTGTTTCTTGCATCCTGAAGGAGCCTGCATGAGAAGACGGTGGGAACAGAGGCGATGGGTTCTGAGTAAAGCCCTTGCTTCAGCCTCACTGTGGCCTGGCATTTCAGCCAGGAGGCTGGGCTAGCTTTGCCTTTCTTAAAGCCCAGCTTGAGCAGGGATTTGTCTTGCTCTTCTCCCCACACACATATTCTTTATGTCTATATAAACGCCGTGACTCTCTTTAAGCTTTCGTCGTGTGTGATCCCAAGGCTATAACTGAGGATCATCACGTGCACTCGAGACCAGTTCCTGTGACGTGCTGCATTCCAAAGCAACGGAATTGGGTAGCTCTGGCTGGCATGGTGGCCGAGTTCTGTCTGGTGGCTCACAGTCTATATCCTCCTCTGTGCTGCAGGGACCCAAAGTCCGAAACCACATTCCCCACCATCTCCTGCCAGCTGGTTTCCATTTAGGTTCTGCTAATGAGAGGCATTCACAAGAGATTAGAAAGTATGCATAAGGGAAAAGCTATATTTTTCCTGCTTTGGCTGTAGCAGCAGGAGTTCTGAGTGACTGCAGGTGTCTGTGGACCCCAGCATCCCTGAACTGGCAGCGGGGGGCAGGGGGGCTCTGAGCTGACTGCTCAGTGGCCAGTGGTGGGGTCCCCACAGTAGCAGAAACAGCAGCAGCAAGAGCCTCAGAGGCCAGTGTCCTTGGGTCCCCATTATTTTATTTGCATTCCTAATCTGCTCTGGGGTCATTCTTAAAACTCCTCAGAAGTTAGAATCCATTATCAATCAGCATGCAGTCTAGAAAATAGAAATCACTTTGTGCATTTCAGAGGCAGTGCTAATACCATATCCCTTCTGTTCCTGCAGCCCAAGGGGCTTAGTAGTTTCTGTAAATACTTATCTCCAGGGACAGCACCTTCCTGTTTTGCTCCTCCATCCTTTTCAACAAAGTTGTAACCGGTTCCTTGTATTAAATCTCCCTCTGAAATGCCTGAAGTGGTTTCTGTTTTCTTGACGGCATGCTGATTGATAATGGAGTCTAACTTCTGAGGAGTTCATAAAGAATGACCACAGAGCAGATTTGGAATGCAAATAAAATAATGGAAGCAAAGCCACCAAGTGGATCATTTACAAGGAATTTTTTTTTTCTTCCTGAAAGAGATGTTGCTAATGTCAAAGAAAACAGCCTGTTTCATAAAAGTCGATCCAAACAAACAGTTCAGGTTGAATCAGGAGCAATAAAGCTGCATTTCTTTGTTGGAGAAATCTTCAGAATGCACAGGATAACACATGGAAAAAACTTCCCTTTCAGCATTCACCAGACAAGAGTCAACACTGCCCCCAGTGTGACCCCGAAGAGTCACTGAGTGTTTCTGAGCATCAATTCTCCTATTTGAAAAATAGGAAGTGCAATACCTACTCGTCAGGATTGTTTGTGAGAATTAAGGAAAGTATTTATGAAAAAGGCATAACACAGGGCTGCTGCACATAAAGGGTAACTCATAATTCTTCCAGGGAATTGGAGTTAGCAGAATTTCACCTGGTGTCAGTTCAGAACCCCCAGGAAAATCAGTGGTGAATGAAATGTACACTAAGGATTCCAGTAGCCAGCAGGATTCGGCAGCTTCGTCTTAGAAAAATTGTTTCCATTGTTCACCTTTAATGTGTCACTACTAAGTGAGGGAGATTTACTCCAGGAGCGCCTGGGTGGCTCAGTTGGTTGAGCCTAACTCTTGAGTCTGGGCTCAGGTCATGATGCAAGGGTCATGGGATTGAGCCCTGCATCCAGCTCCACACTGAGTACTTGAGATTCTCTCTCTCTCTCTCTCTCTCTCTCTCTCTCTCCCTCTGCCCCTCTCCCCCAATTGCATTCTCGCTTGCTCTCTTCTGCCAAAAAAAAAAAAAAATTTTTTTTTTGTTCCAACAGCAGTTTATGAATTGTATGGTCAAGTCCTACATTGGAACTCTTTTTTCTTTCTTTCTTTCTTCCTTCCTTCCTTCCTTCCTTCCTTCCTTCCTTCCTTCCTTCCTTCCTTCCTTCCTTCTTTCTTTCTTTCTTTCTTTCTTTCTTTCTTTCTTTCTTTCTTTCTTTCTTTCTTTCTTTCTTTCTTCTTTTCTTTCTTTTTGGTTGCTTTCAATTTCACAGCAGGGGCTAGGGATGCCCAGCCCCAGACATGATCTGATGTCGGGCTGGAGCTGGAGGCTGGACAGAATGAAGACTTGCTCATCTCAGCCTAACCCCTTGGAGCCCTGGGCTCACTAAGGGGCATAGTTTCTGCAGGTCATGTGCATTTAGGGAAGAATTTCCATCTTTAATATGACCCTAACTACACTCTTGTCCCTGGCAGTTGATTGGTCTCTGGGAGGTGTGAATAAGCATGCTCATCTGACTGCTTCATTTGTGCTTTGAGGGAACAAGATGTGCCCTGATGTGTCACACAGGCAGCAGAATCTTTAAGGAGTTGGAAACCGAAGGGGGACAGGAGATCCTGGTCAGCGCACTGCTGTCTGCGTAGATGATCCAAGCCCACCTTGGACTGTTCTGCTGCCAGCCCTCCAACCAGGACAACGCTGGTTTCAAATGAACCATGAGGACTTGGAGAAAATACTGGGGCTTGAATGCTGGTCAGATTTTCCATCAAGGGTAGAGGTGCTGGGGCACCGGGGTGGCTCAATTAGTTAAGCGTCTGACTTCGGCTCAGGTCATGATCTCCCAGTTTGTGGATTCGAGTCCCGTGTCAGACTCTGTGCTGACAGCTCAGAGCCTGGAGCCTGCTTCGGATTCTGTGTCTGTCTCTCTCTTCCCCTCCTCCACTTACACTCTGTCTGTCTCTCTCTCTCTCAAAAATAAATAAACATTAAAACAATTTTTAAAAAGGCATAGAGTTGCTTGAAGAAGGTGCCTTCTGTTTTCCAAAGGACAGCCGATTAAAAGAGAAATATCAAACAATTGTGCATGTCTACCCACGTGCTCTACAAAGGTGAAAAATACTTTTTTTCTGCCTGTGCCTTAGACTAATATAAGTCATATTTTGCATTCTATTTGAACTACTTTTCTTACATGAAAACGCTTTTTATAGGTCCAAGCCTGGAGAAAAGTTTGATGAATCTATTGAGTTTTGGCAGTGGGTGTGCAGGGAACTAAGAGGAGGGGCAGGATGGGAGGTGTGGCCTGTCCCACAGCCACCCTTCTGAGGGACCGTGATCTGATGGTCCAAAGGGTTCCAATGGTGATCAGTCACAAAGCTAGTGAGCCTAAGGCAGGGCTGGGCGCAGGGGAGAGGAGAGAGATGAAGAGAAGATGGTTGGGTGGATGGGCCAAGAAAAGCAGGACCAAATCCTTTCCTTCCAGTTACAATGCAAGAGTCAGGCTTGTTTAGAATAGCAAAATATCAGAAATGAACAGAATGCCCACATAACAGAACAAGCACCAAGTAAACTGTGATGGACACGTTATGAGATATTATGATAACATGCATTCAATCAACTACCACCTAACACCTGTTGGGCACGTGCTAGACAGGCACCCGAGGAAGGGTGAGCAATGTCAACACCGTCCTAGATCGCGTGGATTTTGTAGTGTGGCGGGAAATGTAGACATTGAACAGTGAATGCACTGATAAATATGTATTCACAAACTACACTAAGTGAGATGAAGGAAAAGAACAGGGTGCTACGAGAGAGAACTACAGCAAGAACCTAACTTAGAGTGGGGGTCAAAGAGGGCTTTTCTGGAGAGGCGGCATTTGTGCCAAGATCTGAAGGAGTTAGCTAAGAGTGAGGGAGAGAGGGTCCTGGGAAGAGGGATTGCAAGTGCGAAGTTCCCAAGGAAGGAGACAGGATGAGAAACAAGAGTTGCTGAAGATCCCGGTGGAGCCGAAAGAGGCACCTGAGGAGGAGATGAGCAGGGAATGTGATTGGCAAGGCAGAGAGGTGCAAGGTCATGTGGAACCTCACAGGCTGTATCAGGGATGCTGAGCTCAATTCTGAATGCCAGGGGCGCTGATCTGAATTACACACACTTGAGCATTCTGTTACAAACGTTGCAAAAAAGTTATTTGCAAAGTGGAAAAAGTGATTTGTGATTGTGCCAGACAATGGCCAGTTGTTCACCAAATCCACTTCCTTTTCCTCTTGGGCACATGGTTAAGTTGCACTTTCTAACCCCCTTTATAGTTAGGTGTGTGACCATGTGATAGTTCCAGCCAAGGGGATGTGGGTAGAAGTGGCATACGGTGTGCCAGATTTGGCTCGTAAAAACCTCCCATAATGTCCTTCATGCTCCTTCACTGCCCCCATCTGCCAACTGGATTCGCTGAAAAGTGAACTCCGAGGCCTAAGGAACAGAGGGGACCCGAGATGGAAGAGCCTGGGTTCATGAATCGTCATATGGAAAGGCTTTTCACCAACCAGAAACATCCATTTTGGACTTTGCATATTAGAGAAATCAATTTTAACTGTGTCAATGCACTAAGATTCTGAGATATCTTTGTTATAGCAGCTGGTGTTATTTATCCTAACTAATAACACAGTGTGAGTAAAAAAAAGGGTAAAAATCATATTTATAGTATACTCACAACTATGTAAAAATCACTCCTACCAAATAAAAATGTTAAACGCTCATTGGTTTTAGGTTGTGTGATTATGGCTTTTTCTTCCTTTTACGTTTCAATATTTTCCACTATCCTATGATGCGTACGTATTATTCTCGTAACAGGAAAACTTTACTGAAAAGTTTTTTTGAAAAGATGTTATAAGAAGGCACATTTTTTTTTTTGCAGGCAAAAATAGCAACATCATCACCAACAAAATAATACTCCCTCTTGGAATAGATTAATTTTTACTGACAGCTTTGAGTTTTTGTGAATAAGAGCCAGAGATCTATGCAAGCATAGCACATTTCCCCCTCAACTTGGAATAATGGAAAGAGCAACCAACAAGGGGTCTGAAGACACAGAAGCAGGCTGTGCTCTGCCATTTTCTAGGAAATGTACCTGGGACAAGTCCTTTCTCAGCTCTGTTCTCAGGTTTCCCTCTGCAGAACACGCAGAGATAACATTCTTTAAGTTATTTTTAGCTCCACTGAAACATTTGTGTATAATATCTGAGTTTTTTTTTTTTTTTCTGGGGTTATTCCTCATTAATCAGTTCTCAACAACAACCCAGTCGGATGCACTGTGTGTTATTATTATCTCTATTTTACAGATGAGGAAATGGAGGTGCTGAGAGGGTAAGAAATCTGCCTGGGGTCACGCAACTTGTAGGCAGGACTGGGATTCACTCTAGATTGGTCTGACTTTAAGCTTATGCTTCTAACTACATTCTACCCTGCCCCCTTGTGCAAGAACTGGTCACTGATTTGAAAATGAGCTCTTTGCAAGGGATCAGAGTGAGTCCCAAGCAGCCTTGGTTGAGGGGAGGGAGCAGGGGTAGCGTAGGTGGTAGGTAGGGGGAAGGAAGATAGGTAGTCAGAGATGTGTTGATAAATGTTTAACAATGGGCTTTTGCGGGGAGGGTCCTGGTTTGTAGTGTTTGGGAATTTCTATGGTGTAAATACTCCCACCAAGGCAGATTTCCAGCTCTCAACCATTTAACAACTGGTCCATCAATTCTTGATAATTTAACAAATGGCTCTTGGCTCTCTTGGGAGACTGTAGGATCCGGCTCCAGCCCATTGGTGGCCAGGCCAGTCCTCTCAGGCTTCCACAGTAAAAATGTGAGGAGGAATGCAAAATGCTTAGGTTTTTGTTTTTGTTTTTTAAGTTTATTAATTTTGGGAGAGAGAGAGAGAGAGAGAGAGAGAGAGAGCGCATGAGCAAGGGGAGGGGTAGAGAGGGAGAGAGAATCCCAAGCAGCTTCCACACTGTTAGCACAGAGCCCAACACAGGGCTCAATCTCCCGAACCACGAGATCATGACCTGAGTCAAAACCAAGTGTCAGACACTTAACTGACAGAGCCACCCAGGTGCCCCCCAAATGCTTAGTCTTTACCTGCACAAGGGGTGGGTGAGAATCTGTTCTCAGAAGTGGGGCAGGGGGCTTCAGAACAGAGCGGGAAGAGCTGGAGAGAAGGGACCTGTACTGCTTATCTGTCGTTTCAGCTCCCACACTGCGCAGCTCCGCTCAGCTCTGGACAGAGAGAGATGAGCAGCCCAAGCAGAGGTTGGGAGATCCAACCTATCACAGGTTGGGAGATCCAGATACCCCTGCAATCTGTTGGGTTGGGGGTCTGTGTTCCCTGGGCCGAATGACATTTGCTGAGACTGTTTCTGAACAATTAAGCCAGAAGGGGCTCTGGGCTCAGAGGGGGAGGTTCAGGGTTCTAGTTCTAGGGTTGTCACCAGCCGCTGCTTGCCCATAATTATGCTCCCTCCTCTCAGCCTCAGTTTCCTCACAGAAAATGAGGGAGGAGTTGCTATATGTTGTGTCTGTTGAGAGCTTACTCTGGGACAGGGCATGCTTATGCTAGACCCTGGGGAAATGCAATGATTAAGCCACAAAGTCCTAGTCTTCTAGAAGCTCCCAGTCTAATGAAGGTGACAGGCAAAAAAGAGAGACAGAGAGATACTTACAAGGCAGGAGAGGGTGGGTACAGAGGTATGAGCACAAAAGGAAGGGCACTCTCTCAAGGAAGGGCATGGAGGGGACAGAAAAGGATGAGTGTGAGTTAGCTGGGCAAAGAGGATGAGAGAGGAATGTTCCAGGCAGAGGGAAAAGCATATGCCGAGGCCTGGAAGCAAGAGAGAGCTTGGCTCTATGAAGGACCAGAAGGAAAGGCAAGGTGGCTGGCGGGTGGTATGCAAGGGGCAGGGAGGTTGGTGGAGGCAAGGATGGCAAGAGCCCACATCAGGCAGGGCTTTGGACCTCATGTTGCAAATGGGGGCCACAGAAAGGTTATTATAAACCAGGAAGTAACAAGTCCAACACCCTCTTTAACAAGAAGGAAATCCTCTCATTTGTGACCACATGGATGGACCCGGAGGACATCATGCTAAATGAAATAAGCAAGATCCAGAAACACAAATACTGTCTCGTATCACTTCTGTGTAGAATCTACAATAGTCAAACTTACAGAAACAGAGAGTAGAATGGTGATTGCAAGGGGCTGGAAGGAAGGAGAAATGGGGAGATGTTGGTCGAAGAGTACAAACTTTCAGTTATGCACAATAAGTAAGTTCTGGGGATCTAATGCACAACATGGTGACTGCACATAACAATATCGTATTGTATATTTGAAAAATGCTAAGCGGGTAGATCTTACGTGTTCTTGTTGCAAGAAAGGGAGGCAAGGAGGGAGGGAGGGAGGGAAGGAGGGAGGGAGGAAGGAAGGAAGGAAGGAAGGAAGGAAGGAAGGAAGGAAGGAAGGAAGGAAGGAAAGAGAAAGAAAGAAAGAAAGAAAGAAAGAAAGAAAGAAAGAAAGAAAGAAAGAAAGAAAAGAAAAGAAAAGAAAAAAGAAAAGAAAAAGAGCAAGGTGATGGGTATGTTAATTAGCTTGATTGTTGTGATCACTTGGCAATGTATTTGTATATCAAGTCATCAAGGAGTACTCCTCAAGTATATAAAAATCCTATTTATCAATTATGGCTCAATAAAGCTGGAGGAAAAAAAGCTACTTTGGTGTTGTG
Source organism: Neofelis nebulosa (assembly GCF_028018385.1). Taxonomy (NCBI): domain Eukaryota; kingdom Metazoa; phylum Chordata; class Mammalia; order Carnivora; family Felidae; genus Neofelis; species Neofelis nebulosa. Next base: position 34,009,107 of record NC_080793.1, on the reverse strand, counting down.
TGGAAAATGGACGGGCATGAGGTAGGGGACTGGCTGCAAGGAAGCCTGTCGGAAGCTGTGTGAAATCCAGGTGAGAGATGAGGGTGACAAAGCTGTAGAAGAGTCCATAATTCAAAAGATGGGAAGGAGGTGGAATCCACAGGGCTTAGAGATGCCGCATTTGAGGGCTGGGGAAGGCGACGTGAAGAATGGCTTTCTGGTTCGGCAGACAGATGGTGGTGCACTCCTTCCTTACCTGCACAGTCAGCAGAAGGGAGCGGCCCCAGCCAGTGAGTGGGGTCTTTGCCCAGCTTCCGGGATGGCTAGCTGAGCCCTGTAGCTCTAAAGTCACACACCACGAGACCCTCCTCCAGGCTTTTTGCCCCCAGCCCCAACCTCTCTTCTTTCCTGGTCATTTGCAGATGCAAGCATCCCCACGATTAGAAATACTTAATTTTGCTTTACTGTATGTTCTATTTTTGTTAAATAGATTAGTCTCCACCAGGAAAACCAAACTGCTGACCAGCCGACCTGAAAGCCTGAGACGTGCAATTTGCAATCTGTCAGAATCTTCACTTTCGGCCAGGGTGGGCTGCAGACTGGCCTGGAGGGGGTGGGGCAGGGCTCAGACAAGGCAGCTGGTGCAGCAGTGGTCCAGATGCAAGGGCAGCGGGCTCGAGCTGCAGGGTGGCCGGGCAGAGCGAGGAGTGCGCTGCAGAGTAAGGTTACGGGAAAAATGGGCAGGACTGTGGAGCTCATGGACAGGTAACTCAAAAAGGGCACTCTGCTGGGAGGCGGCCGCCTGGGTTCTATCCCCTAATTACTTCGGTCTCCTAGTCTCCTAGGAGTAGTTTCCTAGTGTGTAAGGAGATAAAGTTCATATTATCTGAAAGCTGGGCCCAGAATTCCTCCTAGGAGGAAATGATCTTGGTTAGGAAGGAACCTTGATTAGCCTCCTGGGTAGAAAGGAAGAATGTCAGCGAGGGGAACAGAAGGAGCTATTTTCTCGGCAGAGAAGGAGGCCCAAGAGGGGTGGGAGGCCCGGAGAGACCACCACGAAGGAAATGGCCCCTAAGACGGGGAGGGTGGCGAGCAGGAACAAGGTCAGGAGTAAGTAAGGTCCAACTCAAAGTCATTCAAATTATATTCCCTGGTACAAACCCTCTCTGCTTGATCCCCAAACCTTCACTGGAACCCCTCACAAGTCCTTGTAAAGGGGATGGCTTTCAGGTCCGTTTGTTCTTGTTTTGTGTGGCTGTCATAACGGAGGAGGGGTCTGAATTTCCTGCATGGGTCAATGGGGCCCAGAGCTGAGGAAAACCTCAGGGATCATGGGCTGGTCCAAATCCTGAATGAATTCAGCACAAGCAGAACCATGAGAGCACAAGCCTGCAGGAACGTGAAGAAATCCTGAGGTTGGTCATCCCTGAACTGAGAGATGGAGCTTCCTGAGAACCTTTCCAAGATCCCAGTGGCTGACATCAGGTTACACACAGAGGCTGGAGTTGGGCAGGAGGCTCTCCAAATCTTGAATGTGTCTTGCTTTCTCCATCTGTGCAACAGTCTGTGTGTTTGCATTGCCAATGCATGTGTATGTGCATGCGTGTACACACGTGAGGGCATATGTATGTGGCAGTCTCCTAGGCTCCTCCCAGCCCTGGTGGCCCTCAGCTCAGTCCTGATGAGTCACCAGTCCCACCTCCCACCTTGGAAAGAGCGGGCTGGGCTGGCAGGAAGGCGCCTGATTGAGAACCCATTCTCCCTCTTGGCTCAGCTCCCCCATTAGAAACCCAGATGGCTCCATATGGGGTTTGGGGACTATTCACTTGGCTTCATGGGCTAAGCCTAAAAATCTTCCATCATTTAAAAAAGTCTTCCACCAATTCTCCTGGGAAGGAAAGAGGAGTCAGCAGGGGCAAAACCAGAAAGGGAGGGAAGGGCAGCTGTTGGTGGCCCCACCTACTGAGGTGGACTCAGGCTTAGGTGGGTCAGAAAGCTACTTCTAGCAGCAGAAACAGAATGATGGCTGTGGAATGCCAGGCGTGGATGAGGTGGGTGTCTGAAGCTGTTTTCAGAGCTGGAGTGGGGCCAGCTGAAGCTCCGAAAGATAAATGGAGGAATGTTTTTGCTTAAGATGGGTTCTCTCTTCCCTTCCACTTCTGGCCTGGGCTTGAGGGGCTCTTCTAAGACCCCTGTTCAACTTATGGGTCCAGCTGGTGAATTTGAGACATAATTCCTTATTATCAAGAGGATTTGAACCTGGTTTATAGCTGTCGAACCTTTTGTAGTGGACATTTTTCTTGATCACCAACTGATCCCCATTTGAATGATAATAGTACCCTGATTTCAATTTAGAGATGACGTTTTCAGGGGCTGTGATAGCCACACTCTAAGATGGCTCCAATGATTCTCCCCTACTGGTATTCACACCCTGTACAGTCTCCTCCCACATTGAACAGGGCTGGTCTGTGTAACCAGTAGGATATTACAGAAATGGCAGAGTGTGGTTTCAAAACTAGATCATATAAAGACACTGCAGCCTTAGCCTTGCTTTCTCTTGGATTACTCATGCTGGTGGAAGCTGGCCACCACGTGATGAGGACACCCAAGCAGACATATGGAGAGGTCCATGTGGTGAGGAACTAAGTCCACCAATAGCCACCATTAGTAAGCCAGCCATGGCAGGGAGCTATCTTGGAAGCAAATCTCCACCCTCAGGAAGCCTGAAGATGACTTTAGTCCCATCCTGCCTGCAATTACATATATTAAAGACCCCAAGCCAGAACCTTCCAGCTAAATCACTCCTGAATTCCTGACCCACAGACACTATGTGAGATAATAAATCTTTATTGTTGCTTTAAGTTACTATGCTTTGGGATAATTTGTTATGAAGCAATAGATAACAAATACAGGGTCACAGGAAGTAAGAGAATTCACCCTGGATGGTTCCAAGGAAGATACTTTATTAAGGACTACTATAGAGTGAGGGAACAGATTAAGGGAACAGATACAAGACAGCATTGTGCCCATAGACTAACAATGGCAGGAGCTGTTATATGCCTTGGAACAGAGGAGCAAGGGAAGAAATAGTGTCCTCAGAACTTCACAAGAGTGGGAGGCAGAGAAGCCATAGCCTTGGAGGGAGGGCACAGCTATTTCAAGAGATACGAAAGCAAGGCTGGGGGCTGCCCCCTGACCTCTCTCTCTCCTCGGTGGCTTTCAATCTCCTGTCTGCACTCGCCACTGGCTAAATCCAGCCAGAAACCCCGAGGACAAGGGATCCCGGGTAACGCCGACCATGGCAACAGCTTCCCAGGGCACAGAGAAGGGCAGAGAATGGATCTGTTGGAGGAGAGACAGAGAAGAGACAAAAGCCACCCAGAGATCCACCTGGCCCCACTCTGACTTGTTGAAGTTTCATGAAACTTAACTCTATGCAGGGCTGAATCACATGACTTAGACTAAGCCAATCAGTGCAGCCTTCTAGTTACAGTGATTGGTTCAGGTATGGGCGCATGACCCAAGTCAGCCAATCAACGCACAGCGGACTCACTTCCAGGGATTTTGTTGGCATTACTGGGGAAACAGGTTCCCTGTCTTGCTGGACTTGGTGCTGTGATGTGGGATTCAGAAGCAACTGTGTGTGCAGAGGCTGAGAATGGCACTGGCAGAGGACAAAGCAGCCCCAGAGAGGAGAGATGGAGAAGCCTCATCCTGGACTTCACTGGTATCTTTGGGGAGGGACGGTTTTCTATTACTTGTGCCAGAAGAGTCCTGAGTGACACATTCTCATCCACAGCCTTGATGATCCTCATGGCATCTCTCTGGGGTAGGCTCGGCAGAGCTCATTAGTCCCATTTTGCACATGAAGAAAATGAGGTTCCGTTCTCTTTATCACTTGGCAGCCAGTTCACTTAAATTCATCATTAAGTTCACTATACCAGCCTAGGTTTTTGGAATATATTTCGCCCTCACATTGTATGATTTAAAATTTTTGACTTCTGTTTCAATGGCCTTGCTGTGTATATGCCTGTAATCGAAAGGTGCCTCAAACTCTCTTTAGAAGTAGGTGGCACTCAATTATTAATTTTAATCAAACAAGCAAACAGGTGATGGTGGTCAGGAAGATTTTCCAAGGTCACACGTCTTTGAGGGGCTGGATCTGAGACTGGAAGGCGGGACTGAAGCAGGTCCCCAGGCCCTTTATTGTCCCCAATGGGAAATGTCCTTCTTTCAGTACTTCCTTTGTTTGCATACTCTCCTCTTCTTCCTGCTTCTGCGTTGAACCCATACTCTGGGGAGTACAGTGTGAGGGCTGGTAGTGGGCAGGTGAGCGCTCAAGGCTACCTTGCAAGGGATAGGCCAATGGCTCCATGGTGCCCAGGGAGTCTGGAACAAAGCAGGGGCACTTTTCCCTCTGGTAGGGGAGGCAAGAAAGAAAACATCTTCTCCTGACTACTCAGTTAGCCAAGAGCTTCCTAGGACCCATAAAATATGGCCTCTGATTTCTCTGATGGTGTCTGTGCTTCTCCCCTCACTGACACCATTCCAGCTACAGTGGCCTCCCTGCATTTCCCACACACTCCAGCTTCTTTGCCTGCTTGATAATTTTTTTATTAGACATCAGACCCCTCGTTGGGTGCTAGATATTTTTAAAATTCCTTTAAATGTTCTAAAGCTTTGTCTGGGACATCATTAAGTTACTTGAAATGAGCTTGACCTTTCTGAGGCTTGCTTCTGAGCTTTGTCAGCTGGGACCAGAGCCACCGTTAGTCTAGGGTTGATTTTACCCCAACTGCTGAGACAGTAACCTTCTGAGGATCTCCCCGTGCACTATGAAGGTTTCCCACCCTGGCTGGGGTGAACATGGATGGTTCCTGGCCCTGCATGAGCTCCGAGGATCCTTCTGCCTGTTCCTTTCTGCTCGTGCTTTCTCTAGTCTCAGGCGGTTCCCTCACTACATCAGCAGGTGCTGACAGTCCACAGCTGAAGACTTGAAGCAGCCCCTTGAAGCTCTGCTGCCCTCCCCTCTCATGGGGCTCTCTCCCTTCCGCTACTCTGCCTGCAAATTCTAGCCTCCTTGGTTTCTCTTAATTCAAATTTTCAACTCTGTCTCCATTCACATTGTCAACCTGGTGGACTGCAGGGCTCTGTGTGGGCCGTCCTTCCTGTGCTGCCATCTGGAAACCCTCCAGGCAGTAAGCTGGGCAATCCGAAGGCTCACGTCCTCTGTGTCCCTTCTCTCAGGAGTCACTCTCCTCTGTTGTCTGTAATCCAGTGTCGGAAAACTGTTGTCACACATGATTTCACCGGTTTGTTAGCTGCTTAAGGCAAGAGGGTAAATCCAGTTCCTGGTACTCCTCCGTCTTGGCTGGAAGCTCCCCCTACCCCAGTGCTCTAGACATTGTCAACCTAGACTTTCACCCTGGTGGTCCACCTGTCTGGATCACTTTTACCCCAGACATGGCATGGCTCACTCTTGTACCTCCTTCAAGTCTTTTCTCACACACCACCTTCCCAGTGAGGCCTCCTCTGGCCATCCTGTTTAAAACTTCCTGGGGAGCCCGGGTGGCCCAGTCAGTTCAGCGTCCAATTATTGGTTTGGCTCAGGTCATGATCTCACAGTTTGTGAGTTCAAGTCCCTCACCGGGCTCTGTGCTGACAGTGCGGAGCCTGCTTGGGATCCTTTCTCTCCCTCTCTCTCTCTGCCCTTCACCCACTTGCGCTGCCTCTCTCTCTCTCAAAATAAATAAATAAACTTAAAAAAAAAAAGCACATTTAAACTTCTCCTTGCTCCCCCTCCATTGGTGCCATTTCTGATTCTCCTTCCCTTCCTGCATATTTCTTTCTTCTTCCTTCTTAAATAGCAACTGCTGCCTTCTAACATACTATATAATTTACTTATTCAATATGTCGATCATTGACTCTCTCCTTGTACTAGGTTATAAATTCTTTGAAGGAAGGGCTTTCTGTTTGTTTGATTCACTGCTGTGTTCCTGGATTCCAATACAGTGCTTGGCCCATAATAAGTTCTCAAAAATTAGTAGTTAAGTGGATAAAAGGTTGAGATGATAGAAAGCCCACTCCTGCCAAAAGCGCAGCTATGAAGGTTGAGAATCCGATGTGTGTGTGGAAGACTAGCTAATATCCCTTCTGTATGAAGAGCAGCAGGAGGAGAAATACCTGGAAACACAGGTTATGGCTGGAGGTAAAGCTCCTAAAATGCCAGGCTCTATCCTATAGGCAGTGCGGAGCCATGGAAAGTTTTTAATGAGGAATAACACGGTCAACAATTATTTAGGAAGAATAATCTGGTAGGTGTAAAAAGTGAGAGCCAGAATAAATGAGAAGCAGAGGAGAGAGAGAAGAGAGGTGGTAGTTGGGAGTTCACAGAGTCGGCAGAGCTCAGCAGGTGGAGGGAAGAGTCAAAATGATACCTGTATAGATTTTTCTGTAGAAACATGTGGGTGTGAGAGTGCGAATTAGGTTCCAAAGGATTCCACTGAGGGAGGCGGGGAAAGTAGACAAAGGTGTAAAAAAAAAAAAAAAAAAAAAAGGGCATTTGAAGTGGCTGCCATCAGGCCCAAAACGTGGACTCTACTTCCCACCTTGTGAATGTGGGCAGGCTACCCAGTCTCTTGAACTGGGTTTCCTCATCTATAAAATGGTACCAAGCATATCTCCTTCACAGGCAGGACCTGCCCCTGGGAAACTCGGTACTTCAGGTGCTTAGTAAAGGTTGGTTTCCATCTTGAAAACCTTTTCTCCTTCACTACTTCGGAGTCCCACGAGGCCTTAGAGATCAGAGAGCCCTTTCTCTGACCATGTCAGGCAACATCCCCATGATCTCACAGATGAACTGAGGCCCAGAGCTCAGCCCCAGCTGACATCCACTGACTGTCCAGTGGAGGTGGGGGGGAGGTCATCTGATAAGTCCCACTGCCTCTTACGGTCACTGCTCATAAAAGTTGGGGTGAGGAGTGTGAGCCCAAGGAGAAGACACCAAGCCGGGCATCTTCTCCACGTCCTACTGCTGGGGGGAAATAGGACACGTTTCCATTATACTGAAGTTTAGAACCTCAGGATACTCTGTTCACAAGAGACTTTAATTCCCAAGACAGCTGTCTGGTGGCTAAGGTCATTAAATGTGGATTACTGAGGCAGCTCTTCATAAGCTAGTTGATAGAATTACTAGATTTGAGGATGAACAGAGAATTTTTTTGGTGCGTTTCGGAAAGTACCATAGAGCCTGTATATACTGCAGGGACCCTGCCAGATTACTAAAGGGGAATGATAGTGGTTATGTGGATTGAGTATCACTACTTATGGCCTACTAAAGATCCCGTGTGCCTGAGGGAGAATCTAGGTCACTGTTTTATCACATATGGTGGCCCTGTAAAATATATATATGTACGTGTTTATGTATGTATATGACACATACATATGCATATATAAAATTCTGCATTCTTGATGTTATTACACCAAAAGTCTACTAGAGCCACAATCTAGAGCTGAAATATCACAACAGGCATTCATTGTATGTGCCCTAAGGTTTCAAGCCTCAAGAGTTTTTCAAGCTGGCCTCTGGTCTATGTTAGGCAAGACCCTACGTATTTGTTTCTACATACTCAAGATTAAATTACATGATATGCCCTCAGTTAACTGGAATCCAACTAGTGGGGATCCAACTCACTAGAGTTTGCCATTGAGGAGAAAGAAGTTCCTCCAGCCTCAGAAATTCGAGGCTCACACGAGAGCAGGACATGTTCAAGGCCTCTCTGATGTCTACCTCCCCCTTTTCTCCACTCCCTGCTCCATTTATTTCTAAGTGAGAATCAGGGTCCATCTAAGATATATGGGACAGAAAGCAGAAGAGCATTAATAATGGCTGAGAGCCTACAGGTGCCAGGAACTGAACCAGGTAGCAATGTGTCATCTAGTCCTCATGACAACCCTAGGAGCTGAGTGTTCATACATCCTATTGTACAGATGGGAAAAGTGAGTCCAAGGGCTTACTAGCTAAAGTCCCTTGACTAGTAAGGGCCAAGACTGGATTAAAGTCTAGGTCTTTTAAAGTTAATATTACTTTAATACTATTTTTAAGTCTTCCTTTTTTTTTTAAGCGAGACCTAAAGTACTATATAATCACTGCAAAAACTTTGAAAATGAGAAATAAGCAAAGAGAAAGAGATCCATCCAGAGACACTCACTGGATAACATTTTGGAGTACATTCTTCTAGTCTTTATGTATTTAAAAGTTGGTTATCAAAAGTGAGGATTAAAAAACGTTTTTTTTTTTAAATTAAAAATACTGCTACCCTATATGACTCAGCAATAGCACTAGTAGGAATTTACCCAAAGGATGCAGGAGTGCTGATGCATAGGGGCACTTGTACCCCAATGTTTATAGCAGCGCTTTCAACAACAGTCAAATTATGGAAAGAGCCTAAATGTCCATCAATGGATGACTGGATAAAGAAGATGTGGTTTATATATCCAATGGAATACTACTTGGCAATGAGAAAGAGTGAAATCTGGCCATTTGCAGCAACGTGGATGGAACGGGAGGGTATTATGCTAAGTGAAATAAGCCAGGCAGAGAAAGACAGATACCATATGTTTTCACTCATATGTGGATCTTGAGAAACTTAACAGAAGACCATGAGTGAGGGGAAGTGGAAAAAAAAAGTTACAGAGAGGGAGGGAGGCAAACCTTAAGAGACTCTTAAGGACTGAGAACAAACTAAGGGTAGATGGGGGGTGGGCAAGAGGGGAAAGTGGGTGATGGGCATTGAGGAGAGCACCTGTTGGGATGAGTACTGGGTGTTTTATAGAAACCAATTTGACAATAAATTACATTTTTAAATTTTTTTTTCAACGTTTTTTATTTATTTTTTGGGACAGAGAGAGACAGAGCATGAACGGGGGAGGGGCAGAGAGAGAGGGAGACGCAGAATCGGAAACAGGCTCCAGGCTCCGAGCCATCAGCCCAGAGCCTGACGCGGGGCTCGAACTCACGGACCGCGAGATCGTGACCTGGCTGAAGTCGGACGCTTAACCGACTGCGCCACCCAGGCGCCCCAATAAATTACATTTTTAAAAAAAAGTTTTTTTAAAGTGAGGATCTACCATAAAAACCTTTGTTTTATATATTATATATGTAAACATTTACATATATAAATGTTTATATATATATATATATATATATATATATATATATATGCTTATATATATAAATATATAAGTGGTACTAAGCACATCTCCTTCACAGGCAGGGCTTGCTCCCAGGAAACTCAATACTTTGGGCACTTAGTAAATGTTAGTTTATATATATGTGTGTGTGTGTGTGTGTGTGTGTGTGTGTGTGTGTGTTTATTTTTGAGAGAGAGAGAGAGAGAGAGACAGAGTGCAAGTGGGGGAGGGGCAGAGAGAGACACACACACAGAATCTGAAGCAGGCTTTAAACTCTGAGATGTCAGCACAGAGCCCAACGTGGGGCTCGAACTCGCAAACCATGAGATCATGACCTGAGCCAAAACCAAGAGTAGGATGCTTAACTGATTGAGCCACCCAGGCACCCCTACCATAAAAAACCTTTGTAACCTTCCCCCTTTACACTGACGAATATATTGTGAACAATCTTCTATGTCATTAGTGCTCTATAACAACTACTTTTAACGGCTGCCCTTCCAACCCTCTAGCTGGCTCCTATTCATTCTTGAACCTCAGCTCAAAGTCATCTCCTTAGGAAAGTCTTTTCTGATCCCCAGCCTCTGTCAGGCCTCCATGCTATAAGTTCTCAACACACCCCATGGCTTTCTTTCAAAGCATTTTCCACAATGTATATTCAAATAGTTATTCACATGAGTATCTGTTTAGTGTCCATCTCTTCCCTGGTACAAGAAACAAATCTGCCTTGCTCAGCGCTGTATCTGTAGCATCCCCCTCCCCACATCCTTCCGCTCTAGGTGGTAGTAAATATTTATAGAAGAAGTGAATGAGCAAAGGGAAACAGTCACTTCCCAGCAGTTGTGCCAGGTATTTATTCTCTGGTTTCATCACTGGTAATAATTCCATGGCCCAGAAGGGTGTTTTATTAGTTCTTGGACATACAGTTAATCTTTCCCCTATAAATATCTGATTTCTCCTGTTGTTCAAGCCAAAACATACATACATACATACATACATACATACATACATAAAGTGATATATGCTGCCGCCATGATGGCGCCCATGAAAAAGCTTGTGGTGGAGGGGGTCGAAAAAGAAAGGAGCAAGTTCTGAGGTTTACCTTCGACTGCACCCACCCTGTACAGAGGGGGTCATGGATGCTGCCAATTTTGAGCAGTTTCTTCAAGAGAGACTCCAAGTGAGTGGCCAAGCTGAGAGTCTCGATGGAGGGGTTGTAACCATTGAAAGGAGTAAGAGCAAGATGACTGTAATTTCTGAGGTGCCCTCTTCCAACGTTTTTTTTTTTTTTTTTTTTTTTAATTTATTTTTGGGACAGAGAGAGACAGAGCATGAACGGGGGAGGGGCAGAGAGAGAGGGAGACACAGAATCGGAAACAGGCTCCAGGCTCCGAGCCATCAGCCCAGAGCCTGACGCGGGGCTCGAACTCACGGACCGCGAGATCGTGACCTGGCTGAAGTCGGACGCTTAACCGACTGCGCCACCCAGGCGCCCCTGAGGTGCCCTCTTCCAAGAGGTGTTTGCAACATCTCGCCAAAAAATATCTGAAGAAGAATAATCTACATGATTGGTTGTGCAGAGTTGCTAATAGCAAAGAGAGTTACGAATTGCATCACTTCCGGATTAACCATGATGAGGAAGAGGAGAAAGATGAGGATTAAAATTCATTTATCCGGACATTTTGTATGAGTTCCTGAATAAGACTTGGGAACCAAAGATGAATAAATAAAATGATATTGATGAGTTATGGCTTTCTTCCTTCTTCTACTGGGGATCCCTCAATCATACACGGCCCTTTACAGTTTGTAGTGCACCTTCCTTAATTCATCTGCAGAGCCACCCAGCAAGGGGCTCTTGATCACTGGTCTCATTTTGCAGAAGAGAATGAAAAGATTAGAGACCTCCCCAAGGTCACCACTGCTAAGATGTAAGGGACAGCATGCGAACCTAGGTCTGCAGACCCCATGTCCAGTGCTATTTCTGCCACACTGGGCTGCCTATCCCAGGAAGGTAAACAGCCACCCAAATGAGACAGTGTCACTTCAGTTTTGCCCCGCATTTTCAACCAAAGCTTTCAGAGTCGTTTTTGCAACTGGAACATTTCTTAAAGGAAGAAAACTAGTTCATCACAGTAATCAAGTCTGTCATAGAGGATGTGTGATGATGTTTGAAAATATAATCCTATGAACATCAGAACTGACAACTCTGAAACATCTCTAGGCTAAATCTGCTAATAACGGTCTTTAGCATTCAGGTTGGCACTCACATCAGTTGGTGTGATATATTTCACAGCAGAAATGCCCTAACAAGGAACTTCCTCAAAGAGGAACTGTGTAGAGGACAGTTTTTAATGAGGCCCAACCCCTGAAAGGGTGAAATGTGAGTGGAGAATAATGGCATGAAATGAAACATGTATTTCCATGAGTCAGATGACAAGATGGGGTCTCACATCAGAAAATGCAGCAAACACTTTCTAGAGGTCAGGACTTGTACAGAAAAGGAGTCAAGACATCAGGGCCATCACCTCTGTAGATCCTCCCAGAGAAAATGTGCTTTGATTAGAATGAAGCAGACACATATGAATTGCAATTACCTCTTCTAGGCCTGCTGTTCACCCACTCATTCCTTCTCACCCACCTATCTTCCCACCGACTCACCCATTCATTCATCTTTGTTTAACCACTGACCTGCCCATCTATCCATCTACCCAGCCTTCCATCCACCTACCCACACACATCCATCCATCCACTCACTCATCCATTCAACCTTCCAACTATCTACCCACCTGCCCTTCCCCCCACCCATTCACTCACCCATCCAACCAGCTAACTAGTCTTTCCTGGATATCTACTATGTATAAAGCCCTTAGGAGATATTGAAGAGGTGGGGGACAGGTGGTGACAAAAATATCTGATGTATTTGTTCATTGACCATCAGCTGAGACTCTAATATAGGTCAGACCGTGAGAACATTCATAGAGGTGAATCTTAGAAAGACCCCCCCCGCGCTCAAGGAGTGGGTAGAAGAAGCCTCCATCATAAAACTAACCAAGTACTTGGAGTCAAGATGATGGCACAGTGGGGGTGAGTGCAAGATTCGACACACCATGCTGCCTGGGGTCCAGTGAGGGAGACAGGTTTCAACAGCCACCACCAGCAGCTTACCCAAAGCAGCCGGGCTCTTGTCTGTTTAATGGACACCCATCCCCTGGCCAAACACCATTTTGTTTTATTACTAAAAGCACACAGAATGTGGTGAAGGGGCCTTAAACAGAAAGAACATTAATCCTATCACAGAAATCTCATGTGCAAAAGTATAGTACCGTTGGCTGGCTTTGGTAACCAGGCAGACTGCCCAAGGAAACCACTGTTCTGTTGGTTTCTCTCTCTTTCTCTGCCTTTCCCTCTCTTTCTCTCTCTCTCTTTCTTTCCCACTCATTTATGATTAATTTCTTCACCTTGGAAGAGGACGACCAACGTGCCTTTTAAGAGACAGAGAAAGCAAGAAGAAACAACCATGATGTGTGGATCACCTCCGTGGTTTCTGCAGGATCCATGTACCATCTGTGCTCTTCTTGACGGAATATCTGCCTCTTGGAACTAAAAAAGAAACCTTATCTTGCTACCTCAAGTGCTAGTTATATTTTTATCGTGCACATTAAAATCAAACACAGCTATTAAAATAAAGAGTGTGGGTCTGGGTCCCAGCTAAGACTGTCCCTACCCCACCTCTGGGGCGCTGTCACGGGACCTGCCACCTTGGCTGCTATCCTTGGGCCCTGCCTGGGGGCCCTGACCGGGGTGAGCCGACCTAAGGCCCCAGGCCAGCTGCCCCGTTCAAGGCTTTGCTTCATTTTTGTTACTGCAGAAATGTGCTTGCTTATTTTTTCATCAACAAGGAGGGTTAATGGAGGAGTCTTCCGAGGAACAAGCTTAAAAGAAAAAAAAAAAAGTAATGTTAAATGTAATTTTAACGTTTATGTAAATGTTAACTGAGGGACAATGATATTGAGCTTATATGTAAGATCTCTTTTGAAAAACAAGTTTGAAAACCAGTGGAATAGCTTGATAAAGCTAAACACATGATGACGATGAACACCCGTAAATCACATATTTAGGTGTGTGTGTGTGTGTGTGTGTGTGTGTGTGTGTGTGCTTAATTGACTGAGCCACTCAGGTGCCACCGCCTGTGTGTGTGTGTATGAACATGTGAGTCCACCTGAGTGCGTTTGCTTGGGTGCATATGAATGTGAGAATGTGAATTCCCAAAGATGGTAAGAGCTGCAAGAAGGCTGCTGGAGCAGTGCCATTGGGACCCACCAACCCCTGTACCTCCTGCAAAGTTAATCGCAGGTGTTGGAGGCAGCTGGTGTCCAAATGTACCCTTCCATAGCATCCTCGTGATAATTCAGCGCCCATCGTGTCCAGCACCCTACACGCATAAACCTCTGTCATCCCCACAAGCCCCTACAGTAGGCCCTATTATTTCCTGTAGGGTAATCTGAGGGGGCTCTGCTCAGCGCTCCTCTTTATGGTTGAAGCACCGTCCTCCAACTCCCAGGAATACTGGCGACTGAGGGTCCCAGCTGGGTCTCAGAGCCTATTTACAGGAAGCCCTACGTAAGGCACTGTCCCCATTTTACAGACAAACTGAGGTGCAAAGAGATTAAGTTCTTGCCCAGGTTTACCTGACTAGCAAGTGAAACCAAGATGTGAACGTAGGAAGTCTGTTTCCAGAGTCCGTGATCCTAAGCATTTTACACTATTGCCTCTTAAGAAGGCAAAGGTGGGCATGCCCCCGACCCCCACCAATCCTGTCCCTCCCACACCCCCTTCCACAATTTACAGTGCCCTGACCAGATTTCAGGCCTAGCAACTGAGTAATTTGCCAATTACTGTTTAAACAAGAGTTCTAGAAGGCTTCTATTCCATTGAGAAAGAAAAGGGGTGGGGAGGGTGTTGCAATTCCACGAGAAAATGGATCTTCCCAGCTGCCTCCGCCCCCTGACACAGGGCTAGCCTCACTCGGTGTCACATCCGAGTGTGTGTGAGTCTCCTCTGCTTCACGAGCGCACACAAGGGGAGCCGGCATCCATCAGTGTTTAAAGCTGTGTGTCTTGTCAGCTGAAGTTTATGTCAGCTGCCCTCTCCTGACGGCAGAAGGCTTCCCTCCTCCTTAGCAAGTGCACAGGCTAACATACCTTGACACACACTGAGGGGGTATTCTGGCCTCATGCGGTGAGAAATGCACGTGGTACGTTACAGGGCTCTTCACATATGGTTTTCGCACAGGATCTGGGTCTATCTTTACCAGAGCATTTTCTCAACAGTGGGGATCGCTAATATTCAACTGTATTCTTTACTTTAAAAATGTTGTTTGCTATATTCTCAACATTTTAAAATGCACATTCTTTTTTTTAAAGGTCTATTTATTTATTTTGAGAGAAAGGGAGAGAGTGTATGCCCATGAGTAAGGGAGGGGCAGAGAGAGAGAGAGAGACTGAGAGAGAGAGAGAGAGAGAGAGAGAGAGAGAGAGAGAGAGAATACCAAGCAGGCTCCTTGCTATCAGTGCAGAGTCCAGCCAGATTCAGGGCTCGATCTCATGAACCATGAGATTATGATCTGAGCCAAAACCAAGAGTCGGATGCCTAACTGGCTAGCCACCCAGGTGCCCCTAAGACGTACATTCTTTTTCTTTTAATGTTTACTTATTTTTGAGAGAGAATGAGAGAGGCAGAGAGAGAGGGAGGCACAGAAACTGAAGCGGGTTCCAGGCTCTGAGCGGTCAGCACAGAACCCGACTTGGGCTCGAACCCCACTCAAACCGTGGGATCATGACCTGAGCCGAAGTCGGATGCTTAACTGACTGAGCCACACAGGTGCCCCTAAAATTGTACATTTTCAAGTTTCTGTGTGAAACTTTTGCTCAGCTAATTGCTATTTGGTTAGCAGTAGCTTGCCAATACCATATAAATTTCTCTCTAAACTTAGTTACCAAATTACTTATACAGTTTTTACAAACAATTTTCAATATAAATAATAAACAAATAAAATCAGCTTTATCATAATAGATAATAGCTTTAAAATGATGGCACCTAATGGGGAGTTAGTGTTCGATAGGTACAGAGCTGCAGTCCAGGAAGATGAGGAGTTCTAGAGACAGAAGGCGGTGACAGTTTGCACAATACTGTGAATATGGTTCATATCACAGAACACTGCACTTACGAATGGTTAAAATGGTAAATTTACGTATATTTTATCACCATAAAAAAAGAAAGATGGGGCTAAAATGACAGAGAACCGCTGCTGCAGAAAAAGCTTTATAACGTGAGGGACCAAAGCAAATAGTTGTAAAAGAATTAAAAAAAAAAAAAAGATCACAGCTGAGGCCTGTCTGAATGAAGTTACGGGTGACTTTGATTTTCTTTTTGGTGCTTGTCTGTACCATTTACATTTTCTTTCTGATCACATATTATTTTTGTAATCTGAAAAGGACACGTGTATGTTATTTTTAAATATGTGAATGAGAAGAAGGAGCACGGGGTTGTAAATACCCCCACTCCTCCAGTCAGGAAAGAAGTGAGTTAAATGTAAGGAGCTGCTTCCAGGACTGGCTGGCCAAACCAAGAGGCGCAGAACTTTCTCCCTGGGGGCTTCGGGGGTGGGGAGGGGTAGAAGCTGGGTGGCAGGGGCGCTGCCCCCTAGAAATGAGGAGCCAGGGTCCTGGCTTCAGCCTTGCATTTTACTAGGGCCCCTCATTCCTCACCTGGAGGAGTGGGTCGTGAGAAATGCCGGTCTCCCTGCTTCCTTTCATCTCTGTCCTTCTCTGGCTGGGACCCTTTTGCCCCCTAATGGAAGATAGCTTGTATGGGTGTAGAATAATGGTTAACCGTGAGTGTTGGCCTGTGTCCTGTGTCCCACCCCTGGTAAATCATTTAACCTCTGAGTTTTCTCACCTGCCAAACGCTGGTAACAGCAGTCTCCATCCTGTGGGGCTGCATTAGTTTGCTAGGACTGCCGTAACAAAATATCACAGACAGGGCAGCTTAAACAATCAAAATTTAACGGCTCGCGGTTCTGGAGGCTAAAAGGCCAAGATCAAGGTAGCGGCAGGGCTGGTTCCTTCTGGGGGCTGTGGGGGAGAGTCAGTTCCATAACCTCTCTCTCCCACCTGCTGGCGTTTTGCTGGTGATCACTGGTGTCCTCAGCCTGTAGAAGCATCACCCGCTGTCTGCCTCCTTCTGCGTGTGGTGGTCTCCCTGTGTGCATGTCGGTCCCCCATTTTCCCCTTTTCATGAGGACACTAGTTGTATGGGATCATGCCACTCCAGTAGGACCGCGTCTTAACTAATTACATCTAAATGACCCTATTTCCAAATAAGGTCGCATGCTGAGGTGCTCTGGGTGAGGAGTTCAAATACGGAGTTTTAGAGAGACACAATTCAAATGAGATAATGCATTTAAGAGCTTAGCATAGCACCCAGCATATAGGGAGCGTTCAAAACTACAGCCATTCCTATTATCATGACATTTATCATTATAGTAATTGTCCCTGTGATCACCTTGTCACTGGCTCCTTCTTTCGTCTGTATCTCACATAGACCTGGACAGCGTCTGTGCACAGGGCTTCCGTTGAAGCTCTCGTAAGACGGTACACTCCCCCACACTGCTTTTTCATAAGGAAATAGCTATTTTTTCCCTGACTTGAGGAAGTCAAACCTGCAAGCTTTGGAAGGCTAGGCATCAATTGAAACAAATTGCTAAACCACATTATTTTGATCTTTCAAATTTATCTGACAGCAGAAGGAGTAGGTTTCTTTCCTGTGCTGTACGTTATCTGCAGTCATTTGTAATTGTGTTTAAAGAAACAGGGGGAGGGCAGCCAAGCGGTGCTTAGGAACACAAGATTTGGAGACACCTGCATTTAGAATCAGAGGACCTAGGATGTGGTTCTGAGCTAGGCTCGCTGTGAACACCGTGGGAGCCCTGCAGAGCCTCTCTGCCTCACTGAGCTACAACTTCCTCATGCATTCAATCAACAAACACGTTTTAAGGACTAAGAGCCTGTACTATACAAGGCACCAGAAGTACAGAGAGAATTTTGGGCCCCAGTCCCAGGCAAGGGGCTCACAGGCTCCCCGTCCACTGGGAAGGGGCAGATGGACACATGAATAACCCAATGCAGGAGGGGAGCCCGTGACGTCCTCCACTGTTAACCTGGGGAGAGTGGTTCCTGCTCCCCTCCCACGCACCTCACAAGGTTGTTAGGACGGTGAATTCCTTGGGAACAAACCTTCCATATTACTCCTCCTGCCCGGCCCAGCTCTGGCTTATAGGAGGTGCTGGGAATGCTGGGTGAATTAACGGAACACCTAAATGGTGAAGAACATGGGCTTCTGAGCCAGCCGTATTCGGCAGCTTTGAATAAACTCTTGTCACTTGCTACCTGTGGGACGCCAGGTACAGCATTTATCTTTGCTCAACCTGTTTTTAAAAAAATCTATGACATGGTCATTAATGATCTAAATCCTTCATTCATTAAACAATTATTTATCAGGCACCTACTATGTCCCAGGCACCCAGCTCTAAGTCTTAAAGGTGGCACGATCTGTGGGGGTTACCATTGAAAGGCAGAATGAGGGGGTGGGAGCTGCGATTTTAAATAGGGTGTCGAGGAGGCGTCACTGACAAGGTGACACGTGGGCAGAGATGCGACATAGGTGAGAGAGCTGGATGCAGCTCACTGGGAGGAGGCTTTGGGACACTTGCAGTTACCCATCCCCCACCCGGTGGCTCTTTTGAGCATCACATTCAATAACGTGGGTCCGGTACTTAGGATGCTGCCTGCAAAGCAGTAGGAGCTCATTAATTAATAGCTATTATTAGCATTATGTTAATAAATGTAATTGCATGGAGAAGCGAAGGAGATAGAGACTATGAATGTACTCTGTGCACAGGGCAGTCACACACTGGTTATTATTATTATTATTATTATTATTATTATTGTAGTTGTTTATTACTGAGCCATGCTCCTGACCATCAGCGACCTGCCCTCCCGCCTCAGGCCCTAGGACTCGAGCTCCAGAGAGATGCCGATGGGAGAGGCTGGGGAGGGGGGTAGAGGGTGGGTTTCTCTCCTGCCTCAGGAAGGACGCCGTAGGGGCCCCCAGCCCAGCCCAACAATACATGCCGGGGAGATTTCCCCGACGTGTGTGCAACAGTGATGCCAGCCATCACGGCAAGAATTCGGGGCTCACTATTAGCAGATACAACAACTATAGATTCTGTTAATACTTCGCTTGTCAGTTCTGATTATTTATTGGGCCGAAAAAGCCTTTTTAGTTTGCAGAAGCCCGGAAGGCAGCAGAGTGGGAGAGTGTGACTCAATTTCTCAATCATGTGTGGATTCCACCCAACAAAGTGAACTCAAGTTTAGCATCTACCAGGTGTAAAGTGTTAGGTGCAGAGTGTGGCACCCGCGGCATGAAAAGCTGTGCTCCCTGCAAATATGGGAGCTGCTAATTCCTCCCAGGAGCCAAGTACGGCTCTTCCACAGGCTGCAACAGGCAGGGGCAGGAGCCAAAAAATAAGGGAGAAGAGTCCAGAACCCTCTACCGGGTGTGAGGGAGGCGACGGGGGAGGGTGGCTGCTAAACTTAATGCCGAGATGACAATTAGGTTACAGTAAAAATTCCATGTTGAAAATGCTTCAATTTCCCATAAGGATACATGGGTGTCTTCATCTGCTCCAGAAGCAGAGCCCGGGACAGGGAATCGTGTGCAAGTGGGTTTTTAAAGACATGTGCTCAGGAGGAACTTGTGAGGGAGACAGGAGGCAGAATAGGCCAAGCTGGGTGGTTTCAGGTGAGGGCCAGCCTCAGCCTAATCCTGCAGGGAATTGTGGAGTGTGAATGGCACTAGTGTGGTTCCACCACACTGGCCAGTCATGGCTGCAGGCCGCTGGGCTAGGGTGTAAGTCCCAGGCACCTCCAGGCTGGGAGGCTCCAATCGCCCGAGGTGTGAACCATCAGCAGGGACACCTGCACAGCTGGGGGCTGGGCAGACCTGGCCACAGCCCTAAAAGAGATCCCAGGAGATCTGGCTGGAACACCAACAGCATTTGCTGTAGTTTTCGTGTGTAATGCTGAGTGGTAGTTCCTGGGATCATGGGAATTTGAGCCAGACTGAAGGGAGGAACAGAAAGGCAGAGGGGTCTGTGAGCAAAAGCTTTCTGCCTTTAAGGTGTCAAATCCCCCGAGTGAATGGCAGCAGGTAGAAAGCTTGAAAGTGTTCTTGCTGACAGAGTTTACTCCACTCTGCTTTGATATTAAACCACTACAACCTTAATACAAGTTAATTGGTTTGTTTATTATTGAGATAATTAAGTGAGATAGTATAGGTGAAACAGACTGGCACTTAGTAGGTACAGAATGATTGTTTTGCTGGACTTGATTCTGAATATTGGTTGAATAGAGCCACATAAACTTTGTTCTTTGAAAAGTCACCATTGTGATATCAATAGTAATAATAACAGTAATAATGATGATGCAGTTTGGGGGAGCTAAACACCATCATTACTTATCATATCAACTCTATGAAGTAGGTTCTATTTCCCTCCACAGATGAGGAAACTGAAGTATAGAGAGGTAACTAATTTCCCTGAGGTCACACAGTTCTAAGTTATGGACTGTGATCTTTGTCTGACTTTACAAGTTTGCATTTCCTGTTGTAGTTCATCACTGCCATGCCCCAGGCAATGATTCATTTTATCTGAGTTTAAGGGGTGGGCCTGTTAAGTTTATGTATAGTGTAATTCTCCCAGAACTCCCAGACTCTGGGGTGGGGTGGAGACAGGGGGTGCAGAGGAAGTTCTGGGAGGGTTGGCTGTTGCTCCTGGAAACAACCAAGAAAGGCTCATGAAAGGGAGGCCTTAAATAGGAAAGCCTGAGTGGCCTTGGGAGCTAGCATGCTGAGGTCACTGGGACAAGCCCCATTTTTTAGGACGCGCAGCAGACACATCACAGTTGGACTGCTGCAGAGCTTCTGACAAGCTCCTACTGATAGCCTTGAGTACAAAATTGAGAAACAGGCAGAATCATGATAGTCCAGGAGATGGAGTCATGACTGGTGGAATGACCAGTCCCAGAAGAGGGCAAATCCTGGATTGGTAGAGTTTTCTCTACTTCTGGATGGGCTTCCTAGTGCTCGGTTTCTTAACTCATTCAAATTCAACAACGTTAAATGATGATACCACATTTAAATCACAAATGGGTGGCTGGTGCAAAGCCTCTAGGTTAACTTGTCTTAGAGAGTAAAACCAGGAGTCCAAAAGATCAGACGGCAGGAGAGATGGGCCAATTCTAGCATGATGATGTTTAACTAATGTGTGTGTGTGTGTGTGTGTGTGTGTGTGTGTGTGTGTGTGTGGTATGAAGTTTCCTATCCCGGTGAAAAATCGACTGCACAACTTCAGCACCACAGTAGGGCGAGGCAGCAGTGTGTGTGACAGAAAGAGCCCACACTCCCCCAGGACGAGGATCTCACTGATTTCCCCTAACTACCTGTTCCAAGTACCTGCAGTCGCTGAATTCCAACCAACCCGAGTGTACTCTATAATGCCCTCTTTTCAGGTAGAATGTTGGCAGGGGGAGCACAGGGGCAGTATTTGAGTCTTAGTGGAGATAATTTTATTTCACAAGTCTTGCATAAAGACTTGAAGTTTAAGGGACACACCAGCAAAGGCTGGATTCCTGTTCACCAGCAACAAAAGCAAATCGATCAATAAACTCTGCAAATCGCCATCTGCTGCTCTTCAGCACCTCCTTGGTGAGATCAATTAGAGATAATAGCCATTAGAGGTGACATGACCGAACCTGAGGCTGCCCATCTCTTCCCAACAGATGTTATGCCCAGACCTGCAGCTGGTTGAGAGAGGCTGAGCAGAGGATGAAGAATGGGGCCATTATTGGAGGAACTTTGGATCGTTTCTATATTAGGGCCTTCCACGGGGAGTGAGGAGGCAATCACAGGAAATTGTTTAGAAAGAATGGGCCCTCTTCTCAAAATCAAAGACATTTCCCCCCAGGAGCTTCTTTCAATTTCTCTATGTCCAAATGCTCTTGGAAGCCTCGTAGTCCCCATGCAAACCTGGGGTGTATACCCTCAGTAACTTTCCAGGAAAAGTTGTACATGTACTGTATTTTCATAATAGGGTATAATGAGGTTACATTAATTTAGCCTCCATCCTAGGCACTACAGAGTAAATACAGTGTCATTTTAAGAGACAAATCAGAAAAACATTTACTATAGGGGGTCCACTGCTCATTAGAGCCATCATATCTTACTGTGATGTGCCCAAAGGATTTGTCCATTTGAGATCTGGTATGTCATCCTTGTTTTAAAAGACTGGAAACTGTAAAGAATTCAAAAGTGATCACCCAAAGAAAATTAAGGCTTTGGTTATTACCTGAATACTTAGCACATGTTACCAAGCATGGTTTTTTCTTTTTTAAAGTTTATTTGTTTATTTTGAGAGAGAGAAAGTGCAAGTGGGGAAGGGAAGAGAGAGAGAGGGAGAGAGAGAGAATTCCAAACAGGCTCCACTCCACATTGCCAAAGCAGAGCCTGATTCAGGGTTGAACCCACAAACCATGAGATCATGACCTAAGCTGAAGTCGGATGCTTAACTGACTGAGCCACCCAGGCCCTCCCCCAAGCATGTTTTGAAGGGTTATGGATATGAGCTGGTTAATGAATTTAGTGCATCTTTGGTAGAAAAACCTAATTAGAGGAGTTGTTAACTCACAACATATCACCATCAGAGCTGGGCATAGAGGAGCCTGGCATTGTATCCTCACTACCCAACACATGGCACAGGGTGAGAGCGCATGGCATGGGTGCCTTGCAATTATCCACACGTGGAATTTCACTTACTGAACTGCAGGAAGACCGAGGACAGCTTCCTGGTCTTTACTGCCGTAAGCAGAATGGAATCCTCCCTCCAAGGGCCTTGGGCAGACCTTGGATAGTGACCAGCAATTTATTCATTTACTTGTCTATATCCCCCACTGGGCAGGGAGTTTTTAAGGGACAGACCACACATTATTCCTTTCTATGCTTCCAGCTCCCAGCCCAGGGGCTACTAAAGGAATGAGTAAATGTAGGAACAAATACATCTCTGACAGATTTAAAATACCCTAAGCAATTCTCAGCGTTACTATTTGACAATCACTGGGACTTCTTGTTAATAATGTGAACTCCTTGGCCCTACCACAAAGCCATTGGATCAGAAGTTGTGGGTGGGACTGGGAAATCTGAATTTTTAACAAAGCTCCATGGGGGACTGTCATACATACAGAAGTTTAGAAATGTTGCCCTAGACCAAACCTGCTGAGCTGGGATTCTCAGAATGCTCTGGGCTTTTGATACCTTGAACGGCCAAGGCTAGCCTGAATTTCTGTCCAGGCAGAAGAGGGTTCCATGTGGGGAAGCATTCTGAGATCTGCAGGCCATAGAAAGGAAGAGGCAATAACAGGGCCAAAAATCGGATCAGTGCCCTGGGAATCAGAGGCAGGCAGGACCTCCACCAGGCTATCGGTGTGCAGGTGGGGACACGGAATCCTATTTTCCAGGGTTCCCCAAGAAGGGTGGTGGGGAGGAGAGCTCCTGAGAAGACGAAACAAAGCTGGACCCCAAGCTAAAGGCAGAGTCCTGATCTAGGATTCATGGAAGAAGTCTGTGCTTTAACACACCAACGAGGAACCACAGGCCTGGCTCCCAGACGAGAGTGTGCACACTGCATCAATTGAAATTGAGTCACGGATATAATTAATTTAATGTGTTTAAACGATTTTCCGTACAGTAAACATGCTGAATGAGGGTGACCCAGAATAAAGTGCTTGCCTGAGAGTGGAAAAATGGACACCATGTGTGCTCTATAATGAAAACTCTTGAGCAAATAGAAAATGCTTCAATTTATTTCCACCTCCCATTCCTTTCCTTTCCAACTCTTTGTTTATGGCTGAACTTGGCCTTCTGTGGTCTCCTCGGACCGCAGAGACACTTTTTCTTTCGTCAGAAGGTGTCCTTCCTTCTCTGATCAGAAGAAAATTTTAATGAAACCTGTCTACAGCCCAGTGAGAAGCACATGTGACAAAAGGGATTGGGAGGAAGGGGAAAAAAAAAGGGCAGAACCATTTCACGACTCAATCCCTTTCTCAAGTAAAGGGGGACGTGCATGATGACAAGGGAGGTGCCACCAGGTGTGGCTGGGACAACGCCATCTGAGCAGCCATCCTGGCTCTGCCAAGCTATCCCTCCATGTGACTTTGAAAGCTCCCTCTCTGGAATTCAAATACTCATCTACAACATGAGGGGGTTGAATTCGAGGATTTTAAAGAGCGCTGTCAGTCCAAGGGGCACCTGAGTGGCTCAGTCCGTTGAGCACCCAACTCTCGATTTCGGCTCAGGTCATGATCTCATGGTTTGTGAGATTGAGCCCCGCATCAGGCTCCACGCTATGTGTGGAGCCTGCTTGGGATTCTCTCTTTCTCTCTTTGCCCCTGCCCTCTCTAAAATTAAGAGAGAAAAAAAAAGATAAAATAAGAATGCTTTCAGTCCTGATATCCACTGAGTTATGAATCACAAACCGGAGCAGGCATAAATATGTGTCGAGGAATTTCTCATTAAAAAGAACCTCATTTTCAAACCGTTTCAAGTGTTCAGATAGTCTTACCGAATTGCTCATTAAGCAGGGATTATGTATTATTTGGCTCCGATGAAAGGGAGCACTTGGAAATAGTTATAAATGATCTCCTACTAAGATACATCACGCATCTGGTCAAAACGCCAAGTTCCAGGATGAGGAGGGACGCAGAATGCTTCCTAGATCCTGTAGCTCTCTATCCAGCCGGTTCGGCTAGAGAGACTATGGATTCCCTCTATTACATAAGAAACAAACGGTGGCAGGATGATCTGAAGCAGTGGGCCCACATTTTGTGACAGCTCTGCCACCGTGGTGGGAACAGGTGAGTCCCACCCTCTCTAAGGCTCAGTCTGCGTTTCCACCAGCAGAGGGAGGACCTCTGGGGTGGGGCCATTCTGTGGGGGTGGGGATGGCTCAGGGGCTTCGAGAAGGGAGGCTGAACAGGCAGGGCCCTGGGATCCTTCTCCTTTCAACTGAGGTGCTTCTCTTCAATCTGTATTACATACCAGCACCACGTAAGACTGATTGTACAAGAGGTTCTGAGGATAAAAACATTTTTTTTTGAAACCAAATCTTTGAAAGCTGTTCAAGCTTAACGTCTGAATCCAGGATGCACTATAAACACAGGCGCTGCCCATAGTTATTCAGAGCCCTTACTCTGAACTGTGGGAGCAGAGGCCAAGGGCTGTTAGGTCAAGGGTGGCTCTACTCCAGAATCCTCCTTTTCAGCAAGTCTCAGCAGCTGCCCACTGCCCAGAGCAGCGGCGCTCAAACTCCAGTGCCGTTAGCATCACTGCGGGGTCTGTTAAACCGCAGCGGCCGGGCCCCTACCCGAGACTCTGGTTCAGCGGGTCCGGGGTTGGGCTCAAGAAGGTGCATTTCCAACCAGCTCCCAGGGGACACCAGTGCTGCTGGTCAAGATGCACTTTGAGAATCACTGGTGTATAAGATAAAGGCCAGCGTCCTTAGTTTGTTCCTTCAGAAGTGCCCCAACTTACCTTCCCAGCCTCGTCCTCCTCCTTTCCAATTATCCCAACAAAGTGATTGTCCCTGCACACACTCACACATATCTCCCTTGCTCATACGCTCCATCTGGCCAGACTGTCAGCCCCCTCTCTCTGCATGTCTAAGGCGTGGCACCGAAGCTACCTCCTCCAAAATGTTCCCTGAAGTTTTCATCGACGGTCACAGAAACCCCTCTGGGTTCATATAGTTTGTCCCGTGATGCTGAGCCCTTTTAATTCATATCATTATCTGTGTCCAGCTCTCACCCCTGCATTTGGACCGCGGGCTCCAGGACAGAGAGCCCATCTTATTTACCTCAGCATTCACACCATCGTCTATACCCTCAGCACCTGCACAGCCCCTGCCTACCAGACCAACAGGCAGCAAGCCCGAGAACACACACAAAGGAATATGAACATTTAAGAAATATACCAATCAACTCATCTTGTCCACTCTTCTTAATATCCCAAGATAGAGACGGATTCTCTAAATGGCTCTTTAAATTAGAACACAAGATAGGATTTTAGCCATTTCAATCTATTCTTTAGGCAAATTTTCCTTCTTTTCTGAAAGCAGAGTCAGTGACACATACATCATCATGAGGCATTAACTAAGTGCCACTTACGGCCATTACCAGAAGGTAGCGTAATGCAGCAGTTAAGAGCTAGACCCAGGTTCAAATCCCAGCTCTACCTCTGATTAGCTGTAGAGCTTAAGTGCTCTGAGCTCCAGCCTCCTCACTTTTAATCGGGATAACAACAGCATCTACCTCCTCTGGATGGAATATAGATGCAACGGGCTCATTATTAACACTAACAATTCTAGCATTTACTGAGAGCCTACCATGTGCCTAGCATTAGGCATACATTTATTATTGCATCTAACCTACACGAAGTGCTTAGCAAAGTAGTACATAATAAGCATTAAAGAAATGTTAGCAATTATTATCATTTTCACAACTTCTATGCAAGACATAAATTATTATCCCCATCTTCCAGATGAGAAACTTGAGGCTCAGAGCAAGTAGCCTGCTTAACAAATACTAGCAGATTTTACTTTGTAATGGTTCATCTTTTTACCTACCTCGTGAGGTAAGTACTGTTTCTATTTTGGAAATGAAAGCGCTATGGTTTGGAGCAGGTAACCTGAAAGACCCAGGATTTGAACCTGACTTTGGGTCTGGAGCTCTTGCGGTCCCCAGCCCCCACCTGGTGAATTGCAACTGCTCTGCTTGCAGTCAACTCACTATGCCCCTTGTAATCCACGAATTACAGAGAAGCATTTTCCCAGCATGTCAGAGAGCGTCACCAAACCTGTCCCTCATTTTAGCAGCCCTGCAATCCTACGACCCACAAGAAGTTGTTTATGTGATCAGAGAAAATGGACCTCCTATCCAAGGGCATGCGACGCAGCAGCCCCGCTTGCCTCGTACATCTCCAAGGGGCACCAAGGAAAGCAGAGTCTGGAGTGTGGGACTGACCGTGACCCCGAAGAAGTTGGTCTCATTCATGGCGTTGAGGATGATCCTGCCCAGTGTGTGGTCTGTGTAGTTGAAATCCTGGATCCGCTGGTGCCGGCTGCTGGCATGCAGCGTCTCCATGGCCCTCTGCAGCGTCTTGGCGATGACCCAGATGCCGTCGTAGGCGTACCCGTGGAACTTGCTGGGCCCCACGCCTGACCGTTTGTTGTTGTACTCTCTCTCATATTGCTGTGGAGTCTGTAAAAAACAGGGGGGCAGGGGGGATGCCAGGTTACAGCCGGCAGGGACATTAGACACGTGGTGTCGAGAACTGACACTCTCCAATGCTCACTGTGAGCCAGGCGTGGTGCCAGGCTCTTTATGTGCATTATCTCATGAAATCCCCACAGTGACCTCATACAGCATGTGAGTTATGGGAAGTGGACTTGTCCAGGACCACACGGCTAGTGAGTGGCAAGGCTGAGACTTGAACCCTGGCTGCCTAGCAAGGCTAGGGTGAAGGAATAGCACACCCACACCAGACCTCCCTGTGATGTTTGTAGGGCCGAGCGTTAGTACCGGTGCAGGACCACATTCCATATGTCTAAATATTTAAGTTACAGACGAGCAAATAAACTCTCCAATAAAATAGTTTCTATCTCCCCATAATAAATATACCTTCCTAATGATATGGAAGGCCAAGTTTGAATTCAGAATTCTGGGGCTCCTCAGAGCTTCAGGCTGGATACGGAGGCAGGCAGGGGGGAGCTGGCTTTGCTCTGGGGCCCATCCCTATAGCCAAGCCCAGCTTGGTCCATACCTTCTCCCCTTCAGGCATCAGAGCCTCCTGACCACCCTGGAGATGCAACCCCATCTCAAGAGGGCTGACCTGGGCCAGAGGCTTCCTGGCCCTGGAAGGGGCTCCAGCTGTTTGGGCAGGGAATTCAGAGCCGAGGAGGTGGTGTCAGAGGAAGGGGGTGTAGGTCTGCGGCAGGGAAGGCGTGTCCCAGTGGCCTTGTGGATTCTGAGCCCCATGGTACCCAAGTGAGTCCCCACCCTGAGCTGGTCCCAGGTGTTCTGATGTAAGGGCTGCTCTGACCCTATATTATGCTGCTCTTTCCTCTTCTGCAATACAGCAAGGCCTGTGAATAATTCAGCATTTTTTAAAAATTAAAAAAAATTTTTAAACTGAACTGAATTTCATAAAAGAATTTCATTGGTGATATTAACATTCCGATTGTGGCCGCAAAGCAATGAGAACCTTTTTACTTCAGTTCCTGATGCTCACACATCCAAATGGATGCCACCCCAGGGGAACACGTCACCCTCAGCCTTTCCATGGGCTTCTCAAGTCACTTCTGAACTCCTCTGCCAGAAAGGTCAGCGGAGCCAATGGCTTAGCCTTTGGAGAAACCCTCTTTGGGGACAAACCACACACAGAAACCACTGACTCGTTGTCAGTTTATACTGGGAAGGGCTCTTGGAGATGGTCACACATGCTCCCTCCACCTGTGGCCTGAGGCACAGAGAGGTCCAGAGGCTTGCCCAAGGTCACACAGCTTGTGTGTGTGTGTGTGTGTGTGTGTGTGTGTGTGTGTGTGAGGGGGTGGGTGCGTAGCTGGAATGATCCCATTCCATCTCTACTACTTCTTTCATTTTTAACTTTTGAGGACATTATTGCTTTTTGAAAACTACCACAAGTTGTTTGGGGCCAGGTCCAGTGCCGAATGAGGGTGGTGACTGAGGGCTACATCTCATGGCTGGAGCCCGAGTGAGTCTCTTGCCCTTGGCTCAAGGCGTTAGCAGAACAGGGTCGCACACATTTGCCTGGGGACAGCCAAGTGTCTCCGATCATGGACCCCGTGGGCGAGGAATTCTGCCTGACCAAACGGGAATGCTGGTGTCCCAGCAATGACTCCCCCTCCTTCTTTTTCGCTTCCATTGGGTGATGCAGGTCTTATCCCTGTTTACAGTTCTCCTTGGAAATGCATCATGTCCAGCCATCACATTTGTTCACCACTCAAACCACAGGGCAGAAACTCCTCAAATCCAAGGGTTCTTCAAGGAGGCAGCACCGTCGCTGTCCAGCTTAGGGCCCTGAGCCCCTCCTCACTGCCCCTCACACCCTCCATCCTCACGCACTCCGTGGAGCTGGCTTTAGCATTTCAATCCTGCTGGGGGAGCATGCGGGGCTGTTAGGAGGTGCACTCTCCTAGACCTCCTGGGTCCTCGTATCACATCAAGTCTGTTCACACCTCAGGCTTTTGCAGTAGCTGTTTCCTCTGCTAGAAAGTCTCCCTAGCTCTTTGCATGATATTCTCTGCATTCAAATGTCAACGCTCCTCACTTCTCAGGGATGGCTTCCCTGACCCACCCTTCTTAAAGCTTCCTCACTCCAGGCATTCTCTAGCCACTGGTTTTTCTTCTTTACTGCACTTTTCACGTCCTGCAATGTTCCTACTTCTGTGTTTATTTGCATGTTATCTGTTGTTCCAGCTCTCCCTCCTCCTCCTCCTCCCGCCCCCACAACTAGAATTAAGCTCCATGGGGTCAGGATGTTATCTGTCTTGATCACTGAGGTATCCCCAGAACCCAAAGCAATACCTACAGAGATCTTTTCCAAGCCTCAATTTTTCCATCCGAGAAATGAAGAGGTTGGATCAGATGATCTAGAAGTTTCCTCTTGGCAACATAGGTAAAAGCCTGGCACAGTGGTAATGACAGAGGATTTGGAAGTAGGCAGGCCTACCCTCCAGCCCTGGCTCTGTGGTTTGCTAACTGTGACTTGTGGTGTGGTCCTATCTCCTCCAGGTCTCTGTGTCCTCTCTTGCTGGTTGGCCATGAGGGTTCAGTGACATGAAGCACGCAAAGGGCCCAGCCCAGTGTCCAGGACACGGAAGGTGCCCCACAAATGCCACCCACTGTTACTAATAGTAAAGGAGTCTTGCCCAACCTGGCCTCCCAGTGTGCCTGGCGCAGCTGCTAACCCAGGATGCCCTAAAGAGCCAAGGATCTGCCCACATCTGTGCTGACAGGGGTCAACAGTCCTCCAGAATGTGCACGTGCTACCTTACTTCCTTTTTTAAAATTTAAATACAAGTTAGTTAACATAGAGTGTAATAATGATTTCAGGAGTAGCATTTAATGATCCATCACTTACATATAACACCCAGTGCTCATTCCAACAAGTGCTCCCATTTAATACCCATCACCCATCTAGCCCATTCCCCTCCCCCACCTCCCTCCATCATCCCTCAGTTTATTCTCTGTATTTCAGCATCTCTTATGGTTTGTCTCCCTCTGTTTTCATCTTATTTTTGCTTCCTTTCCCTTATGTTCATCTGTTTTGTTTCTTAAATTCCACATATGCGTGAAATCATATTATTTGTCTTTCTCTGACTGACTTATTTCACTTAGCATAATACACTCTAGTTCCATTCACTTTGTTGCAAATGGCAAGATTTCATTCTTTTTGATCACTGAGTAGTATTCCATTGTATGTATATACCACATCTTCTTTATCCATTCGTCAGTTCATGGACATCTGGGCTTCTTTCCAAAATTTGCCTTTTGTCGATAGTGCTGCTATAAACATTGGGGTGCATGTGCCCCTTCGAATCAGCATTTTTGTATCCTTTGGATAAATACCTAGTAGTGCAATTGCTGGGTTATAGGGTAGTTCTGTTTTTAACTTTTTGAGCAACTTTCATACTATTTTCCAGAGTGGCTGCACCAGTCTGCATTCCCACCAGCAGGGCAAAAGGGTTCCCCTTTCTCCGCATCCTTGCCAACATCTATTGTTTCCTGAGTTGTTAATTCTAGCCATTCTGACACTACCTTACTTCCTTAACCAATTTCCAATTATTGGGCATTTACGCTATTTTGAATTTGTCCCAATTACAGGACTGCAGAAAGCATCCTTGTATCTAAATTTTCTGAACACATACTGGTAGTTATTGTTTCAGAATAAATCCCCAGAGGCATAATTGCTGAGGCAAAGTATATAACATACCTAAACATGATTCTCCCATATTTGGGCCAAATTATTCTCTCCAAATACGAGAAATTAAAATCCCACTGTGTATGAAAGTACCCACTTCTCTGCATCCTTGACAACAATAGGTATTTCGATTTTAAAAATCATC
This sequence comes from Neofelis nebulosa, assembly GCF_028018385.1. Lineage (NCBI taxonomy): Eukaryota > Metazoa > Chordata > Mammalia > Carnivora > Felidae > Neofelis > Neofelis nebulosa. The sequence continues at coordinate 33,978,626 of NC_080793.1, read as the reverse complement.
ATCAGTTTGTTAGGTTCAGAAAAAAAAGTATGTCTCCTTTTAATTTTAATTTGGGTTTCTCTGATTAATAATTAGAGCGAGCTCCTTTCAAATACTAATAGGCAATTTTTTATTTCTTAGGTGCACTTCTTTATGCCATATTGCTATGGTGATAGTCACAGCTTTTAATGTTTTGTTTTAATGCATCCTTGCTATTTTTCCACTTTTTACTATTTAGCTATATTTTCTTTGATTTTTCAGTATGATTTGGGTCTGTTTCTGGTTATTGACTTCGTTATCGGCTATGTTAAAAGTATTACACATTACTTGAATTTGCATTTCTCTAAATGCTTTAAGCATCAAAGGAATGACGCCCCTTGACTTCTGTCTTGGACTTTGCTCCTATGAGCTTTCTCCAATGCACACAAAAGCATCGAGGGCTGGTGGTGTCTGTATTTGAGTCCCCTTCATTCAATCTAATGATTATATTCAGATGATATTTCCAGACCTCTTCCCTACCCAGAACATGCCACTGGGTCATTCTTCCAGGTTTCTATGACCCTTTTAAAGTCAGGGGTCCAGATCTGAAGCAAACATTCTCAGTGTGGTCTCACCAGGGAATAAATGAGTATAATTTTTTAACCTCTTTGACATACTTTATCGGGGTTATTTCCTTGTGGGGACAGTAGGAGGACCAAAATCACATCATTTATTTAAACTTTGGGGGCGCCTGGGTGGCGCAGTCGGTTAGGCGTCCGACTTCAGCCAGGTCACGATCTCGCGGTCCGTGAGTTCGAGCCCCGCGTCAGGCTCTGGGCTGATGGCTCGGAGCCTGGAGCCTGTTTCAGATTCTGTGTCTCCCTCTCTCTCTGCCCCTCCCCCGTTCATGCTCTGTCTCTCTCTGTCCCAAAAATAAATAAAAAACGTTGAAAAAAAAAATTTAAAAAAAAATAAACTTTGGGGCCCCTATGTATACTTATTACATGCATACTTGTAAATCCACATCTTTTCTCTTGCATAGCACTGTTCTTCATCCAGGGGGTGAGGGGTAGGAAGTGGGGGGAGAACATTGGAAATATGGCTGTTGACCTCATTTCTGTGGGAAGAGTCCTTGGAATGGAACAGGTGTAGCCAAGCCCGGAAAGGTGACCTCATTCTTACTGTCTTTGCAAGCACAGAGTTGAAGCCGTTGCCACCACATTATGTCCCAGGCCATTCATCACTTTCCAGGTGAAGCCAGCACCAAACTCCCTTGGGCAAAACAATGACAGCAGGAAGAAACACTCTCACAATTGTCTGAGAAAAAGCTAGTAGTTGTTCTTCAAGCAGGCCTCCGATTATTCAGGGCAGAATTTCTCCCATTGTAGAGCTGACACTGAAGGCTGATTAATTACTCATTCTCTGAGGTCAGGTTTATCATGAGATGCTAAAAGTTTCTGAGAAAATAACTTTATATAGATAGTCCCAATTACTGACAGGTTGTGCTCCAGCATATTTTTGAAAGGCAGTTGTTGGAACTTGGAACATATTTCCCCACAGAAACCATGTTATAAATAGTGGTGAGGCTCCCAGGCTAGCCCACACAAGCTTGCTAACCCACAATGTGACTAAACCTTATGGGCCTGTCATTCCAACAGAACCAAGCAGAGTCCTGCTTTCTGGGAGAGGGGAGCCTCATGGACAGAAGACAGGAGAAGGCGAAGAAGCCATCCCTTTCCACATCTCGAGCCACCACCCCCGGAGTGACAAAGCTGGCAGAGTTTCTCTCTAGCATCTGGGATTTGGGGATCACAAAGTCTCATTTGGAAGGTCCACTGGGGGGTATTTAGTCTCCTTGCTCCTGTATTCCAGTTTGTAGATCATCTGAGGACCTTGTTAAATGCAGATGCCAGGGCCCTACATTTTGATTCAGTATGTCTATGAGATAATTTAAGAATCTGTATTTCTAAAAACCTTGCAAGATCTCAAGAATACACAAATCGGTTACCACTGATTAAGCCCCTCCTACAATCTGATTACTGGATCTTCTCAATAGCAACTTCCAGATGTTTGCTGAGCTCCATCTTTTAGACTCGTCTGGCACTGAGAAGCTGTCTCTCCAGGAAGAGCCTTCCACTTAAGGCATGCTTGCCCTCTATGAAACTAATGCAGCATCTGCAGCAAGCCCATAACCTGTATTCCACAAGCAACGTCCTCCTCGCGAAGCTGTTCCCTCTTATGCACAACAGCCTCTCAAAGGGCTGAAGACAGTGGCATGCTATCCTGTCCCCAGGGTGCTGTCCTCTACCTTTTAGGCAAAATAGTCTCTGTCCGGATTTCCACCCTGACTGTGATGAAATGGCTTATATCAGACCAGAGCTCCCATGAAGAAACATTCAGAGAAGTAGAATAAAATATAAAAATAGCTGTTCAAAGGCATAACAAAGCAACCAGGACATCTAGGACTTGAGGGGCAAGATGCTGGAGAGAAGAGAATGCTTTGAGCAGTGTCTGGCTTTCTTGGCTATTTCCTTGCTGATTTGTAAGTAGGAAGGCTAGCTGCAGGGAAACCACACTCTGGGTCAGAGTTTTCAGCAGTCCCACAGGGAGAGGAAGACAAAAAACAGTAGTTCCGGGTTATCAGGATTGCAAGGCTTGTAGGCCCAAGGTCTTGGAGGAAAGGAAGTACAGAAAAGTGAGCCCAGTTTTCAGACTAGCATTTGCACTTGAAATATTTCATGGTAATTAAGCTGCATAAAGCAAGAGGCTGAGAAACCAAGAAGTGGCTACTGAGGGGTTTAGAAATTAAGCAGAAGTATTTGGAGTCTCACAGGATCAGGAAGACAAAAGTTGAAGCCCAGGGCCAGTAAAGATTTCAGCTAAGAACACTAAAGAACAAATACCAGGAATAAGGGCAAACCAAAATAGACAAGGCCTTATAAAAACCAAAACCAAGCCTGGAATCCACTCAATTATTGATTGATTGGATTAAGGTGATCTTGCCTAGTCTAACAGCCTTCTTAAAGAGAAATAAACCTCTGAAGAAAGATAACACATTCTGTAGCTGCTATATTTTTTTTATCTCCGATTAAATTAATTAAATCTAAAAGATACACCAGGAAATAGGACCAAATAATGGAAAAAGAAAAGGAAGGAAGGAAGGAAGGAAGGAAGGAAGGAAGGAAGGAAGGAAGGAAGGATGAACAGATGGGAGGAAAGGAGGCAAAAAGAGAGGAAGGGAATAAAGAAGAAAAGAATAAAGGAAATAAGAAAAATAGACAATAGAAACAGACACACAGGTGATCCAAATCTTGATGTTATTAGACATGACTTTAAAATAGTAACATTTATGTGTTCAGGAAAATAGATTAAAAGATACAGAACATTATCAGAGAACTGGAAGCTATGAAGGAAAAAAAGAATAAAACAAAAAGTCTAAAAATGAAAGATATGACAACTGAAATTAAGAACTCAATAGATGGCTGAAGCAGTATATTATCAGAGCAGAAAGTAGGTTAGTGAACTGGAAGAAAGGTTAGTAGTAGTAAACAGTAATAAATATTCAGACTGAAACACAGAGAGGGAAAAGGGGTCGAGAATAAGAAAGGAACATAAGAGATACAGGGAATATTTTGAAAATGTCTAGCATGTGTATAATTGTCGTCTTGGAATATGAGGAAAGAGAGAATATTTAAAGGGATATTATGCTAGAATCTCTCCAAACACACATCAATCCACAGATTCATGAACTTGTATTAACTTTGTGAACTACAATCAAGATAAACCCAAAGCAAACCTCATTTCAGTACAGCATAGTAAAACTGAAGACCAAGGCACAAAATCTTAAAAGCAGCTAGGGAAAAAAGATGCATTACCTTCAAAAGAGCAACAACACAACAGATGAACACAGGGGAAGGGAAGGCAAAATAAGATAAAAATAGAGAGGGAGGCAACAGACTCAAATACAGGGAATAAACTGAGGGTTGCTGTAGGGGAGGTGGGTGGGTGGGGGGGATGAGTTAAATGGGTGATGGGCATTAGGGAGGGCATTTTTGGGGATGAGCACTGGGTGTCATATATAAGATATGAATCACTGGGTTCTACTCTTGAAGTCAAGATTACACTGTATGTAACTAACTTGAATTTAATAAAAAAGAAGAACTTCATAATGGAAAAAAAAAAAAGAGCAACAAAAAGTCAAGCATCTGAGTTAATAGAAACAATGGAAGCCTGAAAACAAAGAAATCATCTTATAGTGGTGAGAGAAATCATGGACAATCTAGAATTCTACACCTTAAAATTAAAGGTGCGAGAAAGAAAATTTCAGACACCCAGAAACAGAAAGAATTTGTCTATGGCCAACCCACAGTAAAAGAAATACCAAGAAGAGTTCTTCAGGTAGAAAGAAAATGATCATAAAAAGAACATAACTGCAGGAAGGAATGAAAAGTAATAAAAAGTGCAAATATGTGAGTAGATTTAAACAAAAAATGACATCAGGGCCAAGAACATCCAGGAAAATCTTAAAGAAGAAGAAAAAAGATGAAAGATTACACTACTGGGTATCAGGTCTTATTATAAAGTTTCAGTTATTAAGACAGTGGTATTGGTTAAAGGATATGCAAATGGACCAATGGCGAGAATGGAAACTCCAGGAACAGATCCATGATGCACACTACATATATGACAGAGTTGACACTCTAGCATGGCGGTGCTGGTGGTGAGGATGATGGACTTTTCAATAAATGGTCCTGAATCAACGGGTTATTAATATCAACAAAAAATGAATCTTGATCTTACCTCAGACCATGCATAAAATCAATTTCATGTGGATTCTACATCTAAACGTGAAAGGGAAAACAAAATTTCTAAAAGATAAGATAGGAAAATGTTTTCATGAGTGTGGGTGGGCAAAGACACTTAAACAGAACACAGACATACTAATAGTACAGAAGACTAATAAACTAGACTACATTAAAATTAAAATAATAGAGAAGACTAATAAACTAGACTACATTAAAATTAAGACTACAATAAACTAGACTACTACCAATATACATCATTAAGAGAGAAAAGGTAAGTTCAAGAATGGGAGAAGATATAAATAGTACATATAACCACCCAAGGATTCATGTGCAGAATATAAAAACAACTTCTATAAATCAGTAAGAAACAGATGGAGAATCCAAGTAGAAAAACGGGCAAAAGACTTGAACAGGAAATTTGTAAAAGAGGGTATCAAAATGACCAGTAAAGATATGGAAAGATACTCGACTTCATTAGTCATCAGAGAAATGTAAATTAAAACTCGAATGAGATACCTCTACACACCCACTAGATTGGCTAAAATTAAAAAGCCGACAATACCAAATGTTGGTGAGCATGTGAACCAACTGGAACTCTCAATCACTGCTGGTGGGTGTGTAAACTGGTACAACCACTTTAGAAATCTGTTTGGCACCGTCTACTAAAGCTGAACATATGCATACCCTGTGACTCAGAAATTCCACCCTACATATGCACCCAATAGTAATTTGCACATAGATTCAACAAAATACATCAAATACCTAGAAATAAATCAAACACAGTATGTGCAAGAATTCTATACAGAAAATTACAAAGCATTTCTGAGAGAAATTAAAGACATCCCAGGTAAAAGCAAGAATATACAAAATTCATGGATTGGAAGACTATATTATTAAGTCAATTTTTCCTAAATCAATCTACAAATTCAGTAAAATCCCAATCACAAGCCAGAGCAGATTTGTATGTAGGTGTGTGTAAACTGATTCACTACTCCTTTCTCTGGCCCTGAGGCTGCTGTGCTAAAGGAGGAAGAGAACCACAATTTTCTGAACACCTATTGTGTGTTTGGGACTCTGCAAGATACTTTTCTTTGCTTTACTTTATCTAATTCTTATATTTTATAAAGGAGATATTGTTATCCCAATGTTGTAGATGAGAAACAATTTCAGAAAGGTCAAATGACTGGCTCAATGTCACTGTATCACTAGTGATCACTATCACTATGTCATTTGATTCAGCTGTATATAAAAGAAAAAAAATTATCAGTGACTTGGGCATAGTTTTTTTTTTTTTTCCTCATGTAAAAAAAATGTCCATGGGTAGGCAGTGCATGGTTGCTAGGGCAGGTCCACAGTGTAATCAGGGAGCCAGCTCCTATCTGTAGGCAATACCACCCGTGCTCGCTTTGGCAGCACATATACTAAAATTGTAGGCAACACCACCCTAGAATGAAGTTTCCTTCTCACAGTCACTTCTTGACCCAATGTGGCTGCTAGGTCTCTAGCCATCCCATCCATATCCAGCCAACACGCAGGAGAAGGGAAGCACTCCCGTTAAAGGAGACTTTCAGAAGTCCCACGTAACACTTCTACTTATATTCCATTGGCCAGACTTAGAATCCTGGCCATATCTAGCTACACGGGAAGCTGGGGAATGTCCCTTTTCAGCTAGGTGGCAACATTCCTACTTAAAAACCAGAGTTGTGTTACTGAGGTGGACGGGGGTTGTGGATGTTGGTATGGACAACTAACCATCTTTCAGAGTCTCCCAGTTGGGAAGTGGTGGCACCAAAATTCAAATCTAGCCCGTGCCCTATTCCTTAAGACCCTCCATAGGTTACTACACCCTTCCCCCCACAGCCTGTGTTCCTCTGCTACACTACCTGTCCCCCATCGAAGTGAATTCCTAGGGAAGTAAAAGGGAAGAGGAATTTCTTGGGGAAGGTGGGAAGCAGAGGCAGCAGCACTGTGAAGGATCACCTCCCTAGGGAGCATGCCTACTTTTCCACGGCCCCTTTCCTTCCTCCTCTCTAGAACCTAGAGTTTGCCTAAAAGTTCCACGTTCTTTGTCAGGAGCTCACACGGCAGTGATAATGAGATGGGTGAAGCTTTTTCTGGGTCACCAGCTCCAGTTGAGCACCCACTTGATTTGTGTTTCCTCCAGTTCTGCCATGTTGCGTCGACAGTCATGGGTGGTTGCAGAAGGTTCTTGCCGGAAAACATTACAAAACTCTTCCAAAGAATGAGCCTGTGCATTTGACGGGGGATTGGGGCCACCTCTGAGGTCCCCAGGGATTCCAGGGCTCTGGGAACATTTCCATCTGGTGCTTTGGTCCAGCTCTGTGCCTCAGCAGGAGGACAGGAAACATGTCCAGAGAGGTTGAGCCATCACCAGAGAAACCTAACTAGAGTTTTAAATGCTCACACTGGAAACAAACCTAACGGGACTTTGAAAAGTGAAAGCTGACAATGGAAATCATCGATGTCAAAGAGTCTTTAAGGGGGAGCAGAGTGGTAATGGGGAATCTCAGTGAGGAGAATAGGCCAGACAGTGGAGCCAAAGCAAGGGTCCAGAGACTGTCCTCACGAGGTTCTAGGAGACTGAGCTCCGGATGTGCTCAGGGAAGCACAAACGTCTGCACTTGTCCCATCATTGGAAATTCCAGTAGGAGGAGAGTGATGAACGTGCTCTGGAGGCCCATGACCTTGTTTTCCTTCCTTCCAGAACTCTCCTGGGTGCCAGTGAAAGAGTTGGGGATGTCCTGACATTGGCAACAGGTGTATGGAAGAGGGAACCTCAAAGAACATGTTCCAAGAGGGGCCACTGTTCTGCCTGATTCTGCAACTTTCTCTACTAGGAGTCACTTGGGGATTCCAAGATTTAACATTACAACCTGTCACACAGCTCACTGTAAGAACCCAGTACCATATTTACACAGAGCCAGAGAACTTAGCTGTGGAAGGACCCCTGCAGCTATTGGGTTCAAATCTCTCATTCTCAGTTGAGGAAACTGAGACTGGGGTGGGGGTGGGGTGACTAGCTATGGAGGCCGATTCATTGGTGAGAATGCCAGGATTGGTGCTAGATCTCCTGACCACCAGACCCACATTCTCCTGTTATGCCATCTATGAGAGGTGCCCCACTGAGACAGAGAGGGCTGATTTGGGTGCATTCTGTTCAAAGCCCGTTGCAAGTCTAGGCAGAGAGCATGGCAGAAGGGAAGGAGCCCTGGGTAGGGAATGAGCAGTCCTGGCTTCAGGTCCCGGGGCTGTCCCTGACCTGCTGGGTGACTGTACCAATTTCCTGGGGCTGCCATAACAAATTTCCACCAACACGGTGGCTTGAAACAACAGAAGTTTATTCTCTTCCAGTTCTGGAGGCCAGGAGTCTGAAACTAAGGGCTGGTTCCCTCCAGAGGCTCTGCAGGAGAAAACGTTCCATGCATCTCTCCCAGATTCTGGCAGCTCCCAGCAATCCTTGGCACTCCTTTTCTTAAAGATGCATCATTCCAATCTCTGCCTGCACTGTCCCATGACCTTCTCCATGTGGCAAATCTCCCTCTGCCTTTCTCTTCTCAGGACATTCACCACTGGATTTAGGGTTTACCTGAATAGTCCAGGATGATCTCAAGATCCTTAAATCAATTACATCTGCAAAGATTTTTTTTCAAGTTAAGGTCACATTCACAGCTTCCAAGGGTTAGGACATGGACATACCTTTTTAGGGGCCGCTATTCAACCGACCACAAGGATCTTGGGTTTGTCTCCTTAGCCTTTTCTGCCCCTTAGCTTCCCTAGTGAGAATGTCAAGAGCTCATTCACTTGGTTCTGCAAGTGTCTGCTTGTCTTCATGGACACTGATGGACACCAATATCGGCATCAGCTCAGCAGCCTGTGTCAGGCTGACCACAGTCCCCAGCACTCACGTATAACACAAATCCAAATTCAGGAACCATTTCCCACCTCTCTAGACTTTCCTTTGACTGTAGACTCTTGGAGGTTAGTTGGGCAACTTGGCGGTGGTCAGACCACAAATAAGAATGTTTTATTCAACCACAGGCCCCACACCCCAAGGAGAGACGGTTTGACAAGAGCAAGCACGGAGGATGGGCTAAGCACGGAAGGGGCTGGATCAACACAACCTGTTCAGGGCCGGAACCAGGGGGAGGTGAGCGAGGCGTAACACGGAAGAGGGAGCCAAATACCTCAATAATCAAGACCAATGACATTTGAAGGCAGTATTTTTAAAAATCAAAACAAACGCAAAAAAAAAAAAAATCCACGAGGAACATCAGAATTTTATTTTATTTTATTTATTTTAATTTTTTTTTTCAACGTTTTTTATTTATTTTTGGGACAGAGAGAGACAGAGCATGAACGGGGGAGGGGCAGAGAGAGAGGGAGACGCAGAATCGGAAACAGGCTCCAGGCTCCGAGCCCTCAGCCCAGAGCCTGACGCGGGGCTCGAACTCACGGACCGCGAGATCGTGACCTGGCTGAAGTCGGATGCTTAACCGACTGCGCCACCCAGGCGCCCCGGAACATCAGAATTTTAAATACAGACAAGATCCAGTGTTGCCATTGTGTGACCTAAATCACTTAGCTCACCCTAATCCCAGTGCTGGGAATCTTATCTTCATTTAAAATATTGATATTTTGTTCATCATGGATTTTTGTGTGTGTTAATTTTGAATTTTAAAAAATATTGCATTTTGATGAAAATACTTTTCATCTTGATTACTGAGGATTCAAGCATGGCTTTAAATTTTGCCCTTAGGTTCTGCGCTCGGCATGTGAATTCCAACTGGAGGGATTGGGGCTGTTTAGTTTGGGCAAGGGACATCTCTGGGGATATGGTCACCACAAGCTGGACCTGTGGGGGTCCTGGGAGACCAGTGGAGGAAATTAAAGGAGAAGTAGCAATTCTTTGGCTACTGGAAGGATCTGAGAATCTGACAGGAGGCTGGTCTAGATGGTCTGTAGGGGAGCACTAAACCCTCTGCTTTCAAGAGGCAGATGCCCCAGGTTTTCCCGAATAATTTCAATCATCTTGTAACCTCAGGATAATGTAAGAAATGCTGTCTTAATTTTTTTTTAATTTATTTAGTTTGAGAGAGAGAGAGAGAGGGAGAGAGAGAGAGAGAGCACATGCCAGGGAAGGGCAGAGAGAGAATCCCAAGAAGGCTCCATGCTGTCAGCACAGAGCCTACCTCAGGGCTTGAACCCATGAACCATGAGATCATGACCTGAGCCAAAACCAAGAGTTGTACGCTTAACCGACTGAGCCACCCCAGTACCTCCCAGCACCTCAGAAATGCTGTCTCTTGCTTCAAACCTTAGAGACAGGGACTGGGTGTCCTGGAATTTTGGAAGCTCCCCATGCCAGGAGCTTGGCTCTGTTTTAATGGCACTGACTCCCTTCTGGGAGGCCTGTCAGTGAGTAACCCATACTGAGGGGTAAAGTGAACAGCCCCAGGAATAACCACAAAAGTATTCCATTCCCAGGCACAGAGTTATGGGGGTGAGGTCAGCCTCCTCACTAGCTCCAAATAAAAATATTAAAATGAAAAAAATTAAAGTCAGTGACCTGGAAGATGCTGTTTTACAGTCAGAGCATTCCCCCCAAGACACCACAAAAAATGATCTTCCCAAAATGCATTCCTGTGTACTGCTCACATTCGTGCATGGCTCACCCACCCTGCCACATCCATGCTGCTTAGAACGACATTCGAGGCCTTCTCATGGTGTCTTATGAACCTTAAGCGCCCCGGCTTCACAGCCCTCGTGTGTAACCATTTCTGTCTTTGGTCTCCTAAGTCCTCAGTTCAGTTATTGTGCTGCCTGCTTTCATGGAATCCTTTGCTTAGTCTTTGTATTTTCCTAATCTTATGTTATTTTGAGGTTGAGTCTAGAGTGTCCCTGGACTCAAGTCTCTGCTGATAAGCTACGAACTTTGACACCTTTAAAAATAACACTTGAAATAAAATGAGTTGTTTCTGTGCATTATTCAGCATCTCAAAAAACTTTCTATATGCTCATTGATTTTTGTATGAAAATATTTCTTCCAGCATTTTCTAGCTAGAGTGTTTTTCCAGCTTCCCTCAGGTGCCAGCATGATCTAAAGAGTTGTTTACAAAATGTGTCCTAATGATTTGCCATTTTTTTGAGAAATCAATAAATCATTCTTATAGAGTTGGCTCTGATTGAGATTAAATAATGGATAAAAAATTTATATATAAATGATTTTATATACATGTGTATATATATAACTTTGCCATGAAGTTTAATTCCTTCAGTGGAGCTGTGGTTGGGTGGAAAAATTAACAACCTGAGCTCAGAGAAGGCAGAAGAGAATTACACCCACTGTTGTTGTCAATTCTGGCTGGTGGTTAGAACTAAGAGACAGATGTTACTATAGTCATTCACCAGGGCCGCCATCACCTGATTCTTGATAACACCCTGATAGGTAATCACGGGGGAACTTCTGAAATACTCAGGAATGCCACATTACTGGCTCTCTCACAGCCCTCCAAGATAAACAGGGAGGGGTTAGTAATGCCTGTGGGAACATGTGGAGACCCTGTCCAAGGTCCTGCTCCCAGTTATGACAGCAATGAAGGGCCAGGCACCGTGTCGGCCACCGTACCATGTGCCATCAGAGGACAGTACTTTTACTGCTACTCTACAGATGAGGAAACAGTGGCTTGGAGAACCCAAGCTCAAGGTCACACAGCTAGTAAGTGGCAAAACTGGGGCTCAAGCCAGTCTGGCCGGTCTATGGCACATGTTTCCCAAAGTCTACTTGAGGGGGTCTGTCCTCCCCTCGAGGCTGACAGGAGCATCAGTGAGCCTGAGAAATGACATTGCAGGTCAGAGGTACATGGAGTGAAACTCTGGCAGAGTGTGAAAGGCAGACTGCCTGTAGTTGGTGCTATAAAAATCACAACTCTATCGCTTACATAAACACTGTGTTTTGTGCCTGCAAAGCACCCATACCTTATCTGATCCTCACAGTTCCTTAGAGGGGCATGCAGTGGATGGCTGGCTATCCCCATTTAACAGGCTCGGAGAGGCCAAGTGATTTGCTCAGAGTCCCACAGCAAAGGCTAGAATAAGAACTGGGTACTTTGTGCCAACATCATCAGACAAGATGATCAAAAGAGATGGGCCTGAGGACTGAAATGGGCAGACCGCGGCACTGACCTTTCCTGAGATGGTCTTGATCTGCTTGGAGCTCAGGGGCTCGAAGTCCACGCCGATGTAGCCCTCCATGGCGGCAAGCAGATTCTTCCGGAGACAACGGGATGAGTTGGCTTCTGTGTGCACCTGCTCCCACCAGGAAGACTCATACCAGCCTGGGATGATCCATTGGTATTTGCTACCATACATGTTCTCCTCATATGCCTGCAACAGATGGGTTGACCATGAAGGTACCAAGAGTCAAACATTTGTTCAAGGCTTTGTGCCCTGTGAGACAGGTGGAGAGGGCTCAGGCCTCCTCTTACCAGAGAATTTATTAATTTTTCTCCTTGTTATCTCTCAAGAGATCCAAGGTAGTTTACTGGAAACATATATAATAAAATAATAAACACTGAATAAAAATTTAAATATGAGGGCCTGGCCAAAGCCAGATGAGGACACTATAAGAAAACTATAGACTGATATCCCTGATGAATATAGTTCCAAAAATTCTCAACAAAATATTAGTAAGCTGAATTTGAGAACACATTAAAAAGATTATACACTATGACCAAATGGCATTTATCCCTGGGATCCAAGGATTGTTCAGCATTCACAAATCAATAAATGTAATATGTCACCTTATTGGAACTAAAGATAAAAATTATATGATCATTGCAATAGATACTCTTTGTGCACTGTGATGAGCTGTGCACACTTTATTTACTTATTTATTTTTGTAAGAAAGAGAGAGAGAGAGGGAGGGAGCACAAGTTGGGGAGGGCCAGAGAGGGAGTGAATCCCACGCAGGCTCCATATTACCAGTGCAAAGCCCGACATGGGGCTTGAACTCATGGACTGTGAGACCATGACCTGAGCTGAAGTTGGAGGCTTAACCGACTGAGCCACCCAGGCACCCCTGACCTGTGCACACTTTAAAACATGAACCTTAAATAATCCTGCAGTTCATTCCTGGAGAGCCATGAACACATTGGGAAACAATTGATGTCACACCCCTCTGTGTCTCTTGGCCTACAGCAGAGGCCAGGAGAATGTGACAAGAAGAGATTGATTGCTTTGGACTCCAGGAAGGTTCTGGTTGCCCTTCATTAGGGTCTCGATGCCAAGCCAGGGTCTGCCCACGGCAAGTGGGTCAGAGCCCCTAAGAGCATCTATACATTGGAGAAAAGTTACTGTCAAGTCTGAGAGTTAGAGGAGTGCTCCTCCATTCCTCCATCTGGGGAGGCAACTCTTTTGAACTCTCTTAATGCCTAAGAAAGCCCGTCCTGCAGTTCGGAGCCTCTCATTGGGGTACACGTGAATTAGAATGTTTGTTCCTTAACTTAAACTCAGATCTCATCTCCACAGCCTCTGCTCATTGGTACAGTGAAGGCTCTGGAGAGTAAACTGAAATCACTTAATGAAAAAGCCTTTCAACTCCCTCAAAGCAGTGATCACATTGCCTTTTCTCTAGACTTCTCTGATGATATGGGACTTTCGCCTCCCCAATTCTAGATGATATACTTCTCATAATGAATCCTCAGATCATAGTCATTTCTCCAGCAGCTACATTATAAATGTTGCCCCCATCACAATTGTAGAAAACATAGGCAGCCCTCATATCTCAATTATGTAATAAAATCCTGGCTCAACAAAGGCAGGCAATCTCCTGGGTTTCCCTCTGATGAATGGCGTTTAGTCCCGAGAAACTTTCTTTTAAAGAAAAGATAATCCCAGATTCTGTCTGGAGGCTAGACTTTTGAACAAAAGGCTCCTCATATTGATCCCAGGTCACTGTATTAATGGCAGAGTCTGTGAGACTTTACAACTCTCATCTTTTACTGAAAGGGAGGAACTCACATATCTTGAGCCCCTGTTACATGCTTGGCCAATTACACACATGATCTTATTTTATTTTCAAAACAACCTATGAGGTGGTATTATTATTTCTATCATACAGATGAAGAAATTCAGGCTCAGAGATTGAAGAATTTGCCCAAACACATACAGCTAAGTCAAGGGGACAAGATTCAAAGTCCACTTTTGGAAATTCCCCTCTTTTCTTAGCAAAATAAAGAAAACTTTTTGGGAGCTTTCTCAACCTTAAAAGGTGGAGGCAAAAAGACAGCTGCTCTTATTAGGAAGGTTAAAGAGGTTAAAGAGGTTAAAGGTTAAAGAGGAGTCAACAGATGCAGAGCGAGGACGAGGGGAGCTCTACTCAGACACAGGCAGGTCTGCCTTCCTCTCTGAGGACAAAGACCTCGTGATAATTTAGAGGCAGCACAGAACAGGAAGTCAGAAGCCTCCCAGGGACCTGCCGTGACAGCTCTCTGACCTACCCTTGTCTCATTAGGAGCTGTTCCTTGCGAATGAATTTTCCAGAAAATAGAAGCTTAGTCCATCTGAAGGACGACACATCTTGTTTAGAACATGAGTCAGTCTGGATGAAGATAAACATTTTTCTACTGACCTTCTGTAACAAACAAAAAGGGAGACCACAGTCCAGCAACACTAGATTCTCTGCCACACACCAGCTGGGTAACTCTGGTGCACGACTCCTTGGGTCTCGGTTTTCCTATCTATAGCCTGTGGAAGGCAAAGCCTATCTCATTGGGTTGGTGTAAGAACTACATGAGATAATACGTGTACCGTGTCCGGCCAGCACTACATTCAGGAACATTTTAGGAACTCTTTCTTGTTCCCTTCTCCTTTCTGTAATGCATAGCTTTATTTTGAACACCAGTCACTGTTGTGGGCTGGGCACAGTAATTCTGCTGGGTCTAGGGTGTCACTCTTCATGGCCATCCAGTCCCTGTCCTCTCTGAACTTGCTGGTCTTAAACTGCTATGGCTTGGAACAAGGGGCACCTGGGCTGTTAAACATATGTGCAGAACAAAAGTAAATAGGCTTTGAGTGAGGGTCTAAGAGGGTTTCCTGCAAGGTAGGTGGACTGGTTTAAATACACCATCCACCATTGAAAGCAACTGAGGGGAAGGCTCCAGTCCTCGATTCTGACATTTCTGTCTTCAGAAGGGCTGCGGTTGTTATGCTCGTGAGCTGGGAGTAGCTGCTGGTGTGCTAGTCTGTCTCCTTTGTCAAAGGGACAGTTTTTGTAGGGTAGGGTCCGCTCTTCCCTGGGTTCCCCACTGCTCAGCACAGTGGCTGGTGTGCACAGGGCACCCGATAGGTAGTTGTGAGGTCACTAAAGGAACACCTTTCTGGTTTACACAGTCACCTCAGTTTTCACTTTCTCTGCCTTCGGTGGGAATGTGATCTCAGGACCTGTGGGCCACCAAAGAGCCCTGCCACGTGGCAACAGGCAGTCCTGAGCTCACCTTCTTCCGTCTCATGGACCGCTTTGGTTCTTACTGGCTGCAGACAGGTAACCATGATGTGAATTATTTTAAAAAATCCAATTTCCCCTTCTTATAATGTTTCCTTTTGCCTCCTCCCCTCCCCATGCAAGAAGGACATTTCCCTTTTCATATTACAGTTCACAACAACGATAGTAATAAACCCTCACATTGGGAAGGCAGTTAACAGTTGGGATGATGGTCTCCCTTCCATGGCCTTATTTAGGCCTCTTGACAATCCTGTGAGACAGATGGGGCAGGGACTGCTGCTTCCATTTTAGAGGGGAGGCAGCTGGGGACCAGAGGTGTAAAGTGACCTGCCTGAGGTCACACAGCTGGTGGGGCTAAAACCAGAACCTAGGCGTGAGTGTTAGAGAATTTAGAATAGACCCCCGAGGGGGGAGGGAGAAGACAAAAGTGACAAGACCTGCTCAAGCTGTGCTAAGCCCAAATGAACACTTTGCCACAGGGCTATAAATAGCTTTGCCGGAGTCTGCTCTTCCCCTGGTGGCAGTTCCAGGCTCAAGAACACAGCAACATGCTGCAAAGTTTGCAAAGCGGCATTTGGATGGCAGAGATACGATTGTATCCATCTGATCTGCACTCTGACCCCGACACAGGCAGGAAGGCTTTTTTGGGGTGAGGAGTGGGGTAGGGAGTCTCTGCTCTGAGCAGCCCCTCCCTCTGTCACCCACCCATAAGAAGACACTGAGCAGACTCTCTTCGGGATCTTCCAGACCTGCCAGAAGAATTGCTTCCTAACCAGATAAGGCTCCAAGCCCTGGAGGGCGGGTTCCATCTGAGGGTCTG
Source organism: Neofelis nebulosa (assembly GCF_028018385.1). Lineage (NCBI taxonomy): Eukaryota > Metazoa > Chordata > Mammalia > Carnivora > Felidae > Neofelis > Neofelis nebulosa. The sequence continues at coordinate 33,962,521 of NC_080793.1, read as the reverse complement.
ACACTTGGAATAAACAGCCAACAAAAAAGCTCTACAGAATTCCTCAACAAAGCCACCTGCAGACCCTAAGATAAAGCCCATCTCAAAATACCCACCGTCCAATAAGAGGAAAGAGGAAAGTGGGACAAGAAGGTGGATGGTGTCCCATGCCATGTGGAAGGCAGGCAGCCTGGGGCTTTGGGTCAAGAGGCAGACAGCCACTCGGTCTGTTCTGGAGCAGAAACAATGGCTGGAAATGCCACTCAGGAAAGAATCCCAGTGCATGGCACGGAGAGAAATCACAGCCACACCTCCACTTGGGTTTGGCTCAAAGCAGAACATGAGGTCTGTCTGCAGTTTTTGGAGAAGGGAGATGGCCAGCGACCACTGTGGTGTCTTCATGGATCATTTTTTATTAATTTATTTCTCCCGGAGTTATTACCCACCATGTGCCAGCTGTCTGAAAGGCCCTGGGGATATGGAGAAGGGTGGCGGGGATAAAATCCAGTTTCCTCCCCCAAAAGAGATTACATTCTCCAATACAGAGCATTATTTTCCTTTTCAAAACGGGCCATTTCTGGACCTCAGATGGTAATGCACAGGGTTTTATGAGTAAAGGTTTATGAGTAAAACTTGACAAGCAAGGTTTTGAAGTAAAAGGCATTAAATTAACTTGCTCCATTTTTTCAGTTTTTCTCATTGTTCTTCCTTAGATTTTCATATGGAAAGACCCCTTGTTACCTTTACCTGGAGCACAGAATGCTTAATACAATCTTGTAGAGACCATCTGATAGTAAACTCACCAGCCCAACAATGGTCTATTCCATTCTCAGATGCCTGAGACTTTACATAGACAAACAAAAGAAGACTGCGGACATTTACTGAGGGCTCATCAGGCCCTGTGCCAAGTGTTTTTGCTCATCTAATCTTCACAACGATCCTATGAGACAGGTGCTTTATTATCCCCACTTTACAGATGAGAAAACTGAGGCTCCCAGAGTGTCAACAAGTCCAAATTCAGCACCCAAGCAGAAGACCGACTCCTGAGCTCTAAACTCTGTCCAGGGTCTCCAGAAATGTCAGCCTCGTGGCCTTTCCCTCCTCCCTGATAAATCGGGAGATGATCAGGCAGGTTCTCATTTTGTTCTTGAGCCTTCAGGGTAAAATAGCTCTGTGTGACCGTGGCTTCAGGTCACTGCTCTCTCTTCACTCCTGGTGTGTTTTCAGTTCCTGCCTCTCTCCTGAAAGGTGCACCAGGAGCTGAGTAGGATACCCCAGGCAGTGTCTCTCTAGCAGACAGCTGAGGGGCCACCTTCCCTGAGTGTGGACATAGCGCCTGAGGTCCCCTTGGCTCCTGGCAGCTATGCTTACACTGGGGACTCACAGAAGCCTTGAGGTCAACCAAGACCCCAAAGTCTCTTTTGTTCTAAATGCACAGTACTTACCTCAGCTATGCCTCTACACCACCATGGACATAGGCAGCTTGATTTGTGCTAATGTCACCTTCTAGTAGGACTATTAGATCTAATCTTCTTAGATTTAATCAAACATTCCATCCAGCCTGTTAGGGTTCTTTGCACCTTGGATCTGTCATCCAACATATTTCACAACTTCCAAAATTCCTACAAAGTCTGCTTTTTATAATCTCATTCAAGTTACTGACAAAAGATCAAAGAGAACAGAGGCCTAAGGCCCATCACAAGAGACTATACCTGGAATAGGCTCAGTCTAAGAGGAAGAGCTTATTGGGGAGATAACGACTCACAGGACTGGGCTCCCATTCTGTTGCTTCTTCTCGGACCTGGGGCAGGGGACGGGAGCCAGGGTCTCAAAACCCAAAGATTTAGTTTCTGTGCTAGAATTCGTGCAAGTACTTAGGTTAAAACATCATACGGAAAAAAAGATGATTAGATTGGGAATCAGGTGGGGTGCCTGAGTGGCTCAGTTGGTTGAGCGTCCAACTTCATGATCTCATAGTCCATGAGTTCAAGCCCTGCATCGGGCTCTGTGCTGACAGCTCAGAGCCTGGAACCTGCTTCGGATTCTGTCTCTGTCTCTGTCTCTCTCTCTCTGCCCCTCCCCTGCTTGTGCACTCTTCTCAAATATAAATAAACATTAAAAAAAAAAGACTTTTAGATTGGGGATCAGGTGAAGGGGATGGAGCCTTGGCTCTGCCACAAACTGGGCCTCTATTCCCTCATCTGTAAAGTGGGATAATGATAGTTGTTTCACATGGTTATTGAGAAGATTAAATGAGATAAGGCATTTAATAAAACTACTTTGTGTAGCCTATCACACACCAGACAATTGTAAAGAATTCAGGGGTAGGTACTGAACAGTTGAGAGATTATTCTAAACTTAGACTCTGAGCCCTGTTCCAGGGCTGGGAGGGGGTCCGAGGCACCTCACCCTCGAGGTCTGGCCTCTCGGCGGGAGAGGCTGTGCCGTAGAGCAGGCCTCCATCAAGTGTGGGTGAGTAGATGGGCAGAGAATTAGCCGACAGGGCTTAGACCAGGAATTAGCCAGTAGGTTTGGTCAACCGAGGTCCCTAGTTCCTCCCAGGACTGTACTGTTCTGAGCCCCGGAGGCTTAGCTCCCCGCAAAGAGGAAAGCGCAGTGAAAATAACACTTCTGCTTCCAACAACCGCTTCCAGTCCTATATTCTGCTCAGACCAGGCAGTCAGAACGAGTCTGAGAAAAAGCTTCATGAAACCCCCCCAAAGACACAGTGCCGTGACCAAAGTTTTACTTACACAACAGAACACTTTTGCTGCCATATTCTGGTCAAACTGGCCGAGGATGATCCTCACGTCATTGCCCTGCGGACAGAAGGACATGTAAGTGAAGCAGAGTGGATGACAGGCACACCAGGGGGCTTGAGGCCTCGGGCATGGAACGTTCTTGCACCTCCCGCTCTGCGGCCAAGAACTCTGCCCTCTCGTCCCACCCCAGCCTGGATACTCTGGTCCTCTCTGGGGCCAGCTTCCCCTTGGCTCTTGGTGCCGCCCTCCCTGGCCTCAGGGACATGCCCTGAGACAAGTCTGCACAGGCTGGTGGCTCTGAGGGGTCTTGGCAGCATCCCTGATCTCCTTCCCCAAGGGCAGGCAAACCCTGCAGGGCACAGAGACAGCGTCTATTCTCCTTCCTCATACACGGAATATGACATCCAGGAAAACTGAAGCCAGAGGAGAGAAAGGAGCTTCAAGGTCCCCGGGGGAGTTGATGGCAGAAATAGGGCTGCAGCACCCCCCACCCTCACTCCAGTATTTTAGACTTTTCTATACCTTCCTGGAACCCACGAAGCTTCCCAATTAAGAAGTGCCAGAGTCTCTTTGAGTTCTGAGCTTTGTTCAAATCTCAGCTCCACCAACAAGCCTCAGGGTATCTCAGGCCACTCCTTTTTCCATCTTAGTCTTAATTTCCTCACCTGTAAAATGGGGATAATGCCAGGGCCTAATTCCAGGGTTGCTGGGAGAATTAAATGAGATGATCCTCAAACTGCTTCACACAGTTCCTGGCACATAGTGAGTGCCCAGTAAGTGCTAGCTAGTGTTAGGATTTTATAACCTCCTCCCAACCCGTCTTTAACTCCAAGAAAAACTTATATTTGAAAACTCTGTAAATGGGATCGCACTTATTATCTCTGTGTGTATTGAACAGCAGCTCCTGCGACTCATTTATTCATTCAACAAACAGTTACTGGGCGTTTGCCTGAGGCTCCGTCCTGGGTTAGGGTTGCCGTGTGGGACAGGGATTCAGGCAGGGCCCTGCTCTGTAGAGAACAGGTTAAAGGTGGATGTGGCAGGCAGCATCCAGCCCAGCCCTGGCCCTCCGGCCTGCACCCCACCCCAGTCACTCCCTGCCCTCCACCCTGAGGCTCAGCCTTGCAGGTGGTGCTGCCTTCCCGCCTTGCATCCCATCCTCTCCAGCAGGCCTCAAGGCCCTTTGATGCATAAAGAAGAGAAACATGCCTTTAAAGATCAGTTTTTAGCATCTTTCAAAATTGGAAAGTGCTGACTGGGAGGCCATTTTACTCATCATGTACTTTAGCAAAATAAAAAAGGCTTGGATTCTAAAATCATCCTTCGTTTGCAAGCAAGAATGGAAAGAAGAGGGGGGGAAAAAAACCCTGCTCTGAAAGGACTTTAAAAGATCGTTAACAGAGCAGTTGAAGGAAGGCAAGCCTTTGTCATCACCATGTCTGCAAGGCTATAAAAAGTCCTAAGCTGCTTCCGTTCTATGGACATGCTCCCAGGCACACTGCAGGGTTTTTCTGCTTGTTTGTTGAAATCTTTTAGCCTTTTTTGCTGCTAATAGTATTCAGCCAGCCAGCCAGCAAACACTTATTGAGCATCTACTTTGTGCCAAGCTCTGTGTTGCTAAACATGGTATAGAAGAAATAGTTTATTGGATTTTAGAGGTAGAGAGACCTTAGTTCAAATCCCAGCTCCACCACTGACCAGCTGCGTGACCCTGAGTCTAAATCCCCTAGAACCTCAATTCTCTCATTTTCAAAAGAGGGCTAATCCTACCTACGTTGCCGGGTGGCCGGAGGATGCATGCTAATGAAACCCACTCATTAGCTTCCATGATGCTTCCTCCTGGCTCATTCCTACCTCCTGGTCCTTCCTTCTCAGACTCTGAATCAGCTCATCATCTTTCTGCCAGTCCCTGACTGCTGGCGTTCCACACAGTTGTGCCCTTAGCTCCGTGCCCTCAGTACTCTCCTTGGGCAGCCTCATTCACGGCCCCAGCCGCAACTGCCCACTGTGTGCTGTGGAGGCCCGACCACTCTCCCCAGCCCTGACCTTTCTCCAGCTGCCCGCTGGAGCCCTCCACTCGGATTCTCCCAAGTACCTCAAGTTCAGCACATCCCAAGCTGAACGCATCATCTTTCCCAATGAGCCCTTTCCCCGTCCGGTGTTGTCCATCTTTGAGAACCATGTCACCACCCTCTCACCCACCAGGTTCACTCGCCTCTATCTAACCAGGACCCGCTGGCTACCTGCTCACCAGTGCCACGTCAGCCCCGTCCCTGCAGCCCCACCCCGCTGGGTTGGCCACCGTCATTCCCAACTCATTGAACTACAACTGCCTCCTGGTTGGGTCCCCACCCTTAGTCCTGCTCCATCTACCCCGGTCTCCATAGAGCAAACAAAGGAATCATTCCAAAATTCAAATGTGATCACATAAAACCTTTCCATGGCTCCCTGAGCTTTACAGGTCAGCTCTGAGCTCCGTAATAGAACATTCGAGATGATTTACCAGCCGATTACTGCTCACGTCTCATCTCAAATCACACTGTTCTCCCCACTCTTCCAGGGTATCAGAACGAGCTGCCTGCGGTTGTCTACAACAGCTCTGCCATTCATGCGTTCATTCATTCGTCCATTTCCCCACCCCAGCCCCTTTCTTTCTGCAAGCTCATCCGTCTCAAATGCCCTTCCCCCTCCCCCCACTCCTTTGCCTGGAAAGCTGCTGCTCACCCTTCATGCTTTAGCTCAGGCACCTCTACTCCAAGAAGCCATCTTTGTCCCATTAGGCTTGGTGGTCATTTGCTCCTCTGTGGGCCCAGAGCACTCTGTGCGGCCCTCTGTCATGGCACAAGTCCACTTGCTTGTCTGTCTTCCCCACTGGACTGAGGGTAACTTGATTCATCTCTGGGTCCCCAGCTGAGGGGGATGGGGCACGCCACATATATCAATAAAAATAGGTGTTGGATGCATGATTAAGTGGGTGAATGCTATCTGAGCTACCAAGCACACTGGCTGGCCTGCATTCCTTATTCAGTGACTGCTATGGTCACCACCGAACTAATATCCTGCTAGCCTAGGGCCTCAGCATGATCGGGGTCACCACATCTTCATGGTTGACCACCTGACCACCTACCTGCCGATAGATAAATAACCAGCTCTACCACTTATGGACCATTTAGTGTCTCTGTTGCCATGACAACCAAGTTGCATGGACCAATTGGTTCTGTGCTCCTGGACTGTTAGTACTGGATGGAACCAAGGGATCACTGATCTAGTGAGCCCCTTCCTAGAGAGACAAAAGGTTTCCCCCAAGACTGCACGGCACCCCGCACCCACTGCTCTCACCTTGGTCGCCCTCCGATGGTCAGAGAAAGATCCTAGCCAGAACCAGGTGGTGCCTGCTGCAGGGAGCTATTCACACCCACTCTGATCCTAGCCAGTAAGAGGTGGCAAGATCCTGTAGTGCCTGGGAGGGATGAGCCAGCACCCAGTGCAGCTGAAGCCTGGAATCCCGGGGTGGGCAGTGGACAAAGGGAGATGCAAGTGGCCAGGGGTCCTTAGCAGGAGCCTTGAAAACAGTCGAAAGAGGTTGAAGGGCTTCTCAAAATGGGATATGTGTACTCCCGGAGCATGAGGACTTTTCTTGAGAATATGAAAAGCACGGGTATACCTGGTTTTCCTTTCCAGAGTAGCAATTAATTGGAAGATGCAGGGCTGAGGGGAAATGTTTCAGCGTTCAGGAGTCTTAAAAATTTTTAACACATGCCTGCTCTCACAAAAGTTCTAGAATCACGCTGTTCGGTGTTACATAACTTGTATCTCTTCCTGAGAATCCGGAAAGTAGAAAGACAAATTTTGCCTTGGCAGTGGTCCCTGCATCTGGCCACGCCTCCCACCTCCCTGCCAGGGGTGGAAGCACACTCTCCTTTGTGGTGGGAAGGACTTTGGGGCAGAATGAAGAGTACCAGGGGGGTACAGGAGGAGAGCTGTGAATGTCCCTGGTCATCAGAGGGACAGAACAGAGTTGTGACGGTGCAGAGAACCCAGAATGTGACAGAGGGCAGGGTCCAAAAATCCTGTGCCTTCCCACACACTCTTGATTCTGCAGGGGACCACCAGGGGTGAAAGGTGACATGAGGTGGGACAAAGGACAACTTGTGCTCAAACGGTTAGATCTAAGGTTGGAGACCATATGGAGGCCTATGTTCACACAAGAGGCCTCGCCTACGGGGAAGGGGCAAAAATGGAAGGAAACAGCGACAGGGTGGGAGGTCTGGGGAGGGGTACTCAGCCCAAACCTTGGATGGATTTCCTTTCCTCCTTCCTGGGTCCTTCTCATCTGTTGTCTAGAGTCTCTTTGTCTCTGGGACCCTTAAAGCAAGCTAAAATCACACACACACACACACACACACACACACACACACACCCCACATAAGAAGGAAATCCCAATTCAAAGACCTTGTGTATGACAATAAATTCTATATATATATAAAAAGAAGGCAAATAAAGGGGGAGTTTTAATAAAAGATTTTTTAAATGAGAAGAAAAAAAGAAACTAATATAACCTTGTATGTCAACTGTACTTCAATAAAAAAGGAAATTTATGTACAGAGAATAACAAAACAAAGAGCTTGTATATAACCTCCAGTTTGCAGGGGATTCTAGCAAAATAAAAATCAAGGACAATTCCTAAGTGCTTTTCTAACCATGGTACTAAGCAGTCATCAGCCCCACCCAAGGAGAGAGCCGTTATTATTATGTCCACTCCGGAAAGTTTCATGAGTGAGCTGAAACTTTTCTGAGGGTGGCAGACACTGCTGGCCCTCCTGGATACTCCCTCCCTACTTCCCCCCAGCCCCTCCCCCCCCTCCCACCCCCCCCCCCCGCCACCCCCACACCCCCCCTCCTGCAGCCAACCAGGACTGTTGCATCCATCCCGTGCAGGGTGGGCGGCTTACAGCTTACAGCTCACTCTCACTGGCTTCTCTGGAGAACTGCCCCCAGCTACAGAGAACTTCCTGGCCCCAAAGGCCACGCTGGGTGCCACATTCTGCAGCACCCAGTGACCCGACTGAGGTCTCGGAAAGGTGGGACCAGCTGTGTGGTCCAGACACCCCGGGGGGGCCAGGCTAACCTGGTCTCCAGCCAAGACAGCATTCTGGCCCAGCTCCCCTCTTGCCTTACCCTGCCTCCCTCCCTTCTCCTGAGCGTGCTCTCATAAAGCTCTTTCACCAGAACCTTGGGCTCTGTTTCTAGGGAGTTCAACCTAAGGCACCAGGTCACACAGGTAGGCAGTGGTGGTGCCGGCCTCCACCCTGGCTGGGCCCAGCCCCAGAGCCTGAGCACTTGACCACTGCCCCTATATATTGCCTCCCAGGCTGAGCAAACATCCAGTCTGCAGCAACAACTCACAGAGGAAAGTCCCGCAGACTTCCGTGTGGAGGCACTGGAACAGCAGATGTGATCCTGAGGCGTTAAAATAGCTGGTGTACATTTAAAACAGCAGGAAAGCAGAAGGCCACCCCATCCTGCCTTCCCCGTGGCAGGGGTGTGGGGTCCCGCTGGAAAGGCAAGGTCGACCCGGACACTGGGTTATCTGGCATCTCCTGCCGCCTGCGCACCTGTCTTGGCCCACATGTGATCACTTCCTGGTTTCTCAGGTGCCCAGCCCCACAGACCCACTGGGCTGCCGAAAAATCAGATGAAACTGTGTACAAAAGTTGTGGAAAGGGAGGAGGTATGACAAGCCCCAGGGCGGTCAAACTTTTAGAGGCTGGCCGTGGTGGGGCTGGGAGGTGGCTTGACTGGGGCCAGTGGGCACTGAGGAAGGGGCCAGGGACTCAGGCCACTCTCGCCCCCTGACTCTGGCTGTGAGACCTGGGATGAGTCCAGCAGGGTTAGCCTAGATGCTTCCCAAAGTCCCTCCTGGCCCTGACACACTGATTCCATACCTAGAATGAGTACTTTTATTTAGCTCAAGTTAAGTTTTTCTTAGACCCTTTTTTTTCCCTCACCAGAGAAATGTCCTTAAAGGCAGAGAAGCAAGAGATATATATTCTTGTTGTTGTTACAACAATCTTTTTATTCTGATTAGCCCTCCTGTTTATTTTTTATTTTTATCTATCTATCTATCTACCTAGGTGATTATGGTTGACACACAATGGTATATTAGTTTCAGGTGTACAACACAGTGATTCAACAAGGCTGTACCTTAGGGAGACATATACTCTTAAAGAAGAGAGCAAAGAGGGAATAGCCCATAGCAGCCCACTGGGAAAGCATGCCATTTCTGGAAAGTTTATTATTTTGAAAATTCACATACATTTAGCATTCCAATAACATACCTATGTTTATCTCAAGATAAAAATAATGCGTTTCTCCCCACATTTCTGAGCAAAACTGGCCTGCTGGAATGTACCACGTTTATTCTGTAGCTCTGCATCCCCTCGGGGTGCCTATATGAACTCTACTTTCCGGGAGCCAAGCAGCATTCTGGCCTATAGGGTGTGGGGAGGGGGGACTTCCCACTAGGCCTCTCTCATGGAGCACGGGGGGCAGCAGTCCACCCGAAAGTCTGTTTTTGTGGTCCTCCTATGATAGGCAGACAAATGGTCCCCCCAAAGTGTCCATTTCCTAATCTCCAGAACCTACAGGTACGGTCTGTGACATGCAAGGGGGAGTTAATGTTGCAGATGGCATTAAGGTTGCTAATCGGCTGGTTTATAAATTAGGGAGATTTTCCTGGAATCAGAACCCTGAATGATAGGCTAGAGGCTACTCCGGGGAAGGTAGAGAAAGCAAACAAAATGAACAGAGCAGGACAGTGGAAGCCTGGCACTCTCCCCCTCACAGCCCAACGCTTCAGAGCCAGCACCATGGAAATACCCAGGGGCAGACTCCGGGCCCCCGCCCAGTCCTGCCTGGCAACAGTTAACTTTAAAGCCCCATGTTCGGAACAGGCCTGGAAGGAGCTTAAAGGCCTCGGGACTCCATCACACAGAGATGGTTTTTCTTGACTTTCTTTAGGCGAACTTTGGTACATATCTGCTAAATCAGCCTGATTAATTTCATTATTTGGTTCCTCTGTGTTCTTGCTTATTTTTGCCTGGGTGATCTGTCCAAGACTGAGAGAATGTTATGGCTCCCAATGCTATTGTGTTTCTGTCAATTCTCCTTTGTATTTTAACAGGCTTTTCTTTATATATTTCAGTGAGATGTAATTTAGAGCAATAATGGTCCATGATTGTGTTATTCTCATGGTGAATTGTACCCCTATCTATAGAGAATGACTCTCCTTAATCCTGTTTAATGCCTGTACCTTGAATTCCCTTTGGGTCTCAAATGAACACTGGGGTTCTTGCTTCGGTTGGGTTTGCCTGACCTACCTTTGGCTGGTCTTTTACCTTTGACCTTTCTGTGTCACTTTCTCTGCTGTCAACAGCTATAGTTAGTCCTTCAAAAATACAGTTCTCTGTCTTTGCCTTTTGATAGGGAGTTTGACCTCTTTGAATTTACGGTCAGAAGGACTGTATTTGGTCTACAATTATATGTTATGCTTTCTGGTTTTCACATTTTCTTTCTGTTTTTCAGTATGTGGACTAGGTTTTCCCTGCTTCCCTTTTCTGTGCTTCAGAAGTTTTGGGTTCTATTTGCATTATAGCATATTTACCATCAAGTTATTCAAAGCCTTCTTTAGCTTGTATGTTTCTCCTTAGGAAACTCATGAACAAAATGGTCTCTATTGAGTCCCTCTGCTACTTAAGACCAGGAGGTTACCACCCATATTTTTTACTTGCCCACTTCTTTGGTTACGTTAATGGAATATGGATTTTAACATCTCAATTATTATTACCAGATGTATTTTTGCACTCTATGTATATGTACGTTTGCTTTCAAAATGAACTTTTGCATCTGTATACCATTTAAAATTTTTTTTTATGTTTATTTATTTTTGAGAGAGAGGGAGAGACAGAGAGTGAGCAGGGGAGGGGCAGAGAGAGAGGGAGACACAGAAACCGAAGCAGGCTCCAGGCTCTGAGCCGTCAGCACAGAGCCCAATGCAGGACTCGAACTCACAAACCGCGAGATCATGACCTGAGCCGAAGTCGGACACTCAGCCGACTGAGCCACCCAGGCGTCCCAGCATCTGTATACCATTTTAGAACAATTATTTAGACTCAGCTCTCTGTCTATGGGTTCTGGTGGCCCCTGATCAGCAGTTTCTGCCATGACCTCAGCTATGAAGTTTGCCATGTTCTTGGCTGGCTGACGTAGGACTTCAAGGATTAACTTCAAGAAAGGCACCTGGCTGGTATGCCACATGAGCTACACACATGGGAGAATGTCTCCCAGCTGTTCCATTGTCTCTGGGATTGAACGCTGCAGAGGAGTTGAGGTGGCCTGGTTTTTGCACCTTTGTGGGAAATTCGTTTTCTTCTGGCCTAGATACTTGTAGATTTCCCCCTTTATATTTGTACTTCAAAGCTTTTGCTAAAATGTGTGTTGGTATGACTCTCTTTTCACCAATTCTGCTAGAATGTGGGAAGGCCAGCTAGACACACATACAGTGTGCACATTGTACATTTCCTCATGAAATTGTCCATATGGTACTTCAAAAATGGTTGACTACTAGCAATTTTGTCAATCCAATCTAGTAGGACCCTCCTGGGCCCCCTTAAATTTGTCTTCTGTTTAAAAAACAAACTTCTTATTTGAGAATAGTTTTAGAAAAATAACAAAGATAGAAGGTTCTCATATGTTCCTCACCCAGGTTCCCCTATTATTAATATTTTATGTTCGTGGGGCACATTGTTATAATTAATAAACCAATATTGATTATTATTAGCTAAAGCCCATACTTTAATCAGATTTCCTTAGTTTTTTGTTGTTTTTTTTTTTTTCTCTAATGTCCTTGCTCTATCCCTGGATTGCATCCAGGGTAACACATTATATTTAGTTGTCATGTCTCCATAGGCTCCTTTTGGCTCAGACATTCCTTATTTCTGAAGACCTAGACAGTTTTGAGGAGTGTTTTGGGAAATGGCTTCCACTAGAATTTGCCTGATGTTTTTCTCATGGTTAGGCTTAGGGCATGGGTTTGGGGAAGGAAGACCCACCGAGGTAAATTGCCCTTCTCATTCCCTCATATCAAGGGTGTAGCCTATCACCGTGACTTACTGCTATTGATGTTGACCTCGGTCACCCAGCTGAGGTCGTGTTTATTAGATTTTTCCATCATCAAGCCACTCTTCTCCCTGCTTTCTACAGTGGACTCTTTGGAAAGAAATCACTTAAGAAGCGGGTCATTCTGCTCTACCTCCGTGAACCTGAAATATCTACGTAAATTATTTGGAATTCTTCTGTATAGGATATTTGCATGATCTTTCCCATTTATTTATTCAATCATTCACAGCAGTATGGACACATGGATATTTATTTTATACTTTGGGTTTTAATCCAATACCATTTTATTTTATTGCTGAAATTGTCCCAGCGTTGGCCACTGGGAGCCCTTGCACTCAGCCGCACTCCTTTACTTTCTGGCACTAGAAGATGCTCCGGGATCATCGTGCATATTTCCTGCCCCAGTCCTAGAATCAGCCATTTTCCCAAGGAGTCCTGGTTCCTTTTCCTACAGAACGGTATTAGAAACCAAGTCCGAGCGCTAGGTGCACTCACTGCTAGTGTGGAGCCTGTTTTGTTTTGAGTTTTGTTCTGTTTCATCTGTCCTGGTTTTCCCTTAGGATCTCCCTTTCCAGTGTCCATAACTATTCTCTCTTCCCTCATTAGATTGATTGCTCTCACCATTTCCTCTGAATTCTGGGAAATATCTCAAGTTTGTCCTTCATACTATTGATCTTCATTTTTCTTGGCATGAACTCTGCTCTCTAATACCTCCAATGCAGGTTTTAATTCTGCTATTTGGTATTTAGTTTTCTCCCTTGTCCTCTGAACATCCTTCTCTATCTTATCCCACAGTAAACCAGAGATTTGCTTTTTCTCCGAGCTTTCCAGAAGTTACTTTACTCTATTCCTGAGTATTCCTTTACTCAGTACTCTCTATTCCTTTACTCTATTCTATCCTTGCGTTCTCTGTTGGCTTTGTCTGTCCAGACTTGGTATTTTATTTACACACACTCAAACTAATTTGATTCTGGGTGATGGGGAACAAAACAGTGAACACAACAGACAGAAACTGTTGCCTCCTAGAGCTTATGTTCCAGCGGGAGGAGACAGATGATAAAACGACTAGGCAAAATGAATGGTAGGTCAGATGTTGTGATGGGTTGAATTGTGGCCCCCAAAGATACGTTGAATCCCCAATACCTTGGAACGTGACCTTCTCTGCAGATGTAATTAGTTAAGATGAGGTCATGCTGGAGTAGGGTAGACGTGTAATCCAACACGACTAATGTCCTAATAAGAAGACTATGTGAAAGGAAAGGGGAACATGCCATATGAAGCAGGGACTGCAGCCAACGCAGCTTCAGGACAGGGGGCACCAAGGCTTGCTGGCAATACCAGAAGCGAAGAGAAAGGCACGGGATGGCCCCACGACCTTCTAGACAGCATGGCCTTGCCGACACCTTGACCTTGACCTTCCAGCCTCCGGAATGTGGGAGAATACATTTCTGTTTGCTTTAAGCCACCTAGTTTGTGGTACTTTGTTACAGCAGCCCTTGGAAACGAATACAGGCGTCTGTCAGTGAAATGGAGAAAATCAACAGAAAGTAGACAAGGATTTAACTTCTAAATGAAGCATGCAGGGAAGGCCTCTGGAAAAAGCGAACAACTGGGCAAAGACGAGAAGAAGGCTGGAGAAGGAGTCATGCAGGTCTGTGGGGGAAGAGCGCTTCCCCCAGAAGGACTCCTTTGCCAACAGACAGACTGGGCTCTGCACCCCTCCCTCCCCCAGCTTATGTGATGTTGTCATTCTTTCTGGCAGCAGCTGTGCGGGGCGGTGGAGAGACCTGGGCCGCCTAGTCGTCCAGACCCAGGCTTCAATCCAACCCACCGCTTTCCAGCTGGGCGACTCGGGGCGATCCTTAACCTCTTTGAGCCTCATGTTCCTCATCTGAGATACCAGGATGCAAAAACTCTCTGTCCTAGGGCTCTGGGGAGGGCCGAATGAGCCAGCGGAGGTCAAGGGCTCTGCATTGGCACCTGGCTCTCCGCCAGGGCCCCGGACAGGTGGGCTGCTATTTCCATCATCGGTAATGTCACTCCTACCTCTGGTGGAGCTGGTTGGTCAACGAGCAGAGCACCCAGTTCCTTCCCTAATTTCTCTGCAGACTTTCAACTAGTGCCTCTGCTCTACACACAAAGACTCTTTAAACTTTAAAGCCCAAAGAACTCTGCTGGGCCTCTGAGGCACAGGAAGCTATTTCAAGTGCCCACCCTGGGGAGACGCTGCCCTGTGTGGCAGAACATCATCACAGCATCAGGCCCAGCCGGCTGTTCCCTGCCGAGCAGGCACTGTACCACTCTGGGTCCTCCAGACCCCACAACCCGACTGGACCCTCAGACCACACAGCCTGTGGGTGAACAGCGTGGGCAGATCCCGCCCCAGCCACCTGGCTGCCAGCAGGCCCTCCCAAGCTACTGTTTCCTCATCTGAAGCAGCTTGAAGGGCTGCAATGTCACACACAGGCATAGTGTCTGCTTCCCTCGTTCCCTGTCTCTGGGCCTCAGTCTTCCCATCTGTGAACTGGGGGCTTTGGAAGACAAGAGCTTGAAACTGCCACCTGCTCTGACTGGTGTAACCTGGGACCTGCCCAAGATGGAAGGGGACATGTTAGCAGTTGGCATCTGCGGTCTCCAAGCCAGCAGCCCTAAATGTGGGCATGAGGGAGTGGAGGAGAGGGAAAGAGGAAGGTGACAGCTCTAACTCTGTGTGCACCTGCTTATAAACCCCCAGCACCCTCGTTGCCCCCTGGATAAAAGACCAAACTCAACTCGGCATTCAAGTCTTGCGGAACCTGGCTCCCACCGCCTTCCAGCTCCAGTACTCCAGCCTCTGTGGAATCCCTGCTGATCCTTGCTGAGTGGTGAGCATGGTCGCCCTGACCTCTGATCTTCACTCCTCCTTCCCTGCTGGGCTCCTGCAGGTCCCCATCCCATTCATCCATTTGCAAGGTGCAGACGCTGTCCCTTCTCTGGAGCCTTGTCTGAACCCTCTCCCCAGGCGGGATGAGTCACTTCCTCCCTCTGTTCCTAGGCCCCTCTGTTCCTGTTCCCCAGAGAGGTAACTGGCTTCCTCCCCAGCTGTGAGCAACCTGAGGCCTGATGGTGTCTGTGAGACCCGGAGGGGGTCTGGCACAAACCAGGTATTTGAGGGAGCTTGCGGGATGAGGAGACAAATGGCAGACAGAGACCCCTGACAGCCGGGCAAACTTCTAGTCGGCCCTCTCTGTTCCTGGAGTGAGTGTCGTAAGAGGGGTCAGAAACCTAGGCATTCAGTCCGAACAAACTGTACTTCCTTGCTGTGGCTTCGGGCAAGACACTCCCTCTCTCTCAGCCTCTCTGCAATGAAGAAGGTAATAACTCACGCCCTGCTTACCTCTTAGTCTCGATTGAGAGACACAAAATCACCCAGTAAGCTCTCCAGGACTATGTACCTAGCAATCAGACCTTTGGCCACTGCTGGACAAGCATGGGGGCAGCCAAGGGGAGCCAGCTCCTGGGGCCTCTCCCCATGTGTGAAATGCCAGGATGAAATGAAACAGCCAGAACCCAAGACACTTTCATAGTCAGGGATGTGGGGAAGCCTGGAGCAAGGCATCGGTCTGTCCCCCCGGCCGTGGCCAGCTGCACTCACCTTAAGCTTTTTGACACTGGTGCAGGGATCATTGGAGAAGCTCTCGGTGTCCGAAATCTCAATGTCCTCACCATACAGAACCCCAGTTAGGTCATTCCTCACCTGTTAGCAAAGAGAAAGCAGAGGGTGGGTGTGCTGGCAGCCACAGGAAGAGTCTGTTCGGAGGCGTCGTCCTGGGGAAGCAGCTTAACTGGGGTGGTTTTCTCCACCAACAATGCAAAAGGAGTTATTTTTTTCCCTTCATTATAAACTAGAGGGCCCTGTGAGACCTTGGGGATCCAGCCTGCAAGGGACACACTGGCACAAGGATGCTAGACTGGGAAGGGGCTAGCTAAGGTGGTGCAGAGATTTCCTGGGAGAGAGTCAAGATGAGCGTCCGAATCTCTGGGCTTTCCTGCTGGTGTTTCTCTGTCTCATCACACTGTCACCAAATCAGACTATTCACATATATCTTTATTTATATTCTGCATTATTTACTTGCAATATCATTTCACTTCTAGGGTGAAGAAACAGCAAGACACTCAGTGCGGAATAAAGAGCAAGGGGGTATGGAACCAGCCTGTGCTGTTACATATAACTACCTATCTGTTGACACAGGATGGCCAACATGGATATGCTTAGAAAGCAGAGATCTGCAAACTCCAGGATTCACTGGGTCCAGCCAGTGTGTGAAGCAGTATGTATGGAAGGATATTAGGGAGTGGTGGGGACAGTGGCAAACTGGAGACCGGGATGTCCCATCTAAGATGGCAGTTGCTCCCATCATGCTGTGCCCCAGAATGCCAGACCGAGTCACTAGACTTTCTGATTTCAGAGGGAGAATTCAGAAATCTAGACTTTTTAAAATATAAGATCGTTCCATATTTTAAAACGTTGATACAATTTTGAAATATTAAAAAACAAAAACAAAGTGAGGACTGAACCACAGAAATCTGAAGTTTGTATCTGGCCCGTGGCCACGGCTGAGCACCGTCTGACATAAAGAGTGGAAACAGGACTGTGTGTTTCAGTAAATACTACCAAGTGCGGGTTGGGGGATCCAGGTTCTAGGTCTGTCACTGATGTGCTTGTGACCGCCGCATCTCTGTGTGACCCTCCCTGTCTCAGGGCTTCAGTTTCCTCTTCCTTAAGAGAAGATGATCCTTACAAGCACTTCTTGTTCACACCCATTAGGATGGCTATTAGCAAAACACAGGAGACAGCGAGCATTGGTGAAAATGTAGAGACACGGAGTGCCTAAAATGGTACAGCCACTGTGGAAAACGGTATGGCAGTCCCTCAAAAAGCAAACACAGATGACTACACGATCCAGCATTCGACTTCTGGGTACATTCTCAAAAGAACTGAAAACAGAGTCTTAAAGATATATCTGTACATCAGCATTCTTCACAAAAGCCAAGCGATGAAAGAAACCCAAGGGTCCATCAATGGATGAAGGGATAAACAAAGGGATAAAGATGTGGTGTATACATGTAGTGGAACATCACCCAGCCTTAGAAAGGAATGAAGAGCTGGGGGGGGCTCCTGGGGGGCTCAGCTGGTTAAGGGTCTGACTTCAGCTCAGGTCATGACCTCGCGGTTTATGAGTTTGAGTCCCACGTCGGGCTCTGTGCTGGCAGCTCAGAGCCTGGAGCCTGCTTGGGATTCTGTGTCTCCCCCTCTCTCTGCCCCTCCCCTGCTCACATATTCTCTCTCTCTCTCTCAAAAATAAGCAAACATTAAAAAAAAAAAAAAAAGATGAATGATCATGTCCAGGCTTTTAAGGCAAGGCATCGAGGCAGCCAGTGGCTTGGGGTATCTATCTGTGAATAAGAATGTGCATGAAAGCTGTGTTTAATTATGGCCAATCAACTATGTTTTAGGCAGTCAGAACTCAAAACAAACAAAACGAAAACACCCTAGAGGTCATCTCATTCTGCCCCTAATTTCACAAATGAGGAAACTGAAGTGTCGCTCCCAGCCCTGTGCTCTCCACATGCTCCCAGGCTGGCTCTTCTGGAGCCTGCCAGCTGTGGACAGTTCTGGAAGCCTGATGAGCCAGAACAGGTCAGAACAGATGGTGGTGCGATCAGCCACCATAATTTTAGCACCAAGAAGTCTGAGCTCAGCTCAAGTATTTATTCTAATGGACCCTTTTAGAGAAAGCAAATGGAGGAAATCAGTAATAAATGGTATTTTTTAAGTAACCAAAGCATGGAAACGAAATAATATCATTGATGTAACTCATAAGGAAAAAAGATCCACACCCTCATGTGTGGGTAGGAGGACCATTCAGTTCACTGGTCAAAGATGTACTACATAAATTTGTAAACGCTTATTTTTCCTTCTGGAACTGCAGGTATCTCTTGTTTAATGGGGCCAATGTCTTTTTGCAGCTTGCTATAAACTGCATTTCTACACAGCGGGTCCTATTTTTCATTCATCTCCATTATAAAAGCAGAAAATATGTTCTTCTGGGAAAAGAATAGCTCTTAATTTCCAAGAAAATAACACACACACACACACACACACACACACACACACACAGTCCAGTATAGTTGGGGTCCCACTGGGGGCCTCATTTGCATGGATGGGTGTGGATAGGACAGAGAGGAAGGCTGTCCCATTACCTGGAAGGAAGGGCCAGGACTGCCAGGGGCATGAGCAGGGCCATGAGAAGAACAATCAGGAGGGGTCGAGTCTAAGCTGGAGCCTTGGGGCCAGCCCACAGGGCAGAGGTCACCTAAAGGGAGAACTCTCTCTGCTTCTGGAGCAGTGGATATGAGCTCAGGCTACCAAAGGAGTTCCAAGGACACACAGGAAAACCAGTGGGTCAGAGCCCCAGGACTAAAAAGTCTAAGCTAGGCGTGGAGGCAACAGCTGCTGATTTCCCTCCCCAGCCTCAAGAACTGGTACAGACTGTGAATATGAAGTTGTGCCAGAAAGCATATCCCTAAAGCAGTGGTTCTCAAAATGTGGCCCCTGGACAGTAACACCAGCATCACCTGGGAATGTGTTAGAAATGTAAATTCTCAGGCCCCACCCCAGACCTACTGGATCAGAAGCTGTGTCCAGCAATCTGTGTTTACCCAGCCCTCCAGGCAATTCTGATGAATGCTCAAATTTGAAAACCACTGTCCTAAAGGAAGCAGGGTAAGTTTTACAACACTCATTGATCATAGTGGGAGAAACGTTTCCAATGGCTTAGATATTTCCCTCTTGATTAGAAGACCAGAATGTGTTAACTGAGGAAGGCAACTGCCAAGAGAGTGAGCGGGACTGGGAGCCACATTTAGAAGGCCATCATGTCTAGAATGAAGGACGTGGCAGTTGCCCTCTGTTCTGTCCCTCTGTCCATGTCAGTCCACACCTCAAATGCTGGGCTCAGTTCTGGTCGCCTTTATGAGGGATAAGGACAAAGTGGTTCAGGCTCAATGGAGAGGGGCATGGCTAGGAACCTTCAGGGAGGCCATAGACCCAGGGGGCTGGGGAGGGTACAGGTTACAAGGGATGACAACAATGTCTCCTAAGGGATCCCATGCAGCCTCAGGAATCCAAGATCCAAATCCAAGAATTTTAACATTTAAACTCAGACTTTAAGCTCTAGGATAGTCCATCTTGAAAGAAGTCAAGAGGTAGGCAGAATCAGTGGCTCTGGGGAAAAGCCCAGAGCCGTGGGGACAGTCCCGCTCAGGGTGTGTATGGAGAAAACCCCATCAGGTCAGATCAGCCGTCTGAACAGCAGGCCCAGTAGGTATACACGCAGTCCCCCTCCCAGCTGGGTCATGGGGCCGTGGGGGAAGGGGTGACAGGGACTCGTCACTCCAATAAAGCCATCGCAGTGGCCTCGCTCCTCCAACTGACTGAGTGCTTCGGGGACATAGCCAGTCTTTATCCCTCTTGCGAGATGCAGGGGGAGAAGCAGACAGGTTGGAGGAAAAGAAGACCAGAGGAATAGGTATGTCAGGTGGCTAGAGATCTTCTTAGATCTCAGGCTCTCCATCCGGGCTCCTGCTGCATTTCTGGGGCTGGAGCTACAGCCGATGGCAGTTACTGCCTGGCCTATGGGCTTAGGTCTCTTTCTGGACAGCTACCTAGCACTCTGATTATTCTAGATTAGGGCTCTGCTTGTTCTTGCCAGTCTCTCATTTATTTTCCCATTCATTCATTCATTCATTCATGATATTGACATCTCTTTATTCCATGCACCATGTGAGTTAGTACTAGGGCTCTGATAGTGAGCAAAACCATTCACAGTCCTGGGCCTCTATCTAGTGGAGGTGGGAAACATTAATCAGATGATCACCCTGGTCCCTACCAAGACAAGGGCTCTCATGCTCTGGGAGAAGCTGTAACGGTGGAGTTGGACCCAGGCAGGAGGTTAGGCAGGAGAAGGCTTCCAGGCTGAGCAGCAGTACATGCAAAAGTCCCATGGTGGAAGAGAGCAGTGAAAAGCCAGAAGAGCCAGGCTGGGCTACAGCAGAGCATGGGCTAGGGAGGGGGGAAGGCCGTGGGCATGAAATGAGGAATAGGCCATGAGGGCCTTATAATTTACATCAAGGATGCTGGTCTTGAGCCTAAGCACAGTGAGAAGCCGTTACAAGGTTTCGAGGATGGGTGACATGACCAGAACCGTGATTTAGGCTGCCGTGGGGCCAGTGAGGGGCAGAGGCAGTTGGGGAAGAGGAAGGTCAGTGAGACAGCTCCAGCAACCATCCAGGTGAGAGATTCTGGAAGGCTGGAGGTAGAGACACTGGTGGAGGTGAAGTGACCCACTTAGGGGTACACCTGGGGCAACTAATCATCTGTATCAGTCATCTATTGCTGTGTAACAAATTATCCCAAAGCTCGGTGGTTTTAAACAAGACACATTTATTATCTCACACAGTTGCCATGGGCCAGGAATGCAGGAGCACCTTAGCTGGGTGGTTCTGGCTCAGGGTCTTCCATGAGGCTGTAGTCAAGGTATTGGGGCTGCAGTCACCTGAAGACTCTGGACTGCGTATTAGAACTACCTGGGGAGTCTTTAAAAATACTGGTACCCTGGCTACATCCTAAACCAGTTAGAATCTCTGGACTAGCACCCAGGCATCAGCATTTTTAGATGCCTCCAGGCGGTTCCAACATGCAGCTAAAGATGGAAACTGCACACTTTAGGGGGAAAAGCAACAGAACTGTCAGGCTCACAGCTGAGTTGCCCCCCTGCCTGAAAGCCCCCCATGTCACTGTCCCCACTTACTCCAGGTCCAGGGCACCATCTTCCTTCCCACACCCCTCTCCTGCCCTCCCCTGCCCCGTCCCATAGTTATGTCTCATTTTACACCCCCAGATCCTTCTATTCCTGGTCCCCAGCGCCACGAGCAGGTCCTGACCATGTCAGAAGCAAGAACGGACAGAAGGAAAGGGGGGACAACGCATAAGAGAGAAACAGTAAGTAAAGGCAGAAGAGGAAAGCATCGTATTGTGATAACTGTAAGTTACCACATTCTGACCACATGTCCCAGGCAGTGAAGACTTTGATGGAGGATGTGAAACGCAAAGTGGACGCCATGGAGAGCATCAGAGACTCTAGGACACTCGGCTTCTGTGGCCAGTAGTACCCTGGCTGCCTTCCCTAACGAGGCTGCTGCACCAGCTGAGGAATCATCTAGAAAGGCAGAGATCCAGGTAAAGATGGGGAGAACCAGATCTGCGCCACAGGCACTTTACAACTCTTTGAAAATTCTAATTAGGTTACAAAATGAACTTGAGAGCAAAGCGAGTTCCCAGCTCTCCTATGGAACTGGAGGTAACCTACTTTGTCATTCAAATGCACTCGCTATATATAGCCCTGGATTGTGCCAAAATGTCACTCCTCTTACCTGACTAAAGTGTATAATTATAGATTTACTTCTATTCATTCATGAAATGTGTCTTCATTTGATTAAACAGTTCATTCAAGTAAAATCCATTAAAATATGGAACATGTTAAAATGTGGCTCGTTAGAGGCAGAGGGCACCGCTGTAGTTAAGATGCTAATTAGGATAAACAGGCATTTGAAACACTCAAATCTTTGAATAATTCAGGTCACTTTTACTGGGCCTGGAGCTCCCCAGAAACCGCCATTAATTTAAGCTAATTAAAAAATTAGCCCAGAGACTAGAAGACGAAGGCAGGAAGTGATGGCTGGGTTCAAACTCTGAAGGGCTCTCGTGTGGAAGAGAGGGAGCCTGGTTCTGGGCACCCCCACGGCAGAGGAGGGGACCAACAGGTAAGTGGTTCAAGAAAAGAAACTTTAGCCCAAGGCCAAAAAAACTTCCTAATAATGGAGAAGGCTGCTTTGGTAGATAGTGAGCTCCCCATCATCAGACGTGTGCAAGGAGAAACTGGTTGGGAAACCAGAGAAGGGAGTTTTCTCTCACCACCAGTGCATGTGGTTCTAAGAAAACAAGTGTTTCAAAACTCCACCTACCCCTACCCTGACTTTTTAAATTTTACAGTTGCCGAAGTAGCCCTCTGCAGCTCTGAAGTTTCTCAAAGACTTGGGGCATACACTTAAGTTCCCATAGAAATTCATACATGTGGTTGTATTTCCACTTTTCCAAACTTGTGAACATTCATTGAGGAAAGTGTTCCTTTTAAATTATTTTTTTAAGTTTATTTATTTGTTTTTGACAGAGAGAGAGAGAGAGAGAGAGAGAGAGAGAGAGAGAGAGAATCCCAAGCAGACTCTGTGCTATCAGCAACTTGGGGCTCAATCTCATGAACCATGATATTATGACCTGAGGCAAAATCAAGAGTTGGATGCCTAACCAACTGAGCCACCCAGGCACCCCGAAAGAGTTCCTTTTAAAAATTAAAAAAAAATTTTTTTTAATGTTTTTATTTATTTTTGAGGCAGAGAGACAGAGCAGGAGCAGGGGAGGGGCAGAGAGAGAGGGAGTCACAGAATCTGAAGCAGGCTCCAGGCTCTGAGCTGTCAGCACAGAGCCCGAGGCAGGGCTCGAACCCACGGACTGTGAGATCATGACCTGAGCTGAAGTCAGATGCTTAACCAACTGAACCACCCAGGCGCCCCCCGAAAGAGTTCCTTTTAAAAAAACACAGTCATCTAGCTTTCAGATTTCTAGAAATATAAACTCTTAATAAGCTATAACCAGAGTTGAATACAAGTGAAATTTTTTTCACAAGGGCAAGTACACAAGTAAACATGTATTAGCTCTACTGCACACATGTGGCACTTGCACAGGGTAATACCTGGGGGTATATGCACAGCTGTGTCCATGTGAAAACCACATGTGTGTGGGACACCTGCGTGTTCACACTGCAGAGCCAGTGTGACCCCCAAATAGGTATGCCCAAGTCCTAAACAGCAGAATCTGTGAATGTGACCTTATTTGGAAAAAGCATCTTTGCAGATGTAATTAACTTAAGCATCTTGAGATGAGATCATCCTGGACTACCTGGGCGGGCCCTGAATCACGTGGTAAGTGTCCTTCTAACAGAAAGGCGGAGGAAGATTCGGGACACACAGATATGAGGGAGAAGGCATCTGAAGGCAGAGGCAGATGCTGGAATGATTTGGCCACAGGCTGAGGAACACCTGGAGCCGCCAGAGGCTGGAAAAGGCCAGGAAGGACCCTCCCAGGGAGCATTTAGCGGGAGCAGGGCCCTGGTGACACCTTGATTTTAGACCCTTGGCTCCAGAACTATGAGAGAAGGAATTTCTGTTGCTTTAAGCCACCCTGTTTCTGATGATTTGTTGTGGCAGCCACAGAAACAAATACACCTGGGGCCTCTTAGGACCCGGCCTTTGCGGGTCCAAACCATGATCCCATACAGCCGCTGGGCTCCCTGTCCTGCCTACGCCTCACATCACAGGTAAGGTTTCCCTCTACTCAACAGCCACTTGTCTGTCCCCAGGAAATAAGTCTTTCTCACTTTCTCAGAGTTACCAAGAGCAGGAAAACAAGAGAAGGACCAGAAGCTGCCGTGTCATGAGATGCAGAGGCCCAGGTGAGGCCATCCGCCCCATGGGCCCCAGTGGAAGGCTCAGCAGTCCAGGCTGCTGACTTTGAGCTGGCTCGCAGAGAGCTGACCATGAGAACTGGGGCTGTCACGTCCGCCTCCTCAACTAACAGGGCAGCCCCGCGAGGGAAGGGCTTTGTTTTCTTTTCCAGGGTCCAGTGTGGTGCCCGCATGCAGAAACCGAGGCAGACGAGAGGATGAAGGGGTGCACACAGGAGGCACTGTGTCTGTCCAGCCTTAGAGGCAGAGGGTCAGCACTCCGAGCTCCTTTGAACTTTTATTTTAAAGTTCATTCTGAGAACATTTGAGACGGTCTTACAGGGATGAGCCAAATGCCCAGTGGTTGGCCTGGATGCCTCAGCCTGAAAACAGGAACTGGCCCCAGGACAGTGCTGTGATGCCCTCAGGCCACACTTGGTGGCCTGAGGGCAGGTAGAGTTCCCTGGGGGCAAGTTCTCTGCTTTCCTCACTATGGCTCAGGGTGTGGGGACCTGTGACCTGAACCTGCCTAACCACTCACATCCAAACCTGCTGGGTGACGTCTGGTCAGCCCACATGGCAGCTGGGAACAGGGACTCCAGCTGGCACGGCTGACCAGTGACAGGCTCCTGGGCCCAAGATGTGCCCAGGACATCTCCTTCCTGCCTTGGAGACACCACCACCATCACTCTGTCACAGCAGTCCTTCAGAGGGAGGGGGAAGAGCCTGCAGGCCATTGTCCTCTGCCCGGTGCCCCACGAGCTCCCCAGGGGCCCACCTTCCAGAACCACACCTTGTAGGGCGGGGGCGGGGGGGGGGGGCACACCCTAGACCAACCTGCACACGGGTAGGACAGCTGATGCAAGGGAACTAGGATCCTCCGGCTCTCAAGTCCCCATCCAGCCTTGCACAGTTTTAGAAATTCCAAAGAAGCTTAAGTGATACACAGAATAAGAGCCCCTCCCAAAAGATGCACACATCCTCATTCCTGGAATCCTTTACTTTACATGGCAAAGGGCACTTTGCAGATGGGATTAAGTGATGGGTCTTGAAATAGGGAGATCACTTAAGATCATCTAGGTGGGTCCAGGGTAATCACAGGGGTCTTTATAAGGGAAAGTAGGCAGTTACAGAAGGAGACATGGCAACAGAAGCAGGGGTCTGAGAGAGATGGTCTGATGAAACCGCACTGCTGGCTTTGAAGGTGGAGGATGGGGCCACAAGCCAAGGAGTGAAAGTGGCCTCTAGCAGCTGGAAAAGGCAAGGGAGCGGACCCTCCCCCAGAGCCTCCAGAAGCAACCAGTATGGCTCACACCTTGATTTTGAACTTCTGAGCTTTTTTTTTTTTTTTTAGTTTATTTATTTTTGAGAGAGAGACAGGGAGAGTGAGCAGGGGAGGTGAAGAGAGAGAGAGGGGAAAGAGAGAGAATCCCAAGCAGGCTCTGCACTGTCAGCACAGAGCCTGATGCGGCGCTCAAACTCACAAACCATGAGATGGTGACATGAGCCGAAACCAATAGTCGGATGCTTAACCGACTGAGCCACCCAGGCGCCCCTGAACTTCTGAGCTTTGTTACCATAACATAACAAATTGTGGTGATTTGTTCCAGTAGAACAGGAAACGCATACGATCAGCTCTGAATTTAAAATTCCACACATCCTCAAACACCTCCTCCTACGGGATGCCTTCCCTCATTCCCAAGCTAGTGGTGACCCCTCCTCTAAACTGCATGGTGCTGTGCAGACCACTCTCTCTAGCTAACCAGAAACTGCCCCGAGAGTCCACACACCCTCCATCTGGGTCCCTCGGGGCCCAGCTCCAGGCTGCCTGAGGATGTGGGACCAGGCCCAAGTCCCCCTCTTGGATCTGCACAAACCCCAGGGCCAGCTGTCTTCCCTTGGACTGCTGCTTCTGCTGCAATGCTAGCCCCGAGAAGTCAGGCTACGCTGAGCTATGGGGGGAATGAAATCAGCCGTCAGAGCCTGGCAGCCTTCCTGTGACAAAGCACCCACTGCTTTAACTGCAGCAGGCTTGTGGGACCAGGCCACTAGTTAGAGAATTACTTGGATATTACTAAAACAGGGATATCCCAGTTAAGACGTGGGATATTAGACAAACCGTACCTGAGAGCACTAGGGGAAGCGGAAGGCACATTCGCTCCCTGACGTTCAGAGCCCCTCCCCTGCTCCTTGGCACCCCAGGAACCAAAGAGGGGACAGGAGGGGGTTTGCAGGGACAGAAAGTCCTGCCTGCACATCCTGAGAAGCTGTCACTGAGACTAGGGGGCCAGCGTGGCACCGGGGCCCCAGGGGAATGGCCAGGGCCAGTGTGGGAAGCCACCAGGAAGTGGCTTTCGGCTCCCTCAGAGGAGAACTTTCTAACAAGGATAGAAGGAACTTCCGGCGGGAGAGTGAGCTTCCCCTTGCTGCTGGTATGCAAGCAGAGGTGGGGTTGCTATAGGAGATAGTCAGGCCTCAGATGGAGGGGTGGGCGGGAGGGCTAGAACCCTGAGGAATGTCTCAGATTCTTGAGCCTCTACTCCAGTTACGAGGACCGTGTTGGGGCCTCTCCAGGTATCCATGAGGGACACAAAGCAAGCAATCAAGACGTTTGGGAGAGAGGAGAAGTCAGAGCTGGGCACATCCAAGGGGTGGGACATCGAGATCAGAAGGTGACAACAAGGAGGACGTGGCACACGTCTGAGATGTACTTCACCTTCTGGCCCCAAGGTCACTGCAAAGGGAGCCTCTGTCCAGCAGGCAGAGCTGGCCCATCACCCTCAAGCCCACTCCCCCACAACTCTCACACATTAACCCAGCAGTCCTCACTGGACAGCAGGGAAAACTAAGGTCTGGAGAGGGGTAGGGGCTTGCCTATCACACGGCCATCTAGGGACAGAGTTGGATTCAGACCCAATTTCCTGCCTTCCAGATAGATGCTGCCCAAAGCCGTGTCTTTAACAGCAGCAACAGAACAGTAACCCCACAGAGAGCCACCAGCTGCCGCCCTTCCAGGTCCCTTTCCCCTGCGAGACGACAGCTGCTTGAGGGCAGTGCCCAGCCGAGTTCCTTGAGTTCCAGCCCGTAGCATGGGGCTCAGCCCAGAGCAGCTGCCAGAACTAGAAATCTCCCTGACCTGACATCAACCACAGTCGGGTCTGGAGTTTTTAAGAGCAGTGGCTCCAAGCCTGCTTGTGCACGGCACGTCTCTTCGGCAGCTTTGTAGAAATACAGATTCCCGGGCCCTGCCCAAGAGATTCTAACTCTGGTGTGAGAGGAGGGGAGGGAGACAGGAATGTGCTTGTATAAAGCACCCTGGGGTCTTCATTACACATTTGGGGACTACTGGCCAAGGGATGCCCTTTCAGCTGTCCTCGTCTTACCGGCCTGCTAGTCTAGACTCCTTCGTTCCCAAGGGTCCTATAACTATGTGCTGCCAGAACCTTCCATTCTCTCGGCTGCTGGGAGGGTTGGCTACTGACAGCTCGCAGCTATGTGTCTCTCGGGGATCGGCCTGTGACTAAAAGGGGCAGCCTTGTCCAAGATCACACCCCTGCCCAGGGCAGCCCACACCAGTGACCGGCCCGCCTTCATGCCTGACTGGGGACATCTCTGAAGGGCCATCTTAGCTGCAGAGCTCTCCCTGGGCTCCACCCAGGCCTCTGTTACAATGGCATTTTGTGTCAACTTCACTGTCCACTGCTCTCCTTCCTGTGGGTGCTCCCCGGGAAACCTCCTGAAGGTCTTGAGTCCCTTTCCTGGGGAACCTGACCCTGGCTGGGCTCACCCAAACCAGCGCTTTGTCCCCAGTTCTTGGATGACCAGCCTGTGCCGAGAGCTCACGGCAGCTGGAGAAATGCAGTTCTCCATTTCTTTGGGGTTCTCCTGCGGTAGGACCCTCGTGCTGGCTCCGACCGCTTATGACCTTTGGATTCACATGGCAAAGTGACTTCTACACTCCACTGGAAGTCTGACAAAAGGAGGGGAGTGACACAACTACGCATATTCCCAACACACCGATCCCACTAGTGTAGCTGCTTGAGTTGGCTGCCTGCACCCACCCCCTCAAGCCGGTCTCTGCTACTCTGTTTCTGGAATCTGACTTCTGTGGATATGTCACTTAAGCCCCCATGTCCTCTGACTTCCAGATGGGCTCAGCCAATGGGAGGCCCCAGCGGAAGTGGGAGGGGGGATGAGAGAACTCGAGGTATCTCTCCCCACCGGCCCCCGGGAAGCGGCCCCTTCTCCTGCCCCCTCTCCTTTGTCCTCCGGGGCACATGGGGGTCATGAGGCTCTGGTGCTGTGTTAGCACTGGTTACTTCCTCTAAAGGAAACTTTCTTCACCTCAACCCTCTGATTATGCCATCTGTTTCCTGCTAGGCCCTTCACTGATACAACAGGTCTTTTACGTAGAAGTCTAGAAGTCGTTGGTATCGACAATTTTGTATCCTGATTTTTTTCACCTCACATTTTATCATATACCCTTATAATTCATTTTTAC
Organism: Neofelis nebulosa; assembly: GCF_028018385.1. Classification (NCBI taxonomy): domain Eukaryota; kingdom Metazoa; phylum Chordata; class Mammalia; order Carnivora; family Felidae; genus Neofelis; species Neofelis nebulosa. The sequence continues at coordinate 33,934,502 of NC_080793.1, read as the reverse complement.
CACCAAGCACATGCACTAATCACTTTAAGTTCTTGCCCTCTGCCGTCTTCTGTCAAAGGCCTGCTTGCAGTTTAAGCCGCACTGCAAATGGCCCTTCCTCCACGAAGTCCTTCTGGGTTTTCCAACGAGCTGCTCCAGAATGTTCCTCCCTCCCAGGTCCATGCGTTCCTGCGCTACTCTGGAAGAACTGGAAATTCTTTGGGTCATCCACACCCCCACAACAGCACACAGCACGAGGTCTCCTTTGACCTAGTGGAGGTGGCCAGGGGAGAAGGTCAGCCTCACGGGCCGATGGAAAGGAGCTAGGATCAACAGCTCCTCCAAGGTCAGGAAAGACAGTCTGCCCTTGCCCTGGCCCAGAGCCCGGGGAGCCAGCCCCAGCCTGTAGAGGTGCTGAGTGTGTGTCCTGGGAGGGAGCTGGTGGGTCAGGTGAGCCGACTGTGTCCTGGGATGGACGCTGCATTAAAGTGCTGAGCAGGCCAACAGCCTGGGAGTGGGGCCTGAAGCTGTGCTAAGCTAAGCGGTTTTATAATGTGTCTTCCTAGAAGCAGTATCCAGAGACTCTGGGGAACAGGTATTCACTCTGCACTGTGCAAGGGGAATTTTCCAAAGGGGACCAGAATCCGGAGGCACTGTGGTTATAGCTATTGTCATGGCCTATTATCCTGTCCATCTGCCCCTGGGCTGAGAGGTCCGAGAGAGCCTGAGGCCCTGAGTGCCTGTCAGGTCCCAGCACAATGGCCTGGCTCAGTCAACACTGGCTGAATGAGACCAACAGTGTCCTGTCCCCATTTATCTACCAGAGGTGAGCGTCACTTTCGCCTGCTTCCCGGCGTTCCAAGGAGGGGAAACATCTGTGTTTCATATGTATCAGAAGGTATCAGAAAAGATGAAGCGTTCTTAGACAAAAATGCCAGAATGTTCCAGAAAGGAAGCCACAGAGAAAAAGTGGAGACTGCTGAACATCTGGGTTAGTGAGAAAGGTAACAGTGATAGCTCACGTTTACTGAGCGTCCCAACTATGCAGGGCCCCCAACACGTCACCTTAACTCCTCTTGACCACTGGGTATAAGCTCAGAAGGTATAATTCTGACCAGTTTACGGGTAAGTAAAATGAGATTCAGAGATGTTGAGTCACTTGCCCAGGGTCACACACCTAGGAAGTAGCGAACCAGGTATTTAACTTTTCAGGTCTCTTTCCACATCCCATGCTGTAAACCGGGGCTGGGGAAACTTGATCTGTAAAAGGCCAGACAATAAGTACTGTAGGTTCTGCGGGCCACAAAGTCTCTGTCACAACTGCCCGACTCTGTTTTTACATTGCAAAAGCGACCCCGGACAATGTGCAAACGAATGGCTATGGCTGTGTTCCAATAAAACTTTATTTAGAAAAACAGCTGGATTTGGCCCATGGGCCCACAGGTGCAGACCCGCTGCTCTAAACCTACAAGAAGCCCGTGTTTCTATTTTCCCCTTTAGGGAGGAGGTTGGGAGAGAGGCAGGAGCACATGCAGTGTCAGGTGGCTCCAGACTGGAACGCGGGCTACGCCCCCACTGGCCGGGCCACTTCCAGGGGGCAAGGAGACTCTCGGCGAGCTTCTCTTATCTGTGAGAGGGGCATAACCACAACTATCTGGACACCGTTAGGAAGGTCAAGAGAAGCTAATGCGCGATCAGGTCCACCACAGCTGAGGTTCAGTGAATGGCTGTCATTATTAGAGGCAACAGAGTCAAGAAAGGGAGGCTGGAGCAAACATGAGGGGAGGCTGGAGAAGGGCAGAAAGGGCCGCTGGTGCCGCTGAGACTAACCTCCATGGGTGTGTATCCTCGTGAAGGCTGGCTTCGGGCTTTCTGCAGGAGATGTTATTCTGTGCCCCACGGAACCCCAAAGGGAATTCACAGGCACCGCGGTAGGAGGAATCTTCTTGCCATCCCCGGAAGGAGCAGATGTGTGGTGCTTGGTGACTTCCCATGAAGGGTAGGGAGGCAGCTGTTCACAGACTTGATATGGCAAATTGTGTGATGTGCTGTCTTCCTGGGGCGGGCAGCCAAGCAATGATGGGTGGGGGGGCTCTGCAACCCCTTCCCTCCCCGCCACCGGCTGCCCACGGCTGCTGATTCACGCGGGAGGGCCTGGGCGTGCCAGAAGGAGTCTGAAATGGCTCTCTAGTGAAACGCAAGGCTTTGGAAGGAGCCGGTGGACTTGGGGGCAGAGGGACGGTTTCTTCTCTGTTTCCACTTGAAGGTCATAACTTTGGCAGAGAAAGGAGGATGTGGGGAAATTCCATCAATACTGCTGAAAGCCAGGATGTGGCTTATGATGCCAGATGCCGAGCCCCTGGCAAGGAGCGGCGCTCACAGCCCCGAGACTGGCAGTACCACGTTTGACAGAATCCCTCATCTGATTGAGAGGATGCTCCCAACACCTGAGAGGCAGAGGAACAGTGCCCAGGAGAAACGACGGAGCCAGATGTGATGGGGCCCAGTATGTTTGAGACGCTTAGAGGGGACCACAGAAAATGAAATGCTCAGGAGTTGCCAGATATCTCTACGCCCAAGGACAAAGTATGGGTAACAATGTTAACTATGAAACTTTTGGGGAAGATGGTAGGTTTGGGCACAGATGTCCAACTCCCACCTAAGCTACCTCCTTCTGAAAGTGACAGAAAGGACCAAGGGAGTCTAAAAATAGGGGGGAATCTGCTTCAGCATTGGAGAATAGGAAAGAGTGCCATCAATATGCCACCAGCTTTGAGGAATTTCTGCTAGGTACAGTGCCAGTGGAACCAGATTGAAGGTTGACTCATAGTTTTCCTTCCTGAGAAAGGGAGGGTGGCCGCGCTCACAGGACCATCCTCATAGCCTCTGAGGATGAGTGAATGAGAGCGGAGGAGAGGCTGGGTCACAGGAGGGGTGCGGAGCCCACGCCGGGGAGCCCATCTCTCATGGCAGCCCTAGGGCCTTCTGGAGTGGCTGGGCCATTAGCTCCAAGAACCAACAAGCGAAGCCCATTCAAGCCCAGCTTCCCGATGATAGATAGGCCTGGGCATCTCCCACACATGGCAGGCAGGGGAACAAGGGACAGGCCAGGAGGAACAGCACACATCTGGAGCGGCAGTGCCAACAAACTAAAAAAGCAACGCCCACAGCACAGAATGTACTCCCCCCCATCCCCGCCCCCCACCGCCTCATCTCCAACCTCCACCCTCGGGCTGCTGGTCCCTGGCTGGTAATGTGAAATTTCACCCAGTCTTCCAGATTAATACCTGAGATAAGGAATCTGATAGCATCTACGTCAGACGATTAGGGGGCCCCAGGATAACTAACCCAGCTATAAGAAAATACCAGGTCCAGGGAAGACCTAAAATACACGTGGAGCCTATGAACACTTCCTGAAACAGAAAGGGAGCAAACAAAGAATGTTCACACAGGAAGAACATTGCCTCTAAAAGGATTTGCTCTGGGAACTAGAAGTAAATTGTGGCTGTCTTGTACTTCAAGGAGATCATTAAAACCTGGTCTCTCAGATGTAAGAAGTGGAATATGCAATAAAAAACAGATTAAAACTAAAAGAAAGCTGGCAGAGTTAAGAGAATAATGATGGGAAGTGAATAAGGTTATGAGAATTTTAAGAAACATTGGAAGCAGGAAAGAGCAGAACCTCACTGCAGAAAACCGATGGGTGCTGTTGCGGGGACAAAGGTGAGGTGTCCTCTCAGAACACAGAGAATAGGGACTGAGATAAAAATGACCAGAGAGAACAGAATAATATGGTAAACAAATGACAGAGACTCACTTGGGAATTACTAGTTTCTCTAAAAGTGATACCAGAACAAAACAGCAATAATTAAAGATATAATAGAAGAAAACTGCCATCTGAACACTCAATTCTTCAAATAAAAATGGTAATCGCATTTTAGACAAGACAAATCGCATTTTAGACAAGACAACACTTGACATGTGCTGTATTTTCTTTTTTGATTCCAAGGATTGGGAAAGAATCCTACAAGCATCCAGCATGTTTGGGGGGGGGAGGGTTGGAAGAAAAATTAAGACTTGTCTACAAAAGAATCAAATCAGATTGGATTCAGACTTCATCACAACATTGATGTAATGCCTAGAGAGGTTTGAGGAAGAAGATTATGATCATAAAAATCTACATCTCATAGAAGAAGCAACAGAGAGAAACTGATCTGTGGAAAAGCATGGTGGGTACAAAGCCCACACAGTCTTCCAGAAGATGACTCATGCCATGGAAGACACACCAGAGTACCCAACTTGTGAAAGATCCATCAACAGAGACTGAAGCCTTATAAATATGGATCTGAATCTTAAAATCATAGCTACTATAATATAGTTTTAAAATTAAATTGGTATCTTGGGGCGCCTGGGTGGCTCAGTGGGTTAAGCATCCGACTTCGACTCGGGTCATGGTCTCATGGTTTGTGAGTTCGGGCCCCACGTTGAGCTCTGTGTGTTGACAGCTCAGAGCCTGGAGCCTGCTTCAGATTCTGTGTCTCCCTCTCTCTCTGCCCCTCCCCCAACTCATGCTCTGTCACTCTTCTCTCTCTCTCTCTCAAAAGTGAATAAATATTAAAAATTTTTTAAAAATAAAATAAAATTTATATCTCAAATAACAACTGAAAAAGAATATCTGCAATGTAAAGAATAAAGTCAAATAAAAACTCAGATTATAATAATACAAAATTAGAGGTGATGAAGGATGGGCCACAAACAAAAGTGCTAATCTTTCTGTAGCATCTTTGTGTTATATTGCATCTTTATGTTTTAGATTATCTTTTATGTACTTAGATAAATAGAAACCTAATATTTTAAACTGAAAGTGCAATTATAGAGCAGTCTCCTTAGAACGAGGATGGCATACTATTTAGCTACATGTATAGGATTTGGTCAAAGCTGTAACCAAAGACAAATACATTAGCTTAAATACGTTTGACAGCAACTAAAAAAGAATAAAAAATAAATGTGCAAATCAGAAAGTTAAAAAGGACGGCAGAGGCGCCTGGGTGGCTCAGTCGGTTAAGCATCTGACTTTGGCTCAGGTCGTGATCTCACCATTCATGAGTTCTGCCAGCTCAGAGCCTGGAGCCTGGAGCCTGCTTCAGATTCTGTGTCTCCCCCTCTCTCTCTGCCCCTCCCCTGCTCACGCTCTGTCTCTCTCCCTGTCTCTCCCTCAAAAATAAATAAACGTTAAAATAATAAAAGGATGGCAAAATAAGTGAACTTAAAGTAGGAAGGAATTCATAAAGATAAAAGCAGAAACAAATAAATTAGTAGTTAAATAAAAGTGGAGCCAATGAAAATCCAGGTGATGGTTCTTTGGATTAAAAACAAGACAATGGGATCTTTCACTAAAGATTTAACTTGTGAGGTTTTTGTTTGTTTGTTTGTTTGTTTGTTTTGTTTTCTTTTGCTGTATGTTCTTTAGTGAGAGAACTATCTGGAGAATTTGTTTATCTCTGGTAGGAGGAATAATCTTTAAAGGAGGCGGGGGGGCAAATGGATCCCCCAGAAGCAACCAAGGTGTCTGCTTCAAGGAGGTCTCTACTCTGCTGCAAAAGAGAACAGGACCATTTAGGGGCAAGTTGCTAAAAGAAACCCTCTCTGACTGTTGGTGATGTAGCTATCTGAGAAGAAAAAGCCAAGAGAGGTTCTGGATCGATGGGAGGAAAATGAGCAAATCACTCCTGACGAAGTGTTCTTGCATCCTGGGAGGGGCTCCACATGGAAGTGAAAAAGCCGTTGGTGGAAAGTTGCAACCTGGGAACCTAGTGAGGAGCGAAAGGATGCCCAGAAGTTTGTCCAGGGACCTGGACCAATGGCGGTAACCAGTCTGACCAGTGTCAACAGCAAATGGCAGCAGGAAGCAAGGGCTGCAGAATGCAGGATTTCCCGGCTTGGTGATGGAAAGACCACCGGGGTTATTGGCCACACCGGAAGAGGACGAAGCTTTAAACGTGAGACGCTAACCCAGGCAAATCTGGTGACAGATGGTATACTTGATCCAGGTTTAGTATAATTTGGAAAAATAAGAAACATGACCATTTTTTGCATGCTGAATTTAAGATGTTAATATCAGTTAAATCAATCAAAAGCAAAGTAGCTAGTTCAATCAGGGGAAAAGTGGGGAAACATCTGTAATGAGAAAGAGCATATGAAAAAAGACACAAATTAAAAATAATGGTACTCAAATATATGCTCATAAATTTGAAAATCTCAAACAAAATGGACTGTTTTCTGTAAAATGCGAGTTACTAAAATTCACACAAGAAGTATAAACCTGATCAAGAAGGACGGCAGAAGCCACAAAGACAACTTGTAGGAAGGATGAGGTGGGGGGCATAGAATCCTGGATGGTTTCGTAGATTCATCTTTTGATTTTCAAGGAGCAGCTAATTTGTATATTTTATAAACTATTCCAGGGCATCTAAAAAGACTAAAATCTTTCTACTACTTACCGTAAAACTAGAATAACTCTGTCAACTAAACTTGGTTAAAGATGACACCATCAGAGTAAAAGATAAACTATTCCACACGTACTTACAGAAAAAAAAAAACCTAAGAAATTAAATTGGTTAAAAGAATAATGCAGCATAACAAAGGCAGGTTTATTTCAGGAATGCTAACATGGTTTAATGTAACTGTGAATTCTAGATCCATTTATCCAGCTACCTAGTCAACCTCTCCATCTGGATATCCAACAGGCATTAAATTTAACTGTTGAGTTTCTCTCTAAAACTTGCTCCTTTGCATTCTTCCTCAAGTTAATAAATAACTCATTCCTTCCAGTTGCTTGTATTGAATACTTGGAACCATCCTCGATGCCTCACTCTTTTCACACCACACATACATTCCATCAAGAAATCTACTTTATCAGCTCTACCGCCAAAAACGATGCAGAATTTGCTTGGTTTTCATTATCTAGTCCAAGTCACCACCTTCCACTCAGCAGCCCTGGTGATCCTTTTAAAGTGAAAGAGATCAAATCTTTCTTTTTAACAACTCTCCAGTAGTCCAGAAATAAATCCCATACTACTACGACCAACTGATTTGCAGGAAGGGTGGCAAGACCACTTAATGGAGAAACATTAGTCTTTTCAACAAAGAGTGCAAAGACAACTGGATAGCTTCATTATAAACGATGAAGTCGGACCCTTACCTCACACCACATACAAAAATTAACTCAAAATGTGCCAAAGACCTGAATGTAAAAGCTAAAACTATAACACTCGTAGAAGGAAACATAGGTTTGGGGCGCCTGGGTGGCTCAGTCGATTAAGCGTCTGACTTCAACTCAGGTCATAATCTCACGGTTCGTGAGTTTGAGCTCCACATCGGGCTCTGTGCTGACAGCTCAGGGCCTGGAGCCTGCTTCAGATTCTGTGTCTCCCTCTCTCTCTGCCTCTGTCTCTCTCTCTCAAAGATAAATAATAAACATCAAAAAAAATTTAAGAAGCAAACAGAGGTTTAAATCTTCATGATGTTGGAGTAGACAATGGTTTCTTGAATACAGCACCAAAACACAAGAAACAAAAGAAAAAAACTCCCCAATAAATTGGACTTCACCAAAATTGAAAACTTGTGCAAAGAACCCATTAAGAAAGTGCAAAGACAACCCACAAAATAAGAGAAAACGTTTGCAAATCATATCTGACAGGGGTTTAGTATCCAGAATATATAAAGAACTCCTAACTCAACAGCAAAAAGACAAACAACACAATTGAAAACTGGACAAAAGATTTAATAGGCATCCCTCCAAAGATGACGTGCAAATAAGTCAGACACAAAATGCCACATATTTTATAATTTATTTTTTCTAGTTTTATTGATATACAATTGGCTTATTGACTTATACAAATGACAATGTATAAGTTTAACGTGTACAACATATGATCTGACATATGCATATTGCAAAATGATCACCACCACAAGTTTGCCTCACATAGTAGTCATTTTTTCCTTGTGATGAGAACTTCAAAGACTTACTCTCTTTAGCAACTTTCAACTACACAGTACAGTGTTATTAACTATAGTCACCATGTTGTTGTACATTAGATCCCAAGAATACATTTACCTTAAAACTGTAAGTGTGTACCTTTCACCCACTTCCCCTATCTCCCACCCCTGTGATCCCATTTATATGAAATGTCTACCATAGGCCAATCCACAGATACAAAAAGTAGATTTGCGGTTGTCAGGCTGGGCCGGGGTGGGGAAGTGAGTGACTGTTAATGGACATGAGATTTGTTTTGGGGGTGATAAAAATGCCCTGGAATTAGAGAGTAGTTATGGCTCACATCATTGTGTACATATCAAAAGCCATTGAATTGTAGACATTAAAATGGTGAAAATGGTAGATTTCATGTTACATGAAATTTTTCTCAATAATAATAAAAAACGCTCAGTCAGTTGAGTGTTGGATTCTGGGTTTGGGCTCAGGTCATGATCTCACAGTTGGTGGGATCGAGCCCCACGTTGGGCTCCATGCTGACAGTGTGGAGCCTGCTTGGGATTCTCTCCCTCCCTCTCTCTCTCTGCCCCTTCCCCACTTGTACTCTTTCTCTCTCTCTCTCTAAATAGATAAATAAACATTTAGAAAAACAAAAAAAATACCCAGTAGATTCTCAACTGACTCAAACTATAAGCCAAAATCCTCACAAACGTCTTGTAGGGGCTGGAAGTCCCCTCGGCCCCAAAGAGCTCTACTCCCCTCTCCCCCACTCTGTTCTAGCCATAATGGTCTCTGTGATGTGGCTCCAGTACCACCAGCATCAGGACCTTTGCACATGCTATTCTCTATATCTGGAACCCTCTTCTCACAGATATCCTATGACTTGCCTCTCACTGCCTTCAGGTGTTTGCTCAAAAAGTCACCATATGGTTGAAGCTCTCCTTGACCTCACCCCACCCCACGTGGCATATCCTATTCCCCTTACCCTACTTCACTTTTCTCACTAGCACTTATTATTACCTGACATGTTATACATTTATTTTCTCATTGTTTTCATCATCTGTTTCCCCATACTAGAATACCAGTTCCTAGAGGGCAGGGACTTTGTTTCATTTACCAATGTGTCACAGTGCCTAGAACAGTGCCCAACACATGCCAGGCATTCCACAAATATATGTTGAATGAATGCATTATAGAATGAACAAAGGAAATCGATGACTATAATTTGTCACACTAATAAAACAAAGAAAAACAGGCATAGCTATTGATATAGATTCTAAAAAGATATCTGATTTCTTAAGCATGCATACCGGGTTCAAACACTGAATAAATAAAACTAAAAGGTCCCTTAACATGATGAGGAATATCTGTTCTTCTAACAGACCTCATACCTTACAAATAGCATTCTCATTAAAGCCAAGAATAAGACAAGAATATCCACTATTATCACTTTTTAAATATAACTCTAGGATGTTATGTGAATAAGGCAATAATAATAACAATAATAATAGCTAATATATATCGGGTGGCTTTTTGGTCGCTGCTCTAAGTCCTAAGTACCTTATATGTATTCATTATTTTAACAGTCACAAAAGCCGAGGTACTATGAGTATGTCTCCATTATGGCGGACAAGGAAAAGTTAAATAATTTGCCCAAGGTCACAGGGGTGGAAAGTAGCTGAGCTAGAATCAGAACCCGGGCAGTCATTCTGTTCTAACCACCATCTAGTGCCACCTCAATGAAAAACCATGAAGATAAAGATGCTGTAACACTGGAAAACAGAAAGCAAATTGATTCTTCCTCAAGATGGTATTGTTGCCCATCCAGAAGACCCAAGGGAATGAAGTGAGAAAAAACTACCAGAAGTAATAAGAATTCAGTATGGCCAGTCACAATATGTACATACACTGATCGACAGCTTTCCTCTATTCCAGTGATAAATAACAACTTAACATCAAGGAAAATAGATCCCATTTCCGTAAGGCAGTAATAAATGTGGAATACTTGAAAATAAGCCTAGCATGAAATGAAAGGGACGTACAGGAAGAAAATGACAAAAGTTCATTGAGGACCTAATTAGAAACTTTGAATGGAGTGATGTTCTATGTTCCTGAATGGATAGATTCAGCATTATAAAGATGTCAAATGTCTCCCAATTTAATTTTGGAATTACTAAAATTAAAATAAAAACACCTATTGCATTTTTAGAACCTTCTAAAAATTAAATCGGTGAATATAAAGACATTGTGAAAAAAGAAGGAAGGATTGCCCATGAAGTTGTATTATACATGAATAATATTTAAAACACAGAGATGCCAATTCCAGAGTAGATAGATTAATGGAACAGAATGAAATGAAAACCCAAGAACAGTCTTAAGCTACAGCATCCAATATGGTGGCCACTAGCCACGTGTGATTACTGAGAATTCGACGTGGCTAGTGTCACATGTTGAAATGATAATGTTTTGGATACACTGCATTCAATAAAATATATTATTAAAATTAATTTTACCTGTATCTTTTTACTTTTTAAAATATGGCTACGTAGAAAATTTAAAATCGGCTTGCATTGTGTTTTTATAGAACTGATCTAAAGTATAAAAAACATGTAGTACATTATTTTCTAAAGATACAACTTAGCACAGGCATTTTAAATGAGTTGGGGAAAATATATTAATGAAATGCTGGAAGAATTATTGACTGACTATGGGGGCAGGAGAAATAAAGGTTTGATATTCCAGGCTATATGCTAAAATTTCAGATACATTGAAAAATGAAGTAATAAAAGTACTAGAAGAAAAAGAAAATGTAGGTGAATATTTACAGAAATTGGGGGATAAGAAGGACATGCCAAATACAAAATGAAAAATGAAAAAAAAATGGTCTTGATAAATTTGACTATATAAAATAGTAAATTTTTTAATAGCATCAAATAACATAAAAAACAAAATTGAATGTCACATGAAACACAGGGAGGTATCTGCGACCAATGTGATGAAGGGCGGACACGCCTCACTTATGAAAAGCTCTTACAAATCAGTAAGAATAAGAACACTCCAATAGGAAAATGTGCCAATAACATGAACAGCCAATTTACAAAAGGAGAAACAGAAATGAGACAGATTCCTAGTAAAAAAGAAATTCAACCTTAGAAGTAATCAAAGAAATGCAAATTAAAACAGCAATTGCCAAGGATCAAAAAAGAATAATATATAACGTTGGCAATGAGTGCTGTCATATACTGCTATGCAACTCTAAATTGGTATGATCTTTCTGGAGGACAATTTGGCAACATGTACAAAAGGTTCCAAAATGTGCTTACACTATTTTCTAGGAATTTATCCTCAGAAACTAATCAGAGATGTTCACACAAAAATACAAGTATGAGTTTCCTGCATTGTTGTTCGTAATCAGGAAAGATTGGCAACCATCTCCATGTTCAATAGTGGGAGCTTGTCTTGAGTGATTACAGCATAGCCATAGAGTAGAATTTTTTTCAATAGCTATTTGCAAAAAACAGCAACAGAGAATATACATCTACTTCCTGTCCCATCTCAAATTCCTCAAAACCGCAAAGATTTTTAAAAAATTTTTTAAATGTTTATTTATTTTTGAGAGAGCGAGCGAGCGAGAGAGAGAGAGCAGGGGAGGGGCAGAGACAGAGGGAGACACAGCATCCAAAGCAGGCTCCAGGCTCTGAGATGCCAGCACAGAGCCCGACGTGGGGCTCAAACTCGGGAACGGCAAGATCGTGACCTGAACCAAAGTCCGACGCTTAACCGAATAAGCCACCCAGAAGCCCCAAATGACAAAGATTTTTTTAAGAAAAATATCTGTAACAGCTCTGGAAAGCAGTGAAGAAGCCCGTCAATGGACAGAATATTTGCAGAACTCTTGGAATATAGGAAGAAAGGGAACAGGCCACGGGATGAATAGGACTGGAAGGAAACTGCCCAAAACACACCAGAGAGGGTTGTGGCAAAGGTGGGGTAGCTTCATGGTGTCACCAGGCTCAGTGGACAGGCTATTATGAGTCACAGTGGGAACAGTACCCGCTGGCCTGGAATTGCTAAATTCCCCTGGATTGTTGCCCCTAGATTGCTAAATTAAAGAAGCTGTTTCTATAGTAAAAACATGTATTTGTTTATACATACTCACTCATACACATTGAAAAAACTATGAAGACATATGCTATTGATGTTAACGATGACCTTTCAGTGGCTAGCTTATGGCTGATTTTTAATTTTCCTTTTTGCTCTTCTATGTTTTCCAAGTTTTCGGCATTGAGTACATATTAATATTAGGGTTAGAAAGCAATGTATTAGTATGTTTAAATAAAGAAGCAAAAAAAATGAAAGCAAAGAGAACTTGACATTTTTATGTGAGAAAATAACTACAATCTTATTAGTTTTCTTTTGAGTCACTGCAGTAACCTCCTGGCTGGTTTCCCAGATTGCTACCATCTCTCACTCCCCGCTTAAAAGCCTTCCATGGCTCCCTACTGCTGCTGTTCAAGCCCAAACATAGAGTCATGCAGGGCAGGGCCTTCGCCATTCTTCCTTCCTCCCAGCCCATTCTTTGCTTCTCACGTTACACACTGACTATTCGCCTTTTCCTGAAGGTTCCACACACCTTCCAACTCCAGTCCTTTGCTCCTACTGTCCTGGCACTATCCAACCCTGGCAGCTGGGTCTTGGGGGAAAAAAAAACCTCAGCCAGAATATACCAGAATAGCTTTAGAGACCTGCACACTATGAGATGCACTGCCCTGTCAACCAAGAGACCCAGCTGAAACAAAGCATCAAGGGATACTTCAGTAGGAGCCAGCGTAGAAAGATAGAGCTGGGCTCTGAGATTCAGAATCTGGGAAAATAATGAAAATTAAATGTGGAATCTTATGATGAAAATTGCAGGGGACCTCAAGGAGCTCCCCTTGTATCATGAATTGATTGGTCTATATATCCAGCTCTTTGCTTCTGTGGTAGGGTTTTGCGGTGGGGATACTGGCCCTGGCTGGTGGTCTCCTCTCCACAAGGGTGGGCACGAACCTGGGTTTACACCTACACCTGCCACCTCGTGCCTGTGAGACCTTGGCAAAGGGACTTAATCCTTCTTGAGTCTATTCTACAAAACAGAGGTAGCCTCGTGCTGGGTGACTGAATGTCATCACCTGCACACAGTACCCTCACACCCCCTAAAAGGCAATAGATGATGTTATACTTACATTTTCCCACACCAAAGGTTCTGCTTCATGGGGCTAGAGTCATGCTCTGGGAACCAGAGCCCAGGGGCTGTGGGGGATGCCCTAGAAGTGTTGTTGGTGAGGGCTCTGAGGCTGGCGTGGATGGCAGGAACCCTCCCCCCAGACATCTCCAGGATCTCCTTCTGGATCCTCACCCCTGTGCTCTGGGATCCACGTGGCCTGGGCGGAAGGTGTATTTATCTGATATCACAGCCCTGGTGAGCTGAAAGGCTGGCACTCACCCAGGCTCTGGATGAGCCCTGGTGGTTGGCACCACATTCCCACAGCCAAGCTTCCTGCCCTCTCGAAGCAGGGTCCGGGGCAACTCCTTTCCTTTCAGAGTAGGGCTGTGTGTGTTGGAAGGATGCTCAGCTCTGGGGACCTGGCGTGGAATGCTAGGGAGGAAGCATCCTGCAGGCCCCGGGGTCTTCCTCTCACACCACGGATGGGGCAGCCATCTCCTTCCTGTTCTGAAGTGGAGCGGGGAAAGTTTCTCCCGAGGGCAGAGCCTCTGAGCCAGACCAAGGGCATCCAGGTTGGAGGTCTGCCTTTTCTTCAGAAGTCGTAGTCAACACATCCACCACTGGGCAAGACCCCTGAATGGCCTCCCAGGTGTGTGCACACCACCACAGAACACTGCCACCAGCGTGGCGGGAGCACTGGAAACCACACACGTGACTGTGGATGGTTCTCACCCACACAGGGGTCTTCCCACTGTGGGGGGATGGGCACGGCAGATCACCTGCTAGTGGGTTGCACTTTCCTCTGGGGCCACGCGCATGAAGGAACAAGTGTCGTTTGAACCCTAGAGTCTGCCCCATGGAGCTTCAGCCTCAGAAGGCTGAAGGTTTTCAGGTCCAGTCCTTGACCTTGACTTTGAATTTCTGCCACTGAATATCTGCATGGCCCAGGGCTTCAAACAAAAGCCTATTACTTCCAGTACTACCCTCCACTCCTCACCCACTGCCATGTGTTAAATGAACAGGCAGCCGAATGGGCTTCATCCATCCCAGTGTTTCCCAAACCTCAGTCCCTCCTGTACCCCTTTAGAGGCAATTTCACCACCTAAGTGCACCACCTCTGTGCTTACTGGCTTCGTTTTTTTCCTTTGAACAGCCTCACTTTTTAAATGAGGTTTCCATTCCCAACAATAACCTCACTGAAGTGCGGTTTTGATGAGCTAGCTATCTTTTCCTCCCTGGTATATAATAGCAAAAACACACAGCTGTTAAAACTGTACAAAAATCCTATCACATATACATACACCCTGGGAAATAATGGACCCCCCCCCCCATCCCCTCAAATGCTAAAGAGGCTGCTACGAACAGCTGTTTTGGTGTGGGCAGGACAGATAGGGAGCAGTCCCTGCTGGCTGGCCCGCAGGCCAGGTCTCTCCTAGGGCTGAAGGTAAGAGCCCAGAGAAGGAGAGGACATTTCTTGCCTAGGGGCAGACAGTCATCGCCTAAAAGCATTGGCAAGTTTTCAGATGAAAGTTGGGCACAGGCTGGGGCACTAGGACCACTCGGATAAGAATCTGGTCTGTCAGCAGTCCCCTCCTGCCTCCTAAAGATGGAAGATCTGAGGATGTGTGGGCTGCCCAGGTGATCCTGCAGCCTGGAGGGAAGCCAAGGACAGAGAGGAGAGGTGCCTCGGTTCTTGCAGCAGGCCTGTCCCTTCTCTCAGATAAAGTAGACCTCGGAGCACAGTGACCTCAGCTGAAGGCTGCCCTTTCCTCCAGCATAGGGGTTCGAAAACCCCAGCATACTGGACCCCACCCCAAAGGGTCTGTTTCAGGGTGACCGGGTGGAGCCCTCAAATTTGTTTTTCTAACAAGTTCCCAGGTGACAATGACGCTAATGCCTCTGGTCCAGGACTGTACTTTTGAGAACCATTGGGATTACCTGAAGTGTTGCCCACTCAGAATGAACATCCCAGGATGACACAGCCGACAAAAAGAAGTCAGACACGAACTACAACATATACATTTCCAGTGCCCGACATCGTTGTCACCCAGAAGCATGATGCAGATCCTGGCCACTGCTGTTTCCAGCGGCTGGCCCAGAACTTCCCAGTGAGATCTCTAGAAGAATCTCCGCCGAGAAACAACGTCCCATCCAAAAACAAGACCCAGGTGAGAAACGACAGAACGGCCCGCCTGAGGTCTGTGGGACTGTAACTTGCTGCCCGTGCAGCCCCTCCCTTCTTCTCTCTGGCCCCGGTGACTCAGGCTAGGAGCAGGGATCTCTCTGCACCCCTCCCTCCCCACCTCACCATCCTAGGTGCAAGCAGACTGAGGGCAACAGAGGGGAAATTACTGCATTTGTCCCCAAGAATCTGGCCCGATGGATAGAGAGACATTTACTGAAATCCTTGCTGAAGACATGTGTCAGGCGGCATGCAGGGTGAAGGGACAGAAAGGTCGGGGTGGCTCTTGTCCACGGAGGCTCCCCCTCCAGTGGCGGTGGGTGATGGGTGAAGAAGCAGATGGCGTACCACACTGCATTGTGCAAGGAGCTGGGGCAGAGAGAAGCCTGGGGTGGGGGGAGGTGCGGGGAGCACAGAGGCAGCACACGCACGTCATCCAGCCTGGGGAGGAAGGATGGCCAGGTGTGGGGGAGGACGTTCCTGCAGAGAGAACGTGGAACGTGGAGGTACGGCTGCACCAAAGGGGGAACAGACTGGAGTTGAGAGGAGGCCTCGGGGGACCATGAAGGGTCTCTCCAGCATGTCAAGTTCATTCCTGCTTAGGGCAGCCGAGAAGGGCTGATGACTCTAACAAGGCTGGCTCCTGGATTAGATGCAAGCAGGAGGCCCCTGTCATCCACTGCTCTGTTATAAAAAGCAGTAACTTTAGAGGAAGTGACCAGAGACCCCTCTAGTGGGGCAGATGGTAACCCGGCAAGCCGGAAAGGCCTCAAGGGGCCAGGCGGGGCTGTGGAGGGCTGAAAGGGCTGTTGCTTTCAGGAGGAACTCTACAGATGGTGCCCTTTCGGTGCTGGACAGATCAAGGGCCTCAAGGATCCCACCACTTGGGGGAGGTCTCTGGGATGGAAAGGTCAGCCCCAGAAGTCCTGAGATCACTTGACGACCAGCAACTGAGCTGGGAGCCTCAGAGCCTGCTTGGAGGGCAGGGAGGAAGGGGAGCCATGCAGCCACACAGCTGGGCTCCTGCGTGGGGGCAGTCACAGGCTAAGGAGCCAGATTCGAGATGATAATAAAAATAACAGCCACCTCTTGCATGGTGCTTCTTATGAGCCAGGCACTTCAATTAGCACCTTAAGTTTCTAAACACAGTTAATCCTCATCATCCCTAAGACTTAGGTACTGTTGTTACCATCGTCATTTTCAAGGCGAAGAAATTGAGGCACAAAGCGGTGAAGTAATTCTCACGGCCACACCCCCAGTGTGGCAGGATCAGGGTCAAAGACCAGATCACCCTAGGCCCTCATCACAAATTCTTTGAGTTAGGAGAGATCGTAGAAGTCAACTGGCTCCACTGCCTTATCTTACAGAAGGGGAAACTGAGGCTGCTCAGCTGGCTAGTTGGGTCACAGAATTGGGAACCTAAATTGGTAGACCACAGGACCTGGAACTTGGAAGGGGGCGAGGCCCAGATATACCTGCGGCTGTCTGCTGGTTCCCCAGGCAGCCCTGCTCACTGCCTCTGACTCCACCCTAAGCCCTGCCTCCATCCTGTTCCTGCCATGCCCACGTGGATGTCACTCAGCACTCTGGTCTCCCCCCTCCTTGCCCCCAATTCCAGTGATATCCACCTCCACTCCACTTCAGCTGTTCACACAGAGCCAGGGTCTGGCCCCTCCGTCCTTCTTCCAGTTCTGACCGCCCCTCCCATCCTTCTGGCTCCCTCACCCCACACTGCCAAGCTTCCCAGAGACTTCCAGAGCTCCACTTCCTCCAAGCCCACGGGCCATCTGTCTGCTCATCCCTCTCCATCCCCAGCCCCGTGGAGCACCCACTCAGCAGCACCCTCAATCTTCATCACCCGCCCCCACCTTTGTCTTCCACCTGGCAGAGCCCCACCCTCCACCTTCTCCACCCTGCTTCGCAGTCACCCAGTCACCCGCCCAGTGGAGGCCTGACATGCTGCTGGAAGACCAAGGCTACTCTGAGAGCAATGGCCCCCACCACAAGAGGGCGCCGTTTCCCACCCTGGCTTCCTGAGGGATCCAACTGGGAAACGTATATTAACGTGGACAGCACATTGAAATCACCAGGAGATTGAACAGATTCTAACACGAGGGTTATCTGGATTTTAAAAGCTCCCCAGAGGATTCTGAAATGTGCCCTAGCCACACAGGGGAATACTACTCAGCTGTATGAAGAAACAAACCACTGATAACATGCTACGTGGATGAACCTTAAAAACATTATGCTAGATACAAGAAGCGAGACACAAAAAAAGTGCATGTTATATAATTCTACTTATAGGAAATTTCCAGAACAGGCAAAACTATCGAGCAAGCAAATGACCCTGGGACTGGGGGTGGGCCCGACTACAAACGGGCACAAAGGAAACTTGTGAGGTGATCGGTGTGTTCTAACACTGAATTGTGGTAAGGGCTGCATAACCACAGAAATTTGCTACAAATGATTGGACTATACACTAACAATGGATAAAGTTTACGGTATGTAAATTATATCCTAGTAAAGTGGTTAAAAGTTGTGGTGGTGGCGGCGGGTAGGGGAACCCAACTTAAAAAAAAACCAATTCCCGGGTGATTCCAATAAGCAGCCAGAGTCGAGAACCCAGTGAAGGAGGCCTGACCCCTACTGACCCTGAGGCCGTGTCCATTACTCCCTGGCCCTCCACAGCACAGGGTCTGTGCACATCACAGACCCTGGCACACAGTAGGCCATTTATTATTTTTTTGAGTGAATGGATACGCATTCCTAGAGTTTGTCCCAGGAATTAGTGGAGTAGAGGATGTCCATTTAATGAGCATTTACTACGCAGAGATCTTTGATATTCTTGTCCTGACTCTGTCATCTCTGAGTCCCTGTGGGATTGGGATAAATATCCCCATTTTACACAAAGGAAACTGGATCTTGCTCAGATGAAGTGAACAGCCTGTGGCCCCACAGCCCTTGCCTGGCAAAGCGGGGTCTGGAGACCTGCCCATCTGATCCCAGTCCCGGGCCGCCTCTGGGCACCACGTACTAGCAGGGGCCCACAGGAGCAGCTGGTCCCTAGGTGGGATGGCCCGCAGCCCTGCACCCCTTTCAGCCCTTCTGGGATTAAGCTTCCCCCTCCTCTGCTCCTCCTCCAACTTCACGACTGCTTTTGTCTGACCATCCGTCCAGTGCACCGCTTGGGAACAGAACCGCTTGACGCTGCTGATCGACCAATTTCATAAAAGGAATCCAGCTTCCCTCGCACTCATGAAAAGCTGTTAGCCCCTGGCGAGCCTCCATGCCTGCACTCCAGCGATGCAGCCCAGACATCGGGAGAGGGATGCCAAAACCCTTGGGCACACAGAGGAGTCAGCTGGCCTGAGAGATTTAAATCGAGAGGGGTCCTTGCCAGCAATACCACGAAGCAACATCCTGTCCTCAGAAAAGAGGTTTCCCACTGAGATGTCCTGAAACCTCAGCTGAGCGCCCTAACTCAGCTGTGTAGGGATGGAGATGTGGTCCCAAACTGTCAATACTCGACCCCAGCGAGGACAGGGACAGTGTAATAAGGAAAGCAATGGCTGACAGTTGGAGGGTCAGGGCGGCAGCATTCTCTTTATTAGCGTGTGCCCTGGAGGAAGAAGCTAAATGCCCTCTGTAAGCCTCAGTTTCCTCGTTTGGAAAATGGGAACATAACCCCTGTCCCCCCATCATCCACCCCCATCTC
This sequence comes from Neofelis nebulosa, assembly GCF_028018385.1. Classification (NCBI taxonomy): domain Eukaryota; kingdom Metazoa; phylum Chordata; class Mammalia; order Carnivora; family Felidae; genus Neofelis; species Neofelis nebulosa. Next base: position 33,915,427 of record NC_080793.1, on the reverse strand, counting down.
TCACCGGGCTGCTGCTGTGAGAGTGTTTGGGAATCTATAAAGCACTCAACTGAGTGGAGACTGAGAATTTCTTTTCTTTAAACCAAGGTTTTGGGGGTATTTCCAACCTCCAGAGTTACAAGCAGTTCTCACGTGACAACAGGAAGCTATGGATGGAAAGGAGCAATGGGAAGTGTGACTCTGGGAGTCAGGATCCCAGGATTCAGTCCTGCCTTTTCTGTGAACAATCTTCTGTGACTTCTGAGGTGCTCTGAAAACCTGAATGTTGTCCCTTCCCCTTTCTGGGTCTCGGTTTTCATTTCTATATGACAAGGAGTTGGGGGAGGTGTCCCTAAAGGTCCCTCACGCCATGACAGCCAGACCTGCGACAGCCGAAGACTCCAATGGGAACAAGCAGATGTCTCCAAATCGCTGCAGAGTCTGGTGTCAACGGGGTCACAGGACTGGGCATCTCCACCCTTGCCATCAACCGGTTTGACACTCATTTTAGAGCACTGGTCACTGCCTTATAAAAGGCATAAAAGGCGTTCTTGCAGCCAAAGCTTTTGCAGCCTTTGGCAATGAGTCACTCCCGCAGGGGGTCAAGTTTCCTTTATGCCTCTCCCTAGGGACTGAGAAACAGCGAGGTGGGAAGATGAGGACTAGCTTTGCCTGGGAAAAGTCTGCCTTGTTTGGATAACCGCAGACCGTGGGGCCAAACACTTCTGCTTTTCAAGCACCTCTGAAAACACCCCTCTCAGTGTGGGAACTTTACAGTTTCCAAAGCTCTTTTGAATCTATGACTGATGTCGGCAAGAACCTGAAGGGAAGGCTACGGTCCCCATGTTTATAGGGGAGGAAACCCCAGCTCAGAGAAGTGAGGGGACTTCTCCAAGGTCACACAGCCAATGCATGGAGGGAGCTCTCCTTCTCCCCCCCCCCCCCCCCCCCCGAGAGGTAGGGCAGAGCCTCAGAAAGTACAAAGCTGCAGTGGAAACAGGTCTGGTGATTCCCACTGCTCTGCACCCACCTTCCCGGACACACACCCAGGGGTGAGTCCTCCCTGACTCCTGCCGTGGAGGTCCACCGACCCACACCCTTCCTCCCTATGCAGTTCACAGTTTTTTTTCTCTCAGGCCGCTAAGCACATATAGAATAGCTTGTTTTGCTGGGACGCTCCGGGTGTCCAGAGCACATGCAGGAGAGAAGAGGAAAGTAGGAGCTACAGGGAGAATGGGAAAGAAGGCAAGAGATCCTTTTGCACACATCTGAGTAGGGAAAACTTTTTAAACACTTGCTAATATCCGCCGTTAGTTAAGAAGCGTGGAAATGGGCATTTTCACACGCTGCTGGTGGGACTAGAAATCAGAACAGCCTCCCTGGAGGTCAGTTTGTCACAATATTTTAAATGATCCAATAATTCCACTGCTATAAATCTGTTATGGAGATGCCCACCCGGGCGGGAAGGTGCTGGCTGTGGTATCAGAAAGCTGCACACATTCAGTAAATTACCGTCTATCCATCTGACAGAACAGCATGGCCCATTAATAGGAATGAGGTCAATCAAGCTCTCTAAGATCCGTAGTAAAGTGAAAAAAGCAAAATATATAGTATGGAGTCATTTGGGTTTAAACAGTATATTGAAAAAGTTCTGGGCAGATGAGCAGTAAACTCAAAGCAGGAGTTCCCTTAGGAGAGAAAGTAGGATTTACAGGGATTGGGCAAAGCAACGCTTTTACTTTTTTTTTTTTTTACTATATATATTCAACTTGTTTTTTCTTTTGCAACAAAACAAAACAAAACCCTAAAACACCACATATGATGTGTGTGTGTAAGCCATTAAAATAAATAACCAAATAAACCCCCAAACAAACCCACCAATCCACGGTGGCACTGGAGCCTGCCTTCCAAGCCAGCCCCTCCCCAAACTCCCCTTACAGTAGAAACGCTCTTGGGGGCACAGCATGATTTTAGATGGTCACCCGGCATCAGTAACAAGGACAGCAAACCTACAAGAGCAGTAAGGGAATGCATCACATGATTTAGCCCAAAGGCACGACAAAAGGGAAGGTTGGGCTCCTGAGCTGTCTCAATGTAGGTTTTCACCTCTGCCGTGCACCAATTGCTCAGCCACCAGCTCTATTTTGTCGGTGGTAAAACAGCTCTGATCCTGCTAACGCAAGCGTGCTTACAAGCCCTGTGATATCACCCATCCCTGATTGAGCCATATTGCACCTTGGCGGGAGAAGACAACAGCTAACAGGTAGGTGAGAACGCGCCCTCTCCGCAAACCTACCTCGGAGAACCTCTGCACGTCTTGGGTCAGCGTGCCCACTCGCTTCCACTGGTAATGCTTTAGCAGCTTCAGGATGGCTGGATTCACCGCGTTATCCGATGGGACAGTCCGAAAGAAATAAGGGTATTTTTTCTTATCAGCTAGAACAGGCGTGGTCGCAGCAAAGGAAAGCTGGAAAACACAAAAGAGGCAACACCTTTACTGGTGGGTTTCACGGCTGTGAGCCAGCCCAGGATCTTTCCGAATGGCATAGAGCCCAGACCCTAAGCCTGATGTGGGGCACAAACACATGGGGCAAGACATTTTTTAAGCCCTTTTGTTGTGAAAGTAACACATTATAATTGAAGAGAAGGTTTCAAAAATGCAAAATAAGAAGGAAAAAAATGCACCAATAATTTATCCCTCATCAGCGAACCACCATTACCGTCATTTTTATCTCCTTCCAGTCCTTTTTCCATGCACAGTGATTTTTTAAAAAAGAGATTCTTGAGATCATTCTACATACACAATTGAACTCCTCCCCACTCCTTAACATTATCCTACAAGCATCGAAACCATCCTGTTTAAAAAACAAAACAAAACCTCCTTGCAAACATTTTAATGGCTGCATAATATTCCAGCATATGAACACATCATGATTTACTGAATACTCTCTAATTTGGGGGCATTTAGACCATTCGTAATTTGTCATTATTGTCATATTAGTCTACAAGCATCTTTGTGCAGAGCATCTTTTCTCCACATTTTAGGCTATTTCTATTGCATAGAGTCTGTGATATAAAATTTCCCAGATAAAAGATATGAGCTTTTAAAGATTTAATACTTATCCCCCGCCCCCCCATTGTATCAATTTACACACCCACTAGCCAGGTATAATTAGAGGGCCTAGTTCACCACAGTCATCGCAACAGAGAGAAATAAAACATTCCTCTATATAATCTTATAATGATCTATCACTAAAAAAAATGAATCATATTGCATTCATGGGTTATGCATAATGTTGAGACCATTTCCATGGGATCGTTAACCAGTAGTATGATCTATTTTAGGAGTGACTTTGTCATATCCTTTGCTTATTTTTGAGTGGTATTCTAATGCTTTTCTTACTGAATTTAATGAAGACTTTTTTTATATGTACAGCATCCAAACTCAGACTATTGCAGTGGCTACAAATATCCCAGTTTGTTTGCTTTTCATTGTGTGTGTGTGTGTGTGTGTGTGTGTGTGTGTGTTTTAACTTACACTCAGTAGTCAAATCTATCTTCCCCTTTATTATTCCTTCTCTTTCTTTTAAGTGCCAGTAAGTTGCTAAATTGGATTTTAATTATCTGTCCTCCAAGGCCCAGCTTAAATGTCACCTCCTCCATAGCATTTCCTCTGATCTCTGCTCTCCCTTTCCTCCTGGCTTCACCCACAGAAGGCACTTATCACACTTTTTGATCTTTGCTGTGTGAAGGTGGAAACATGGTTTCTTCTTGCTCGTCTAATTTGCATTTACCTTATTAGAGGCGAGGTTGAGTACCTTTTCCTATGCTCAAGAGCAATTTGCAGTTTGTTTCTGGAAACCATTCACATCCTTTACCTGTTTTCCAATTTGATTTCTAGTCTTTTTCTTATCAGTTGGCATAAGTGATCTTTTACATTAATGAAACTAGCCCTTTGCAACAGAAGTTGCTAATGTCCCCCTAGTTTGAACTTTTTCTTTTTATGTTTCTTACAGTGTCTTCTGACATAGAGACTTTTTTTAGAAAATGTGGTTGAATTTATCAATTTTTTCTCTTTAATGTCCTCAGGTTTTGTGTCATATTTAGAAAGGTCTTTCCCTCACCAAGATTATTAAATAATTCTTCCATGGTTTCTTTTAGTCTGTCGTTCACCACACCACACCACACCCTCATTCCCTCTGTTCCTCTCTTCCTTCCTACCAGCCTCCTTCCCTTCCTTCTTCTTCCTTCTTTCATCTCATGTAAATCCTTTGCCCAGAGAAGGCATAACCAAGGCAAGCTCACCTGCCACCACCTGCTTTCTCCCTGAGCCCTTGCCATCCTCGCAGCAGCTCTAGACCTAATCCATCCCAGAGTCAATTTCAGCATCCAGAGAAATAACATCCGGTGCCCTCAGGCCCCAGCTGAAGGTGCTTTTATTGTCTCTCCTGTTATCTGAGGAAGCACTCCTTCTCCCCTCCCTGCCAGACTTTTGCAGAGTGGTGCAGGGGAGACTTTGTCCTTTCCTGGTCTGGCTCAGAGGGTAGACAGCCACTACCTAGGACCCCTGCATCTCTTGCGTCCAGCCAGCAACCTCAACACATCCCGTCTGTTGGAGATGAATGTAAAATATCCCATCATCTGTCCCCTAGACCTAGAGGGTATGTGTAGGAATGAAATATCCCATCATCTGTCCCCTAGAGCTAGAGGGTATGTGTAGGGACATCAACCCAAGACTGGTAAAAGTCAAGTGTAGAATGACAGTTTAAAAAAGTTCTGGGTAGAATAAGAACAAATAGGGAGAACATACAGAGGGGAAGATCTCCACTGGACACACTGAGGAAGGCTTCCATTCAGAGTTGCCCAGCAATGGAAGAAATGAGATCCCTGTGTCGGGGATCTGGACTACGACCTAATGAGAATACAGAGGGGTTCCAAGGCGTCTGTGAGCTCCCCAAAAACTCTATGAAAAGGCTTGTGTGGTCATTTGTGCATTACTGACATGCACGTTTTTCCTCACGGAAAAGAGGATCCATGGCTGCTATCAGATTCACAGAGAGGATCCCACAACCCAAACAAGGGCAGCACCCCTGCCTGCTGGTGACATTTGGGTCCCAGGGTGAGCACCAGAAATAGATGTTCTCTATCATCTCCTCAAACACAGGGTCTGTGATTTTTCTCTCAACATTAAAACAACACTTCAAGCCTCCTACAGTCACCAGTGTAAGAAGGAGCTATCAGAAAAATCCGGGAGTAACTCTTTCAGGACCTGGGGTGGTATATGTGCCATCACCTCCCCCAAAATGCTTATCTAACACAATTTGGGAAATATTGGTTTTCTGATGTGATTTCTGAATCACACTCTGGTTGATACTTTATCACTATTGTCCCATCAATTCCAGGTCCACAATTAATTGTTGCTTGAACAACCTCGTATGTTTGCCCTGTAGGTAATTACAGTGGTTACTGTTCAGTGAATAAATGGCCCATTGTGTTTACAATGGGCTTGGAGTACAATAGATGCCCCCAGACTAAATCATGTTGGGTGCAAAATATTAACTGGCACTGGCATTTTCTGCCCCATTTGAGATAATGCACACTTTGATTGGATTGCTCTGCATCACCGTTCCTCTGGCTTTAGCCCCCTAAAACTTTCTTCTATGGGCAAAGTCTGCACATGCCTAGTAGCGCTGCTGAATTTCAGAATTGCAGGAACCTGAGAAGTCATCTAGCTCTGGGGTTCTCAATATATTTTTATTGTGTTATTGGAATTGTGTTATTGGCTGTACATTGGAATCGCTTAGGGGGATTTAAAAAAAAAATATGATGCCTTGGTCCCATGGCAAACCAGATGCATCAGAATCTCTGGACCTAGAGCCTAGGCATCAATATTATTAAAATTCTTCACAGGTGATTATGATGCCCAGGGAGGGTTGAGAACCATGAACATAGCTCAACATCCCTAGTGTTGAATAAGTAGGCTAAAACCTAAAAAATGGGGAGACGTTGACATATTCACCATAGCCAGGAAGAGGTAGGAGCAGGACTCCAATCCAGATCTACAGGACTCCAATACCAGCCCTCTTTCTCCCCTTGCATCTTATGTACTTGCTAGGCTAGGCCTTCCTTCCAGGCACAGTCACTCTTATGGCCCTAACTGGAATGCCAAACCTTTCTGGGCTCTCCTGCCTTATTTCTCACAGCCAAGTTCATTTCATTTCATTTCTTTCTTTCTTTTTTTTTTTTTTTAGTTTATTTATTTATTTTGAGGGGGGAAGGGCAGAGAGAGAGGGAGAGAGAGAGAGAATCCCAAACAGGCTCTGTGCCACCCAACTCGGGGCTCCATCTCATGAACCATGAGATCATGACTTGAGCTGAAACCGAGAGTCAGAGGCTTAACTGACTGAGCCACCCAGGCACCCCACAACCAAGTTCATTTCTAAACAGACTGTGATGATTGAGGCTCTGAGCTAATCCCTAACCAAGGATTTATTTTGGAGAGTACTTTTAAATTGATTTTATAGTTTTGTCCTCATTTATAGTTTTGTTGCATTGTTTTGAGAATCCGGCATATTTAGCGTCTGCTTTTGGAATTTATTGAGATTTTCTTTGTGGCCTATTCTACAATCAATTTTTCTAAAAGTTCCATGATGGCTGGAAAGAGAATGTAGTCTCAATTTGTAAGCTATAAAAGTCTTTGTCAGACTTCTTATGCATAACAGATATAATCAACAAAAGTATCTTATTATCACATGCTTTGTATTTCTGTTTACTCAATCTGTCAAAGATTAGAAGACTTACTACATTTTTTCTCTATCGTCTCTGACAATTTCCCTATGTATTTCAACAGTTTTTGCTTTATATACTTTGATTTTATGTTGTTCTCAGCATAAAAGTTTATTACAATTATATCTTTATTTTTCAGCAATGTATATCCTTGTCTAGTCCAAACACAGGCACTTAATCATCATTACATGAACTAAGAATTAAAACATTTGTCAAGGTAAAACAAACCTTTCTGTCACTTTATTACTTTTTGACTTATATCATATCATGCATAATATTAATATTGAAACCCTTACTTAATTTCTGCTTGCATTTGCCTGCCACAGATCTGATCCTCCTTTTATTTGCATTCTGTTAAGGTTATTTGAAAGTATATTTCTTGAAAAGAGCACATGGATTTAAAAACATATATGCTTATTGCTGTAATAAGTTCTTGACCTTGCATTTACCATCCTGTTGGCAGTCTTACTCTTTTTTTGTATGCTTCCTATTTGTTTCCTCATGTTCTCTTTGGTATTTAGACTACATGTCTACTCTTCTCCATTCTGGATATGTTAATCTTGCTTCTTGTCTCACCCTGCTGGAGTATCTTTTAATATTATGAAGAAGGGCAAGTAGTTGAAAACTTGCTGAGGATGACCCTCAGTTGCCTTGACACACACATGGTAGAATTTAGCTGGGTATAAAATTCTTGGGCTACACTTCTCCCCCTTGAAACTACAAAGTGATACAGATGAGAAATCTGGGGCTAGTTTGACTCTTGTTCCTTTGTAGCCATCTGGTATCCTCTGCCTGGATCCCTGAAGAATGTTTGTTCTTTATTCCTAGAATTCAAAATATTTGCCAAGATTGATCTTGGTGTGGGCACTCTTGATTTTATCTGAAACACAGGGAATCCTTCAATCTATACACTCAGGTCTTTCAACTCAGAAAAAAACAATCTACATATACTCTAAATGTAGTTTATACAATAAGTATATCATCTCCTGGTCCTTGTCTTCTGTATCTCACAAGAGCATCTTATTGCTTTCCTACGATCTTTCCTTGCTAATCTTTCTGGGATATGGTGGCACAACATTATTATTTGACTCTGCAGACCTTTGACTACAATGTGGTACATAAACAATTCAGCCATTCAGCTTCTTTGTTCTACAAGTTTGTTGATATGCTTTTCAACAGCCTCACTTTTAAGCTTTACTGTCTCTAATATATTTTTATTTTGTTACTGAGAGTTTCCATTTTCCAAGAATTTTGTATGATCACACCCCGACATCTTATCTCAGGCTAATTCATGGAGACCATGTTTTTTCTGCATATGATTGAGGATGCCAAGTATGTTTTGGAAGTTTTCTTCTTTATCCTACAATAGAACATTTTCAGAGATGGACTCTTCCTCTGCTTTTTCTGGGTATTATGCAACTTTGATTATTTCTGCAATATTTTTTCAAAGGCTGGATGTTAGGTGTTTCTAGTGTCTCATTGTCAAAAGCAAGGCAGGTCTTTTCAGACATGGCTTATCAAATAACATAATATGTGGATTGCCCTTGGGCCTGTTTTCTGTCTTTTTACATTATAATTGAATATTTTACCCAGAAAACTGAAAAAGAAGTATTCGAGCACAGTCTTAGGTGTCCAAGAGGCTCTCACTTTTTGCTGTTCTACATTAATGAGGTGACAGCTTTGCCCTCAGTGCCTAATTTTCAGATACTCTGGATCAACACAGTACATTAAATTTCCATCATGCACAGTTGCCAGGGTTTTTCTGTCTTGCCCATAAAACTGTACTTGGGAGGTTTCTGCTTCCCAGTATGCAGTGCATTCCTAATGCCCTCCTGTCTTCTCCTTATCCAGCTTTTCCTAGCAATTTATAGCTTTGTTTGAATTTACAAAGATAGATAAAAATGAAGAGAAGAAAGCATCTTGGTTGCTTCAAAGATCAGCAACTGTGAGTAGAGGTGTAGCTGTCCAATTTTCTGACTGGCAAAGCCCTGGGTCTCTAACACAGATTGTGGGAGAGAGAGGGAAAAGTCCATTATTTTTCAGAACAACTGTTATTTTACGAGGTAGTGTCCGGAGTGCTGGGAGGCAAAGCTTAGTGGGATTTTATTAATCTAGCTCCATCTATTTTAGAATCATCGAGGCTGCCAAACATCTAGGATGTCAGTTAGTCTTAGAGCCCCTTGGTTCTTTGAGGTAGGAATCACCATCCATCTTACAGCCGGAGAAACCAAGGAAAGAGAAAGGTGATACAGTTGTGCAAGGTCAATACAGGAACTGTGAAGCTGGTCTTTTAAGTTCACATCTGGTTCTCTTTCTTCAACCGGCTCTTAACTTCCAGTTCTAGGTGAGATGAGGCAATGATCCAAACCTGAAGGCTTGCTCCTTCTTCTGAGACCCAGTAGCACAGGGGGCAAGGTTTCCAGTCTCTCACACATAGAAAGTTTCTGTTCTGGGGGCACACCTTACCCAGCAGAGTAGGAAGGGGAGAGAGTCCTCAGCATCTCTCTCCTGGCACGCAGTATTTTGCGAGTTTAGGGTGTGCACATTGAACCACAAGTCACTTCAACATTAAGCTGAGGCCACTACAAGGCCACTTTAGGGACCTGGGAAAACCAGGCTCAACCCTGTCTCTAGGACTATGAGAACAAGGGCATCATTTCTCCTAGGTGTCTGTTTTCCTCACCTCTGAAAATGATGGACAAAGGATTTCAAAGGTTCCTTGCGACCACACAATTCTGCTTTTCTCCCCAAGAATTTCCTCCAATTGAGGAAAATGATGAAAAAGTTTGTTCACTTCATGTGGGTATGCATTTCATTTGATCTGATTTATTCAGATAATTGCCTTTGCGTCTCACTTCTCTGCAGATGTAAGCCCAGATGAAAAATGTAAACATACCTCCCAACTTCAGGATCTTTATTAAATTCCGAGCCACTGATGGATTCTTGCCTAAATGCAATTCATTCTTTCCCTGGTTTGGGGTCTCTGACTTTAACTTTCCTGCAGAGATTCGGCACTTTTCAGGTGGAGAGTACATCTAAGAGCGGCCCTCCTTGCTAAATCCTAGGTGAGAAACTGGGGCCAGAAGCAAGGGGGGCAGAATAGGATGGAGGCTTGCTCTTTTCTCTGCTTGGTTTAATCTCTTTCCATGGGTTTGTTGACTGTTTCTGTAATTAAATGAGGGAAGTATTTGTCATCTCGGGTCCCTTTCAGCTGAGATGAATGGAATGCAACTTTCTCAGGAAGCTTCTGACAAAACCCTGTTTGTGGCCAGTGCCAGGATGTATACAAAGGCACTGGGCTGGGTGCGTTGGGAACTCCGGCCTGCTTTAGGTCTGCGCCAGGTCGCCGCTGCACCCCAAGCCCTGGCGAAAGACTGGACACAAAGTGCCTCTCCACAGATGCCCGTGAGATTAATGTGATGCGGAGCGGTTGCAAAGCATTTCCCAAGTTAACGAGGGGAAAGGAATGCCTGGCATCGGGGTGGGTTCGTGAAGCCCCAGTCCCCCAGAAGGCTTGCTGGGGTGTCGTGCGGAGACCTGCCCTAAGGTTGGAGGCCTCTTTAGGCAGACATCCAGGGCCGGAACCACTTGGGGAACAATCATCTCTCCTTTTGTTGATGAGTGCTAGTTTCTAATCACTCAGAGGTGCACAGCAGCCTGGCTCTCACCACTCACTTCCATGCCATATTCTTGGCGGGGAGGGGCTCAAAACAATTCGTGAGGGAGGTAGAGGAGGCATCATTGTCTTCGTTCTTCATGGAGCAACTGAGGCTCAGGGAGGTACAGTGACATGCCTAAGACCACATAAGGGGCAAAGCTGGGATTCCAGCTCAGGTATTTTGACTCCTTGAAGTTGTATGATGAGCACCTGCTATGGGGCAAACATCACAATCAGGGCTCAGCATTCACTGTCTCATTTAATGGGCAAAATAATACAATGAGGGAGACACTATTGTGATCTGCATTTTTCAGATGAGGAGACTGAGGCTCAGAGAGGTTAAGTCACTGGCGCTTGGTCACCCAGCAAGCAACAGGCAGAGCAGGGAGACTGACGAGTCTTTGCTCATTCCGCAGACTGCTATGCTTCTATAATTAACAATTTCCAAAACACATTTACTTCTTTAGTTTAATTTTCATCTTCACAAAACCCCACCATATTGGTAGAGTAGACAGTATTACTCTCGTTTTATAAATAAGGAAACCGGACCTCAGAGAGGTTGAGTGAGTGGCTTGAATTCACACGTTAGCAAGTGGCAAGGCTAAGGCTTGAACTTGGGACTTTCCTTTTTGGCAGCTCTCTCTTCCAATATTCAAGGCTGCTTCCTAGGGAGGCACCCGGTACAAGGGGAGAAAACAACTAGGGCAATTTAAAAGAAAGGAGAAGAAACAATAAGATTTGCTTAAAAGAAACAACAATAATACCGAATCACTGGCTTATAATGCTTTTGATTTCCCTAAGGTGGCCCAATTCAATTATGTGAAACAGAACTCATACATATATTTGACTTTTTATTTAACAGAAAATTCTTCATATTTTTCTTTTTAAACTTTTATCATGAAATATAAACTACATATAACTGTATAAGTGTATGAAATATACATGTTCGGCTTAAGGAGTAATAACAAAACCAATATCCAACTGCCCATCACCCAGTTTAAGAAATAGCTTTTATTTATTTGTAAATATTAAATTACAAAGTAATTTACTTTTTCGCTTTTGTTATGGGGTCCAGTAATTTTTACTCCTTCATTCCCCACCTCAGCATTTCTAGCATTATTTGATGCAAAGAAGATAGGAAAACAAATATTACTTCCTCAAATCCTTCTTTCTTTCTTTCTTTCTTTTTTTTTAACGTTTATTTATTTTTGAGACAGAGAGAGACAGAGCATGAACGGGGGAGGGGCAGAGAGAGAGGGAGACACAGAATCTGAAACAGGCTCCAGGCTCTGAGCTGTCAGCCCAGAGCCTGATGCGGGGCTCGAACTCACTGACCGTGAGATCATGACCTGAGCTGAAGTCTGACGCTTAACCGACTGAGCCACCCAGGCGCCCCACTTTCTTTCTTTTTTAAGTCAGACGTGGGAGTAAAACAGAGAAAAGGCAAAATCAAGCCAGTTCTGAGAAAGTAGTATGGTCCATAAGGGTAGGAATTCAGGGTTTCAGTTTCGATGGGTCGGGTCCAAGCTCCAGGTCTGCTACTCACTGTTCAATTTTGGGAGCACTCCTTCACCTTGTGGGATCTGTCTCCTTCTCTGTAATCCAGGGTGACATACCCCATCCCACTCCCGTCTCAGGATCAGAGTAGTATAGGCACCCAGTGAATGATGGCTAATGTCAGGTCACAACTTCCAGACTTAGACATTACGAGGGTTACATGCTGTGTCTTAGCCTTATGAAAGGCCTTTTAACTTACAAAGCTTCTCCCTCAGTGATACCTCAACCCCGAGGAAGGCAGCAGGGAGAGGGGTATACCCATTTGACAGATGAGATGCCTCGGTGAATAAATGGGTTCACTCGCCATGATGTGGCTGCTACCAGACAGAGACATAATTCTAAATCAGGCCTTCTAAATCCTAATCTAGTGAATGTAAAATGGCTTGTTAATTTAAAAAAATAATAATGATTATATTGCTTGTCTAATTGTGTACAATTAGAATGTATGTCTTTAATTTTCTCTTAAACTTCTGGTAAAATGTTCCATTTTCCCTTTGCAGCTGTACAGGTGACAAATGTAGGAAATTAGCAAATTACATTAGAATCCTCTTCGGCTTCCTCAGCTCCTTTGCACTTTGCTTTCAGTTGATGTCTTTATGGGTAAGAAGTGCTCTCGTGTGATCACAGCTGTGAAGCCAACTGCCTTTTAATTACCACACTGCAAAAATCATGTCTCCTCATGTCAATTTAGCACCTCTAATTAGTCGATAGGTTGACATCATATCTATAGGGGGAGAAAGGTGTGCTGGGGCCCACCTCAATGCTTGCAGTGAAAGAGCATGCAGTATTTCTGTCTGCTGGATCCTCCCATCTCTTCAGGGCCAGCTCCTAATCATCTGTCCAGGCCTACTCATAGCCACCTCCTCCAGGGAGCCTTCCCTGTTATCCCTCAGTTCTCCCAGCACTGGTTTTTCCTCTTGCTGTGGGAAGGCTGGATCTCAGGGACATCAGGCCTCCAAAAGAAGGGGTCATCTTTGGTTCAGTTTGCCCTTGTAAGCCAATGCCTCCTCCCATAACCAAGGAAGGGAGTGGCAGAATTCTGGACTCCAGACCTCTGAGATTCGCTTCATGGTCAGTCCGGGGAAAATTAATTAAGTTGAATCAAGATAAAATATTCAAAGGTGCTTTCCAAGAATGTGGAGTCTTCCTCGAAAGGGTAGAGGAAGTCATTCTGGACCAGCGGGGCTGGAGCTGGGACACAGGAAATGAGCACAGACACATGGCCATGGGACATAAAGACCCAGCTTCTCCATATACCAGCTGCAAGTCTACCAGCAACGTTAGGTCTCAGTTTTCTTACCTGTGAAATGGAGAGACTAAGTCCTATCCTGACTAACTCTCCAAAGGCTTGTAAAAAATAAATGAAACTTGGATATGAAAATGTTTTATAGGAAATAAATCCCTGTGCTGATGGAAGGCAAGGGTTACAAAACCTACCTGGTCTGGTCACCCTTCACCTTTTCTACTGTTTCAGCCTCCTTTCTCTCCCTCTCACACCAGCCCTCTACTTCCCAAATCATATCAGGCCTCTTTCACTCCCCTATGAAAAAGCTTTCCCACATACACACACAGATGCTTCCAGGCTAGGCCAGCTGGACCTCCTCCACCCTACCCCCATCAGACCTTATCACACTATATTGTAAGTACATCCTTACTTCCCCAATGCTACTGGAAGATAATAGCCACTCAAGTTGTTGGATAAGAAGCATTCAAATATTTGCTGAATAAATGAATGTATGAATGAAGGCAAAGGGAGCAAGCTTCGTGTGTGGGGTCCCAGAGAGAAGATGAGGATCAATAGATGACTGTTTCGGGGAGGCTGATATGGATCAATATTTAAGAAGAAACATTTAATAATGAGATATTCAAGAATGAATCGAAATCTTGCAAAGTACTGAGTTCTCCATCGCTGGAGGTATTCAAGGAGATGCTCAAGAATCACATATCTATCAAGGTCATGGAGGTGATTCCCAAACCAGCAGGGGGATTGCACGGGTCAGTGTTGTGGCCTATGTATACTGCTGGTGGGAGACCCAACGATTTTGGTTGAGTCCCAGATTAATATTTTATATCTCACTAAGTATGTTTTCTCTTTTTTACTTTTACACCAACTTCTTAGAAAGTGATACTGATTTTCCCATTCGTGGTCTGTAAATAAAAAGACGAGTGTATTTAAGGGAAAATACGAAATAAGCTAACAATCCAAGTGGTATACCCAAGGGTCTATGAGATCGGGGAAACACTGGATTGTAGGTTCATTAAGGAGTCCTACAAAAATATATAGTCCTCAGAAATTAAAATCTCCTCCTCAAATCTCCACACCACTTTCCATTACATTAAGTCATAATATGAATTTAAACAATACAGAATGAGTTAGACTCTTATTTGGGCACTGGAGAATATGCACTACCAGAAGTACCACAGGGAGGGTAGATAGATGTCTCGACTGAAAGAAATTAATTACATTTAAAAGAGAGAATTAACTGTACAAGTAGAAATGGCCTAAGTAAGAGGGCTGCCATATTTGGCAATACTGGGGACACACTTGTACTAAAGCTTATTCTTTTTTTGTCTGAAATTTAAATTTAACTGGGCACCTGTATTCTTTCTGGTAATCCTACGTAACCATCCAAGCCAGAGACGGTAAATAGGCGGGACCCTATGTGACATCATGAGCTGGCTGACAGTGGCTGCAAAAGAAGTGGGTCAAGTCAGTGAAGAGTGTGCAGTGATCAATTAGTCATGCCTGCAGTTAGCACAGGACCGGGAAGTAATGGCACCAACGGTATTCATTTATCTGCCATCCTGAACTTGTCTAACTCCTCATTTTACACACCGAGGACCAGAGAAGACAAGGGACTTGCCCCGTTCACAGCCCGAGCCCATGGCTGGGCTGGGCTAAACTCATTTGCCGCTCCATGCTGCCTGCTCAGAATCAAAACAGAATGCCACCAACGCCATGATTATGTAATTTCAGACTGTCCTCAGCAAACATGACCACCCACATCATCGGCCAGAACGCACACAGCCAGTCAAAGCCTCCACCTGATCCGATTTATCATCATGACTGCATTTGAATGCTCTAGAAGAACACAAAAGATGTGAAACAAAATCCATTTACACCGAGACAGCTCTGTTGAAGGTGATGTCACTATGACAGAAAGCGCTCAGGGGTCTGAACCGCTGTGCTCTTTATGGACTATCTCTTGGTAGTAGAATTTTACATTTGGCTCCTGGTAGAATATGCAAACAAGTGTGCTTTATAACAAAGCAGATATTTCACGTGCTGTTTACTGAAGTAGGTGGAACTGAACTAAATTTGGGCTTTCTTCTCCACCTTTCCGTTGGTCCCTTCCTCTTTCTGGGCCTGGGGTTCCTCGCTGTTAAAATAAGGAGATGACGCTGGCTGGCTTTTTATTTCAGCTCCACCATTTCACGAGCCTGCAGTTCTGTGTTTAATTGACAAACCAAGGAGGGATTCTTTCTTTAGGCGACAGAATGAAAACTGCAGCACTCCAAGACTTCGTCAGAGGGGTTTCAAACCAGCCTCTCTCAAGGCAGTTATTCAGTCTAATCGTCTTAAGTCTCCATTTGGATATTAGCCTTTTACTTTCTGCTCCTTCTTAATCAAGTTCATTCATTCGTTTTCTCATTCATTCAGCAAATACTTATTTTCTAGAAAAATTACAGATGCATTCTCTTGGCCCACAAATCCCACTTCTAGAAATTCATTCCCCAATTGTAGCTGTAAAAAATCAGGAATGTCTTTATATACTGATAAAACAGTGAGCTCTGGGAAAATTAAGGGGAAAAAAGTAAGGTGCAGAATAGCATATCTAGTACGCTCCCTTTGGCGTAAGAAAGAGGAAGAGGAGGGTCGCCTGGGTCACTCAGTTGGCTGAACATCTGACTTTGGCTCAGGTCACGATTTCCCAGTTCGTGAGTTCAAGCCCCGCGTCGGGCTCTGTGTCGACAGCTCAGAGCCTGGAGCCCGCTTTGGATTCTGTGTCCCACTCTTTCTCTGCCCTTCCCCTGCTTGACTCTGTCTCTGTCTTTGTCTCTCTCTCTCTCTCTCTCAAAAATAAATAATAAACATTAAAAAATTTTTTTAAAGAGGAAGAGGAATGAAAACACACACGTATATTTGGAATGAGAAACACTAAATAAAAAACTAATAAAAATGGCTATCTACAGGAATGGCAGGGACCAGAACAGAGGGAAGCTGTATTGGGTCCAGAAATTCTCTATTTGTTGCATATTATTTTTAATTTATTTAATGTTTATTTATTTTTGAGAGAGAGAGAGAGAGAGAGAGGCAGATTGTGAGTAGGGAAGGGGCAGAGACAGACGGATACACAGAACTTGAAGTGGGCTCCAGGCTCTGAGCTGTCGGCACAGAGCCCAACACGGGGCTCAAACTCATGGATCTCGAGATCATGACCTGAGCCGAAGTCGGATGCTTAACTGACTGAGCCACCCAGGCGTCCCTTGCATATTTTTGACTATACAATCATCTAAAAGTTATATATGTTTTAAAAAGAAATCAACAAAAAGAAAAAAAATAAATCCCTAAGGCCTGAAAACAAAGGTACTTAAGAGTATAAGAGTTGCTAATACAATCACACAAGGAAAAATCTGTAAAGAAACTTCTAGACGCATCTTCACTGTCCAACTAGGAGAAATATAATCTACCCCCCCAAGGTACCCCCACACACATTCCCAACTTTTCATTATTAAAATATTCAGACCTACAAAAAGGTTGAAAGAACATACAGTGAACCCCATATACCCTTCACCATTTGGCATTTTCCACATCTGCTTTCCTCTCTATATACACATACACATGCATATGTACATACACACACACACATATACACACGTATACACACACACACACACGTTTTTGGTTTTGATGCGTCTGAAATCAACGTATAAGCACTTTGACACTTGACTCCTATCAGTCCAGAATTCACCACCTGAGAACATTCCCCAGCAGCATTACTGGGTCATTATCGCACTTGCGAGAATAAAGGGCAATTCAGTACCATCCCATGGTCAGTCCACACTGATTCTTCAATTTCCCCCAAATGCCCTTTACGTTGCTAAAAATCAGGATCCAATCAGCATTCGTGCCTCTCATTTGGCTGCGATATTTGTATCATCTCTCTTCATCTGAGAACATTCCCCTGCCTTTCTGTTGTTGTCCTTATTGTTTTCCACAACATTAAATTTTCTGAAGAATCCAGGCCAGGTGACTTGTAAAATGTCCTATATTTGTGTGATTATCTCCTTGTAGCCATATTAAAGTTTAAACACTTTTTTTTAACGTTTATTTATTTATCTTGAGAGAGAAAAAGTGTGTGAAAGCAAGTGGTGGAGGGGCAGAGAGAGATGGAGAGACAGAGAATCCCAAGCAGGCCCCACGCTGTCAGTGCAGAGCCTGATGCGGGGCTGTAACCCATGAACTGTGAGATCATGACCTGAAGTGAAATCAAGAGTCAGATGCTTCCGATTTCTGCTCAGGTCATGATCTCGTGGTTCATGAGTTCGAGCCCTGCGTCGAGATCTGTGCTGACAGCTCAGAGTGTGGAGCCTGCTTCAGATTCTGTGTCTCCCTCCTCTCTGTTCCTCCCCTGCTCGTGCTCTGTCTGTCTCTCTCTCTCTCTCTCTCTCTCAAAAATAAATAAACATTAAAAAAAATAAAAATAAAAAAGGCAGACACTTAGCCGACTGAGCCACCCAGATGCCCCTTAAATGCTTTTGATTAAAACATCTTAAGAATTATATTTTCTAGTTCAGTCCCCTGGAAAAAACCTAGAAGCAGTGAAGCCCAGTAGCAATGAGCAGAGCTAGCATCCAGATCATGGTTCCTAAATATGATTCTCCAGCAGGAAGAATCAGGAATGCTTAGAGAAAGGGCTGATTCCAAATCTAAAGCAGGTAAATATTAAGTGTCCAAACTAATGGAGGAGGAGGCAGGAAGGGAGAGAAGGAGGAGGGGGGCAGAGGGGAGGGAGGGGAAGAAAGCCTCAAAAAAGGGAATGCTCTTCTGCAGAGGAGAATGCCAGCATTAGTGTAGAAGGGGGGGGGTGGGTGGGAGTTAAATCAGGAAAGGACCATTCTGCAGCCCCAATATAACAGTGGCTCCCCAAGGACCATCATCAGGTAAGATTGTGGGCCTCCAAGACTTGCCCCACATCTTACCTAATAATTACTAAGGGGAGAAGATATCTTTACAACAAATCTAGCAGATGCTATCTTAACCAAGTGATCAAATTTAGTGTCATCAAGAATAGTCCAGAGGTGGACCTCTTGACTGAAAGCACTGGGAAGAACATGTTTGGATTCTTGCCAAAATTGTTTAACCTGAATCAAGCTGCGAAAAAACGATCAAATAAATCCAGATTTGGGATTTGGGGAACATTTTATAAAACAACTAGCTTGGGCCTTTTAGGAAGGTCAACGTCCTGAAAGCAACAACAACAACAATAAAAATAAGTAGGAGATTAGAAAGTAGCAAATTCAAGGGGGCTAAGTACATGACAGGGTTTACACAGCATGCTATCCCCAAATAAATGGCAATAAGGACATTCTGGGGATAATTGGGGAAATTTGAACATGGGCCACATATAGGTAATATCATATTGCTATTAATTTTTAGGTGTGATAATTATACTATGATGATGTAAGAGAATACAATTGTTCTTAGGAGAAGAAGAGCCTCGTACTGACGTATTTAGTGGTGAAGTGTCATTATGTCTGCAAACTATTGTCAAGGCCTTCAACAAAAAAATGGGTGTAGGGGTGAGATGGACAGGGGAAGGAGGGGGAGAGGAAGACCAACACGGCAACACACAAACAACTCGTGTACCTACGCAAAGGATATGACGTTCATTGCGTGTTCTCTTAATTTTTGCAGGCTTTGAAAATTTTCCAAAAAAACTGGACGAAAATGTGGAGGAAAGGTAGAAACACAAGTAGAGCCGCCAAAACACTGACTGCATTAAAAAATAATGTCTGCAACTGATTGGAATACAGTCCATTTAATATATATTTTAAAGATCCATGAATTCATAATGCTACTTGCACAAAAAGGAGAGACTGAGAAAGAGAGAACCCCCACACCAAACAAAAACAAAAGATTCCTGGAGGTTCTCCTAGCTTCCAGGCCATATGCTGGGTTCTGGGGTTCCAACTAGTGACAAGGGAGGTATGGCCCCACCCCTCCCCACCCGCACTGCCCCCCGATGACTGAGGGGACTGACAACCACCAGGCAAGCTCCACACTGAACAGGAAACTGAACCTTGCACGACAGTGCAGTGTGGGGAGAGGCAGTTGTTACGGATGTGTCTACTGGAGGCAGGGATCTGGGTGGAAAGCCTCCTCAGAGAAGAAAAGAGAAGAAGTCTCAACCTGAGAACTGAGGAAAGATCCCTTCTTGCTCGTGGGGGCTGCTGGGGTGGGCCAGAGCTGCTTTGCTGCGCCGAGGGTCCACGTCCCCACTATTCCAGCAACAGGCCTGGAGTCTCAGAAGACACCCAGGATGAGAGGGGGGGCCATTCCCACAAAGCCACCATGCCATCTCACAAGTAACGAGGACAGTGCTAGATCACAGCTTGTGTGGGAATCTGGGGCCAATCTGAGAAAACCATGCTTCTGTCCGCATCTGGGCATAACATCTAAATAATTGTCTAACCCAGGATCCTTTGTCTCAGGTTGAGTGCTTCCCACTTTATAAGGCTTCAGCTCTGTATCATGGAAATAATAAATTATTTAATTTCCTTGGTACACAGAACCAAAGCAAAAGTCTTCTGTATAATTCAACGCTAATGTAGGCTAGGCTCTATTAAAAAACAAAACAAAACAAAACAAAACCAATGCATTCATTATAAAACCACCCAGAATAGAGCTCCTAAGTACTATCTGCTTGAAATACTTAGCACAGTTACTGATTTTCACCAACAACCAGTCATCTCCTTTTTGAGTTCAAAGGAACCATTTATTTTTTTACACAACAAGTGAGGAACAGGTTTAAAAGTGGTGTGTGTGTGTAGGGGCACCTGAGTGGCTCAGTCAGTTAAGAGTCGGACTTCGGCTCAGGTCACGATCTCACAGTTCGTGGGTTCAAGCCCTGAGTCGGGCTCTGTGCTGACAGCTCAGAGCCTGGAGCCTGCTTCGGATTCTGTGTCTCCCTCTCTCTCTCTCGTCTCTCACTCTCTCAAGAATAAACAAACATTAAAAAAAAAACAAACAAAAAACAGTCGTGTGTGTGTATGTGTGTGTGTGTGTGTGTGTGTGTGCACAAGCACACGTGTGAGCGATTTACAGGGAGAACACAGGCTAGCACTGAGGGGCTCAAGCCAGCCTGGGTGGTCATCTGCAGACAGGCAGGAAGCTCATCACCGGGGAAGGCTGGGAGGGATCCCAGGGGCCTGGAGGGAGCCTCTGGACACCCCACTCCCACACCCTGAGGCCTCAGCAGGAAGAGGGGAAAGTCTCTTTGACCTTAGCATCTTGTTTTCGTCATTCTGAAAACAGCCTAGCTAGGAAGCTTCCTCCCCTGCTCTTCCTTCCCCACAGTGTTGCCCGAGGGTTAAATGCGATTCGCTGACAGGCATTATATCTCGTGGTTGCCAGCATAGACGCTGGAGCCACTT
Organism: Neofelis nebulosa; assembly: GCF_028018385.1. Lineage (NCBI taxonomy): Eukaryota > Metazoa > Chordata > Mammalia > Carnivora > Felidae > Neofelis > Neofelis nebulosa. The sequence goes on along the minus strand of NC_080793.1, from coordinate 33,894,789 downwards.
AGTCCGGGCAATTTCTTTGCAAGACACTCAACCTTTCTGTGCCTCAGTTTCTTCACCTGTGAGATGAGGAGAATAATAGCGTCATAGGGTTGGTGGGTTGGTGTGTGGAGTAAATGCACTAATCTATGCGCAGGGTTAGAACCGTGCCTGGCCCATAGCAAAGGCCAGAGAATGTAGGCCAGGAGTATTATAAATTGGTTTGTAATAGGCCATCTGGGTGTGCCCATTCTTGATTTAGGACTACCTACTCCGTGCCAGGTCTTGTGTGAGGCCCTTGAGGTGCAGCCATGACTCAGACAGGCAAGGACTGTCTTGGGGGAGTTCACAGTGGGTAACACTGAGACCTCATCAGAGAATTGTAAGCTACTGAAGAAAGGGCAAAGATGAAATGAATGAAGAAAACACAAAGCTGGGGAGCAGGGTTGGCGGAGACTAGGGAGGCTTCCTGGAGGGGGTAACGCTTAAACTAAATCTCAGGAAATACACAGGGCTCAGCCAGGGGAGGAGAGAACCAGAAAGGCACCTAACAGTGGGAACAGCATGGGCAAAGGCCTCAGAGCTGCAGAGAGCTGGCTCTATCCCCAAGAAGGAGGGGAATGGGTGACAGGGGGACCTACCAGCAACGCTGGCCCTGCACCTTGGCCTCTGCTCATGGTGTGGCCTGACACAGGCTGCTTGAGCTCTCTGGGCCTACCTCCTTCACCTGTAGAATGGGTTCTCTACCTGGAACACTCTGGTGGAGAATGCATGTCTGAGTGGCTTAGGAATGGAGGGAGAACCAGGCCCAACCCAGGAACCACTACAAGAGGGAGTCACATGCAGGAAACAAGAGGGAAAACAACAGATTTAAGGCACATGGTGATAGCTTTGAGCTACAGGATTACAGGGAATAATGACATGACTTAATCATCTGGCCCCACCCTTTCCCTTTGCAGCAGGAGGCCCAGAGAACACAGTGGATGCATAGAGGCCACACAGCTAGTCCCAGAGAGCTGACCCCATGTCCCAGGGCCCTACCTCTTCCTGGAAGGTAGACCAGAAGGCCACCTTAGTCTTGGGAAGGAAGAAGAATACAAGGCACAGTGCCTGGAACTCTGAGGGTCTTATCTAATCTCACAACCAGTCCAGGTTCTGCCACCCCACTGCATGTCAGAGATGAGGCACTGAGACTGGGAGAGGCTAAGTGACCTGCCCAGAGTCACAACTAGTAAGTGCCAGGGCCTGGGTGTGAGCCCCAGCCCATGTGACTCCAAGCCCAAGAAATGTACCAGGTATTGTCATTATTACAAGTTGACTGAGCACATTAGCCCCTCTGGGCCTCTGTTTCCTCATCTGTACAAATGGGCACAAGACCACCTTATCAAACAGGATAAACACAGAGCAGTCAGGGCCGTGCCTGACACCAACCCCGTGCTCTTGTCCTAGAGCACCTGCCCAGCAGCCGCACAGCGTCCCAGGGCCCACGCAAGTGTCACTACAGTCCTTGGAGGAAAGCAGAACGGTTATGGATGAGCATGTTCAGGCTCCACTGAGGGCAAGTGGTTTGTGTAAGGCCGCCCGGCTGGGAGACGGCAGGGCCAGGATGGGAAACCAGGTATCATGCAAACCCAGTGTCCTTCCCACTGCTCCTTACTGGGAGCCACAGGTCCCCCATGTGTGCTCCTGGCCACTAGGGGGTCAAGGGCCTTGCGAGCTGAAAGGACTCCCAGGCTGGCGTGTCAGACCGAGGCTCAAGCAAGACATGCTCCCTCTGCACCATAGTTTGACAAGAGTCCTTGTGGTCCATGATGCTGAGATGCAGGGAAGTCCAAAGGTGGTGACACCTGACATTCTGCAAGTAGGTTCAGGGGCTGAATACGTATTTCCCTTAAGTCCCTTCCAGGGTCTGAACACCTACCCTTGAAATCCTTCCCCCTCAGCTCACACATCTGCCTTCAGAGACCCCAGGCATCTTAAATCAGCAAGAATCGTCTAGGATCTTGTTAAAATTCAGACTCAAGGTCAGTAAGTGTGGGGTGGGGCCTGGGGCTCTGCATTTCTAACAGGTGCTGCTGCTGCTCTGTGGCTTTAGAGAATCTCTAGACCAGTGTTTCCCCAGGTTCCCTGATGATATGAACTATCCAAGGTGATTGTTAAAAATCAGCTTCCCAGGCTTCCTCCCTAGGATGTGATCAGTGGACCTGGGGATCTAATTCTTAATTAGTACACCAGTACCCTGCCCCCACCCAACCCCGCCTGACGAGTTCTACCGGTGGGTACATGTGGGAAACTGCACAATCTAGCTCCTCATCTGGTGGCTGAATCCCCTCTGAGCACACCCACTAGGAGCCGCCCCGTCTCTACCTGAGGGTGGCTCATCACCTCATCTCACTCACTGCTGTGCATCAGAATCACCGGAAGCGCTAATCAAGCGCCCAGAGGCCCAGGCTTCTAGAAGTAGGACGGAGCCTGGGCAGGGTGACCAACACGTCCCCGTTTGCCTGAGACTCTCCTGTTTCCCATTTCCTGTCCACGTTTATCGTGTCTAACGACAACCATCTTAGGTTGCTATTATACCATTTCACACATTTGTCCTCCTGGAGGGAACTACTTCTCTCATTCCCTCTCCGGGCCTTTCCGGTCTCAACTTGTAATTCCAGACTCAACTCACTGTAATCTGCTGTTGTGCTGTGACCAGCAGCATCAGCTGTACCGTAAGGAGTGTGAGTGATTTATTTATTTAGAATGAATTATTTACACCCCGAGTATTTCCAGAAAGGGGTTGAGGCAGTGAAAGACGCATAAACAATGAGGCCATTGGGCTTACACACTGGGAGCTGATATTACTTTCGATACCATGGTCTTGCATTAAAAATGGGGGTTAGAACCTTGAATTGAATCTCGTACCAGATGGACAGGAAGGATATGGGTTGGGTCCTTGGCAGGAATAGACTGGGAACCTCCAGGCACTTGCTCGACAGGACCGTGCCCTTCTTTGCCTCTGCTTCTGTGAAAACTCCACCTAAAAAGAGCATGTGCACCTCTTACAGCTGCTTTGGGTTTATTTCGCCTTCCCTGCAAGTTCTCTGTTTTCACTTCACTGTTCTGAATCACCTTCATGGTCTGTGATAGCTCATTTCATCCACGCGACTTTGAATCTGGACACAAATGGAGACATAAATCTTCAAGGAATTCCCAGCCCAGGGCCTGGCCAGCGTCTCAGATGGCAGAAGCACCAGTAACGGTAATATCAACCTTAGTCTGTAGAGGGCCTACAGTCTGCAGAGTGCATCCACCCTGCTCCATTAACCCTGTCCTGTCTGATGCTCTCAACAGCCCCAGAAGAAGGGCAGACTTAGCCCATTCTGCAGATGAGTCCAGTGAGGCTCCAAGAGGTTGCTGATTTGCCCACACCAGTTCCGTCAAAGAGAGACACGGGGGGACGACTACCCAGAGCGTCTGGGTTCTAGACCTCTAGAACCTCACCAAACTGCCTCTCTGCCATGTCTGCCCGTCCTGGGGTGGCAGTGCTGGGCAGTGAGATATGTGCTGGTCTGGGAGCGCCTGGGAGAGCACAGAGCAGGCACTGCACTGGTTGAGTTTAGGGCATGAATAAATACATAGAAGCATGAGTCAGTGAAGGAATAAATGCATGAGAACAGACCCCCTCTTTCCCTCCAGAGGATCGATGGGGTCCTGCCCAGATCCCTTTCGAGGGCTCGTTTTTCCTCCTACCCACTTGTATCCAAATTGAAAGCTACCAACGTTTCCTCACCACATGGAGGACATTCGGCAGGCTCTCAGAACCGGAATTTCCTGCACCGGGCATCCCGTGACACGGCCAGGAAGGCCCACCCATAGTGCGTGCCCTTAATATTGCTTCTCCCTCTCTCCCACCACCTTTTTTTTTTTTTTTTTTTTTTTATGGATCCAGAAGGTGGAAGCATCTCATAGATTATTAATGTGCTAAATGGCCCCTCGGGAGACCAGTGCCAAGAAATGGCTCCAGCCTGGCCTGGATTCTTGGCCTCCGTCGTCTTTCTTAGACAGCAGCCACAGCAGCAGCTTCCAGCTGTGCTCAGTCACACCGCACCTCCCGAATGGTCCTCATCGGGTCCACAGTCTGGCCACCCAGCCACGCGTGGATGTGGCTGCCGTGACGTGGGCTGGGAGGGGGACAGCCTTGCAGCTGGGTGGATTTTGACTCACAGCGGCTGAGAAGTGGGCATTGTGTGCAACGTGTCTCGCTGAAGAACCCCCATCCTGCCCCTGACACTTTGGTTTCAGGGTGTTTGGTGCCAGAGTAAACCACCTTTGTTGTTGATATAAAACGGGGTGATTTTTAAACTCTGCTAGCTGTAATTAGAGATCTGCTTCTGGTGGAGGAGTCCTCATCACTGCAATGATGGCTACTGTTTGTAGTCTATAGAAGTGCTTTCACTTAAAAGGGAAAGCTTTCCGTGATTGCCACAAATGGCATACAAGGCTAGTTTGCTATTCCCATTTTACGTAAAAGCAAGGCTGAGAGAGAGAAATGAGACCATATTTTAGTGTATTCTGCAGAGCACTGGAGGGTGAGCCATGGGACTCATGGCTTTGCTGTTACTGTGAGAACTTGGCCAGGTCCTCCCCACTTTGGGCCTCTGTTTCCCCATCTGCAGAATGGGGAGACTGGACCCGATGCTTGCCAGACCCTCCCCGCTCTGGCTTTCTATGAATCTACCTCAAATTCCACAACCCACAGCTAAGTTAAAAACAAACAAACCAACCCTTTGACTTCTCAGGCAACCCACCCCTTTAATAAGAATCGCTTGAGAAAATCAAGTCCGATGACAAAATTTCTGTTCCTGGGATGCAAATGGCATTGACCGACAGTTTAGAGCCATGCTGGAATTCAGTAAATAGCAAAGGGCTCGACTGGGGTGGGGCTCGCTGATTTGGTTTTTTAAATGTCAAAACCAAGCATGATTTAGATTTTGCAGAAATCAAGTCCTAAGCGTTCCGGGCCGTCGTTGCCAATCCTGCAACAATCGCAGACTCAACATCGCCCGTCTGCATGACCTGCCCCCTCCGCTCCCTGGCAGGACCTTCTCTGTGGATTCAGCCCCATCACACGAGCTGAGAACTTCCTGCCCAGGGAGGTCCTGAGGGGAGTCCCGCGGCGCAGGATGGCTGCGAGGGGAGGCTGGGAAGGTGCCAGGAGAAACGCATCTACAATTTAATATCTGCTGCGCTGCCTTTTAAAGGACAGGCTCTGCGGGGATACGGGTCTTGACGAAACCGTGTTTGCGTTTTCCTGCGAGCAGCCCTTTATCCCTTCAGGAATCTGGCTTTATTTTCATCAGCGAGACTATTTCTGTCTGCATGCTGAGGCAGAGCTATCACCTAGCTCCCAAGAAGGAAGGAGTTTTGTCCCGCTCTCTGAGGATGTCAGCCCCCTCTGGCTGCGTCTCTTGTACCTTTCCGGGGCCCTGCCTCCATCTCTGGTTTCAGCAACCCTGCCCCCATCCTCCGCTCCTCTCCAAATTCTTCCGCCTTATCCCCAAGCCCCATGCTTTCAGAAGGACTGCCTCGGTTGGGGGCAGGTCAGCAGAACTCCTCAAGAAAAGTGCAAGGCAGGGTCAAAAGCAAGCCCCCTTCAGACGGCTGAGGACAGGATTCTGAGGGGGTGTGAAAACCATGTCAAAGGAATATACGAGTTAAAAAAAAAAAAAAAACCTGGGTCCAGGACAGGAGATGTGGGCTGAGGCCAAGCTGGAGGCCATTTTTTGGCCTCCCTTTGCTTTTCTTTCCCAAGGGGTTGCAGGTTGAGAAGCACTCTGGGTCCCTTCGGGTCTGGCAGGCTCTGATGATCTGCCCCCTTCCTTAGGGACAAGATTGAGGCCTAGAAGGCAGCCATCCAGCCTTCTGTTGGCAAATACTCCCCCCGTCCCACTCAGCACGTGAGCCACGTCAGCACCAAGCCCAGGGTGCAAGACTGAATGAGACTAGACCCTGACCTAAGGCAGCTCCAGGCCAGGCCAGACACAGGCACAGGGCAGGACACACAATGGCCGGGGTGTGTGGGTAAGATGGCACAGGACAAGGAACGGGGGTCTTCACAGGGAAAGGGCAGCACACTGTACCAGAAAGAATGAGTACAGTCCTGCCGGGTGGAGAGGCCCCTGTCTGAGGCGGGGGGGTTGGGGGGGGGTGGGCATGAAGGAGCAGGAGGTGGGCAGGGGACTCCGTCCTGGGGGCCCTGCTGTCTCCTCCGTGCCTTCTCCCCAACAGGGGCAGCATAAACTGAGCTCTGCACACTGGGAGCACTCCACAGAGTCCTTGGCGTCCCAGTCCTAGAGCCCCAGCGTCTGGGAGATGAGCCTGAGAGATGTCCTGGCCTAGCAGGACCCCAGGAACTTACTGCATCTAAGTCACCTGAGCTGTGGGTACTGAAATGGCAGCGAGGGTGAGGAGTGGGTCTCTAGCCCTTGAGGCATTTGATGAATACCTTAACCTGCACCTGCTGAGTGCAGCCTGGGGAATTTGTATTAACACAAGCACATCCCCAGCCTCCATAAGTGACTCTTGTAATAGTTTGAGAGTCTTCAACCTGGTCTATTCTTCCTCTATATATTAGATCTCCCCAGAAGCAGGACTGGATGACACTGGAACATCCGGGGAACCTCGGGCAACAGGGAACCCCCTACTTCACAGCCAGGCAGCCTGCCCCGTGCTGGACGCCTCCAGCGCCAAGGGCTTGCTTGCAGAGAGCGGGGGCTCTGCTCCCCACTAACTTCAGCCATCTCTCCTGCGTCTCCCCACCTACGTCACAGACAGCCAGCAACATCTCTAAAAGAGCCATGTGGCTCTGGAGGCGAAGACTCCTGCGTGTCCTCCGGTCCAAACATGCCGTCTCCAACGGCCAGTCCCCGACCCTTCCCAGATGTCTCCCAGGCTATGCCCTGGTAGGTCCCTGGCGGTGTGAGGCCCCAGCTCCAAGCTCCCCAAGGGTGGGGTCTGACCAGGCCAGAGAGGGACAAAGTCTACATGTCACAGCCTGGACTATAAGATCCTCGCATCTAGCTGGAGGAGCTGACGCTCCCAGTGGCTGAGTGACTCACATCATGACTTAAACAATATTAGTCTCTCGACGCAGCAACCATGAATCAAGAAGCCCGGCAAAAAAGCAGAAGTTAAATTTAACCGATTTTGGCACCAGGCTGAATTTTCACCCCTCTGTCGTGCGAATCCCTATTTTTGTAGCACCAGGAAACAGAAACAACTGATTACACATTCCAGGCTGTCTCTGTCCAGCGAGCATTGTTCCCCCAAAGGGCAGTCAGTGCTCCTTTTCAATTACACAAATTACATGCATTTTCCCATTTGTGAAAGTCTGTTTCAGAGCCCAGTTTTGAATAAGTTAAGGGATTCGCTGAACCCCTTGAGTGAATGTAGGCCCACTCCTCCAGCCCCTCCACCTCTCTGCAAGCAAGCTCAGCCTCTCAGAGGTGACGAGGGGTTGGGAGGCTCCCAGAGTGTGGGTTCCCTGAAAATGGGGCAGAGGGGAGGTGGAAACCCCAACGCTACTCTTTATCAAGAGCCTCGTCTTTGTTGCTTCAGTCCCCTTGGCTGGCTCCACAGGCTGGGAGAAGTCTCCTCTCCTGGGCTCATCCTGTGATTCTGCCTCTGAGGTCCCCAGAGCTCTCCAAACTGCCAGGCACCGTCCAGTCCCCAGCCTCCGGGCTAGCCCCCATCAGGGTGCAGCTGGAGCCCCTGACCTGGCGCAGTATCTGACGGCAGAAACCCAGGGCAATGGTGGACCGTTCGTGTCTGCAACGATGCACAGTGATCCTGTTTAGGCTGAGACTGAGGACCTGCATTCCCTCCCACATCCTCCACCTCCCCCACAGTCAAGTCCACAGGGCGAGAAAACTGCTGCCGTGGGAGGCTTCAGACTCTGCAGCCTGTGCCCCGCATTTAGTTCAGGTCAGCACTCAGCGACGACCCAGCTGGTGCCTGGCCCTGCAGCAGGCCCTGGGAACCGGGAGATGAAGGAAATGGGGGCCCCTGCCCCCCCCAAGAAGCTCCTATTCTAGTAGGGAACACCTGGATATAGAATAAACCGTTTCCCACAAGATGTAATTCATTTAATGACAAAATACCGTGTGCAATAGAAGTGACGAAGAACCTTGTTTCCCAATATTCTTGTCACTACGACTCTGCGAGGAAGCCTCGTACATGTTTTCCTAATCCTGCACCACTCATGAAATGTTAATACCACAATATACTATACACCTATTTATGTCTATATATATATCTGTGCTTTATACATAAAATGAGTAAGATACTTTGTCCCCTCCGCATAAGAACCACTTTGCACCAGCCTGGGGGAGAAAGCCTTCATAGAGAAGCCTTTATTTAGGAAGGAGCAATTCATTTACTTTTGGGGCTAAGGATGGGAGCCACAGAAGGCAAGGAACCAAGGAGGGCATCATAGAGGAAGAGGTACTTATCCAGGGTTTTGAAGGATGAGCAGGAGCTCTTCAAAACACAGAAGGGACTCAGCATTAAGCCTCCTTTTCTGGGCAACTTGAGCTCCCGCCTTCTTCAGAGAATTACTCCTTCCTGCAGCAGTCAGCTTCCAAGATGGACCCCGGTGACCTTTGCCTCCCGCTACAGCTTGCCTAGTCCTCTCCCTCACTAAATAAGAGCTAATTTGTGTGAGCAGTGGAATAGGCATAAATGACAGTGTGTACCTTCCGAAGCGAGGTCCTGAAAGACTTTGCCAACCTCTGCCTTGGTCTCTAGATGAGTCGCTTTGGGGGAAGCCAGCTGTCATGCCATGGAGGCACTCTAGATCTCTATGGAGAGACCTGCATGGAGAGATACCAACTTGCCAGCCATGTGAGGGAGCCAGTTTGGGAGCTGATCCTCCAGCCCCAGTCAAGCCTTCAGATGATGCTAGACCCCAGTCTCCAAATCTTCCAGGCAGACCCCAAACATCATGACGCAGACACAAGCCATTCTCTGGGTCTGAATTACTGACCCAACAGAAATAATGAAATAATAATTATTGTTGTTTTAAGCCACTGAATTTGGAGGCGATTCGTTATGCAGCAATAACTAGTACAATCTCCATTTCATAACCCAGTCTCCTGTCCTGTCAACTTCTCTAAGCTGGAGGCCTGTCGTGCTCATGCGGGGGCCAGGGAGCTCTGGCTGGCAAGCTAGAAGTTCCCAATGTCCTGCTTGCTTCTACAGCTCCTCAGAGAATTCTGAGGGCAAATGGATCCAAGTGAGGTGGTGAAAAGGCCCGGAAGCTCCCTGGATTCCTCTCTGGATGGGGCTTCTCCAGAGAGCTTGACCTGCCATGTTTGAACAAAGTGTCCGTCTGCAGGTTCTTCCATCCCTCCATCTCTGCCTTCCTCCCTCCATGCTTCTGTTCATTCAACAGACATATGATAATGTCTGTGAAGTGTTAAGCACCAGGAAAAACAGGAGTAACTCAGGCCCAGGTTCTCTCCTTAAGGAGCTCAAAGCCCAGCTAAACATGCCCCCACTTCTGCCAAGCCCTCAGAGAGGGACAGGCAGAGGTGCGGGGGGGGGGGGGGGGGTGGGCCATGTTTGTGCTCAGCTAGAAGTAAACACAGGGAAGTGAGGAAAAGAATTTCTAGAGGGGAGACTTTAGAGAGTGCAGTAAGGAAAGGCTTCTTGGAAGAGGCACCATTCAAGCCGGATGTCTAAGAACGGGCCGTTTCAGGGGGTGGGAACAGTGTTGCAAGAAAGACCCAGGATGCTGAGAAGCTGGGGTAGTCAACTCGGGGAGCGGCAGGAGGCAGGGCAGGGATAAGGATAAAACAAGAAACACTTAGTGCTAAGGATGTGCCAGCCACAGATCACAGATTCTGATCACAATGTGATCATTTACCCCACACAGCAGTCCTATGAGACCGGCCTTCTCCCTCCCCTGCTTTTCCATACAAGGAGCTGAGGCTCAGAGAGGCAGTGCCTGGCCCTGCCGAGTAGGGAGTACAGCGTGCTCCTCAGTCTGCAGGAAAGGAAGCTGAAGCAAGAGAAGGTGACCTGCCCAAGGTCTCACTGTTTGCAGGCACCACAGGGCCTGAAGCCAGGTGAGTGGTGCTGGGTCCCAGGCACGTGGTTGGGTTTGCACCATAGCATGCCAAGCTGCTTCTCTGACCTCATCTCCTGCTGCATCCACCCACATTCAACGTGGCCGGCTTAGGCCACAGCGAATGACTCAGTGCTCCCCAGGCCCACACACTCCCCCACCTCTTGCTTCCGAGTGCCCCGTTTCCTCTGCCGGCCATGCTCTCCTTCACGGCTCCAGCTGTCCAGCGTCCTCTCTTCCTTCACGGCCAGCTCCACATCCCTCTTCTGGGAAGCCTTTCTTGCCCCTGGGCTGAGTGGGTAGCCTTCCTTGGGACCTCGCTCCTTCCTCATCATACCTCAGCCTCAGACAGCTCCTGCCTCCCTTTGGGCCGTGAGGTCAGGGCTCTACCCCCAGCATCCCATGCAAGCAGGGCCAGACTCACTGAGCTCCTCAGTCAGCAGGAGTGCGGTGAAACGAGATCCTGCTGTGGTCAGGCTCCACTGGCTTCCTCATTCCCATCCTGGCTCCCCACTCACCATGCTCCTGCCCCACTGCCCCTTCTCTGTTCCCTGAACATGACAAGTTCTTTCTCAGCACAGGCCACCTGCATTTCCTATTCCATCCACCCAACCAGCTCCTTCTCACCCTTCAGGTCTCAGCCCAAAGGTCACCTCCGTCAAGAGGCCCTCCCTAACTGCCTTGGGGCCGTCAACGCTAGTCCCATCACCCTGCTTATTTCTATCCTGGCTGTTTCCTACTGCAGTCTTTGCTTAAGAGACAGACTGCCTGAGTGTAAATCCTGACTCTGTTACCTATGAGCTGACAGTCCCTGAGCAAGTTACTAGACCTCTGTGCGCCCAGGTTTTCTTCTTTATAAAATGAGGATAATAGTGACTACGGCACAGAGAACTTTTAAGGATTGAATTAACGCAAACAAGTGCTCAGAAGAGTGTCTGGTATGTTGTAAGCCTGGTATACATATTACACAAGTGTTAGCTCTTAGCATTATTACTTGTTTACCTGCTTACTGCCTACCTACCTCCCTCCTAGAATGTAAGCTCTGAAAGGGAAGGTGCCCTACCTGTCCTGTTAGCACTATATCCCCCAGTGTCTACCAAAATTCCAGGCACATAGTAAGTTGCCTGTTATATTTGTTGGATGGATGGTAGGGTGGATGATGGAAGAATGGATGGATGGATGGATGGATAGATGGAAGGAAGGGTGGATGGAAGGAAGGAAGGAAGGAAGGAAGGAAGGAAGGAAGGAAGGGTGAATGGATGGAAGGAAGGAAGGAAGGAAGGAAGGAAGGAAGGAAGGAAGGATGGATGATGGATGGATAATGGATGGATGGAAAGAAGGATGGATGGATGGATGGATGATGGATGGAAGGGTGGATGGAAGGAAGGATGATGGATGGACGGATGGATGGATGGATGATGGATGGATGGGTGAATGGATGGATGGATGGATGAAACAAAGAAGTAAACCACATGCGTGGGCCACCACTCGTTCTCATTGGTCACATCTTTCCATGCTCTTCTCTTTCCTAGTCCAAAGAACAGCTGGCACTGGTGAGTTTGTCTATATCAGACCTTACACTCACTGGCTGGATGGTGTATAACATTTGCCAGTGTAAAGAGTGAATACTGGTCAGGAGCCCCAGGAAAGGCTTATGTGAGGGAAAGGGCAGTCTTGGTGGACAAGAGAATTTCAGTGGGGGAGGGAGGCTTGGCAGCAAGGAGATAAAAGTCCATCTGATCAGGGAACAGTGAGAGCAGGGCTCAGAGGTCTGAAGGTGCAAGATGTCTCTGGGGAAAGGTGGGTTGTCGGGAGGGGCTGAGGCATGGGGTGAGCGGCAGGGACAAGAGATGACGGTAGGTGGGCAATTGGCTGGATGTTGATGGCACTGACAGTCAGGCTAGGGAGTCACTAAAAGATTCCAAACACACAGTGGAGTTGGGGCCACCCCACAGAGACCCACTGCATCGGCCGTGCCAGAAAGGCCAGAGGGTTGGGCCAGGAGTGGGGGTAGCAGGAAGCTGTGTGATCATCCAGGAAAGAGTTGGGGAGGCATGAACAGGGCAACTTAGAAACCATGTTGCACAAGGAACCATTCCTGCAAAAGACTGAAGCCGAAGACAGTCCCCTAACCAAAAGTGACCCAAACCTTACCTGCACCAGATTCCAGCCTTGGAGAGATTCTGCAATGATGGATGTAACGGATGGACAGACTCCTCCAAACACCATCAAGTGATTCGGCCCGTATTTTATTGCATCGTAGAAGGCTTTCAACCCTTTCGCATTATCACACTGGGGAGCAACAGACAGAAAGAGAAGCCTGAATTAGAAACAGCTTTCCCCAGGGACAGGGGCCCGACAGCAGATTCACACAAACAAATCTCCTCACGGGAAACCTTCTAGGTTTCAGCTCCCCCATCGGGCGGCCTCTCCTTCAGCCAGCCCCGAACCCACGCTGTAAGCTCAGTGGGTGTGATGATGGCCCCCCCACATCCAGGCTCTCCTCCGCCCAAGCACCCCCCTGATCCAACTCCAGGACCTCTGGCTCCTCCATTATCTCCATGCAGAACGCACGGAGGAAAGAGCCCCCAGATGCCTCACTCTGGAGTCTCCCTCTTCCTGGGTCATTTATATTTTAAAAGAAGACAAATCCACACCCATTATCAAAAAAGCACAAAACAGTAAGTGTCGGTGAGGATGTGGAGAAGTTGCAACCATGGCTCATTGCTTGTGGGAACGCACAATGGTGTATCTGCGAGAGAAAACAGTACTGCAGTTCCCCCAAAAGTGAAGCAGGATTACTATATGATCCAGCAATCCACTTCTGGGGAGACAGCCAAATGAACTGACAGCCAGGACTCGAAGAGATATTTGCCCATCCATGTTCACAGCAGTATTATTCACAATAGCCAAAAAAGGTGAAAACAACCTACCTATCCATCAAGAGACGAAGGGATAAACAAAACGCGATCTATACACACACGACGGAATGTTTTTCAGCCTTAAGAAGAAAGGAAATTCTGACACATGCCACAGCACGGATGAACCTTGATGACATCATGCTAAATGAAAAAACTCCAGATGCAAAAAGACAGATATCGTGGGACTGCACTTAGATGAGGTCTCTAGAGGAGTCAAATTCGTGGAGACAGAAAGCAGAATGGTGGCTTCCAGGGGCTGGGGGAGAAGGGAGGGGGGGGCACTCATGTTTAAGAGGACAGAGTCTCAGTTTGGGATGATGGAAACATTCTGGAGACGGACGGTGGTGACGGTTTCACGACAATTGAAAGTACTTAATCACTGAACTGTACACTTAAAAATGGTTAAAATGGTAAATTTTATGCTATGCATATTTTATCACAATAAAAAAAGAAGGAAGAAGGGGAGGAAGAAGAAGGGGAAAAAGAAAGGGAAGAGGAGGAGGAGGAGGATCTGAAGAGGAGAATTCGCTCGGCAAACCCTTGCCAACCACTGCTATGTCCAGTCCAGGGCTGGATGCTTAGGTCACACAAAAGCTGGACACAGCTCCTGCCAAGGAGCTCACACACCAGAGACGAAAACTGGCCACTAAAACAGATCCCAGGGATCCAGTGTGGAAACGAACAAGGACAAATGTCCTCAAATGGCAGGAGTAGGTGAGGACTCACTCTGTCATTTGTCTCTTCCCTGCACAGAGGCACTGGCACCTAGCCGGGCTCCTTGCTTCCCCCGGGGCCCGGCTAAGCCTGCTCACCACCCAGCCGTCTGAGGCTTCTTTGTAAAACATAAACCAGTCCTTCTGACTGTCCTGCTTTCCGTGCACTTAAAACCCAACCTCTTAGCAGAATGTAATTCTCAAAAGGTTAAAAACATCATTCTTATGAAAATTGATAGTGGGTATATGTCAACCTTTTATTTAACTCATTAATAAGGGGATCTGCAGCGTGGCAAAGTGGACTCAAGAGAAAATTTGAGAGACAGGGATTTTTATGGCGAATGGAAAAATAAGAAATAAGGTAAGATTGCCAAATTAGATACAAAACCAGTTAATGTCCTACAGGACAATAAAATGATAACCGTTGTGGACAGAAAAGAAAATCACCGAAGACTAGCACATCTTGTCGGTTTCAGAGAATTGTAAGGGTCTGGGTCTTAAGTTCCACCAGTCAGATGGCTCTTAGACAGGGCTGCTAGAAAACGCTCTAAGTGTTAGGCTAACTGGTTATATAACAGCTACTTTGTCTTATTTACAAGTTTGGGGCCAGGGTGTGAACCCCCCCATCATAATGGACACAAGAAGCCACTAGGTTCAGCCTTGCCTCCCACTCTGACCTGATTTTCCTCCATCTCTCTCCCTTGCTCATCAAGTACAGCTCATCAGCCTCCTTTCTGTTCCTTGAAACGGAGAGCAATTTCCTTCCTGACTCTGGGCCTTTGCACTTGCTGTTTTCTCTGCCAGGAACAATATTCACTCGTTTCTCGGCATGGTTCACTCCTTCTCATCATCTAGGACTTGGTATAGCTGTTACCTCCTCATCGCTGTCCCCCATCCAAAATGTCCCCCACCTCCAGTCACTCCCTAACATGCCACCTTATTTATTGCCCTAAGGCAGTTCCTAACATTATCTGAAATCATCCTGTTTTTTGATGCCTGTATATTGACTGACCTCCCAACTAGAAGGTAAGCCTCCGAAAGCAAGGATTTTTGTCACTGTTTTCACAGCTATCTCCCCAGAGCTCAGTAAGGGACAGCAAGAATCTGTTGCATGCCTGAAGGGGCCCTCTGACGTCCTCCCTGTATCTGCTCTGTCTCCTCTCCTTCTATGCCCACGTCCCTCCTCTTACTTTTGTATTCCTCTCCATTCTGGGTCCTCCTCTTCCTTTCTGCTCCCTCTCCCTTCCCCTAAAGTGATCATAATGTGGGACCAGAGTGGCTCAGTATTTACTGCTCTCTTTTCATTTGAGAGACTCTGACCCACAGAGGGTGCTGACAGGGCTGGAAACCCGAGTGTGAGCGGTGGCTGGCCTCAGAGAGCCCACTGTCCAGCAGAGGCGGTGAGACAGCAGGGGGAGGCCATGTCACATGGGGCACAGTGGCTGTGCAGGGGAGGGGTAGGGCCCAGCAGGCCCTAAGCACCCGGGGGAGGGCAGGGTGTGGGGACGGGTGGTGGGGGGAAGGCAAAAGGCCCTGGGCAAGGCTGAGAATTGCAGCTTGCAGAGATCTGGGAAATAATTCCATTTTTTAATATAAATTTAATTTAAAAATGGACCGCATTAAAATTTTTTTTTTTTTTTTGCTAAGAAAGAAAGAGAGAAGGAGAAAATGAAAGATGGGAAGGAAGGAGAGAGGGAAAGAAGAAAGATTAAGTTCTTATTGCTTCTTGGGGCCCTCTATTAATTGTCCTTGTTCCTTGATTGAAAGCAACACTTCCCACCCTGCACGGAACACAGCCGATATAACAGAGCAGTTCATGTTTTAATTGTTTCTACCATGATTTACTGAATCATTTCCCATTTTAATACATTCTTGTAATGATTTTAGCTTGTTTCCTAATCTGTAGCTGGTGACAATGATAATACAGTGCCACAAGATTTATAATCAAAGTTGCATTAAAACAATATGAGCAACAATGAACTTATTAATACTTGTTCGCTCTGCAAACATTTCCCTGGTACCCTGTCTGTGCAAGACTCTGTAATAATGATGATGTCCTGACTTCTCACAAATACACACCCTGAATGTCAACTCAAGAGCAGGAGAATATTTGACAACCAGTATTTTAACTGGAAGAATCTTCTAATGTTTACAAATGTTTATCCTACTCCATTCTCACCAGGCTGGGTGTGAAAGGTGGAATTTTGGCCCCCGCGATCCGTGCCCCTTGATCTTACGCTCACGAATATGTTATGTTACATGAAAAAGGACTTTGCAGATATAACTAAGGTTTCTTATCAGCTGACTTTGAAGAATTATCCAGGTGGTCAATGTAATCACACGAGTCCCAAAAAGCAGAGGTCTCATTTGCTGGCAGCAGGAGTGAAATCAGAGACTCCAAGCATGGGATAAATTCAGTGTGCCTGTTGGCTTGGAGGTGAACGGGGCCACATGTTAAGAAAATGGGGGCCTCAGTCCTGCAATCCAAAGGAACTGGATCTTCCCCAGTCGAGCCTCCAGTTAAGAACCCTGCCCAGGAGACACCTTGATTTTGACCTTGTGAAGCCTTGAGAAGAGGACCCAACTGAATCATGCAGTACCTGGACTTCTGGCCCGTGGACTGTGTGAGCCAATGCATGGCTGTGGAGTAAACCACTAAATCTGTGGTCATCTGTTATAGCAGCAATGGAAAACTAACACGGTGAAGTAGAATGAGAAAAGCAAGAATAATATAGTGAGGTTTTCTTTAAAGTTAAATGTATTTCATTTCAAAAGCTATCCTTAATTTGTAGATAAGATGCTTCAGACTCTGTATGTTGAAATGTTTTTCTGTTGTAAAATTGTAGATAGTAGAATGGTTTTTTTTAAATGAATTTCTGTTTTCTTTAATGTCTATTTATTTTTGAGAGAGAGAGGGAGAGGACATGAGTGGAGGAGGGTCAGAGAGAGAGAGAGAGGGACAGAGGATCTGAAGCAGGTTCTGTGCTGACAGCACAGAGTCCGATGAGGGGTTCAAACTCATGTAGGACGAGATCATGACCTGAGCCGAAGTCGGGTGTTTAACCAAATGAGCCACCCAGGTGTCCCGAATGGTTTTGTTTTTAATATCTTAACATGACAAAATAAAGGGTTTATTATTTTTTTTATTGTTTATTTATTTTTGAGAGAGAGACAGAGTGCGAGCAGGAAAGGGGCAGAGAAGGGGGGGTGACACAGAATCCGAAGCAGGTTCCAGGCTCTTAGCTGTCAGCAAAGAGCCTGACACGGGGCTTGAACTCATGAACCGTGAAATCATGACCTAAGCCAAAGTCAGACGCTTAACTGACTGAGCCACCCAGGTGCCCCAAAGTGTTTTTTTTTTTTTAATAGAAGTTTCTCTTCCACGTCCCCCTCCCCACTCTGCTTCTTTAGCTTTTACTGGTGTGTGAAATCCAAACACCATGGGCATCGCTAATCTAGCTAGCCCTGTACCTTCATTTTCAGATGCAGACCCCAAGGACTAGAGGAGGGAAGGGGTTTGTCACTGCCCTGTCAGGATTAGGGGAAGCATTTCAAGATTCCTGGTTCAGAGCTTCCTCAACAATCTGGAGAACTCAGCTCAACAGGCAACGGTGATGTTAAAGCTAGCAGTATTCTAGAAAGGACCATTTCCCTCAGAATAACGCTCCAAACCCAGGTCTCCTCCTGATTAGTGCTCTGGACCTGAGGCAGAATAAACCACCTACGGGGCACGAAGCACACTTCCCCAGCTCCCCTAAAGAGAGCACTTTTAAAGTGACTACCAAGGGGCGCCTGGGTGGCACAGTCGGTTGGGCGTCCGACTTCAGCCAGGTCACGATCTCGCGGTCCGTGAGTTCGAGCCCCGCGTCAGGCTCTGGGCTGATGGCTCGGAGCCTGGAGCCTGCTTCCGATTCTGTGTCTCCCTCTCTCTCTCTGCCCCTCCCCCGTTCATGCTCTGTCTCTCTCTGTCCCAAAAATAAATTAAAAACGTTGAAAAAAAATTTTTTTTTAAAAATAAAAAAAAAAAATAAAGTGACTACCAAATAAAAATCACATGGCATACCTGTCCCATTTTAGATGTTACTCTCCCTCATCCTCATTTCTTTTCTTTCTTTTTTTTTTATTTTATTTCTGAGACAGAGAGAGAGAGAGAGAGAGACAGAGCACAAGCAGGGGAGGGGCAGAGAGAGGGAGAGGGAGACGCAGAATCTGAAGCAGGCTCCAGGCTCTGAGCTGTCAGCACAGCCCCACGCTGGGCTTGAACCCACGAACCATGAGATTATGACCTGAGCTGAAGTTGGACACTTAACAGACGGAGCCACTCAGAAGCCCCTCTGTCATCCTCATTCTGATACTGTAACTTCTTGCCTGATACGAATAGTGTCCTAACTAGAGGGACTTTCCAGCTGACCAAAGCTGAGTCTCTGTGGATGAACCAGATTGGAGGTTGTCGACCTGGAGGCCCTCAGGCGCCTGCCTAGGACCCGGCAGAGAAGTTTTGGAGCCAGCGAGGGGGTTCCTGGGCTCCTAGCAGCTCTTCTTCTATATCTGTTCTATATTCAGCATCAAGGTCCCACGTAATACTTAATCTGAAAAAGGGGATTCCATTGCTAGTAGCATAAAATGCCTGAAAACCACGAAGCGGACGACTCCGGAGGTCCTCGCCCACGTGCGATTTTTGGTTTCGGCCTGGAGAAGGGCAGGTGAATGTCCTGAGAGGACTGCGAGGCGATACTGGCTGAGCCAGTCACTCGCACACACTCCCTGGAAGTTAATCCATTGCACGCCACTTTGCCTGAGAATCAATTCACCAAATCACTGGGGGAATTTCTCTAAGTTTGAGTTTCCTGAAGGACTCCTTGCAGACACTTCACATGGCCATTTCACAAGGATTTGTCCTTCCAGCTCAGGTGAAAGTCAATTTCACCTACATTTCACATTTCAGTCCTTCCCCAAGGCTGCCCTTGGAGATGCTCCCCTAATGCCTGTTTATTATCGTCCTCTTCTTGCAGACTTCGGACCCGCCCCTGCATGAGCCAGGGAAATGCCAAAGCTTTTCTATGCCCCCCATTTAAGGTGTCTGTCAGACGGCTTTTAGTGAGCCGGTCACTGGGCAAAACTATCACTGTGAGAAATTGTTTATGGCAAGTTGTCTTTGAGCGATTTGGCTTTTGATGAATTGCTCTCAGAGCCCCTATAAGGGGGTTCTTGTGCTCTGAAAGAAAGCTATGGGCTTTATCATGTTCTCCAACTTCCCCAACTCCCCGATTAGAACCTTCCCACCCACCCGCCTCTAGAGGGCATTCTGACGGTTGGCATGGCCAACCTTGACCCGCACACAGGGGAGACAATTCCTTCACGGCCCATATTCTCTTGCAACGGTTCAAAGCTTATGGATGGGCCAGTCTCTGGTCTGCAGTTTTGCCACTTGGACATGGGCTCTGGTACACAGTAGGCCCTCTGTAACTGTTGCTTCCCCCTCCCCCACTCCCCTTTCCTTTCCAGTATGTTTCTTCTTGGCCCTCCGCGGACTCCAACTCTACAGCAGCTCATGGTCACTGTCCCCAAACTCCTTTCCCTGGTTTCATTTCCAATGGCTCCTCCTTCCTGGGAAGGACAGACTTGTCACAGAGAAATCATAATTGGCACATACAGGCTCTTAAAATTCAGCACCTATAAATGGGAATGGACCCAAAAGCCATGAAAATCCATTTTTTTAATGAAAAAGTAGAACTCTGGACTACATTCCATTTTCATTTAAATCTCATTTTTAAAGAATTAAAATACTTTTTTGACTTAAAAATTTCAAAGCATGGGGCGCCTGGGTGGCGCAGTCGGTTAAGCGTCCGACTTCAGCCAGGTCACGATCTCGCGGTCTGTGAGTTCGAGCCCCGCGTCAGGCTCTGGGCTGATGGCTCGGAGCCTGGAGCCTGTTTCCGATTCTGCGTCTCCCTCTCTCTCTGCCCCTCCCCTGTTCATGCTCTGTCTCTCTCTGTCCCAAAAATAAAAAAAAAATAAAAAAATAAAAAAAAAAAATTTCAAAGCAAATGTTGCCAAGCACTAAAATGTAAAAATGCCAGGAAAATGTCACAGTTAATAACAACCAATTTGAAACTGAGAATTTACTTCGTACAGAATTTCAGAATTGAAGAAGAATTTAAAAACTGATGTGTCCAACCTGCCCCAGCTACAAAGTCCCCCCCTCTGTGTCTCCCACTCCAGGAGTGGTCAGCATCTGTTTATACCCCTCCAGTGGCAGGGGTCTCACTACCTCACCAGGGAGTTGCTTTGTCATTGGCCAGCTCTGCTTCTTAGAAAGTTCTTATGTCGTTCTTGAAATCACCCTCTTTTTGCATTTCCTTTCCAAGTTCTCATTCTAGAACAAAGGTCAGCGAACCTTTCCTGTAAAGGGCCAGGCAGTAAACATCTTAGGCTTTGTGGACCATATTTGCGACTCGTCAACCCTCTGTAGCACAAAAGCAGCCACAGACAATACATAAACAAATGAGTGTGGCTGCAATCCAATAAAACTGTATTTACCAAAACAGGCAGCAGGCAGATTTGGGCCACGGGCCATAGTTTGCGCACCCCTGCTCTGGAACTTGTTAGAATACGTACAGTCTTCCATTCCCATGAGAGCCCTTCAGATACCTAAACTCAGCCAGCCTGACTTGACTCCATGACATGCTTTCAAGCCAAATGACCCTTCACTCTTCTAATCATCCTCTTATGATATGATTCCACACCCTTTCCATCTGTGGTCATCCTCTGGAAAGGCTTCAGAGGACAGATATTTCTAGGATGCACCCCCCCCGCCCCCCCCCCCGCCCGCCCAAACACCTCCATCTGCCCTGTACAGAAAAGTCACATAGCTGACACCCACCAGGCACTCACTATGTATTAGGCCTGGTACTAAGAACGTGGTGTAAATTATCCTGTTTGTTACAATATTATTATAAGGCAGAAACAATTATTATTTCCACCCTTACAGAGAAGGAAACTGAGGTTCAGAGTAGCTAAATAACTTGCCCAAGGTCACACAGAAGGTGAGCACTGTTTTTATTTTAAATAAGAACATGTGAATATGAGATATTTCACTTGCAGAAAAGAATGTACCTTATACATATAACTTAAGTAAAGTATGAAAAACAGCAAAATGAACATGCCATATACCCAACACCCAGCTTACGTGGAAGCCTGTGTGTGGCCACCCCACGTATCCCCCAACCCCCGCCTTCACCCAGGGAGCACCCCTACTCTGGATTTATCCTTCTTTGCTTTTCGTAATTGTTATTTATTTATTTATTTATTTAGTTAGTTAGTTATTTAATTTTTTGAGAGAGAGAGAGAGGCAGTGTGCAAGTGAGGGAGGGGGACTGAGGGAGAGAGAATCCCAAGCAGGCTCCACGCTCAGCATGGAGCCCAATCCAGGGTTTGATCCCACAACCCTGGGATCACGACCTGAGCTGAAATCAATCACGAGACAGACGGTTAACTGACTGAGGCACCCAGGCACCCCTCTTTATAATTAAATTACATGTCTACATTTTCTAAACGTTATATCACGTAAGTTTGCTTGTTTTTGAATATATATATATATACACACACATACACATATGTAGAATCATGCTATACATTTTGCCTGAACCTTGAACTGAAAACCTCTTTATGGCTTCATGTTATGTTTGTGAGATGTGTGTTGTTGAACAGAGCTGCAGCTCATTCATTTTCAGGGCTGTGTAGCATTCCACGGTAGGACTATGCCATGGCTTATTTGTTCGTTGCCCTGTTGACGGACACGTGGGTTGTCTCCAGGATTCTGTGTGGCTGCTGTTGTAAGTAAGACGGCTGCACATTTCTCTACGTGGCACACACGCAGGGCTCCTGCAGGGTCTGAACCTGGAAATGGAGTCGTGAAATCACAGCATCTCCCACATCTTTTCAAAGTGGTTTTATCCATTTACACTCCCACTGTCGGTCTCACTACTCCACACCCCTACCAACTGTAATTGTTGCCTACCCTGTGAGTATCTGATGTCAGTTTAATTTGTATGATCCTGATTTTTAAAGAGGACAAGCCATCTTTTCATATGTTTATAGGTGTTTCTGTTTCTTCTTTTGGACCAGTGACTGCCTATTTTTCTATTGGGTTGTCTTTTCTTTACTGATTTGTTCAGAGCATGCCTAGACGCAATACCAAACTGAATGAAATGATCACCTCCCTCATTCTGAGCATGGACTTCTATTAATGCAACCTTAAAATGCATTCCTTGTATGTGGCACCTATTTCACACAGAGTTTACTGTCAGTAAAAACTACTAAACCAGCAGACATAATCTTGGTAACAAAACACCTTTGAAACTTTCTTGGGGGGTGGGGGGAGAAGAAAAAGACTACTAGATGATAAATGCAGCCAACCAAATACGACTCAAAAAACACAAATCTCAGGAACAGAGGCTTGTGACTAAAAAGGAGCAATCGTGTGCATTGGACCCATTTCACATGAAACAACCCACAATGTGAAGACACTAATGTAACATAAAACTCAGAAAGAGGAGGAGGGAAAAGAGTCACAAATTTCCTCCACAGGAAAACTTTATACTATCTAAAATTGAAAACAGGAGGGGTGCCTGGGTGACTCAGTCGGTTGAGCGTCCGACTTCAGCTCAGGTCATGATCTCACGGCTCGTGAGTTTGAGCCCCACATCGGGCTCTGTGCTGACAACTTGCAGCCTGCTTCAGATTCTGTGTCTCCCTCTCTCTCTGCCCCTAACCCACTCGCATTCTGTCTCTGTCTCTCTCAAAAATAAATAAACATTAAAAAATTTTTTTTAAATAAATAAATAAAATTGAAAACAGGAGGGGCACCTGGATGGCTCAGTTGGGTAAGCATCTCACTCTTGATCTCGGCTCAAGGGATGATCTCACGGTTCATGGGTTTGAGCCCCATGTCGGGCTCTACGCTGACAGTGCAGAGCCTGCTTGGGATTCTCTCTCTTTGCCCTTGCCCTGCTTGTGCTCTCTCTCTCTCAAAATAAATAAATAGACAAAATTAATAAAGGAAAGAAAAGAAAATGGAAAACTGGAGTTTAAAAGCCAGGACTCTCCTCATTGTTTTTCACTGTTTTTATTACCCTTGATATTTTAGAAACAAGGATTTTCTATAATGAAGGAAAAATTGTCTAATGTGGAGTAATTTCTTATACTTTACATTTCCTTTTTTTCTTCTGTAACATTCAAATAAATAAAACTTAACATCAGTTTTAAATAGCATGTAATAATGATCTCATTTTATAAAATGATTTCTGTCCATCTCCCCTCCATATAACATATGCATGGAGAGGTGTCTGGAAGGAGACTCATCTAATGTTAAAAATAGTGAAATTTTGAATGATTTTTTGTAACTCTCCTTTGTACTTATTTGTTAACTTGAAAAAATTTTTAATGCATATATTATTTTTATAAAGACGGAAGGTCGTTTTTAAATAGGTAGGCTTCTGTCACACCCAGCATGCTTTCTCAACCATTGTAAATCTCTCCTTCTGTTCTTCTGTGGTCGACTTTCTGAGCTGAGAAACAGGACTTTACATTTCTTATTGCTAAATCATGTTTAAAATTAGCCCAGCACCATGGCCAACTGAATTAAACACACACTGTATTGTTTTTCCAACGAAATGAACTCATTTAGACATTTTCTGAGCATGTATTAAGTGCTAGGAAAAGCAACTAAGTTCCTGTGACATATAAAATTCCTTGAACAGAGTAGATACTCAAGAAATGTTTACTGGGGCACCTGGGTGGCTCAGTCGGTTGGGCGTCCGACTTTGGCTCAGGTCATGTTCTCACAGTCCATGGTTCGAGCCCCGCATCAGGCTCTGTGCTGACAGCTCAGAGCCTGGAGCTTGCTTCTGATTCTGTGTCTCCCTCTTTCTGGCCCTCCCCCACTCATGCTCTGTCTCACTCTCTCTCTCAAAAATAAATAAACATTTAAAAAAAAATGTGTACTGAAATATTAAATTTGGAAACAATGAGGGTAATAATAATAACACAGCAATTTTTTTTTTTTTTACTGTTTGTACCAGGTACGATTCTAATTTCTTTAAATGTATTAACTCACTTAATCCGCACAACAACCCTATGAAGTATGTCCTTTTATTGTTCATATTTTAATAAATGAGGAAACAAACTGAAGGTCAGAGAGGTGAGAAATTTTGCTCAAAGTTTGCACGGCCAGTAAGAGGCAGAGTTGGGATACGGACTCTGAATCCCTGCTCCAAGGTATCTGTGTTCTGTTTTTCTCCCTGGGCACACAGCCACACGACATTCTGCAGCCTCCCTCGCAACCAGGTGTGACTACTGAGCTTTGGCCAATGGCATGTGCTTGGCCTATGAAGCCATTCCATGGCCACTCTGTGCTCTCTGTTCTACCACAGTGTGAATGGGGAGACTCCAAGGACCTATAAGCGGTAGGGCTCCCCCAACCCTGAGTCCCTGGGGCCCACCCCGGGGCCAAGTAGGACTGCTACTTCAAGAGAAACCGTCAGCAGGAGGACAGTCTCAAGAGCTGACAGCCTCTGGGAACCATGCCTTCGGGATATTTCTCACTCCTGCCAGGCAAACCAACCCTTGACTGAGCATGGAGGGGGGACAGGGGCTCACCGTTTCTGGCCAGCACAAGACTCAACAGCAGGCAAGCTTTGAGCCTCTGGTCTGGGTGGGACTTTCTCAGAGCGGCAATGTTGCCTGTGCGTCTTCCCACCCACCCTGCTCCCTTCCCCTCAAAAACCCCAGCCTTTCACGGGGAGTCAGACCTGCCCACAGTCAGAAGATCCGTCCTGCCTTTCTCTGCTCCCTCCCCCCTGTATCTTTCTCAGTGCACCTCCAACTCCATCTGGGCACCTGCTTCCCAGAGTGCCCAACCAACACACCCCCCGACCCGCACTTGACTATGACATGAGCAAGAAATCGCCTTAGTATATGAAAGTACCGGAACACAGGGTGTTTGTTACTGCAGTTAGAGAGCATCGACCAATAGCCATTTGTTCTAACCACCTGCTGCAAAAATGTTGAAATGTAAGAAATCAAAACACCTGGAAAACTATTAGAAAAAGGTGAAACTTTAAAGAGAGAAAAAGATGACAGGAAAAGGCAGAAAGAAAGCATGCTGTGCATTTAAATATTTCCCCTATCATGCAGGCCACTGATGTCAAACCAGAATTGGAAGGACATAAGCAGAAACAGCTCAGGATTTGCTGCACTGGGCTATCCTGGTCCCCTCTGTCCCCCATGCCCAGCAAAGGGCCTGGATCCAAACAGGTGTTTAAAACGTATCGGCTGGGCAACATTATGCTGTGCGGTGGGTGCAATCCCTGTGGATGGCTACCACCTGAAATAAAAAGTAGTCATATCCATATCTCCATCCCGAAGAGCTTATTAAGTCCAGCCATCTTGAGTTTTTCACACCCTTTCCTCAGGGTGATGGACAGACCATCTGCTTCTAAAAGCCTCCAGAGAGCCAGACTGTCCATCCTGGATACTGAGAAACACTGGCATTTCTGTATTCTCTCTGAAGTTGTCACTCTGGATTCTTGGCCAGCTGCAGACTGTGTTATTTGAGGATGATGGGGCCACAGCACACGTCTCTCCCCTGCGTGGGTAAAGCCATCTACGCAAATTACCACATGTTTTTCAGACTGGTGGCTACAGACTGCGTTTCGTGGTTAGCTGGCGATAGGGGCCCCCGCCTATGCAGGTGTGACATTTTTAAAAGTCAGGGTCACAAACGCAAAACACAGGCAGGCTGCCTGTCAGGAGGCAGTGGTGATGGCGATGTTCCTTTCCACAGGTGTGCACAAATATCACAAGTTCTCAGCACTTCCCCTGGGGATGGGGGCCCAGGTCACCTGCTGAAGAGGGACTGCACACCAGCTGTGTGCCACCAAGCCACCGCTGCCCCTCTCCACCCCACACATGCCTCCACAATACGCTTCTCTGAGGGGCGCCCTGGCTCCACATTTGCCGAGGGAGGTGGAAGATGTGAGGGGGTGAAGACACGACCCCTGCCCTCAGGGACTTACAGTCTAGAGACCGCTGTAGACACAGAAACAATTTGGGAAAATGTGGTGCGGGCCACAGCAGAGTTGGATCAGTTACAGAGCACGGGTTTCCTCCGATCATACTCATGGGGGGTGATGAAGAGCCAGGTCCTGGGGTAGGTGCTGGGGGTGGCCTCGGCCATCAGGGAGTGTGAGAGAAGGCTGAAACAAAAAGCTGTAACACAAGGCCAGATAAAAGTGGGAACCACAGGAGACACACAAGTCACGCAAAAAAGGAAGGAATATTGAAGTCACACTGACATATTCTGCCCAGATTTCTTGGAAGAGGTGCAGTCAAGCTGAGCCTTGAAAGTGTGGAAGAGACAGAGGTGACAGGGAGGCACAGCAGGCTGAGATCCGGCAGGAGCAAAGGCCTGGCAACAGGAAAGTGTCAGGCATACAGGAGAAATGGAGACTTTGCTTCTGGGGCAGGAGCACAGGGTGCAGAGGGGATGTGGCAGATGGGTGGGCCAGTGCCCTGGGGACGCTCAGATAGCTGGGCAGCAGGCAGGGAGGGGTTTCTTCCCTTTGGGCAGCAGGAAGCACTTTCTTTAATCAGGGGAGTGCCGAGATGGAAGCTGGTTTCACACAAATGCCTCTGGAGTCTGGTGTAGAGGAAGGAGGAGGCCGGGGAGGGAGGTCGCAGGGGGAAGAGGAGGTCAGCTAGGAGGTAGGGACCACAGTCCAGATGTGAGGCCTGATGAGCAACCTGGTCCAGCACCCCTGGGAAAAACGTGCCCAGAGCAGAGCTCACTTGTCAGGCCCCTTAACTAAGGGGCTCTGAGACTTGGGTTTGACCAGCACATGACATCGACAGGACCCAGTCAAATGGATCCATCTCAACAGCCCCCTTAACAGGACCCAGTGATGGGGAAGACCAATGAGGAAAGGAATGAAAGAAAGAAGAAACCCAGCTCTGTCAAGTACAGGATCCAGTCCTGCACAAGGTGAGGCCAGGCCTCCCACTGCCTGGCCCTGTGACCTCCTCCTCACCGGGCTTCACTTGTAAGATGAGAAGGGTGAGTTAGCAGATTTATCCATCAGGAGAGGTTAGGCTGTGCGGTGGCAACACACATGCCCAATTCCCAATGGAACACCCCCAAATCTCAATGGGACACTCCAGAAATACTGATTTCTCTCTCAGTGAGGGGAGCTCGACGTGTCATAGTAACTCAGGGGTCCAAACTCATGGAACAACCGCCATCTTAAATGCTGCCATTTGCCAAAGGAGAAGGAAAAAGACAATTCTGGAGACGCTCAACCAGCAGTTAAATGGAACTCACTGATCAGACTTGACCCAGAAAAGTCCCAGGGACCCAAAGTGCAACCTGGCCAGCAGGAGAGGGGACCTAGGTGTCAGGGAACCTACAAATGACTGCCATGCTTCATCTCTGATTCCTTCTTGCCCTAACAGTATGTGTTTTGGTTGGTGCTCAAGGCCAGATTTTGGTTCAATTTATACATATCACACTAACGTTTCTTTGGCATTGGCCTATGTGCCAGGCACTACGCTAAATTCTTCATATGTATCATCTCAGTTACTATTCATAATAGACCTCATTGAATATTTGCAATGACCCTGTAAAATGGATACCAACACTACCCTTCATTGAACAGAGGAGAAAATACAAATTCAGGGAGCTTAACTGAAAAGCTTGAGGTCACATGACTAGTTAAGTCCTGACCCCAGGACTCAAACCCAGGCCATACAGCCTCTGCCTTTTACTCTCCGAGCCATCCAGAAATGGGGTAAAATGCCTAGTAGTACAGTGGGCTGCCTGTCACTAGGGGTGTTCAGGCAGAAGCCTGCAGGAGGTGGCTGTAGAAAGAATTACTTCACTGAGTAAAGGAGTAAATTAGTAAAAGACTCTAATCCTGAAATTCCCTGGGGAGAGACAAGGAGACGGGAAAAGTGGAGTAAGTCTCAGGAATAGCGAATGGTTCTCTGGGTTGGCGCGTCCACGGGCGAACGAAAGAAATGAGAGGTGGACCGGAAAGGGCACTTGAGCCCCCCCACACAGGGTTGCAACCTATTCTGGGGGACCCATGGAGCTTTTGTTTTGTTTTGTTTTAACCATCTTAATCGTTTTTAATTGTACAATTCAGTGGCATTAAGTGCACCCACAATGTGGTGTGACCATCATCAGTATCTATTTCCAGAATGTTTTCATCATGTCAAACACAAAAGCTCCGTACCTATTAAACTCGGGGGCGTTGTTAAAAGGGCTTAACCTGATAATGACGTCACCAGAGCCGAGCCGGGAGGACAACCCTTCCTGTCACCTGAGGGACGATACGAAGGCAGAGAGGCTGGGCAAAGGGCTGGGTAAAATGAGGCCAGAGTGGGGGCCTAGGTGGGAGACAAAGACCTGGCAGTAAGACAGGCGGAGGGAAGGGTCAGGTGCAGAAAGCAGAGGAAGGGAAGCCTCAGAGGGAGAGGGGAGTCCTAGCTTTCCTCCAGGGTCCTATGCATCCTGGGCCACTGGGAAGTGAGGCGGAGAAGCCAGGAGGGGATGCAAGGCCCTGGGGACACTGCCTGGGGACACTGCTGAGTCCAGTGCTGGACAGATGCAGATTAGGGGCTGGCCAATTGCCCACCCCACCGACTCTCCCTGGGACCTGACAGTCATTTCCTGGGACACAGTCCAGAGCTGTCCCCCCAGCACCCCCAGGGGTCTGCAGGCTGACACAGCTTCCTGCCTGTGCTCAAACCTTCACTAGACGCCTGCTCGGAGGTGAGTGGTGACTGCAGGCCTGATGGGCTTGTCACCCCCTGAGCCCACAGCCACACTCATCACTCAGGAGGTTCGTTCTCCGTCAGCAGCCGCTCACTCAGAGTTAATTATGTGCCTCTCCTGTCCTCCAGCTGGGGACAGGGTGGTCACTCCCCCGCCTGATGGATGGAGGCTGGGCCTCTGTCACACACCACAGTGACCAGGGGACTCTACTCAGGGACTTTCTAGTTCCCCAGTCCCGTCATATGCCTTTCCACCTCTGTTGCGGGCACCTGTCTTCTGGGCTCCTTTCAGGAGGTGGTTTTTCCCAGCGCCTTGATACTCTGGGCCAGCTTCCCCAGCTCCCCTCCCGGTGGCCACCTGACCCCACAGGTGCGGTGCTGACCTCATATGGAAGTTGACTTCGGGGGTCCTACTTGCACAGGCAGCCTTGGGCCCAGCTGTGTCCCCATCTCAACCCTTGTTCCTGTACCCTAGCTTCTCCAAGTCTGAAGTCCTAACACACTTTCCTAGGTCTGCATCCCCAGGACCCAGTCCTTGCCTGCCCCCACCCCCACATCCTCCCCATGGCTGAGGTCCTGCTCAGTGGTCTCCAAGCCCCCATGGCACTGCCCACCCAGACTGCAGTGCCTGGGGCCATGCCTGGACCCTGAAGGATGTGAAGCTTCTCCCTGCCTAGAAAGCATGCAAAGGGATTTCAGCACGAAGCCTAACTGGAAAGACAGATCAGAAAACAGATACCACGAACAACTTCTCCGGGAGAAGAAATTCTTTTGAAGAGTAGGACCCAGAAAGAAGTGCTGATGGAGGTTTGGGGAGGCTCCAAAAAGGGGGATTCACTTGAGGACTGGGGCTCCAGGAAAGGCTCCCATAGATCTTGGGGCAGCAGTTAGGGATCAGGTGCATTTAGGAGTATGATCCACTCTGAAGAAGCCCCTTTGCAAGACCTTTAACCAAGTGGCTGACAAAGCTCCAAGAGCAGCAGCCTCTGGAAGGCCAGGGGTGGGTCCAGGTCCTCAGAGGGCAGCCCATTGCAACCTGGGTGGGAGCTCACACCCCTGCACCTCCCTCCTTTGTGAAACAGACAAGCAGTGCTGAGAAGGCCTAACCCTAGCACACTTATAAGGACTAGATGGGACGGAGCCCTTAGCTAGTTATCAATACTGTATATATTCAGTTTGTGGCATCAGGCATTTACTAAGCATCTCCTGCAAGCCAAGCTCTATGCCAGGCAATGGGAAAACAGAGGGAAACAAGTCAGAGCCCATTTTTAAAAGCCACAGGCTAGTGGGGATGAGAGAGAAGCCAGGGAGCAAACACGGCAGGGGATGGGAAAGCATGCTGTGAAAAGAGCTGCAGTGTGGGGCCCAAAAAAGGCCACTGAACCAGCACCAGCAGTCAGGGTAGGTTTCCTGCAGGAGGAGGCACTTACGCTGAATCTGGAAACATGAGGAGAAATTAGCCAGATGGAGGGGGTGGAGGAGGGTGGCCCACATCGAGAACAGCGTTCATTCACTCATTCGCTCTACATGAATTTCACGAGCACCTACTATGTGTCAGGCACTGTGACAGGTGGTGGGGACGCAGCAGGTAATGAAATCCCCACCCTCTGGGAGCTTCCATTCCAGCCATTCCAGTCGGGGAAGGAGAGGATAAATTAAGTAGGATAAGTAAAATGTTAGTAAACGTTCAATAATGCAGCGATAGGTAAAATGTGTTATACGGTGATGAGTGCTAAATGGAAAAATCAAGTGGGGGGACAGGTTGTGCAGGGTGGTGTTGGTGGGAAGTGAACTGTTAAATTCCCTATCAGCAATGACTGATACCCAGAAGAGAGTGTGGGGAGCGCAGAGAAGGTGAGAGGCTGTGCAGGATGGAGGTGTCACAGGAAGCAAGGGAGGCCAGCATGGCGGGAGGGCAGTGGACGGCAGACCCTGGAGAGCATCATGGGGAATTAGTAACAGTAATCTTAATTATCATTAAACCAGCCCCACTGCTATGGTTCCTAATGTAATACTGAAGGTCAAAGCAACTAAGAACCAGAATAACTTGGTAATAGTTCCCCTCCAACTCCAGAAGCATCCAAGCCTGGCCACTGAAAACAGCCACTCAGAATCCCAGAATCTGAGGGATCGAGAATCCTCTAGATGGTTTCACCCCAGGTTAGTGTGACCTGCTAGAGGCAGGAAAGCATAGGAGGTGATGGAAACATAGGCGGAAAAACCGCTGAGCTGGAGGAAGGATCTTTGAGCCCTGGACCCAGGACCCGGGGTACAAAAGGAGATGAACCAGGAGCTGTCACCCAGTCTCCATCTTCCTCTGCCAACTCCTGGCTAGTGCCTGCCGGGCAGGACTCCACTCTCCTGAGTTTCTTGTAAAACAGGTCTAATGAGCCTCCCTCCCTCACATGGCAGAGGGCAGGTCAGGCTAGATGGGGATAATGCATTCAGGATAATGCATTCAGATGGGGAGGGGCTGGAAGTCCATGTACATTGAAGGGCGCCCAATCCTAGGGCACAGCCTGTCCTGGGACTGAAGCCCTGGGTTCCTATTTGTTTGCTGTTTGCTGTTTGCTGGGTGACCTTGGACTCAGCCCCTCCTGTCTCTGGGCTTTAGGATCCTGGTCCTGGGACAGCCTCTAGGATCTCCAAGCTCCAGGGTTCTGGGAGGATTCTTACAGGCAGTAGTTTGGTGTCTCTAGAGCAGGTCCTGTCAGAACCACCCCCTAAAACTGGGCCCGGTTCTAACCATGAGAGGACCCCCACCCAGCCCAGACACAGGGTAAAAAGTAAGGCTGCGTATGGCCTCCACAGTGCCCCCTCCCCGGGACTCTGCTTCTTAAACACTTGTCCTGGCCTCCTGGGCCCTTTCCCAGGTGGAGGGCAAAGAAAAATTACTTCATAAATCCTGCAAAGAGAACAGGAGGATTTTTTAGGGCTTATTCATTTTCATGCAGAAAAAAATATGATTATTTTTTCCCCAAGTAGCAACCTTGCTGTGAAATTCTTACTTTGTTTTCTTTTTAGGTCTAACAGATCCTTCCTGAGCCTTAAATATATATATATTATTTGAATGCAGTTCTTGAAATTAAAAAAAAAAAAAAGCAAGCAGGAAGTGAAATGAGGCAGATAAAAAGGATAAATATTGCATGATTCACTTAGATGAGGGACGTAGTGGAGTCAAATTCACGGAGACAGAAAGTAGAGTGGTGTCTCCCAGGGGCTGGGGAGGGGGGCATGGGGGGCTAGAGTTTAATAGGTACAGAGTTTCGGTCTGGCAGATGAAGTGTTCTGGCGATGGATGGCAGCAATGAATGCACAAGAGTGTGAATGAACTTAATGCTGCCAAACTGCACACTTAAAAATGGCTCCAACGGTAAATTTGCTATTATGTATATTTTCCCACAATTTGAACCAAACAAGCAGGAACGTGATAATATCTTGCCAGGACCGGTCTCATGGCCTCTCCTGGATCTCAGTTTTCTAATCTTAAAATGGGAGAGAAATCCATTCGTCCTTAATCCCTGAGCCTAGGTATGGAAAGAGAACGCATGCCTTTGTTCTCTGCAGGGCCAGGAAAGTGTTTTTCAAATGCACCATACAAAGAAACTAAAGAGAAATGAACATGGAACACCATAATGAACACACAGGGGCACAAAACGTCCTCTTGTCTGGAGGATGGACTCATGTGCAGTCAGTAGGCTGGAGGCCTCCTTTCCCAGCTACCCTCTATTCGTGAGGAAACTGGAGTGGAGGGAAGGGCAGGAAGTCACCAAGGGCACACGGCAAGTCACCGAGCAGCTGGGGCAGACCCTCTTGCCTGAGACACTGTGCTCCCCTCACCCGGCACCAGACCCCAACTCCTTAGACCGCATGTGGTTTCCCCATAACAGACATCCCACATCCTCTGTGCCTGGCCAAGCCCAGCACATCTTGCTTCATTCTGGAAGCCTCTACTGGGTGAGATACTCTAGCACCCTCCAGAATGTAATGGCCCAGGGCAGCCCCTGGAGTGTGGCTCTCTAAGGACAGGGCTATATCTTGTACCTCTGGAGCATAACAGTCTAGGGTCCTACTCTGCAGCCAGATGCCTGGTTGCAAATCTCCCACTTACTAGCCAATTGACCTTGGGCCGATTCTAGTCAGTTTACTTTCCTCAGGTCCCCTATGGCCCTGGCACACACGAGGTGCTGAGGAAATGCTTGCTGGGCACCCAAGGGGGGGACAAAAGGAGTCATGGTGGCCTTGAGGGTAGACACTGGTCTATGAGCTCCTTTCTGGGGCTTCACATTAAACAACACTGGAGACCCCAGGACAGTCCCTTCCCCATCTGGTCCTTCCTGAGGCAATGAGAGGGGGATATCCTCCTGAGTCCCCCACTTCCACTGCTCTAAAAGCCTAGGCCAGCCCAGCCGTGCGATGGAAGGAGCGGGTGGTATGGTCACGACAGGCACCATATGGGAACCCGCCCCTCGCTATTTCCAGCCAATCTGTTGACATGACAACCAGGCTTCCCGACCCTGCCACGCAGCCTCCATCCTAGGGCTTGTGCCGTGTGCCAGGCACACCCTTTACCAGCTGCCTCTCAGGTTAGAGGGGCATTTTCACAGATTCTGTCAAGACCCTTCCCCTGAACAGCAGCAGACGGGGATGCTAGGCCAGGCATCCCTGCGTGGTGGGCACAGGAACCGGCAGCCTTGCTCTTCAAAGCCCAAAAGTGGAGCTTATTAAGCAAGCACAGAGGAAGGGGTGACCACCACCCCTTCCCCCCCACCCCCACTCCCATCTCAGAGCTTTCCAGGAAACCCTGAGCTGACTTGCCTTCCCCAACCAGCTGCTGATGAGGGCCCACCCCTATGCCCTGTTCAGGCTCCAGATACTCGTATTTTAGGAACTGTCAGGCCAGGAAGGGCTCACAGAGGTCATCTGGGCCAAGGGATGCATTGCACTGTTGGGGAACCCATGGGGTGCGTCTTATCTGAAATCACACAGAATCCTGGACGGAAGTCCCCGTCAAGATTCCATTCCTGTTGCTCTCAAATAGGCAAAAGAATGTGCTGGATTCTTCTGCATAACAACAGAGCACACAGAATTTTATTTTATTTTATTTCATTTAAATGTTTATTTATTTTGAGAGAGAGAGTGTGTGAGCAAGCACCACCAGGCGAGGGGCAGAGAGAGAGGGAGAGAGGGAATCCTAAGCTGGCTCTGCCCTGACAGCACAGAGCTCGAACTCACGCACTGTGAGATCATGAGCTGAGCTGAAATCAAGAGTCAGGCGCTTAACCGACTGAGCCACCCAGGCGCTCCCAGAACTTTATTTTTAAATCAGCAACTTTGTGACCACAAACGACATGCCAGGGACGACACACATGGACTGAGCTTTCCACTCCTGAGGCTCACAACGTGCCAGGCAAAACCCTAAACTCGTCACAAACATCATCTCAAGTAGCCGAATGTTTACAGCACCCCCATTTTGCAGATTTGGAAGCAGCAGCTGAGAGAGTTGAAGTACCCAACTCAAGGGCACACTGACAGCAGATGTGGGGAGCTGGGCTTGGAGCCAGCCTGACTAGGCACTTACCCATGACTTCATGAGACCTGGGAGGTGGGGACACCAAGGATGACGTGGCAGCAGACATCCCTGAGTCACCTGGGGTCGCAGCACCGACAAGGAAACTTCCAGCAATATACTCGGAGAAGTGAGGGCTAATGAAACCATGCAAGGGGAGGGGAAGGGCCCCTGAGGTGGCGGGGAGCAGGAAAGAGTATTCATTTATAAATCATTCTGAGAGCCCTGCCCAGAACCAGGCACTTTTGATCGCACTATCCGTCTGCCTTGCTTGAGGATTTCTTAGGGGTCGGAGGGTCGGTGACCGGAATGGCTGGAAGAGGCTTGTTGGAGGAGGAAGCTTTCTAACTATGAAGACAATGCTTTAATTTTCCACAGCTCGGGAAACGCCTCACCTCAAAGTATGCACTACCCCATCCAGAAAGCACAGCCACACTAAATTCTCCACATTCCCTAGAAACAGCATGGACAGAAGAGTGCACGGCAGGGAGAAGTGCTGTTAACAGAGCGCATACTAGAGGATAAAGGAATTTTACTAGGAGGCCGCCGATGCAGTCTGCTGAAATAAATAAATTAAAACGTGGCATTGTTGTCTAGTTTTAATTACTATTTACAGAACAACAGAAACTTCACATGTGCAAGAAGAAACACAAATTTCCAAACTTGGGCTTTGTCATCAGACTCTGTGTTAACACATCTGGATCTACCTTGGGACCCTGGGGGAGTGGCCTTTCTTTTCAGCTGTGGTGGCAAAGCTTTGCCAGGGCCCCGGATACTCCTCAAGTGCCTTGAATGTTTTTTAGATGCATGGATCTAAAAGCCCATCCAGTGATCATGAGTGCAGTTAACTTGTGGGGCAGCATCACACCCCTCCTCGGCCCCGGAGCCCACCCACGGTCCATGCAGGACGGACGGGTTTGCTCTGTTTGGTCACAGCACACACACATGCGCCACCCCGCCCTGCCCCTGTCCTCTTCATGGGTTTCACTCTTCCATGAACCAGCCCACTGTTGCCATGGCGGCCTCCCCCACCCCTGGGGGAGGGCACACCTGAGCCATCTCTCTTGCGCTCTGTGCCATTCTGCCCATCTGAGCACGACATAAGATGAGCACCCTCAGCTGTAGGTTCAGCGGGGAGAGACATGGACGGTCTCACTCCCCGGTGGGGCCTTGAGGGTGAGGAGTCCAACCGGGAATTTCAACCTCTGTTCCACAGGAGGCCCCTCAAAGCGGGCACTGACATAGTGGCCCCACTGGGCAGGGCTCTGGATCCCCACCACCGTCTAGCCAGGAGGGTTCCCTTCTACCAATTTTATACACTGGGATTCTGGGAAATTTTGTTCCAATGGAGGGGTCTGTAGCTCGGCGCAAGAGTGGATTCCAGCAGACTGGAGGAGACAAGGTGGTGTGCCACGAGACCGTGCCCCTCACCATCAGCCAGGTCTGCAAAACCCACAACCCGCAATTAGCGTTCTAGGCCTCCATGGCAGAAAAAGCTCTGCTCCAAAAAAAGATCCAGAAGGTCTGTCCAGAAGGGCAATAGCAAAAAGTAAAACACAACCAAACCTCCAGGAAGCAAGTATAAGCTTAGAGTTTCAACACAGGGTGAGGGGACCAGGGTTTTCCTTTGACCTGACTGGGGTGAATTACAAATGGCCTGTGCCATACTCCATTGGGACGGCTATAACAAATACCATAGACCGTGTGGCTTAAACAATGAACGTTGATTCCTCACGGTGCTGGAGGCTGGGAAGTCCAAGATGAAGGCCCTGGCAGATTCCGGGTCTAGTGAAGGGCCACTTCCGGTTTCCAGAAAGCCT
Organism: Neofelis nebulosa; assembly: GCF_028018385.1. Classification (NCBI taxonomy): domain Eukaryota; kingdom Metazoa; phylum Chordata; class Mammalia; order Carnivora; family Felidae; genus Neofelis; species Neofelis nebulosa. The sequence goes on along the minus strand of NC_080793.1, from coordinate 33,858,844 downwards.
GTCTTGTCCCTGCACGTTCACACAGCAGAAGGGGCAAGGGAGCTCTCTGGGGTCTCTTTTATGAGGGACACACACGTTCTCCTCGAACGCCATACTGTCCTCTGTCCTACGGAGCATGTGGCCCAGGCCCCTGACGCACAGTATACAGTGGGTGCTCATGGACTCGGCACAGTCACCCAGTTACGCTGTGACCGGCCCAAGGAGGCGCAGCTGTGAACCCAGGACACGCACCAGAGCTCGAGACATGCTGAGGATCTGCCAGCTCAGGGTGGCTGAAGCAGACAGCAGGAGACACAGAGTGGAGAAGGCCTGGATGTGGGGGTCTGCATTCTAGCAGGTCGGTCGGGAAGGGGGCAGGTGCATGTTTGGTAACTGCTGAACATGAGCACTGGCTTCACAGATGCTGTTTATCTCATCTTCCTGCGGGTTGTACCTGAAGCCATCCGTAATAAAAAGCTCGGGGCGGGGGGTGGGGGGGGGGACAAACAAAAGGGAAAGAAAACCCTGCATTCTCCCCTTTCCTCATTTCAATGATCCCACAAAACACACAACCAAACACTCAAATCAGCTAAGGAGAGAGGCCTAGGGGCTGGAAGGGCAGGACGGCTCCCACTTATGTCTGTTGGGCAAAAACTGTCTTTCCAGGCACCATTTCCGGGCAATTTCATCCCTCCTACGGCGTCAACCACCTCCTGTGGGCAGTAACCCCAAATCCCGACCTCATCCCTGCTGTGCCCCTCAGCTCCAGACTGCACGTCTCCACCTGGGTGACCCACAAGTTCAAACTCAGACTTACCACCTTCCCCTTAAACAGGGTCAGTGTCCCAGAAGGTGCACTGCAGATGTGACTGGGAAAGAGACCCTGAGATTCAGACCCCGAGAAGACTGCTTTCTCTCTGTAAGCCTTCTGTATAGGTATGGTGCTCAGCAGGTGCTTAGTACACAGGAGAGCTCAGTAAATGTCAGCCATCGCTATTATTAGTATTGATATTTGCATTAGTATTAGTATTAACATTCCCCTCTGCAGGTCCCCCAAGGTGGAAAAATCAGGAACGACCCTAGACTCAAGGTTTGCAGGGCCCCTTGCACCCAGTCAGTCTCAAGTCCTGAAGGTTCTCCTTGCTGCGCCAGCCTCTCTGCCCCATTGGCACGTGCCCCTGTCTGGCCTTGTCATCTCTGCCCTGGACCTCAGGCAGGCTCCTTCACTCCCAGGCCTGCTCCCTCCCGTTCCTGCCAGCACCTTTCCTCCAGAGTGAGCTCCTTAAATGAAAAGCTGATCATGTCACTGTGCTCAAAGGCTTTTGAGGCCCTCCAGGGCCAAAGGCACTTTGTTCAAAATCCTTCACTTTACCCATATGGCCTCTCGGCTCCCCGCACCGCTGGCTGGCCTCCCCGCTCCTTGCCTGGACTCCTCAAGCTGGCAGGCAGTGTTCTAAAGAGCATCTCAGCTCTGCCTGTCTCTGCTCAGCAACCTTCCTCTCGGAACTCCTGCTCCCTGGTGAGCACCCCCTCACTTTGTCTTCCATGGCTCAGCTCAGATGTCCCTGTTTGCCCAAATCCTCCCTGATCATAGCCGGCAGGTCTGACCACCTCCTCCCTAGGCCCCACGGACCTCTCACTAGCTTCTGGAACATCACCAGTAACGGCAGTGCCCAGACTCCTGCACACAATACCAAAAAGAAATCAGAATGCCAGGGTAAGTGGTCATATTTTATTTTCTCATATAAGGACATTAAAGAACAAAATAAAATGAACAAACAAATCCTAACATCTTCTATCACTGCGATTTAATTTTAAAGAGGATATGATGAGTAGGAAGGGGAGGAGAAAAGGAAGAACAAGTAATGGATGTTCTTTAAAATAACAACATTAGCTCTAGGAAAAACTCCTCCTTCTTTTTCTCATGTCACCATGGTCTGTAAAAGCTCTGTCAAGGCCAGTATGGGCCAAGGGCCGGCCATTGTGAACATTCTCTGGGTTGTCCACGTCTCCCATGAGACACTGTGAGCCCCTGGGAGAGAGGCTGAGCGGGGAGGTGCTCAGTGAGTTCACGGATGAGCACACAAATGAGCAGGTGTGGCCGCCCAGGTCAGCAGGTGTCAAGGCCTCCCTGCTCACCAGCTGCCTGGGAATGTGACTTCCGGTAACACACCATCACAAAACAACCCAGCTTCAGCGAGGACCCCTGGCCGGGCTGCTGAGTGTACTTGTACGACCACTCCTCCTAATATCACGCAGGAAACACTCCTTGCAATAATAATAAAATACAAACAAACCTGCCCAGGCACTTGGGAACAATTTGCAATTGTTAAATAATTCAATGGGAGGGGGGAAAGATGCAGGGAAGGGAACTGAGACCCTTAGAGAGAAGCTTGGTTTCTTTTTCTTTTTCTCTGTTGCCTTTTTTGCTTTTTTTTTTTTTTTTTTTTTTAAAGAATCCATATCCTGCACCTCTTCTGGGGTTGGTCTTTTTTTTTTTTTTTAATGTTTATTTATTTTTGAGACAGAGAGAGACAGAGCATGAATGGGGGAGGGTCAGAGAGAGGGAGACACAGAATCTGAAACAGGCTCCAGGTTCTGAGCTGTCAGCACAGAGCCCGACGTGGGGCTCGAACTCACGGACCGCGAGATCATGACCTGAGCCGAAGTCGGCCGCTTAACCGACTGAGCCACCCAGGAGCCCCTTGTTTTTGTTTTTGAGCAAACTATCTGTACCTGCCACAGTCTTTACTTTTCTGGAACGCCCCAAATAGCCGCTGGATTCCACAAAGTGGGGAGCCACTGTCTGTAGCGGCTTGCCCAGGACACTAGAGCCGGAGCAGGCACGGCCCTGGGTGCCGCTGGGTGACCTCTTTGGGCCTCAGCACCCTCACCCGTAAGGCATGGCGATTCCTCTTCTACCTGCCTGCTAGAACGGGGTGGGGGTGGGGGATCGGGGGCAGGGGAGGAGGGAGAGCTGAGACGCAGGGCAGCACAGGCTCTGGACATTCCGGGACCGAGCAAGAATGCAAGCGATGGCTGCCGGTGGCATCGTCGCCGTTGCTAACAAGACTGCTAAAAAGTGTGAACTAAGAAACGGGGTGCCTATGAATAAAAACCCCGCTCTCTCTGGCCTGCCTCACACGGCGCGCCTCAGTTCCTTTGCCAAGGCATTCCCTGTTTCAGGGAGATAAACAAGATCCCTGAAGGCTGTACATAATTCTTCCGGCACCTTCCTCCTGGCCTGCTGCAACCAGGATCGGAGTGGACGTTCTCAAGCAAAGAATCTGGTCTGGAACAACTTTTGCACTGTGTTTCCTCGCTAGCCAGCAGTTCATTCATGCCGGGGAGAGGAGGAATTTAATATTTCTAATTACTTTTTAGGGAGTCGTTTACCCCTGGAAATGTTGTAATTGATTTTCATCCGGCTTCCCCTTGGTTGGTATTATTCTCTCAAGACCCTGACTGAGCCTGCCAACTACACTTCTTTTCCTCCTCTTCATATTCCAGCTGTGTGTTGGCTTTTTTTTTTCCTTTTCTTTTTTTTTTTTTTTTTGTCCTCCCCCAAGGGCAAAGATCATGCCTGCGATTTCTGGATTCCAGCCCTGTGCCCGGCACATCGGTGGAGCTAAGCCAATGTGCTGGGAACAAAGACCAGGAGAAGAAATCATTTCCCATACCTATGCTTCCTCTAACTGCAGCTCACAAATCCCAAATGGTTTGGGATAAGAAACTGGCCCAAAGCTAATTAATTTTGCAAAACAGACCTTACAGGGTAGCACATAGGATCTTCAGAAAGAATATTCTGGTTTTTACTTCCCACTGAGAGCTTCAGGGACCACAATTAGAGTAGCATGAAGCAACAGACTCCACTCTTGTTCACTAACCCCCAAGAACTTTTCCACTGATGGGTACAAAAAATAACGTCCTGCTCCATTTGCAAACATCACCTCCAATTCAGATCCATGCTTTCCCATGTTTTTGTTTGTTTGTTTGTTTGTTTTTGTTTTTGTTTTTGTTTTAAGAAGCTCTGTTTGGCTCGATTTTGACAACAGGAAGCTGGGACATGGAGGTGTGCCCCAGGCATGGGATGGGGTACTTCAAAGACAACACTGCCAACCACCTCAGAACCACCTGGGTGGGGGTGGCTCATTACACTGTGGCTTCCCAAGCTCTATTCCACAACCACCAAATAGGAATCTCTAGGGCTGCTCCGTTTTTAATCAGCATCCCTGATGATCTGGATGTACTCTAAAGTTGAGATGCCAACTCATTTTTCTAACAAGGAAATCTATTCAACACCTCCTCTCCAGTTCCCTCAACCCCCACACACATTAATTTCTCAGACTTTAATGAGTAACTATTTCTGCAGGACAAGACATCAGTGGGACTCTATAGGATCCCAAGGACTGCAGCCCCTCCAAAGTTCTCAGGGTCTTGTCTGCAGCCCAACACTCCCCTTCCCCTTCCTGCAAGGGCCGCCAGCCACCCTTTAGGCTCCTAGAGTTTCCTTTTGTTCCAGAAGATCATGTTTTCCAAGTTCAGCTCTTCCATCTGCAATGGGCAGAAGGCTGGGCACAAGGACAGGCCTTCAGAACCTGCTTGTTAATTGCCCAACACTTGGCGACACATAGATTAGAGCCATTCACTGGGAAGTCCTTCCTTAAATATGCATTACTGAATGCTAACTGGACATTAGTGCTAACAGCACTAATACCAATGCTAGTGATAAGATTCCCTATAGAAAACCGTTTCCAGTTTACAAAGCATGTCACACATTTTCCCTTTGATGCTCACAGTCACCTGTAACATTGTCAGAGCAAACATCATACCACTTTACAGATGGGAAACTGAAGTTCAGAGAGGTTAAGTGACCTTCCTGAGGACCTACAGCTAGTTGGTTGCAAGATTGGTGCTAAATCCAGACCTCGGGACTCCCAGGAGCCAATCACGCTTTCCCTGATCCGGTGAATAATTATAAAGTACCCACTACGTGCCATTCATCACACTGGCGTTGGGGATGGAAGAGCTGACCTGGTCCCATGCTCGCCCTCACACCCCAAGCTCCAGCCACAGTCTCTCTGTGCACCGTGTTCCTTCCACTACATGCCCACCATACCTACTATCACGCCCACCCATCCCTGACCTATGTGATTCCTATATGAGCTTCCTCAGCAATGATGCTTGCCATGGATTCCTTCACTGCATCCCTAGTGTGCCCAACGAATGGACAGATGGATGCTGTGCAAAGATGCTGAACATCCCAGGCAGAGTTAATTGGACAAGGTACGTAAACCCAAGCCATAGGCTAGCCACTGACTTATCACCTCGTGGGTCAAGGAACAGTGGGCTGGCAAGGCAATTTCCTCTCCCGAGAATCCTGAGTTTGGAAATACTAAAAAAATGAGGAAGTGCTCTCAGAGCACACATCGCTTCCTCCCAAACCTGGTGAGGTCCCCCTTTATATATGCTCATTTCACCATGTACCTAACCCTCATGCTCATGGTCACACTGTATCTGTTCCCTACACTAGACCCCAACTTTCATGGCACTCTTGTTTACCACCACATCTCTGGTGCACTCAAGATCTAGACGAACAAATGAATGAATTGAATGATGGTTGACGGAGGAGCCATGAGAGTCCACCTCATGACATAGCTCACAGGTGCACCTATAGGAGAATGGGTCCCAGAATCACGGAGGCAAGAAGCAGACCTGCTCAATTTCTGGTTGCTGTGCCTAAATCCACCATTGAAGCTCCATCCAGGACCTGCCTATGAGACAGGGGAAAATACATAGTGTCCATAGAGAAAGCCATGTGGGGAGAGGATGGGCCATCAGACCCCATGAGTTCAGGCTGCAGAACTGGGAGCCGGTCAGCCGGGAGGAGAGCTCACTTGGGGCCTGGTCATGGCCTCCACACTCTGATGGATTCTCAAAGGCAGAAAGCACAGATGTGGTCCGTTTCATTCCAGAGAATAAAAACAGAACTACGTGGGGTGAGGGTGGGGGATGGGTAAGAGAATCTATAAGGAGGCAGATATCAGCTGAAAAAGAACAACTTTTTAAAAACGAGGGCTATTCAGGCATGGGATGAAGAGGCGGCAGGCCAGCCATCCCCAGAGGTGTCCAGGCATCAGATGCCCCCGCTGTGGGATGGGTATAGAAGAGATTACAGCACTGGAAGGCCCCTTCTAACCCTGAGAGTCTGAGCTTTTGTTCTCACTGCCACAATTATGTACATTCTGATGTAGCTGTCACAACCTCATCTGTTTCCTGAAGAATGTGACAAGCTCAGTTTTATGAAGAAAGTAAACACAGGAATCCCAGCCAAGGTGGTATCACAAATTAAATTCACATCTTGAAATCCCTTCCTCCTCATCATACCAAACACATAGCGATGATAGCTGAAATGCAAAAATAGAAAATCTGAAGATATAAATTACTCGAAAATAAGATACAATTCTCAAAGAAGAAAGAAAAAAGACCCACAACATGGTAAGCAAAGAGGAAGCTGTGGGTTTGGTGGGCTTGATGGGCCCTGGGTGCAAAACAGCCAAAGGTCCCTGGCAGTGAGAATTCTCCAGGACAGCAGAGACTCATAGAATTCCCAGAAAATGCAGGGGCAGAGCCACATTCAATGCAAAGGGGAACCAGAGCCAAGCTCACTATTTAAAGCAAAGCAGGTAGGGAACAGCTTCTGCTACTCATAAGAAAAGCTGGAACAAAGTTCTACCAACTGCTGCCTGGCACTGCAGGCCACACGAAGCTGCATGCTTGTGGGTGGCAAGACAAGGAAGGAGAACAGAATGACGAATTGAATGCAAAAATGGCCCTAGTTATTCAGTCCTTTCTGTACCCAGGGCCTTTGTCATATGACTTTGCAGCTCTCCCCATCAGAAGGTGGAATCTACTTTCCCATTTCTTGAATCTGAGTTGGCCTCATGACTTGATTTGGCCAAAAAAAAATACAATAGAAGTGACAGTAAGCTGGTTCCAGGCATAGCTCTTAAGAGCTGCCAAAGACAGTTCATAATGAATCAATAACCAGATGGACAACAAACTTCTTGTCAACAAAAAGAGATCCAAAAGACAAAGTTCTGAAGGTAAATTACCATTCGCCTAGAATTCTATACCCTGCTAAACTGTTACTCAAGAGTAACAGAGGAACACAGTTACTCAAGGAACACAGAGGCATTTTAAGACACCAAATACTAAGAGAGTTGACCACCCTTAACCCCTACCATACACACTGAGTACTACTTAAGGGTGAATTCAGCAAGCAGAAAAGTGAACCCAGAAGAAGAAATGTAAGGGGGAAAAAAAGAAAGAAAGAAAGAAAAGAAAAGACAAAAAAAAAAAAAAAAAGGTGAGCGAAGGCACTGGTAAAATTTGTTGGCAAATGTAATTGTTAACTAAAAGCCAAAAATAACTAATTTTTAAAAATTAGTGGATCCCAAATTCTAGGAAACAAGAAATACAGAGCAGGTATTTAGTGGGTTGTCAGGCATTGCTACAATGCTTGCCAGATTTAGTACAGAAGAAAGATACTGTGTAACTTTAGATTTTAGGAGAAAAAAAGAAATATAATTTAGAATGTGTGCTAAAATGTTAAGGGTATAACCACGTCAGCAGAGGAAAAAAAGGGGATGGCAGAAGGAACACCCAAAATAAGATGGTAGAAATATGTCAGCAATCACAATAAATATAAACCAATTAAAACCACCTATTAAAAGACAAACTAAAAGGAGTATACAAAATGGGATGCAGAATGTTATGTACAGTATGATGTTTATATAAAGCTTTAAAAATACTATATATTGTTTATGGACATGTACATCTGTAGTAAAATATAAAAATAGAGATGGGAAAAATACAACCAACTTGCAGACAGTTGTTATTTCTGTGGAAGGAAGAAGGGAGGGGGAGGGGAGGGGAAGAAGGGGGCTTCAGTTGCATCTGCAATGTTCTGGTGCTTTGAAAGATGAGATCTGGGGGAAAAATATTCACACTTTTCCAATCACAGATGAAGGTATAAGCTATATTGTCACTATATATTTTTTTCTTTCTGCATGTTTGAAATACTTTGTGATGTGTTTTCACATTGGAAGTAAGGAGGAAAGAGGTGAGGAAGGAAAGCAGAGAGGGAGGGAGGGAGGGTAGGATTAGTTTTGACATATGGAGCCTTGCTGACCTCCTCTCCCAGGATTAGCCAATTCTCAGAGATAACAAACAACTAGTCTGTGAGCCTTTTATATGCAAGCCAATCCAGGGTCCACACCCCCAACCACTTCATTTTGGGGGGCTCTCATCTCACACTCTGGGCCACCACTATCCACCTGCCCCAGTCACCCTAGAACCAGGTACCAGATGACTAAGGGCAGCCCTAAGCCCCAGAGCCCAGGGAAGTTATCCAAACCAGTCAATCTTAAGCTGCTTACTCTGCCTTGCCAGATCCTTCCCATGGAAACCACAATTAGGGCACTTGCCCACGTCTCCCCTCACTCCCTCTGCTTCCTGACCATCCCTGGGGCTTCCCTGTGTGCCCTGCCTGGGGTGGCCTGCTTCCTGCTTCTAGGGGACTTCTTTCCTCTGTGACAGTCATTTCCATGTCTGCACATCTTACCATACCTGATTAAAACAAAGCAGGTAAGCCAGAAGCAGGAGAGGGAAGGAAGGGAGGGAGGAATAAATATATAAACATAAGCCATACAGAACTTACCAGGAAATGGCACCACCAACTGAGGGCTGACCAGGGGCTCACTCTTTCTACACAGGATTCTATTCCCCAGATATAGACTTTCAAGGCAAATAAACCTCCTCTCTGCTTTTAGCATACGTTGTTCTCTCAGCCCCGAACAGCTTACAGCTTCTCTTCCCTGATCCCCCCCAACAGAACAGACTGCTCTCCCAAAACAAGCCTCTCCCAGGGTTGTCCCACAGTCCAACCCGAGGCTGTCTGGTCCACTTCTGATGCCTCACTCACCAGGTTCCAGATGCAGGGACACTGTACCGCCTGGGATCGCTGGTCCCAGCAGGTGCAGACACACCAGCGTGCACCATTGATGTCTATGCAGATGGACGAGAGGACAGTTACAGCCCTCGGAGGCTCGGAGTGCGGCTCCCTGTGTGAGAATTACTAAGGAAACGAGGAAAGACTGCAAGCCCATGGGTGCAGCAACAGGCAACATCCACAGTGGAGCCATGAGACAGCACCGACGGTTCCACGCGAGTGAATTTCTAGATAACCCGAGCGTATACCTTCTAATGCCCAAACTTCCAAGTATTTTTCAACAGACTCATTTTTAAAATGCAATACACATGTAGACACCTGCAGCTCTGAAACACATTCTTATCGTTTATCATTCTCTCTCTTCCCCCCAAGAACGTTTTTAAATTGCTAAGGTAGCACATGCTTGTAGAAAATGTAGGGGCGCCTGGGTGGCTCAGTCAATTGAGCATCCTACTTCAGCTCAGGTCACGATCTCACAGTTCATGGGTTCGAGCCCCAAGTCAGGCTTTGTGCTGACAGCCCAGAGCCCATTTTGGAATCTCTGTCTCCCTCTCTCTCCGCCCCTCCCACCCCCCTCTCTCTTTCTCTGTCAACATAAATAAACCTTAAAAAAGAAAAGAGGGGTGCCTGGGTGGCTCCATCGGTTAAGCGTCCGACTTCAGCTCAGGTCATGATCTCATGGTTCATGGGTTCGAGGCCTGTGTCGGGCCCTGAGCTGACAGCTCAGAACCTGCTTCAGATTCTGTGTCTCCCTCTCTCTCTGCCCCCTCTCCTGCTTGGTGCTCTGTCTCTGTCTCTCAAAAATAAATAAAAATAAAAAATTTTAAAAAAGAAAAGAAAAAAATACCCCAATAATACAGTAGCATCTCAATCAAGTGGCATATGCAAGCCCCTCCCACCTCCCTTCCCTCCCTCCAACCTCGAGCTCCAGGAATAGTCACAGCCCACCCCCCGCTCTCCTGAACAAACAGCGCCCTGCACTGCCTGGACACTTTCATCCAGACCACTGGATGCGTGCTAGGCACCTTCACATGTGTGGAGTTGAACCCTCTAAACAGCTCGGTGAAGGAGGGGTGATTCTTGCTCCCAGAGTACCAGCCATGGTCACGAATGTGGCCGGAGCCCGGCCATGGCTTTGCATCCTGGGGGTCTGCCGTTCGTGAGGTCCGTGGGCTTGGGCGGCTCTGCCTCCGTTCTGTGCTTCAATGTCTCGGCGCTAATAAATGATGCCTACTGCACAGTCAGTTGTGAGAATTAAATTAACTGACACCGGTCAAGAGCTCAGAACAGTGCCTGATATACAGAAACCAAATAAGTTATTATTTGCATTTTACAGAGAAGCAAACAGAGGCTCCGAGAGGTTGAGTGACTTAGCAAATCCAACGGAGGATTATGAAATCGAGTGTGGAGCCGCCAGAGGTCCCGTGAAGCTCACCGCGAAGGCACAGGGCGTAGGGGGGCGAGGGTGCCCTGCCCCACGACTCAATTTCCCCCAATGTTTTAGTCTTTAGGTCCTCGTCTGACATTTTCTTTCCCCTCTCACCTGCGAGTCAGGTGACATGCTGTCATTTCTTGCCGCTAGCTCCCTGCCTCCATTAACCTGACACCCGCTCCCAGCTGGTTGACTTGCCGTCGACTGGGAACCAAATTTCACAATGCTGGTGAGAACGGTGAACAAAACAAGTACAGCCAGGCACGAGCACAGCCCTTAGCAGAGCTCCCATTCATAAACTGAATGAATCTTAATAAGAGTCTTCTCTACCAGCAGCTCAGAGACCCGCAGACTCCAGGCTGGGTTCTGGATAGGCGAAGTGGCTACACCCATGCCCTCTGGATAAGTGAGGTGCTGATGTATGAATACGTTTTCCATATTTTCAAACAGAAGTTTCCGACTTAGGCATTTTTTAAATTTCCCTGCACTCAACGTGCAGAGCCAGGCCCCCATGGCCCCTCTGGCACTGTGTGTCACTTCAAACACCCACATTTCAGCCTTCCCCAGGAACCACACTCCATTCACATTCCGAAAGCGTGCACAGGACCTAGGATCATCACCAGGTGCCACGTTGCATTTAAACAACTTCCCGACTCACCACAATAAATCCTCTTTAGGATGGGTGGTCGCAGGTTGCTGTCAGGTGTGTGTGTCTGAATGAATACTAAACTGGGCTGCAAACCAAAAGGAACCAAAACACGTCTGGGGCCACAGCTCTGGGCCGAGCCCTGGGGCACCAGGGTGGGTGAGACCCAGGCCGCCCTGAGGGAGGTGAGCATCAGGTGAGTGAGGGAAGCAGGGCACAGAGAGTAAAAGGTAGTGTGTGAAGTTCCGTGAGGGAGTCAAAAAGGAGACTGAGGATGTCCAGAGGAGGGCGTACAAGTGCAGTTTGGGGAGAGGTGGGGACACAGCGCTCTTTGTGACCGCAAGGGCCTCTAAGATCTCTGACATGGTTACACTCTTGTGCTGGTCGAACTCACAATGAAAGCGTGTGCATTAGACACACACTGTGGCCCACGCAAAAATACCAAGGTCCAGCAGGAGTGACAAGGGAGATGGGATTTTCTGGCTTATTTTGCACAATCAGATAACTAGGGTTCCTAAATGGATTTCTTTGGCCTCCATTCTCTGATTAGATCACCTCAAAATCATTATCTCTCCTCTGGTGAATATGGGAGCCCCAGATCATCCGTTACCCCCCAAAAAAGGTTCAGTAAAACAAGCACTCACGTCACGGCAGGGACAGACTGAGCATAGGAGCAGCGATATCCATGGGGTGAGTGGGCTGCTGGGAGATGGGTTGGTTAGGAGTCCAGGATGAGGGGGCCAAGGTACTTGGCAAACCGAGCCAACCAGTAGGCTGTATGTGGGTGGAGGGGGGGTATGGCTGACAGGGGCTGGGACCTTCCTGGAACTGCTGATCTCCTGCAAGACTTGAACGTGCAGCCAGAGACTGGTGTCCAGCTTGGGTCCACTACCTGCAGCCCATACGACCTGAAGCCAAAGTCCCCCCACCAGCCTAAGCCTGGATTTGCACATCTATAAAATGGAAGGATACCCATCCCACTGGGTGGTTGATGAGGACTAAAAGGAGAAAGGTGTGTAAAAAGCTCAGCCCACTGCTGGGTAGGTAGAAAGGACTCCAAAAATACCGCTCCAAAGAAGTAGCTGTTATTCTCAGTCTCGCCATCATTAAGAAGTGTGCCTTTTACCCGTGTCAGGAGCCCGCATCCCCACGGCAGTCAGGCCTCGGGACAGACTGATCCTGTGTCCTCAGTTCCCGGGTCTCAGACCTCACAAAGGGCGTCCACCCTTATTCCACAAGATCCCTCTAAATGGCTTAATAACAGGGGCCCTCAGAAGGGGAGCCAGGCACAGCATAATTACCAGTCTTGCACCATCCTTGTAATCTTGACTTTGTGGGGAATGTTTGATCACAATAGTTGGGGGCTTGTGTGTGGTATTTAATTAGGCAGATGAAAGCACGTTCGAATGAAACAATAGTATCTCTAACTTAATGGCCTGTTGTGTGTCTTATCCCTAAAACCATGACAAAGGGTGCTTCCATCTGAAGGCAAAGAGAGCCTCCCTCCTCCCCTCCCTCCCTCTCTCTGTTTACTCCCAGCTGACATCCAGTTAACATGGTTCCCACCTCGCCACCACATTCTAGTGAATAAGCCATGCTCCTTTACCAGCCACCTAATGGATGGGATACAGAAGAGGAGGGACTGGAGGGGCAAGTGTGGTACAGTGGTGAGCCTGGGCTTCCAGCCTGGGCTGCCCCCAGCTCCACAACCTCAGGCCAGTACCCTCCCCTCTAAAGGGGCAGCTTTAGTTTAAGCCAGAAGAGCCCTGGCTCTTCTTTCTGAAAGTAAGATAGTTACTAGAACTTGTGCCCATGGGACCGAGATTTGGGGGAGATTTATAAAATTAAACACGGTTTAAGACGGGATAATTAAACATAATAAAAACAATGTCCGGCTAAGAAGCATCCAGAAAGAGATATTAGTAGGTAACAGGATGATCTCAGAAGTCTTGTCTAGCTCTAAAATTCCATTATTTTAATTCTGGGCAGTAAAATGCCAACATTTACCCAAGTCAATAAACATCAAGAGACTGATATTTCATTGGAATCCAAGTCTGATTTTTCAATATTGATTTTTGTGAAGTCAATTTTGGTTTAAAGTGCCTTTTTAAATTGGTGCTCCTGTGGTGTCAAATGTCAACATTTATTTTTCCAGAACTCTCTTTCCTATGGGGACTCTGGTCAGAGAAGGAAGCTTTTGATACTTGGAGTTCCTGTTTCTCTTGCTTCTGATTCAGGGTCCTGATTAACAGCGTAGAGTGTGCTGTTGTTGTTGTTTTAACCAAGCCTTTAAGTTTCCTGTTGAGATATGAAAAGCAATTTCTTCTATATGCGTGCCCATCATGAAAAAGACAGGAGAGGAAGAATAGGGTGGGGGAAGGAGGAGGAGCTTGGAAACCTTCACACTCCCTTGCAGCTCACCATTCGCCTGCTGTGTGATCTTGTGTTGGCCACTCACCCTCTCTGAGCTTTGTTAGGCTATTTGCGAAAAGAAAATAACAACACCTACTTTACAGAGAGTCTGGGAGAAACAAAGAAGGTAGCTCATGCCAGTGCCTGGCCTGGAGCCCAGCCCGCAAAAGGCATTCAGCAAGTGGGATTGCTCCTGGAATCATTTTCCCTCCACTGCCACATTTTACTTAAAAACGTTCAAAGCTACAGAAAACTGGAAAGAATAGGACAATTAACATCCATATACTTTTCGTCTATTCACCAATCATTAATACCTTCCCACATCTTCTTTCTCTTTCCCTGGTGTTTCTTCCCAAATTATTTGAGTGTGGGTTGCAAGCGTAAGACCACTTTGGGATGTGTCTCCTGGGACTAAGGATAGTCTCCCTCATAACAGCATCCCCACGGTACACCTAAAAATGTAATGTTCGTAAAGTAATACTACTTAAAATAGGATTTGTATTTAAAACTTCCCAACTGTCCCAAAAATGTCTTTTATAGTCTTCTTTAATTCTAAAAAAATAAATGTTTTTAATTCACACATTGCATTTGGTTGTCAATTCCTCTTTGCCAGTGTGCCCCTCGATTTTTAAGTGCTATGAGAACAAAGGCCCTCCAGAGCAAGCAGGGACAAAAAAAGGCAGATGATGATTTGGCAGAAGAGGCAAGAAGGAAACCTTGGACCCGGGTGGCAAAACACTCCTCTCTGAGCCACTGGCTCTGGGTGACCTTGGGCCTGACGCTTCCTACAGATGTTTTCATCATCTGGAATCAGGCCTTGCACTGGCCCATCTCAGGACCTATTATCACTCTAATGGAGCGGGTTGAGGCTTAGAAGCTTTTGAAGTCATACAGAGCCCAGTTTGAATTCTCCTTTATTAGCGGTGTGACCCTCAGCGTTACCCTCGAATTATCGTAGGTCTCACAGCCTCAGTTTCCTCATCTGCACAACGAGTGTGCTCACATTAGTGTCTACCTCGCAGGGACATAATTCATAATTAGAATTAAACATCACTTGTGTGGAGCATTAGGCACAGCGGCAGGCACACGCAGTAATGGCTCAGTTTAAAAAATAAACCAATATAATAGTTATAAATTTTCCAGAAATTATGGACTCTACAATCAACACTCTTATCTACACGGCAATTACCTTCGGCTTATGAAGAGCCCTTCACAACTTATGAAGCACTTTCTCTAGTATCTCCTGTGCAATGCAGTCTGGGGAGGTGGCAGCATGGGGGGCAACCTCCCCTCCCCCGCCCCCCGCCACGTAGAGAGGGGACCTGGAGGCTCAGAGAGGCTGAGGAGGTTGGCTGACGTGACCCAGCTGGTTGCAGACCCAGGCCTCAGAGGGGCCCCACCCTGCCTTGCCCTCCTGTTCTGAGCCCTTGTTCTGTTACCGTGGCATCAGCACTGTGCGGCTCTCTATCCACTCCCGCCTTCAGACACACATCTTGTCTTATCTGAATGTCCATCAAATCTGGAGACACCTCGCATCCTGCCATATGACCACAAAAAGGAGGCTCTGCTTCTCTGAGCCTGTGCGCCACCTGCGAGCTGGGATGTGAACCCTCTGCCCGGCAGGCTGGTAGGGCTCTGAAATGTGAAACAGACAAGTGCGCTCAACTGCACCACAGCTTCCGAAAATGAGAGCCGCCGTTGCTACCATCAGACTCCTGCGGGCCTACTAAGGGCTCCTTGGGCACAAATGTGTCCCTTTACCTGTGGAGCCAAATAATGAGCACCGAAGATTAGGGTCCCTTCTCCCAGCCTTCATTTTTGAATCATAAACTACAAGAATCAAAGTCGCTTTGAAAAATGGCTTTTCATTTGTCATCATTTTCATTTCCTCAAAGAGAAGGCATACTGTCCTGGGCAAAAATCAATGCTTCCCCATAATAACGTGCCTACCGAGATCCGGTGCTGAAAGCCTCATGGAGAAGGAATGGAAGCTTATCTGTAGGACACATCAGCCACAACAAGAGTCTTGAAAATCAATACTTTATGGGCCTGCATTGACAATGCACAATTTTTTAATCAAAATACGAAACAAATGACTCTAAGGGTTTAAGACGAAAACTGTGTCCTGTCGTTAAAAAAAAATGTCTGCGGGCATCCCAAGTGAAAAACGTATTCTTTTATCAACCCAAATATTATAGTTATCAGAGCATCTTCTGTGTGGCCAGAACCTAGTCACCCTTCCTTCATCTCATCAATGACACACGTATTTATCTCATAGCCTCCAAGCCAGAACCTCTAGCTGGGACAGGAAGGAGGGAACAGTAGTATGTGTCAGCTACACGCCGTGGTCTGGGCAAGCTGCTAGAGAAACCAGGATGGAACAGCAGGTGATACGTGAGACCGTGGCACTCGGTGACTCACAATCTTCCCCGCAGTGCCCCGTCTCACTTGGGATCAAAGCCCTACGTGGCCTGGCTCTAGGTTCCCCCTGACGTCCCCTCTCTTCCTCTTCAGCCTCGCCGGCTTCTTCGCTGCTCCTCACACACAGCTGCATTGTGTGCCAGGGTTATTGTAACAAATTACCACAACTGAGGGGATGGAAACGAGAGAAATGTGTTCTCTCCCAACTCTGGAGGCTAAAAGTTTGGAGTCAAGGGATCAGCAGGGCCATGATCTTTCATAAGGCTCTAGGGAGAATCTTTCCATGCCTGTCTCTTAGCTTCTGGGTGACAGCTGGCAATCCTGGGCATTCCTGGTCCTATAGATCTGCCTCTGTGGTCACATGGCATCCCCCTGTCCCTCCATGTGTCTCCATCACTCTGTCACTTTTCCTCTTCTTACAAGGACATCAGTCATACTAGATTAAGGACACACCCTACTCCAGTGTGACTTCATCTGAACTAATTACATCAGCAATGACCCTATTTCCAAATAAGGTCACATTCACAGATACTTGGGTGTTACGACTTAACATATCTTTAGGGGGGCATAATGCAACCCACAACACACGCCCTAAGTCTCAGGGCCTTGGCACTTGTCATCCTCTGCGTCGAAGGCTCTCCCCTAGGTGTCCGGTCCACACAGTTGTATCACGCCTTCTAAATCTTCCCTCAGATACAGTCTTCTCCGTGAGACCGTCTCGACTGCCACTCAAAACGGCAACATCCCCACCCCACCCCCACGTACTCTCCATCCCACTTGCCTTCTTCCTTTTTTTCCATGTGATCTATCTTCTGTCTGACTGTATAAATCATTGATTTGCTTATCCTAAGTCTCTCCTCATTACGGTAAGCCCCGTGAGGGCAGAGAGTTTTGTCTGCTTTGTGAAATGTATCCCCCACACTGAGAATAGTGCCTGGTGCGTAATAAGCGCGTTATCAACTTGGATGGATGAATGGTCCAGCGTGAGGGAAGATGGGCACGCGAACGGAGCGTGACAATGTAAGGTGACGAGGGCTACGAGGCAACTGCGGGAGTATGCAGAAGGCAGTGGTTTGGCTCCAACACGGGGAGGGAGGCGTCAGAGGCAGCTTCCTGGAGGAGGTGATAACTGGGTAGCGTCAGGAGTCAGGAAGGGCGAACAGAAGAGTAAGTACTGGGGGGGGGGGGGGCGGCGGGAGGGAGACAGCAGAGGCGGACGTTCCAGGTGCTACGTGCAACATTCTAGGAGATGTGACACCACCACCAACACAGCAACTGCTACTTCTTACTACTATTACTTCCGGTATATCCTGAGTGCGTGTGCATCAGGTGCTCTTTTTTTTTTTAGTATAGTTTTTTAAGTTTATTTATTTTTGAGAGAGACAGAGCACGAGTGGGGGAGGGGCAGGGAGGGAGACACAGAATCCGAAGCAGGCTCCAGGCTCCGAGCGGTCAGCACGGAGCCCGACGCGGGGCTCGAACTCACGAACGGCGAGACCATGGCCTGAGCCAGAACCAAGGGTTGGATGCTTCACTGACTGCGCCCCCCAGGCGCCCTGCACCAGGTGCTCTTCTGAGCACCTGTCTTAACTCACGGAGTCTTCACAGCCAATGAGGCAGGGGCTTGTATTAGCCTCCTATGACTGCTGTTAACAAACTGCAAACTTCGTGCCCTAACACGACACAGATGCGTGGGTATCTCACAGCTCTGGAGGTCAGAAGTCCCAAACCAGTCTCACTGCCCTTCAGAGGCTGTGGGGGAGGATCTGCTCCCTTGCCTTTTCTGGCTGCTAGAGCCTGGCTGCCTGTGTTCCTCGGCTCCTGGCCCCGTCCTCCACCTTCAAAGCCAGCGGTGTGCCCTTGTACGGCCCCCTGTGATGACACTGGACCCACCTGGATAATCCAGGACGGTCTTCCCATCTCCAGGTCTTTAACTTAACCTCATCTGCCAAGTCCCTTCTGCCACGTGCGGTAAACTTCACAGGCTCTGGGATCAGGATATGGGCGTGTGGAGGGGCCATGATTCTGCCCACCACAGTCCTCTTCTTAGGCACAGTTCAGGCGGGGACCCCAAGGCCCTGAGCAGCTCTGTAACTTCCCAGGTCTCAGTGGGGAGAGGGTTGAGCCAGGATTCAAAAGTCTCTCCACAGAGGTCACACCCTCCTCCACTCTGTGAGACATCATGACAGGTGCACAGACCTGCAAGGAACTCCGTGTAGCTGGAGAGCCAAGGACAACGGGAAACAGCAAGAGCTGAAGCAGGTGCAGTGGGGCAGGTGAGATCGCCGAGGCCCCGTGAGCTGTGAAGAAGCCAGACTCTCTCCTGAGGGCGATAGGGAGCCCCAGCAGGGTTGGCCTCACCTTCAAATATCCCGGCATGCGTGAAGGACGGGCTGGTGCGGCAAGGCGGGTGCCTCCAGACGTGTAGGAGCACTCAGGCAGGTGCTCCTGAGACATGAGCTCACCACGTGGCGGGTGGCAGAGCAAGGGAAGTAAGAGACACCCTGACCCTCTCAGCCTGCGGTGAAACTTGAACTTGGCCCCCCAGTGGGGCACTGGTGTCCCGCCCCGTTTCCATGAAAGGTTGATATGTTTTGGCCAGAGTTCTAAGGAAAACTTCAATTATCCTAATTGTTCAAATACAGTCTTCTAGGAGGAAAGAAATGAGATGTTAAACAAAAGGTGGGTGGGTGGTTGCAACAAAGACAGAGAGAGTTGGGGCGGGAGACAGAGGAGGGAGTAAGAGTCGGGGGGAGGAGGAGGGGGCAGTGAGGAGCCACTGGGAAGCCGTGGACGGACGGAGGGACGGATGGAGGAAGGTGGAAGGCCAGAATGCCCAGGCTATGGGGGAGGGTGGCCACTGGCAAAGGCACCGAGGATGGCAGGCCAGGCAGGAGCCCAAGCCAAGAGCAGATAGGTGGGAAGTCTGCAGTGATTTATAGTGCGACCCCTGAGCAAGAGCCTTTCTCTCCTTGGGCCCCTGTTGCCCCATGTGTATTGGGGGATATGGGAGAGGAGGGATCTGCCTGACCCCCTGCAGGGTTTCCTGCCACTCAGCCTCTCCCTCACCACCCAGCCTGGCACACCTCCCAGGAGGCCCTCCTCCCGGCCTCTTGAGGCTTTGCCAGCTGCCCACGACGAGCAAACACCGCCCTTTGTGGAACCAGGACCTGGGAACCTGGTACTTTGGCCAGCATATACTCTGGGCCAGGTGTAAAGGCTCCCAGCTAAGGCCCCCGCAGAGGGGGCTGAAATCTAGCCCACATCCCAGCTGCCACGCTGCTTACCCACCAATGGGACACCTGGATTCCCCTCCTACACCCACCCCCACATTCATCTCCACCCAGCTACTCAGGGAGGAAGTCCCAGACCATCAGCGTCCAGCACAGGCTGCCCCTACTGCTCCTGCGACCGTCTTCCTCCTGCCAGTGGCTCCCTGTCCTCAGACCCCATGTGGCCTGTGTAGAACTAGGAGACTGTGGGGCAGAGAGAAGGCAGGCTTGGCAAGAAACCACCTCAGCCACTTCTTCCTGGGGGGGGGATTTTGGGGAGGACCTGCACCTTCCTCTGGGGGTGGCTGTGATACCACCCTCACCAGGTTGCTGAGAGATTTCAAGTGGGATTACAGGGTGACTGCATTGCTCACTGGAAGGCTCTACACAGAGGCAGTAATGGTTAGTATCACTCCTCTTTGATGACACACAGCTACAGGCTCAGAGGTCCCTCTGAATTTTTAAGACAGGACCATGACCAATCGGACCCACATTTTACTGGCCCCATAACCAGTCACGATCTGGGGGGAATGCATTTATGCAACTATCTCCTTTAATCCTCAGAGCAATCCAAAGAGGGAAAGACTGGTTTATACCCATTTCACAGATGAAGAAACTGAGGCTCAGACAGGTTTAAGTGGCTTGCCAACGAGCACACAACATGTAGTGATCTGGATTCACACCAAGTGTACCTTCCTGTCTACCTGCACAGGAACATGCCACAACCAAGAGAACTCAAGGAGAGCAGGAGAGGGAATGTTCTCTGCCAACTGAGGGCAGGGGTCTTGCAGGCAATAGGACCAGCCTGGGCAGAGCTCTGCACAGAATCTAGACAACACTATGCTAAGTGAAAGAGCCTGTTATAAGGGACCATATATTGTATCATTGCATTCACAGAGAATGTCCAGAACAGGCAAATCCATATAGATGGAAAGCAGGTTAGTGATTGACAGGGGCTAGGAGATTTGGGGGGAAATGGGGACTCACTGGTAGTGGGTATGGGTTTCTTTTTAGGGTGATTAAAATGTTCCTAAATTGGTAGTGGTGAGGGTTGCACAACTCTGTGTATATATCAGTTACCACTGAACCATGTGCTTTAAATGGCTGAATCATATGGTATGGAATTCTATCTCAATAAAACTGTTATTTTTTAAAAAGATATGGAAATGAGTCTGATCTCTGGTTTAGCTCAAGCTGAAATCTTAGTGAGGTAGTTAAGAGCCTGTGTTTAAATCCTGCTACTTGCTGTGTGATCTTGGACAAGTTACTTAACCTCTCTGTTTCTCCATTTCCCTAGCTTGACAATCCAGGTAACAATACTCTTAGGACTATGAGATTTGATTTAAATGACGTAAATAAATACCTGTACTTAAAAAGGCCTGGCTCATTATAAGTTCTAGACAAGGACTTGCTGTTATTTTTGTTACTTGAAGAAACACCAAGCATGATGGCCGTCAGTCCACCTTGCATGTTGTATGTATAAAGCTGCCTATTCTGTTCTGTCCATCCTGAAGTGACCTAAAATGCTTTCTCTTTGGAGGAAGAGAAACAAGCATTCACTCCGTCAGTAAGTATTCATTCTTGCCTGTGGCTGGAACTTTTCTGGGTTCCCCTGGAGAGCTGAACCAGTGGAGAAGTTACAAGGAAGTGAATTCTAAGACACCAGTGAGATCATCTTGCCTTGAGAATACAGGAGAGAGGACGTGGAAACCTAACCTGCCTCGATTTGAAATCCCCCTTCTTGAGCGAGCTGAGGCAGCTAAGCAGGAAGGATGTGGAACTGGCTTCAGGTAGATTAGCCTCAGCCCCTGACAGGCCAGTCTGGAGGGGTGGCCTCAATGTCAGAGCTTCACATGACGCTCTGTACCCACCTTCCCTCCTGGGCTTTCTCCTTGACTAATCTACTGAGATTGGATTGTCTCTGAGGTCACCAAGCTGTGATCAGCCTGCATCATCTCCCCTGTCGGCCACACCCATCCTCCCGAGAATGCCTGGACCACCAGACCCAGGGAGGGAGACTGGGAAGAACGGCCCCAGCACACCCCAGAAACCGGCTGCAGTGTCAAGGGTTTCGGTTCCATGAGTGACATAGAGTTGGGATAAGCTATTCCCCAATTCCTTGTTCATTGTTCCGGCTAACGCAGGAATCATCTGGAACAATCATGTAGAATACTGCATTCCAGAGGGCTTTGTAAGCTGTCCTCACCTGCAGGTCTGTTAGACTCATTATGAATACCTAACAATCTGAGAAGCTGAACAGGGAAAAGCTGTTTCATGAGGTAGCAACCGTCCTGTCACACGTGCGTGCACACAGGGTAGGTGACCAGTGGGCACCCACCAAGGATGTCTCGGGGGGAATGCATGTGCCACCTGATGATCTGTGTGGTCCCACAGCTGCTCTCCTCGGTTTCCGAACCATCAGCAGTACCCCGACCTGAAGTTCAGTCAACCAAACAAATCACAAATCAAATGAGCTACAAGACACCTCAGAGACGATCCAGTCCAGCCCCTCTATTATAGCAAGGAAAAAACTGATTTTTACAAGAGGAGAAGTTAACTTGCCCAAGGTCATGCAGCTATTTGGGGCAGAGCCTGGAGTCTTAAATTGGCATGTTCAATTGGGCCTGAAGTTGGACACTGGCAGCCAGGCTTTCTGCTGAAAAAACTGTTACAAGACCTTTTGTTTCCATGGATGATAGCCAAATGGCTTTTAATCAGATAAGGATGCTTCTCAAACATCAAGAATTTTAGAAAAAAAATGTAGCTTTCCCTCAGTACCATTAGCAAGTGAAAATCAGAATAGACGCTTCAAGAAATTACGACGTGTGAGATACAACAATAATAACATACATGTGTTTTTTTTTTTTTAATTTTTTTTTCAACGTTTTTTATTTATTTTTGGGACAGAGAGAGACAGAGCATGAACGGGTGAGGGGCAGAGAGAGAGGGAGACACAGAATCGGAAACAGGCTCCAGGCTCCGAGCCATCAGCCCAGAGCCTGAAGTGGGGCTCGAACTCACGGACCGCGAGATCGTGACCTGGTTGAAGTCGGACGCTTAACCGACTGCGCCACCCAGGCGCCCCAACATACATGTGTTTAAAATGACCCCACTTGGACTCAAGAACAAACCGTTTTAGTTTTAGCCCAATTTTACACATGAAATGGGTAGAGACTAGGAAAGCTTGAAAGAAGAGAGAACTAGAAGCCTGGGTTGACCTCAAACCTAGGACTTCCGCTATTACGCCAGTGTCCTGAAGCCACATGTTATAAAAACACACAGATTCTGAAAGGAAGGTAGCTAATTATCTAGGCAGCGGGCTAGCAATAACTCCCCCTGATGGCACTTGCAGAGTCCAGAGCCTTCTCTGGACATTTGCTGGGGTCTGACCAGCTCCAGGGCACCGCTTGGCTGTGAAACACTTGAGCTTGCTGTGAAATTGCCCACTTTAAATGGTAACACCTTTCTTTCTTTCTCCCTTATATGAAAAGTACAGGCATTGCAATTTCAAAGCTTTTCTATTAGCTACGCCACTGTACTTGACTTTTCCTCCGAGCAATCATGCCTCACTCTCTGCTCTGTGTGTGACCCAAACCACGCCTGGAAATGGAACTTGTCCTCACATACCACCCTGCCTCCAACACCTCCTGCCAACTACTGTTTCCAGTATCTTCCCCTGAGAAGAAAGGGCAAGAAGTCTGTGGCATGATGGAGTGTGGGTTCTCCCTCAGCCAACTTCTCTTACCTGCAGGTCTCCCAGCTTCCTCCTGTGCAGCTTAGGACACATGCACATGAGCCCATGTGTGTCTGCACACGTGCACGCATGCACGCGCACGCACACACACACACACACACACACGCACACACACACACACACACACACACTTCTAAAGCTGCTCCAGCTCCCTGTTTTGCCCTTTTCCCCACCTGCATCCTTACATAGGTCTTGCTCTTGTTAGAGCAGGGCCGAGCCCCTCTCTCCTCTGATCACAGTTAAATTGGTTGCCAAATTTGAAACGGAGTCAAAGTCAGAACCAAGAATAAGAGCCAAGGCTTCAGATCCTAACAAACCATTCTGGGTAAGGAAAAGGGAGATGCTTATCACACATGGACTTGAACAGTAGGGCTTCATCCAAAGAGGACTGAAGAGCTGAGGTTTAATGAGCGAGGCAATTCATTCGTACTTGATAGTTATGTATTTTCAAATGTGTTCCAAAATGACGGGTGCCTTTATTTATTTATAAAGAGAAAACAGAGATTATTGGGTTCATGCTATTATTTTAATAAAGAATCATAATTTTCACAGAAAAGACTAGAAGTCATCAGACAATGAGCCTAAAATTCCTTCTTGCTCTTATTTATACCTATGATGATTCCAAACATTAAGCTGAACAAGCACATTTACTGCTGGAAGCTCCTTAAACTACAAGCAATTTTCTTTTCCTCATGACTAGATAATATAAACCAGCCTGAAAGGGGTGGCTGTCCTTTTTCTCATACCCCTAATAGCTTCAACATCCTCTGCCCACCAAGTTTTCTGAATGGTTACAGTGGACACTGATGGTCTCCTACCTGCCATTCATCTTCTCTCCCCTGATAAACCCTGGTTTTCATTTGGGTTCACTGCTCCCCCCCCCCCCCCCCCCCGCCCCAGGGTAGCAGCCGGCTCTGTGCACAGTCCTGGCCTGATCTAAACCCATCGAGGGTCCATCCATTTTCCTTGATTGTGATTGGTGCAGGAGTGAGCCAATCAGAACACACAGTTCCCTGAAGGAATGTGCTTGGAAGATTTGGGCCAATGAATTATGAAAAAAAAAATGTCTTTCAGTTACAAGACAGGACCCCATTATGAGTTGAGTGGGTCTGGATATTTTCGCTTTCTTGGGCCCCTTCCTCAATCAACAAACAAATAAATAAGTGTGTGTGTGTGTGTGTGTGTGTGTGTGTGCGCGCGTATACACTAAAAATTACATTTTATGACTGTATTTATAGAAAGACTGAATTATTACTATTACATATCAGCACATTTTCTCCAATGTCAAAGTTCTCTTCCTCTCATTTTACAATAAATTAAAACATTTTTGTGGACTTCTAAAATGCAATGTGCAGACTGTACCATAAATACATTGGCCCTGTTACAGGATTGAGTTGACACTCAATGCCCTCCCCTACTCTGGACTTCCCATTTGAGCTCATGGATTTCCTAATGGCTTATGCCACTCTGCGTGGCTTTTTTATTACTGGCAGCAAGAGTATCCAGATACCCTGGAACAATGGCCAGAAAGCACTGCTGGATGAGAAGCACCCACAGAAGGCTGATGAGTCCAAATCCTAAATCCCCATAGCATGAATCTTTCTGGGTCTCAACTTTTGCATCTGTAAAATGGGGATAACACCACTGAATAGACAAGATCACTCAATAAGAGCTGCACCTTGCACAGAGGGGGTGTTCATGCCATGGCGGTGCTTGCTGTGGGATTTCTGCTTTCATTATGACCAAGGTTTGGCTGTGGATATCTGGCAACAGTTAACTGGCAAGAGCATAGTGGGGGCAACAGAAGCTTGAGTAGGAAAAATGGAGGGGATTGCCAACACACTAATATTTCCAATCTATAGAGCTGTGCTGTCTAACATGGCAGCCACTAGTCACATGTGGCTGTCATCTAAATTTAAATTAACCAGGGGCACTTGCTGGCTCCGTCGGTTGAGTATCCGACTTCAGCTCAGGTCATGATCTTGTGGCTCATGAGGTCCAGCCCCATATTGGGCTCACTGAGTCAGCACAGAGCCTGCTTTGGATCCTCTGTCCCTCTCTCTCTCTCTGCCCCTCCCCCACTGAGCTCTCCCTCTCTCAAAAATAAGTAAGCATTAAAAATTTTTAATTTAAATTAATTCAGGTGAAACGCCATTAAAAATTCAGTTCCTACGTTGCCCTAGCCCCATTTCAATTACTCACTGGCCATATGTGCTTAGTGGCTAGCGCTTTAGACAAAGTAGCTAAAAAACAGTTCACCATCACAGGAAGTTCCATCATATAGTGCTGCTGTAGGATAAATAAACCATCATTAAATGCTATGTTAACATAAAAACTACCCGTGCTACCCATCTAAATCTGACTGAGTGGATTCTCAATGCAGAATTATGCCATCAACTTCTGTGGTGTGTTTATACACTTAGGAAAAAAGCAGCACAGGACAAGGAGTCCAAAAATCTCTATTCAGGCCTTGATTCTCACACTTCCTGGCTGTGTAATCCTGGACAAGACAACTTCCCTTTCTAAGCTTCTGTCTCCTCATTTAAAAAAATGAGGTCAATAAAAGCTTCTATCTTCTAGGAGTGCTCTGATGATCACATTAGCTAACATATTCGTTCAATTTGTATTTATTACGAGGACTACTATGCGTCGGCAACTATTTGCTGTGCACGCTGGTGATAAAACAGGCAGGAGCACAGACAAGTGTCCCTGCCCTTGTGGAGTTTACGTTCTGAAAGATTTTAGCAAATGTTACATCTTAATCCCGGTGATCACATGAACAGTCATGGCAATACTATGATTCCTCTGATGTCTTCAGTGGAGACCTCTCTCTCAATTATTAAGAGTATAATTGCAATTTTAAAAGAAGCGGGCCCTCTACCTTTTATCTTCCTCCCAAATATAGATCTCAACTAAGACTTCTTTAAACTTGCACACGGCTTTGGGTTACATCATAAAATCAGACTTCCCTCTGACATTTGAATCTAATTCAAGAAAAAGATCTGATTTCAGCAGCTTTTAGTCCAGACTTTTAAAAAAATTAATTATGCATGCATTCAACTAGCAATGAGCAAACTTGATAATTTAGGCAGTTTAGCAATTGGATTGAAATTTTACAGCTAATTTAAAGTACTCCACACTACTGACTTCAGACTTGAGGTTATGAAGCTGAATTAGCCTGGACAAGAGCAATTACTCAGCACTTCAGCACACATGGCCTTGACTGACTTTTAGGGGACAGATCACATCCAACTACAGTTGGCTGGAGGCTAGGATGCCCTGGGGGTATATGCATTCCAGACTGAGTTTGTGTTGTGTTGTCTGAAGCAAGGCTGGGTCTTATTTATCCTTGTCCCCCCCCCACCTTCCCCCCACCCCTGCTTGACAAAAGTCACAGCACACTCCACAAATGGAGTCCTAGTAGAAGGGTCATAATGATTTATGGCTGTGTGACTTTAGGCAAGCTCCTTAACCTCTCTGAGCCTATTTCTTCATCTACAAAATGGAAATAGTAGCCGTACCTTCAGGGCAGCCTATGTGTACGTGTGGGCACATAGCAGGTGCTCAGTAAATGTACCTCCTTGTCTTATTTAGAAATACGGCACCCAAACTCTTAGATATACTTCTCCTTGAGAGGTGATGTCTAGGTCCCCTCCTCTTGGATCTGAATGCACTTGTAACTGCTCTGATCAATGGTGAGAGAGAGACTATGTGGCCTCCAAGACTAGGTCAAACAGGTCCTGCTGCTGTCGCCTGGATTCTCTCTTGCCATCTCAGAAAGAGGGTTTCTTGTTCTCAAAACCCGGCCACATGCTGGAAACCATGCAGGAAGACTGTGTGTATGTCCTCCGGCCAATGGTCTCAGCTAAGCTCAGCCTTTGAGTCAACTAAGCTTGTCAAGTCTTCCCAAATCACAGAGCAGGACAAACTATCCTTGCTGTAGCCTGTCTGATGTCCTGACCCACAGAATAATATAACCAAATGGTGGTTGTTTTGCCCTAAAGTTTGGGACGGTTTGTTACAAAGCAGTAAGGAGCTGGAACATTCAGTGGGCATCGTTCACTCAACACTCACCAGGCCCTTTCTATGTGCAAAGTCATGCAGTGAGCTTCGGAGAGCCTCAGGAAGTGCTCAGGCCAGTGAAGAAACATAACTCTAAACAGCTAGTGGTGTGCTGGTAAACGTTAATAAACACCTGGAGGGTGGGAGAAAGCCCTGCCTTGTAGTGTTGGCCGATTTCCATGGTGTGAACACTCCCATCAACGCCAATTCCAAGCTACTGATGTGAAACATTCCAGAGAATTTAACATGAGCTCTTACAAGCCAGTGTGAGCTGGCTCCAGAACACCAGCCTCAGAGCCCTCAGTCTGGGGTGGGAAGTGCTATGAAAAAGGCAGCAGGAATGTTAGGGGCAAGGGGGATTCCAGGTGGTGGAGATAATGGCCACCATTTTCATTCAAAACTCCCAAGATCGCCTCCAAGAAACAATAAAGAACAGGAAGCACAAATAAAACGTGTACCTTCAATCTAAGTAGAAGGCAGAGATTCCCCCAAACCTCCAATTACCTGTAAGTAGATAAACAAACTCTTCATCTCAGGGAGAGCAAGTTCCAGAACAAGGGGAGTTTGGGGGAAACTGTAGAGAGAGGAGCTAGTAGCAGGCACAAAGCAGATCTAAAACCATCCTAGGAGAGGAAAACCCACCCTAAGTAAGAAAGCCCTGAAACAAATACCAGTGGATCCTACCACTGGGCGCAGTACAGGGAGGTGGTTGTTGAAAGGTAATGCTCCGGGGGTCACGGAAAAGAAAAGTGCCTTCGGAAGCCACACACTGAAGGGGAAAAGAAATGAGAGGGGAATCTAGAATCCTGAAAAAACAAAAGAAAATCAGCAAAGGACATGCAACCCACTCCCTCCTTTTCCCCTCAAAAGAAAAAGCATCGGGGGGGCGCCTGGGTGGCTCGGTCGGTTAAGCGTCCGACTTCGGCTCAGGTCACGATCTCGCGGTCCGTGAGTTCGAGCCCCGCGTCGGGCTCTGTGCTGACAGCTCAGAGCCTGGAGCCTGTTTCCGATTCTGTGTCTCCCTCTCTCTCTGCCCCTCCCCCGTTCATGCTCTGTCTCTCTCTGTCTCAAAAATAAATAAATGTTAAAAAAAAAAATTTTAAAAAAGAAAGAAAGAAAGAAAGAAAGAAAGAAAGAAAGAAAGAAAGAAAGAAAGAAAGAAAGAAAGAAAGAAAGAAAGAAAGAAAGAAAGAGCGAGCGAGCATCAGGGACAGTGTCTGAGTCTCCCCAAGGTCAATAATGTCCCATCTGTAAAAGGAGGCTGTGTCCAGGTCTAAACTTGTATCAAGTCCATATTTTATATACAACATAGCTTACAGGAATCTAGGGTTCCCTTCTAATCTGTAGCATTCTGCATTTGTATGGGGTTCCCTAGGAGCAGGGCTTGCCTGAGGGCCAAGAGGTGATCTGGCAAGGGAGTGGGGCAGCGGAGGGGGCGGGGTGGGAGAGGCCAGAAGAAAAGTAGATGCAGGTGTACTGTGGAGCTGCTCACTGCTGTGGGCAACTGAGGAACCGCTGGAATGCTTCTCCAAAGGAGGGAGACCAAGGCATCTATCCTGCGTTGGTTTGGTTCCTCTGAGAAGCAAATGCCAGGAGAGGATTAGATGTGCAAGAGATTAATGGGGAAAATGGGCCAGAAGCCAGAGATGCTGGGAGAACGTCAGACCACAGTGCGGGTCTGACCCGAGTGCGGGCAGGGGGCGAGCAGAAAGAGTGGGCAGTAGAAGGGTCTTAGGCTGCGGTGCACTTCTAGGTGTGCTCAGCAAGGTGGATGGGCAGTCCTCGAGCCAATCATCCGTCAGAGGAGTCCTCTGTCTCCCAGGAATGGAAGACTGGGCCTGCCCTTGTGTCCCCACTCAGATCAGCACCGGCTTGGAGCAGTCCATGGGAAGCATGGTGGAAGATTTCAGAAGGCAGCAGCTGGAGCTCTGGTCAGTTACACTCACCACTCCTGGGCGGCCAGAGATGCCTTTTCATAGCTGCCACATGGGACCAAGTGACCTAGAGACAGGGACCCAGAGAAGTAGGGTCTTGAGGGGGAACCCCACCAGCATGCACAAGACTGCAGCTGAACTCAGGGGTGCCCTGGGCTTGTGGGACAGGGAAGAAGCATCAGTTCAGATCCCAACTGGGTCCTCCACCCTGGACCCTGGACAGAAACATTATTCCCACTGCTTCAGTCTATACACGTGGGAGGCCTGACCAATAAGAACACGGGACTTCCTGGGATATAGCATTGGAAGGTAGAATGTTTTATATCCATTCTTAGTGAGTTGAATAGCAACCCCTCCAAAATCCACATCCACCTAGAACATCAAAATGTGACCTTATTTTGGAAACAGGTCTTTGCAGATGTAATTGGTTAAGGATCTTGAGATGACATCTTCTTGGATTTAGAGTGGGATATAAGTCCAGTGACTGGTGTCCTCATACAAAGAGAACTCACAGGGAGACATGCAAGGAAGAAGGGTCAAGAGAGGAAAGAGGCAAAGACTGGAGTCATGGGGGCTACAAGACAAAGAACAGAGCTGGAAGATGCAAGGAAGGATCCCCCCATAGAGGCTTCAGAGTCACCATGGAGCTGCCGACACCTGACTTTGGACTTGCAGCCTCCAGAACTGCGAGACAATAGATTCCTGTTGTTTTAAGCCATCCAGTTAGTGGCCATATATTATGGCAGCCCTAGGAAACGGATAGGCCAACAAATGAATAATAAACTAGTATTAACAAAAATAGTAAATTAGTAAAAATAAAATAATAAACTAATAATCCTAAGCCCATCAAAAGTGTAGACATCACAGATTTGGAGGAAGAAAAGGCCAACCACAGAACAAGGGACTCCGGCATGGGACTGCACGAGAGCCACGCCTCTCACCCTCCATCCAACCTACAGCTAGGGCTCATTCAGCTTCTGCTAGAACACCTCCAGGGCCCAGGAACTTACCATCTCAAAAGAGAGCCTCTTCATTTCTGGCAGCTCTGACAGTCAAGATCTTCCTCATAAATATCTGCCTCCCTGTGATCCCCCAGCTTCCAGCCTGGCTTTGTTCTCTGGTACCCAAACTGCTTCTGACATCGACTCCTACTAAATCTCCTTCCTGCAGGCTACTTGTCCACAGTGCCTTTAAGGAATAATGTAACTTACTCGAAATACAACAATGAACCAGAATATGCAAATCATCTTATCAGCTGTACTCTATAAAGACAATCCTTCCCTGATTAGCATACTGCTCTGTCTCTATTTTCATCAGGGATTCACAGAACTGGCACACCCAGAGCTTCTAGCAACCACAGGGCATTTTAGGACAGTCACTAAGGCTGGGAGGGCACACCAGGCCAAGTTTAGGAAGTGAGAACCGCAAGGGTGGTCTGTCCCTTTGTCCCTCTCTTCTACATACAATCAGAGAGTGACCGCTAGGTAGCAGAGCCTGGAGTGGGGGTGGGAAAGGAGGAAGCCAAGGTGAGGGCATACAAGCTATAGAGGGCGAGAATGAGAGTAAACTGTCATCAAGTCACTCCCCAGAACAACAGTGTGGGAGACAGGGCCAGAAACACTCGCTAGAACTCTCAACCTAACTCAACTGACTGTCATACTCTAGCTTAAACAAAGGGGAAGGCTCGCACAAGAGCCAAGAGGTGTGAAATCAGGGCGGGCTTCTGGAAGGAGGCATCTGTAAATTGGGCCTTTACGTCAGATGTGACAACCAAAATAAAAGGGACAAACCAGGCATAAGGAACTGCCTAAGCAAAGGCAAGACTACGTGAACCCTCAGGCAATGTGTGGGCACTGAAGACAGATCTAGTGTGACTAGAATAGAGGGATTATGAAAGTATTTGTAAGAGACAGAGATGAGAGTAGAAGTCAAAAATGGTCTTAGTCTAGATAAAGGGTCGCTCTATAGAGCTGTTACATCCCATGCAACGAAGAATTTATGGTGGCTCGTAAACTTTAGTGTGCGTTAGAAATCACCTGTGCAGTGTGTTTAGCATGCAGACCCCAGCCTCACTGCACTGTGCCCTTGGCGCCCCAGCTCCCTCGTCTACCCCACCATGGCCCCAGCCTGATTGCATGAATTGGAGCAGAGCATGGGTTTCTGCATCATGAATATGCTCTGGCCGTGATTCCAAGGCAAGAGGTAGCAAGCCTCACCTAGGAAGGTTCCCACCTGTCTTCATTATGAAAAACAGTACGGGTGGCATGGCAACATATTAGGTTATGCCAGAAATACTGGCAATCTAAGTTCCTATGAAAAGATGCACTGGGGAAAGAAAACCAATTTCAATTCCCCATCAACGTACCTGTTGAAAATGAAAGGCCAAGATTTTATCAGAAATTACCTCTGTGGGCAGAGCAATGACTTGTGGGACTGCCTGGCTCTCTCCCCGACCCTCAGATTTGCCTGTAACTTGCAGAGAGGCCCTTGGGTCATTTCAGGGTGAGCACAAGTTTCAGCCCCAAGATCTTCAGGAAATTGAAGCACACCTTTGGAGAGAAGTCATTCCTTTATGAAGGACATTTTATTTTGTTTTTGAAAAGCAAAAAAAAAAAAAAAAAAAAATGGAAGCAAAAAAAGAATTTCAGGAGCAAAGTATCTCAGAGGTGAAAGATCCTTTGGGCCAATCTGCCAACCATTGCTAAAATGTCTCCTTCAAATACCTAGCTCAGAGGTGCCTGTATATACAGAGTCCCAGGCCCTCTACTGGAGACTCTGATTCAGTGAGTCTAGGGTGGGATCCTGGGAATCTGGTGGTGAGGGACATTTGGAATAGTGATCTAACTCACCTAGCCTCTGTTCACATACCTCCAAAGATAGGAAGCTCTTTCCCTTCTAGGGTGACCCATCCAAAATTTGAAGATCTGTGACCATTAAAAACATCCAAGTGATGCTAAACTGAAAATTTCCTCCTGTGCCAAATGCTCCAAACTCCCAGTCTGTGCACGGACTCCAAGTAAATCCAATCCTTCCGTTTGCAGGCAGCCAGACAGAAAGGTAAAATCCACACTCGGGAACAGCCTACTGACTTTGCATATACTGAATATAAAAAGGAAAAGCATCTATGGCTGCTCTGAGATAGTGTTAACCCCCACCCCGCCTCCCCTGCCACTTTTCTGGTGTTCCCTCACTTCTATTTCCTAAAGGAAAGGAGAGAGTAATGATGTTAATAAAAATGATCATTTACTGAATGCTTACTGTGGTCAGCGGAAATAACGCCTCCCCCGCCACGGATGCCCATATCCTAACCCTCAGCCTGTGAATACATTAGGTTACACAGCAAAGGAGGACCAGGTTACAGATAAAACTGTGGTTGCTAATTAGCTGACCTTAAAATAGGGAGATTATTCTAAATGATCTAGATGGGCCCAATGTAATCGCAAGGGTCCTTAAAAGTGGGAGGGGGGAGCAGAAGAGTGAGGGCTGGGGTAACGTCCCCATGAAAACGACCACTGGTTGCTACTGCCTGTTGAAGATCAAAGGCAACGATAAGGTCAGAGCTCAGGCTGCCGGGACAAGCAGGCAAACAGACTCTCCCCTGGAGCCTCCAGAAGGAATGCATTCCTGCTACACC
Source organism: Neofelis nebulosa (assembly GCF_028018385.1). Taxonomy (NCBI): domain Eukaryota; kingdom Metazoa; phylum Chordata; class Mammalia; order Carnivora; family Felidae; genus Neofelis; species Neofelis nebulosa. The sequence continues at coordinate 33,826,285 of NC_080793.1, read as the reverse complement.
TTGACTTCATCCCACTGCAACTCATGCTGGACTTCTGCCCTCCCAAACTGTAAGATAATAAACCCGTGTTGTTTTAAGCCACTAAATTTGTGGTAATTTGTGACAGCCACAATAGAAATCTAATACACTAATACCCTCGGCCTCTGCCCGGGGCACAGCGATGCAGACGGCTGAGAGCCCGCTGGTACCTACGGTGTCTCAAATCAGTGTCCTCCCCTGGCTGAGAGCCCGGCTCCTAGACGCTCAACAATCACGACAGAAACAGGCCACATTCACCCCAACTGTCCACCGTGTGTGCCGATGCCTGTCACAGTCTTACACGTTTGGGCTGACCTGTACCATCACACCCACAAAGTTGGTAGCTACCAGGACACTGGCACTGCCCTGGGACAGAGGTTAGGGACCCGGTGCCCTCCCCCTTCCCGGGGAGAGGAGAAACAGCACACCTGGCAGTGACACACTTTTCCTACAAACACAACTCAATTAACCTGGCATACATTTCAGCCTTCTACCTAATCATCAGCCATTCCTCTCACACATGCATAAGCGGAGGAAACATTTTCAAATGCAAGACCCATTTATGGTGGCTCCAGCAAACCCTGGTTTCCCGCACTCTGCTTTCGAGACAGCCTCACACCTGCCACCTTCCTCGCCTAGAGAGCCAGCCGTCCACTTACGGTGTCAGCATCTCTATCGCCAGCTGCTCCCTCTGAGGGTCCCAGTGGCCCCATTAAAAACAGCCTTGCCTCCGAGGCGCCTGGCTGATCAGGGACCTGCCCTGCCTGGCCTGGAGAAAACCAGGCGCTTCCTTCCTAGCCAGAAAAAGAGGCACTGTGCTTGGCAGCCAGGACGGGCCCTCTCCTGGCACCTGCAACCGGTTCTGAGGCTCCCTCCATTCTTACCTCTATTGCTGACAGCCACCTCATTTGTATTTAAAAAGGACTCTTGGCTAAATTCCACCTAATTTCAAAATTTAAGACTTGCATTGTGCTTGAATAATTTTTCAAGTTTTGAAGCTCTGAACATACAACCACGTATATACAAAACATTTAAACGATTTGATAGTAATTTCCTGAAAATGGCCAGAACACCCCTTGCCAAGAGCAGAAGCAAGACCTTATTCACCTTTGGATTGGAGGTATCTCGGGCACCCAGTGGCTGGTGCTCGCGTAATGAGTGCTGAGAGGAACTGAATCCCCTAACCTCCTGGGAGCCTGGGGCTAGAACGCAGACACTATTAGTCACAGACACTACGCGGCTTGCCCTGCTGCCCACACTAAGCTGTTAACTACGAATACTGAGTAATCCTGCTCATAGCACACAGGCAGATTACCCCAATTTTCTCCGCATCCCGTAAGGCTCAGCTCAAATACCCTCCTCCAGGAAACTGCCCTGAGGCACTGCTCGCTGCCAGTCAGAATCTGTCACTCCTGGAATGATGCTGAGGGACCACCAACAGAAGAGTCCCACCATGTTTCAGATTCTGGGCATATAAGGAGGGTGAGAGATGCTCTCGGGGCAGGGGAAGGGCAGGGCAGGGCAACAGACAGACAAGGATCATCCTAGACCCAGAGCAAGCTGTGTGTTTTGGGAGCCCAGAGGAGAGAGAAGTCTAACCCACTGGAGAAGAGAGAGGGCAAGGATGCATCCTGGAAGACTTCCTGGAGGCGGCTGCATCTGAGTGGCAGGCTATGCAAGGTGGGAGGAACCACACTGCAGAGACTCAGGGGTTCTAAGACATGGGGAAACCACTGGCAGATCAGTACATCTGGGACACATGGGACTTGGAGTAAGATATTCACAGACTGAGCTTGACCTCCTCTGTAAAATGAAGGTATTAAGGCCTACCTCCTCAGTGATTCTCATACCCGAGCACAAATAAGAATACCCTGGGGACCGGGGCGCCTGGGTGGCGCAGTCGGTTAAGCGTCCGACTTCAGCCAGGTCACGATCTCGCGGTCTGTGAGTTCGAGCCCCGCGTCAGGCTCTGGGCTGATGGCTCGGAGCCTGGAGCCTGTTTCCAATTCTGTGTGTCTCCCTCTCTCTCTGCCCCTTCCCCGTTCATGCTCTGTCTCTCTCTGTCCCAAAAATAAATAAAAAACGTTGAAAAAAAAAAAAAAAAAAAAGAATACCCTGGGGACCAAGAGGCAGATTCTGGGGCCTTCCCCCTCTTCCCTCCACCCCCCCCCCCCCCACACACACACAGTATCTGAATCATTAGATCTGGGATGGGACCCAATGATCTGTTGTAGTACAACATACACACACAGACACACACACACACCACATATACCACAAACACAGTCGCACACGCAATTTTGATGGCAGGGGTGGGTGGTCAGCTCCAGGGATCCATAAAACGGCAAATGAATTATGATCAGACCTAAATCATCCATTGTAAATGAAGCAACTAGTGTGCACTTGACACACGCCAGCCCTCCCTTCCTTCCTTCCTCTTTGTTCATAAAAATCATTGCCAAACGTTAAGAGCGCAGGGACTCCATTGTGCCCTCCTTTTGGCTGGAGCCACTGTTATATGTTTCTGTGTGCTTCTGTGTCAGCTCCTCCAACGAGACCATGAGCCCCTTAGGACACGCACCAAATTAGCAACCTCCAGTGGGTCCTGGCCAGGTACGTTTTTTGTGAATGAAAGGCCGGAACGCAGCCCCACCCGGCCCCTCGGCCGGGCAGTGTTAACTGTGTAGTAAGTAGGTCGATGGGCTGGGGGGTCCCGATGGCCTCACCCCAGAGGAGGAGAGTGGCTCGGTGAAGACCGGCCAGAATGGGACCCGTCAGAAAGCAAGTCTTCTCCAGCACGCCGCTTTTCCCACTTACGGCAGCCCTGGGAGCACTAAGTACGAGCCGCCTGACCGCTCAACAAGTCCTTGATGACATTTCTAGACTCTCAGACCAGAATAATACTAATGAAAGTTTCATGCCCTGATAAATAGTTCATCAGGAGCCAAGGAAGGTGATGGCCTCACCCTCTGCCCAGTGAGCCAGCCTGGGACCCCGCTGCCTCCTTGTCTCCATTCTCTGTCTTCACGTCCAATTAGCCGCCAAAGGGCACGGGCCCCACCATCTGCTCATGCCTCTCCATCCCCCTGCCGCAGCCCTAACACAGGTCCTGCAGCCTCTAAGCTGGACCATGGCAACAGGCTCCTCGCTGCTCTCTGTGTCCCCACACTGCCACAATAATCTTCCAGAAGCCCAGCTAGGAACTTATCACAACCCTGCTCAAAAGCCTGCAACAGCTCCAGATCCAAGAGCAAATATTTAGGCCTGACATTCAGGCCCCTCTGGGGTCTGGTCTAACCTAGCTCTCCCTCGTCACCCACTGCTCTCATTCTTATGTCTCTCTAGCCCAGTGAACCACAGATTCCCACCCTATTAATGGGGCATCAAATTAATTAATTTAGTGAGTCCTAACCAGGAATTTTTAATAAAATAGAATAGGATATGAAATACCAGAGCGAACTGCACATAGGAAGTTTCTATTTCATGGAAATTCTGTTTCTGGGGTGTGCATGTGCATGTGCGTGTGCGTGTGCGTGTGTGTGTGTGTGTGTGTATGTAGGTGTGAAGGTACTGTATCATGTTGTAAAATGCACATCTTACTATGGATCACAGTCAAAAAGGTTTGAAAAGCGCCGTTTGGGCCAAACTGAATTCACTGTTTCTCTTCTCTGTGCTGGGCTCACTGTTCCTCTCCACCCCCTCCCGCACGGCCTCCTCCTCCCCTCCCCTCTAGCTGCCTCCATCCACCCAAATCCTACTCATTCATCCACACTGTCTTAGCGGGTTTCTCCCAGATGAAGCCCCTGAGATGAGGATATTTGGGAGGTAGCCCCAAAAGGCACCAGTAAGGAAACGGAGAGATGAAACAGAAAGAGAACTGGAACAATCCGGGGTGCTCTGCGGCAGGTTCCTGCTGTGGCACCTGGACTCCATCTGCTGGGGACTCTGGGGGTGAGGGAGCTGGGGTGTTCATGCACCCCCTCCTGCGGTCACTGCTGCAAGACCCTGACAGATGGGGGTTGTCAGGGCGGTGTGAAGGGGCAGAGTGAGTGTCCAAAGGCTATGGATGGAACAGTGACAGAGAAGGACATGAAATCTTATGCTCTGCCCTAGGCTCCTACACACACACACACACACACACACACACACACACACACACACACAGGCGTCATGGTTCTACTTATATAGTAGACATTCCTTTTTCTACCTTTGTTCTTGAAATTCATTGCTATAAAGATTTTAATTGCTCAGAAACTCCATTCTGCCTTTATTTTAGTCGGGGCCCCTTTTGATACTTGTGTTTGCTTCCCCCTATAAGGCAGTGAGCTCCTTAGAGGGAGGGACCAAATTAGCTCAGTACCCATGCCCTCAGCTTCCTAGTAACAGAGCTTATATTCTCCTTGGGGAACATCCTTCCTCTGCTCTCAGTCTTTGTGAGCCACTGTGCTATCCCTGTGGCCACAGTGATGGGGGCAGAGATGGGCAATGACCCCAAGTGGGTCGCTGAGGTGCAATCCGAGGACTTGTGTTTGCTCTGTTGGCACAAAGAATCCCTGTGGCTGAGAGCTGCTGGCTGCCATCTTCCCACCAAGAGGAGAAAAGCTACAAGAGAATGTAGCCAACACAGAATGAAAAGGGGAGAGAAGAAGGGAACCGGGTCCTGGTGCCATTGTCTGAGCCTCTGGAGCCAGCATTCCTCAAAGCCTCTGAATGATTTTGTTCCCACCCCATCAATCTTTCTTCTGCTGAAGTCAGCCTAAACAGAGTTTCTGTCACTTGCAACCCCGAATCCCTTCCACTGCAGCCTGCCTTGCGTCCCTCAGTGCACTGTCACCTGGGGACCTCTCCACTGGTGGCACTCAGTAGGGAAAAGAAAGGGTCTAGAGAGAGGAGACGGAGCACCATCCAGACACATGTCCCAGGCCACTCTGGTTCCCGGCCGCCGGCAGCCCCAGACACTGGTCACCAGCCCAGTCATAACGCTGACTTCCAAAAGAGACGTGGTTGGCTATTACAGACACAGAGTGTGGACAACAAAGAGCAGAAAGGTCTAGGTTGTGGGAAAGGAGGCCAGCAACCGAAGCGTGTCTGGGGTGCCTGGGTCAGTCTCAAAGGAACCCTGGGTTCTAACACTGGGACCTCGGAACTTGCCGGCATATTAACCCAGATTCAGCTCCAGTGAGGCCCCTAGAAACACAGTTTGTTAGAGCTGGGGGACTGAGGAACATCCTGTCCAGCCCTGAGGAGGGGCCGACTAGCCTGAGGTCACTCAGCAAACTAGTGGCATTGCTGGAACTCGAAGCCGGGCGGGTGCTCTTCCCACCGCATGCGGGTGAAGCTAGAAGGTGGTCCAGTTCCTTTCATCACTGCTGTCAGGTTGCTGGACAGCTACTCTGAACCTTCAGCCCTTCCCACCGCCGTCAGCCCCCTTCATGAGGATTTTCTCCAATGTGAATTCTCCAGTGTGCAGGAGACCAGCAGGAACTGAGTCCCCATCCCACCCACAGGCTCAAAATGCCCCTCTGTATGGAAAAGCCATGATCCCCAGCCCTGGCTAGGACCAGGCGCAGCATGGCCAAGACATTTCTAGTTACAATGAGTACAGTTCTTTTGGGAAGCTCCCTTACTGCATCCAAGCATGTGTATTTAGCATGACAGAACCTTAAATTACAATGAAAATAGTAATAATAACAGCAGCCAAGCTAGTGTTACTCAGCACTTTCTATGCCAGGCACGGTTCAAGCACTTCACAGAGACTAACTCATTCAATCCTCAACCCTACTGAGGTGGGTACTACTATCCTCATTTTGCAGAGGAGGAAACAGGCACAGAAAAGTTAAATGGCAGGCCAGGATGTGAACCCAGCCAGTCTGGCTCCAGGGTCCCCACTGAGGACCACTGTGCAACACTTTCTCTGTGCAGAAAAGGGTTAACGGAGGAGACCTGAGACTATATCCTGAGTAAGGACTTTTTGTGAGGCTGGCCATTGGCTGGTGTCTGGAAAAATGGATTTCAGGAGGGTTCCCGCCGTTTACAGAACTGGGAAGGGTGGCTCGCTGTGCCCGGAGCGTACAAACAACGTGGTCTACGCTGCATGCCTGCTCTCCTTCTGAGACTCTGGAATTTTGCTATGTGCTAGGCAGAGGGGGCCTAGGTGACTGGCCCCCAGCAAAAACCCTGGGCACTGAGTCTGTCATGAGCTTCCCTGGTAGATGGCATTTCACGTGTTGTCACGATTCATGTGTGATCCTCTGGGAGAGGCTCTCAGAAGCTCGTGCCTGGTTTCCTCTGGACCTCACCTTGCAATCCTTCCTGGTTTTTTTTTTTTTTTAAGTTTACCTATTTATTTTGAGAGAGAGAGACTGGGACAGGGGCACAGAGAGAGGGAGAGAGAGAATTGTGGGGCTCAAACTCACAAACTGCGAGATCATGACCTGAGCCAAAGTCAGGCACTTAACAGATTGAGCCACCCAGGTGCCTCTATACCCTTCTCCTTTGCTGACTTTGCTTTGTCTCTTTTTGCTGTTAAAAATCATAACTATGAGTACCATAATATGCTGAGTCCTGTGAGTCCCACAGCATGTCATGTAACCTGGAGGTGTGTGGTCCTAGAGACCCGACACATCCTCAAAAACCCTAAAGCTTATCATTTGAAAGAACATCAGAGGCGAGCCTGAGTGGCTCAGTCGGTTAAGCATCCGACTTCAGCTCAGGTCATGATCTCATGGTTCGTGAGTTTGAGCCCTGCATTGGGCTCTGTGCTGGTGGAGTGGAGCCTGGAGCCTGCTTTGAGCTCTGTGTCTACCTTCTCTCTCTGCCCCTCCCCTACTCACTCTCTGTGCTCTCAAAAATGAATAAACATTTAAAAATTTTTTTTTAAAAGTCACACAGAGAAAGACAGATACCATATGTTTTCACTCTTATGTGGATCCTGAGAAACTTAACAGAAGACCATGGGGAAGGGGAAGGAAAAAAAAGAAGTTACAGAGAGGGAAGGAGGCAAACCATAAGAGACTCTTAAAAACTGAGAATAAACTGAGGGTTGATGGGGGGTGGGAGGGAGAGGGGGGTGGGTGAGGGGTATTGAGGAGGGCACCTGTTTGGGATGAGCACTGGGTGTTGTATGGAAACCAATTTGACAATAAATTTCATATAAAAAATAAAAATAAAATAAATTAAAAAAAAGAACATCAGAAATTCTTGGCCCAGCTGGTTTGGGGTGACATTTTCTCTGGCCCCTATTTATATGTTGCATAAGACTATCTCTCTGGTATTGCAATGTGGACTAAAGCGTATCGCCTGGCACTGGATAGCACAGGGTCCCAAGGCTGGGAGGGTTCTCTGAGGACTATCTCCAAGAGGAACCTCTCACACCCATCTGGCCACGTAGGCATCCAAGACAGGCCCTCAGCCATCAGTAATACTAGCAATACTGTTTTATTTATAGGGAAAGTGAGGCTCAGGATGGTCGTGTGACCCTCTCAAAAACTAGAATCCAGGTCTCTTGACTTCCTATCCAGGGAGCACCCATAGTGTGTCCCAGACACAATGAATAGAAGAGGCAGAGAGAACATTTTGTGCGACAGAAGGAGTAACACTTCTCCTGCAATAGGAGATGCTCCCAAACATGTTGAACAAACACAGGTAACGTGCTGGGGATGCTAGAAGAATCAGACGCAGTCCCTGTCCTACAGAGCTCCCATCTCAGAAAAGGCTTTATTTAAGGGACTGAGTCCCCCATTATCAGGAATGTCAAGCAGAGGCTGGGTGGCTGCCTGTTGAGAACGCTGCCTTCTAGCACCTGACACAGAAATTCAGTAAGTTTATGGGTAGCTGATAATGCCAGAGAAGCATCTCTGGGGCCTGCCATATTCTTTCCCCAACTCCTCCTCTGGGCCCAACCAATCTGCACCAGAGAAAGCTCTGCCCAGGAGATGTGCGAGCAGGCAACAGAAAATACATAGTGGGCTTTGGAAACAGATGGCCCCAGGTTTGATCTCAGCTCTACCCCACACCAGCTCTGGGATTCTGGCAAGTGCCATAAGCCCTCTGACTCTCTGGGTTTCCTCACCTGGGAATAACAGGGGCCTGGGAGATTGTTGAAATCCACACCTGGCCACGTGCCTGTCACCCAGCAGGAGTGTCATAAAAGTTGTGCCCTCCCCACCCTGGACGCCCAGAGGGCTGGGTGTGCCAGTTTTATGAATAGGCCACCTACTTTCCCTTCTTCGCTCCACCAACAGGAGGGAGAATTAGGTTAATTACACTGAGAAGAAAGACAAGAGGGTAATAAGGTCTCCAATCCCATCTTTTGTTCACAAGTTAAATAAAGGTAAAAGTTCTTACCTAAATGATGTTAAAATGTTTGACCTCATTACCCTGGGTGCTGGCCATGGCGTGGGGGTTGGTCACTGAGAAGGAGATCTCGGTTATTCAAGAACCACTTCGCTTATGTAAGAATGAATGTTCATTCTTACCTTGTGAGTTGAAATGTCAATTATTTTTTAAATGCTTTTTTTTCCCCCTCCAAGCAAGTTCCCAGGAACATCAGGAAAGAAAGCAGCTGACGGTGATGGCACCCAAATACAGGACTATTTCTCTAAGGCCCCTTCCCTCCTCTCTCCTTATTTCGATGTTTATAATCACGCACGATACACTTCTATCACTTAAGAGCATTTTCATAATGCATCTCCATGTTCTGGCATCACCTCCATGTCTGCCACGGCGAGGGGTGTATGATGTGGGCTTGAGAGCTCTTCTCCAGGCCTGGTTCTGCACCAGGGTAACTCCTCCCGTGCCCTCTCTGAGTCGGTTTCCTCCTGTGCCAAGGGGTGGGTTTGGACTAGATCAGGGGTTCCTAAACCCTGCTCAGTTAGCATCACAATCTGGCCTCACCCAGACCCACCTCTTGAGAGTGCAAATCTGAATATTTAATGACTCTCAATCCCCAGGCGCTGGGACGCACCCAGTCTGGCATCCAGCCAGACTAGAGTATCTTTACATTCTTTCCAGGATTGATATTCCTCCTTTTGGATGACCCCAAAGAATTGATACCTGGTAATAATCTTAATCATTTCCCAATTTCTAGGCATCTGAGTTATTTTCCATTTTCCTAAATATGATTCTTTTTAAATAGGTCGTGCCAGCTACCATTTTTCCTCACTCACAGGCATCCACAGCAAACACAGAGCCCAAAGGAAAGTCCACATCCTAAAGGTCCATTAAAAAATGATGGATGTCTCAGAATCCAGGTCAGTTTCAAAGGTAGATTTCTCCTGATTCATCTCTCAGTGACGACAGGACAGGGCTGGTAGATTTGATTTAAATCTAAGTGATTTAACTCTCCAGTCAGGAGGACTCAATTTGACCAATTTTTCTCCAACAAAAGATGTGTTCTTTTTTCAGAAATATAACCTTAAAGCCTCTTTCACAGCTCAGAGACAAATGCAGCTTTCTTCTTTGTTAAGAAAAAAAAAAAAAAACAAACTCATGATTTTATTACTATCCTTGAATGTCAAAGCTGGAAGGCCTAGTGGTCACCCAGTCTGACCCTGTAGGATCCCAAAGAGGTAGTGACCTTCCGAAGTCCTGCTGAGAGGTGCCGGGAGAAGGGTGGAGCTCTGGACCCTGGGCAATGCCTTTTCACCACAGCCCTCTGCCTCCAGCTGTATTCACGGTCCTTCCCAGGAATCTCAAGGCTACAAAAGAACCCTCCACAATGCCTAGGTTTCTTCTTTTACCCAAAACTAACCAAAGAAATGGGGTACAAACAGCAGCAAAAGAAGGGAAATGCTTTCCTCTCAATTCACAAGCTCAGACACTAAGGTTTGAGACACTTAGAAAGAAGACTCTCAGTTTTATAGCACTGCGACAACTAGAAAAATAATATATTTTATGCCTACAGGAAAAATGGACTGAGAAATGTAGACATGATGGTGAGGTGGGATTAATGATTTCCTTCTCCGTTTCCCAAAATAGTGTTGTGTTGTTTCAAAAATAAGCGTAGACCTTACAAACACAACAACAGATGAAGCTCTTGGAAAGGGGACATCCGGGGACTATCAAAAAAACCAAAAGAAAAATAAAAGGCAGCCATTTACCTTGCTTTATTTCTGCTGAATACTATGACCGTCTATTTTGGATATCTTCTCCAACAATAAGCATTCACAGCTACACTAACAAAATACTCTGTGGTGGTTCATATGTCTGGATCTACAATGACTTCAGTGAGGGCTCAGTGGGGGTCTCTCCCCTCGGATATTGCCAGAACACCAGACTCATTTGGAAGATAAGCAGGTGTGGTCTTGCAATAATCCCTCTGCCGACTTGAATTTCCACTTGTATTTTCTATGGTGTTTTTTGTTGATTTTTCCAATGTTTCGGTCTTGTTTCCCCAAGAATCAAGATAATGGCCTCATTTTAGCTAACTAACCCCCTTGCTTGAGTAGCAGTGTAGCATAATCCAACTAAATGACCAGGGACAGTTTTCTGCTCCACACCCCACGCTGATTGGGTCACCGAGGGTCAATGAGTCAAACCCTACTTAGTCTGCTTCCCCATCTTTAAAATGGGGGCTAAAAGAATACTACTTACCTCATAGGGTTAACTCAGTTGGTGTTTTTTAAAAACCTAGAATTGTGCCTGGCATAGAAGAAGTACAATATAATTGATAAATTTTAAAATACTTTCACCAGCCCAAAAGTTAATGAGGTCATCAGCAAAATCCCAGATAGTGGGGAACACTACAGGACAAATGACCCAGTTTCATTATCAAATAAATTGCAAGGAGAAAAAAGAAGAGTGGAAGGAAGGAGATGAAGGGGGACCCTACCGATTAAAAGATGTTTTCAGAGTTATTCACACATTTATGTTCGCAGCAGCATTATTCACAACAGCCAAAAGGTGGAGGCAACACAAGTGTCCACCAATGGATGCATGAACGAGATGTGGGATATAAATACAATGGAACATTATTCGGCCATAAAAAGAAATGAAATTCTAACACAAGCTGCAATGTGGATGAACCCTGAAGACATTATGCTCAGTGTAATAAGCCAGTCACAAAAGACAAATTCTGTATGATTCCACTTATATGAGGTACCCAGAGTAGTCAAATTCATAAAGACAGAAAGCAGAGTGGTGCTGAGACATGTTCTTTTTTTCAGAAATCTAACTTAAGGCCTCCTTTATATCTCAGAGACAAATGGAGCCTTCGTCTTTGTTAAAAAAAAAAAATTCGTAAGTTTATTAGCGTCCAAGCATCCTTGAATGTCACAAATGGAAAGGCCTAGTGGTCACCAAGTTTGGCCCTGTAAGATCCCAAAGAGAAAGTGACCTTCTGAGGTCCCACTGAGAGCTTATAGAATAGACTTGCGGGCAAGGATAACAAAAAAGTTCTAGAGATGGATAGTGGTGATGGTTGCACAACAATGTAAGTAAACTTAATGCCTCTGGACTATACTCTTAAAAATGGCCTTGGGGCGCCTGGGTGGCGCAGTCGGTTAAGCGTCCGACTTCAGCCAGGTCACGATCTCGCGGTCCGTGAGTTCGAGCCCCGCGTCAGGCTCTGGGCTGATGGCTCGGAGCCTGGAGCCTGTTTCCGACTCTGTGTCTCCCTCTCTCTCTGCCCCTCCCCCGTTCATGCTCTGTCTCTCTCTGTCCCAAAAATAAATTAAAAAAAAAAAAAATGGCCTAAAATGTGAGGTACATTTTACTATAATTTTTTTTAAAGATGCTGAAAAAATATATCAACCAATCACAACATGTGGAATTGGTTCAAAGTAAGCTAAAAAATGCATGACATTTACAAAACAACCGGCAATGTGAATCCTGACTGGATATTTTACAATATTAAGGAATTAATGCTGATTTTTTTAAGATGTGGTAATGGTTTTCAAGAGCCCTTATCTTTTAGAGGTATCAACAAAAACATTTACAAATGAAACTGTTTAAATTGTGAGATTAGCTTCAAAATACTAAGGTATGAGGGGAAGAAGAGGATTGGAACAGTCATAAAACAGGACTGGCCCCAGGGTGATAATTGTCGAAGCTGTGTGACAGGTACGTAGGGCCCTTCATATTATTCTGCCCACTGTATGTTTGTAAGTTTCCATCACAAAATAAGGTCAAATAGTTTCTCAATGGTCTAGAATGGTTCCTGACACACCACTGCTGTAGGATGACCGCTGGTTAGTGTCATCTTTGGTTAATTCCAGTCCCAAGACCTAAGGAATATGGAAAGGCACACAGATCTTCCCTCGAATCTTCCCTCTGCATTCTTGGCTCCAACTCGGGCCTTCCGATTGCTCATCCATCAAAGGTGCTACAGGAGTCAATAGCCTCACGGTCGGAGAGCACTTTTCATCTGAATTAACCTCATTTTAGAGATGAGGATCTGAGTCCCAGAGAGTTTAGTGAGTCTCTCGTGGCCGCTGGCCTCAGAATCACGACAGAAACCTGGATCTGTGGCTACGAAGCTGTCCTGTTCCCCCCCACCTCGCCCCCACTCGAAGCAGCCACCTTTCTCCTGCTCCCAAACACAAAGCCTTGCTTTTTCTGTCCTCCTTCCTCTCCTTCAAAGTGAGCCCAGAACCCACTTCCTACCAATCTCCCTCAATTAGGCTAAAGTCTTTCCACTAGTGTTTCCTAGGTGAGTGGGAATTCTCACTCTCCTCTTCCAGGTTTACATTTTGAGGTTGTGGGTCCTCTTCCAGGCACTGCAGGTCAGAAGAACGGCCACCAGGTGGCCTTACCAGGTGGCTTTAAGGTCTGAACAGCCAGGCTTTCCAGTCCTGTTCCCCAGGAGCCGGGATGCTCAGCCCTGGCGGCACATTCACATCACCAGGGGAGATCTGAAAAGCACCAAATGCCAGGGCCCCACCTCCAGAGATACTGACCTAATTGGTCTGGGGTGGCCCCAGGCATCTTGTTTTTTTTTAACTCCTCAGCTGTTCTAAAGTGCAGCCAAGGTTTCTGAAGCAGGCGCAAAGACAACAGAATCCTTTTCTCAAATTCTCTAGTCTTCTTTATCTACGAGATGGGACACTTCCTTTTCTTTAAATAAATGGCAGAAATAAAACTACCATTGGCACAAACATGAAGGCATAAATGGAACACACAGTAAATACTGGTTGGGAAAAATGACCAAACTAGCCCAAGATCTAAAGAATGCGATTTTTGAAGTTCCCAGCTAGAATGAGCTATCTTGAACGGTCTCCCCCCTTTCTGTCCCAGCTCTAAAAGGGGACACTTCTAACTCTTCTTTCTGGTTATTAATTCAAAGGCCACCAGGATATGAAGTCATCCCTCTGTCCCTGGTGGCTGTCCCCACAGCCTCTCTCCTCCATGCCTAAAGGGGTTCCCTAGGGGTTTCCAGTGAAGAGGTACACACACACACGCACACCCTTCATATATCTACTTGTCTCCATTGCTAGGCTGAGGCCATGGAAAATACTAGTCTTCAGCGTCATAAATAGTTAAAACTATCTTTTTTCCCGGTCAGATGGGAAGGGAATCCACACACAGTGCCTCCCTTTAGCTCACAGAGAAACTGAGCTCTAACATTATCGCATGCATGTGATATGCCAGGTACTAAGCCCTTTAAGTGTATACTGTATTCCCATTTCATCCGCAAGGAAACGGAGATCGGAGGGATTACACTCAAGGTCACAAAGCTCATCTGAGACGGCCCTGGGTCTTACATTCTGGTTTTCAGACTCCAAATTCAGTGGGCTTTCCATCGTAGAGCCATACCCGTCCCTCTCGTGTGCCCGCGCGGCATGTGCACAGACCCGGAGCCACAGTCGCTGGGGAGAGCAGACCCATGGAGCCTGGTGGGGCGCTCGTGCATAGCACAGGCCACCTTTGGTGCCCACTCTTCACAAGGCACCACGGAAACAGAGGTGAGTGCCGTTCTGGGCCCCTTGCAGCCGAGGCACCGCTCCATCACAGCCCTTCTCGCTGCCGGCACTGTGGTCTGTTGCAAGGTGCGAGCTCCTGTGAGGGCCACGACAGGGGGCAGAAAGCATATCGTTTTCACCATCATTCACTCACTCAACAAATATTTATTGAGTGCTTTCTGTGTGCCAGGCAGTGTAGGCTCAACAACGTGCTGATATGGAGCGAATGTACTGGTGGTGAAAACAGGTATGAGTCTAAGAGTTACACAGATATGTGGGCAGTTGCAAGCTGATGAGTATTACGGAGAAGTACGGGTCGTTAAAGAACAGAGAGCAAAAAGAGAAGTACCTGATCAGAAGGGCCAAGGTAGGCTCCCCGAGGAAGTGGGGTCAGAGCTGAGCTCTGAAAGATGTTGTTGGGGTTCACCAGACAAGGGGCAGTGGGCAGCAGGGTGCTGCATGAAGAGGAACTATGTGGCATGTACCAAGACCTAAAACAAGGTATAGAGGCCAGAGTGCCAAGGGCAAGGGGACTGAGGTAAGAGAGAAGAATGGGGATTAAGTGGGGACTGGTCCATGCAGGACCTTAAAAGTGCTGTGAAGGATTGTGGTCTTTATCTGGAGGGCCATGTGAGCCACTGGGGGCGAGGGGTCCTAAGCAAGGAGGTGAGTTATCCACTTCGATTCTGGAAATCTTATCTGGCTGCAGTGTAGGGAATGAACTGAGAGTGGGTCAAAGTGGATAGAGGGGGACAGAAAGTCAGTGCAGCCACCAAAGAGCTGCATGATGGTGGCCAGGAGCAGGGCAGGGGCAGAGGCGAGGAGAAGTAAATGGATCCCGGAGATATGTAGGAGGGATATAGTGGAGAGGAGGAAGGGGTGTGAAGGATGACCTCTAGCCTCCAGCTTGCAAAAAACAGATGGATGGTGGGGCCATACCCCAGGAGGGGGGACCCTGATGGAAATGCACAGCCAGGGAGTAGAGAGCGAGGTGCTGCGATCACACACAACACGCTCCATCACTGGGCTCGGCCCAGCCCCGTGTTGCCGTCTTATTATGAAGAGAAGAAAAAACAGTTGAGCTGATATTTTGAGTAATAAGTGGGCAAGTACTTCAACATTTAATTTATATGTCACTAGTTTCAAAACTCATTTTAAAACCTTCCTATAATCTTACCAGGTTTACGTACACTGACATTATAACACCCAAATTATTTCTGATCTAAAAATAATTACCCCGTATGTTGCTTTGCCTGGAAAAGTGTTGAGAGAAATTATTGGCAAGGAATGTTTTTCCATTGCCAAAGAACAGTGAGCCAATTACCAGCTATGCCTTAACTCATCCCATCCATTCTTAAGAAAACCTATCAGAAGAGAGACATGTGCATTTCAGAATGAGGATGTCCCAGCGGGAGGGCAGAGCACTGTGAAGTGGTTATGGAAACGTGAAATATAGGGAGACCCAGACAAGAATCAGACAACAGTTGGGAGGTCTGTTAACAGGTAGGTGGGTTAAGGGTACTGGCAAGACCAAGCAGTGCTTGGATTCCGGATCACAGGTTGCAAACTGGTAGCTCTTGGGCCAAACACAACCTTAAAATATCTTGTTTGTCCCATAGAGTACCATTTTCAAAAACTGAGCAAAGATTTTAAAAATCCAAATTTCTGGCTTTTCTTGAAACATCTGTAGTAGATCTGGCCAAACTGGGCCGCCCTCCCCCTCCCATGTGGGAATGACCACCTGAAGCTGAGTAGCCAGTGCCCTTTGGCTGGGCAGGGCTCTCCCATCCACCATGTCCCCATGACTACTCATCTTTACCCAGCAGTAAGCGTCAGCTGATATTGATCACTGCACTTGCAATGCTGCTTTTCTACGGTGGAGAAGAATTTCTCTGTACCAACGTCTTTATTAAAAGTGGGAAAACAAAACATAAACCAAGAAGACTGCATGTTTCCAAGAAAAATAGAAACAGCATATTTCTTACCAGAATTAAAAACTATTCCAACAGGTGCAATTCACAAAGTGTGTCTGTGTCGATTTCTCTTATCCCTGCTCTCCTCACTCATTTATATTACCTGCCCAGTGCCTGCTGGCCCCTGTATGCTCCTCAGTTTGCAACCTCGCAAGGCACTGAGGCTCCAGGTCAGGGATTCAGATACAAAGAAGAGACTCCATTCTTGGGGAAGGGGATATGAAAAAGACATGACCACAAAAGAGACCAGTGTTGAGTAATTAGAACCAGGATCCAGGGTAAGGGCCAATTCGGCCAACTCAGTGCTAATGATGATTCTGACCATGATAGTCACGACAACTGTTACTCATCACTGACTGTGTACTAAGCACCATGCTAGGTGCTTTATCTCTATTCCCTTTAACCCATTTTGTAGATGAGAAACCTGAGGCTCAGAGAGGTTAGTCATTCACCCACAGTCCTGTAACCAATAAGTAAGGCAATCAGGGCGCAAACTCCAAACCCAGGGTCCAGCACCAGTGGTTTTTCCACTGGAGATGCACATCAGAATCACCCAAGGAGATATTCAGAAATACACAGGCCTGGGGCCCCACCCCAGAAGATTCTGACTTACCAAGTCTGAGTGGAGCCTGGACAATGCTATTTATTTACAGAGCTTCCCAGGAATTCTGTATGCACAGCCCTGGTGGAGAACCTTATGCCTCCTTGTTCCATGAATGAATGCTGGAGTGAATTGTCTGACACAAGTAAAACAGGCTAGCTTTCCCCATCAGCTGGTGTTACCAGGACCTGCCTCACAGCAGACTCTTCACGTGAAGACAAGTGCTTGTTCCAATCCATCACTCTGTCAGCCCCACAAAGGCAGAACCAGCATCTGTCACACAAAGAGCCTTTCTTTTTTCAACGAGGCACCCTAAAAATGGCTCTCCCAAAGTACCAGTGACAGTATCCTTCGGGGCTATATGTACTGAGTACTTTATTCCAGTAATGCAGAAGGGAGACACCCTAACTTGGGGATCTGGGGGCAACCTTGGACCTCATGAATGCCACGTGGTAACAGCTGTGGCTCATAGTGATCACAGGCCACACACATTCAAGTTGCGGGACCCCAATTTATTCTCCCTCTGGGCAAAATACTCCAAATCTGGTCACACCAAAAGCTGACTTTATTACAGCTTCCGAGGTGATGTTACCTGAGCCAAGGAAAACTTAGCATACTTCTCTTGAGGAGCTAGGTGCTGTAGATACATCGATGATGGATATAGTCTTGCTTTGGCCACTAGGAAGCCCAGGACCAAATTTCTGATTCACTTCTAGCAATTGTGCATGTCCTTGTGCACACATTCCTCTGTACTCAGGTCATTCCATTCTTCATTTTATGAGCTTTCCCTTGGCGTCTTTACCGATTCTCCAGCTGATCTATTTAAACCATTATGCTATGGAAATGTTCATAGATCTTTTTTGTTTGTCTTACATTTTTAACATTGTTTTATTCACTGCAGAAAACTAAAAGATATAGATCAGGGGTCTGCAAACTTTTTCTGTAAAGGCCCAGAGAGTAAATATTTTAGTATTTTGCAGACTAGATGGTCTCTGCCATATATTCTTTTTTTAACAACCCTTTTAAAAATGTAAAACCATTCTTAGCTTGCAGGCTTTAAAAACAAGTGCTGTCATTTACTGACTTCTGATACAGATTAAAAACTGTATTAGGCCATACCTTACTAGAAATAACCACTATTCAAATTCTGGTTTGTATGCTTTAAGACATTTTTATATGCATATTTTACTGAGATCTGGATTATACATACTATTTTGTGACCTGCCTTTTTCATTTAATAATAAATCATTAATATTTTTCTATGTCAAAACCGAATACAGAAAGTATTGTATAGATATATCAATATTTATTCAACCAATCCTCTCTCCTTGAATATTTAGAAGTGCCCATTTTTCATTATTATAGATTATGCTCCAATCATCATCTTAGGATAAGGTCCTAGAAATGTTATTTCTAGATCAAAGAAGGTACATATTTTAAAGTCATTTGATAAATATTCTCAGATGAGTCACCAGACTCACCAATTTACACAGCATTCCCACCAGCTGTCTCTCTCCAGAAATTGCTCAGATCTGAAAGCCCGAGGCCCTACCCCTCTGCAGAAGTAACCCACATCCAGTGTGAAAGTACCAAAGCCAGGCCCCCTGCCCCAATCTGGGACCACTCCAGAGCTCCCTGGGGAACTGACTGAGGCTCCTCTACAAATGCATTGTAGTTCAAGCTCTCTCCTTGCCCAGTCCTGATCCCCTCCCTCTCTTACAGGTGTTATTCCTCAAAGCACCTGCCAAAAAAAAAATTTCCTGTATGCAAATCTCAAAGTTTTAGTTTCCCAGGGAACTCACCCTAAGGAACTGGCTTCAGAAGTAGCTCTGCGAAGCAGAAGTGAGTATGAGGTTTTAGAGGTGGCACCGAGAACCCCACCTCGTAAGCCACCTAGACCACAGAGATACCCGGGTATCCACGATAGAGAGCAAAGGGGAGAGGTTGGTGAGTAACAGGCATCCCCAGAGACCAGCTGTAGTTGGGGGTGGAGTGGGGGACTGTACGTGTCCTTTCTCTTGGCGTTTCCTAGGAAGAGACTGCAAAAATGTGGAGATGCTCCAGACAGGGTGAACTTACTGCTCAAAGGAAATGACTGCAAAATGGCAGAGCACCGGATGAGATGGGATACACTATGGTGCACCGCCCAGCCGCTCCCCTTCAGGACCCAGACACCCCTTCCCCCAGCTGCAGGCAGTGCCGGCTGCTGACCTCGTGGCTGAGCTCTCTCCGGGGCCTGCCCTCAGCCAAAGTGAGCCACGGTACCCAAGCTTTCGTCCCCTCCCCAGGGACAGCCCACATCCAGTCATGCGTCCACCTGTCCTGGCTTCACAGCCCCCTGTGGGATCAGCTGAGGCCTGTGCTGCAACTGCCCCACGTTCAACCTCTCTGCCAGCTTCCCTCATTCCCTGAAGGTGCTGCTTCAGAAAACAGCCCCGCAGTGTAAACCTCCTGCATGAAGACCTCCGCTCAGATTCAGGGGCCTGGGGAAACTGACCTAAGACCTCTACGTTGGGAACACTGACCCTGGCTGTTTATGGCTGTAGTGGATCCTGTGGGGCACACCCCCCATCCCCGGCTGCTGGGAATATCTGCGGCTGGTGGCTCACCAATGAGTCCCTTACAGCCTCAGGGAGCCGCCTCATTCCAGGGACCAGCCACGGGCTGATGCAGAGAAACAAAGGCTCATTGCCTCAATTCTGGACAGCCCTGAATCAGAGCCAAGGCAGCCCTGGTGGGGGGCAGGGCGGGGTGGGGAAGGTTCCAAAGGATCAGCTGAGGCTTCAGTTGAAACCGCCCAGCTGCCCCCTCCCGCCCTCCTCTGCTACCACTGATCCTCCCCAGGGCACTCACCAGTAAAACTTTTGCACGCACTTCTAACATCTCAGTCTTTTTCTCTGGAAGCCCAACCTAACATCAGGGTGGCTTTAATCTTCAGACATGTTTAAATTTTATATTCAAATCAGCCTTTCCTTTGTGGCTCCCCATTTTTGAATTGGGCTATTGTCACATTTTAACTTTTTTTAATGTGATTGACCAATCTTCCTCAACACCTTCTGCTGAACAGCAGCTTTTCTCAATTATTTTACATACTACATTTATTATATATGACATTATTGTATTTATTCGGTCAGGCTTCTAGAGTTTCTATTCTGTTTCACTGACCAGTCCATTTCTTTCTAGTTTTAGAACACACTGTTTTAATTAGTGTAGCTTTGTAAGTCACTTTATTAGCTGCCGTTTTGTTTTGTTTTGTTTGTTTTGTTTTGCAGTTCCTTGAATCATTTTTAGGAACATGGCAGAACATTACTCCATAAATCTTTTCTTCTTAATTTTTTTAAATGTTTATTTATTTTTTGAGAGAGAGACACACAGAGCACAAGTGGGGAAGGGGCAGAGAGTAGGCTCCAGGCTCTGGGCTGTCAGCACAGAACCTGATGTGGGGCTTGAGCTCACAAACTGAGAGATCATGACCTGAGCTAAAGTCGGGCTTAACCAACTGAGCCACCCAGGTGCCCCAGTATCATAAATCTCAATATCTAAGATGTTATTGATTCATCATTCCACAAATGCCTAAGAGCACACAGAACATGCAGAACAAACCAGGGCAGGGGACTCATCCACAGCCACTGAAGTACAGATGTGCAGGAAACAGTAAGTGCAAATCACGGGGAACCTCGTACAAGGACTCAGGAAAGGCCTCCTTGATGAGTGATGTTTGAGCTAGGATCTCGGGTAGGTAGAAGTAGGAGAGTTTATCTGGGAGAGCTGAGCAGGGTATAGACCCGGTGGAGGTGGAGAGGATGTGCTCTCAGCAAAGGGTAGCATGCCCTGTGGGCAGTCTCCAGCTGAGATGGGATTGGGAAGAAGGTCCAGACCACAAGAGCCAACTAAAGGATTTTGGACTTTTTCCTGAGAGCAGTAGGAGGCCACTGAAGACATTAAAAAAAAAAAAAAAAACAGGGCGCCTGGGTGGCTCAGTCGGTTAAGCGTCCGACTTCAGCTCAGGTCACGATCTCGCGGTCTGCGAGTTCGAGCCCCGCGTCGGGCTCTGGGCTGATGGCTCAGAGCCTGGAGCCTGCTTCCGATTCTGTGTCTCCCTCTCTCTCTGCCCCTCCCCCGTTCATGCTGTGTCTCTCTCTGTCTCAAAAATAAATAAACGTTAAAAAAAAAATTAAAAAAAAAAACAACACAGCTTATTGAGATATAATTCACCCCACATGTATAATTCAATGGTTTTTAGTATATTCACACATATGTGTAATCACCATGGTCAATTTTAGAAGGTTTTCATTACCTCAAAAAGAAGCCCTGTACCCTCTGGAAACCACCCTCTGCTTCCCCAGCTCTAAGCAACCACTCATCTACTTTCTGGACATTTCATATGAATGGAATCATATAATATGTGGTCTTTTGTGACTGGCTTCTTCTTCCACATAATATTTTTTTAAGGTTCATCCACATTGTACATCATTCCTTTTTTCTTTCTTAGAGAAACAGAAAGCGTCCAAGCACGAGCTGGGGAGAGGGGTGGTGGGGGAGAGACAGAGAGTGAGAATCTTAAGCAGCCTCCACGCTCAGTGCAGAGCCCTACATGGGGCTTGATCCCATGACCCTGGGATCATGACCTGAGCCGAAATCAAGAGTCAGATGCTCAAATGACTGAGCCACCCAGGCACCCCATACATCATTCCTTTTAATGGCCAAACAATATTCTGTTTTATGGATATATCACAATTTGTTTATCCATTCATCAGAATGGGCATTTAGGTTCTTTCTACCTGATTGACTATTATAAATAATGTTGCTATAAACATTCATGCATAAGCTTTTGTGCAGAGAATACGTTTTCATTTCTCTTGGGTATATGTCTACAAGTAGAATGGCTGGGTCATATGACAACTCTATGTTTAATAATTTAAGGAACTGCTAGGCTGTTTTCCAAAGCAGCTGCACCATTTTCCATTCCCATCAGCAGTATATGAGGGTGCCCATTTCTCCACATCTTCTCTAACACTTGTTATTACCTGCTTGCTGATCGTAGCCATCCTAGTGGGTCTGAGGTAGCATCTCACAGTGGTTTTGATTTGCATTTGCTCTAATCACTAAAGGCTTTTAACTGAGGGCCTGATACAATCAGACTTTTGAACGGCTCGCTCCAGAAAAAGGATCTGAGGACAGAAAGAAGGGCGTGAGACTGCAGGTAAGACACCATCACAGCTGCCTGGGGAAGATGACGGCAGCTTGGGCTGTGGCGGAGAAGGTGGCCAGAAGGGAACAGCTAGAGAAATAAGGTTAAAATCTACAAGGCCTGGATACCACTGGATGAGGGCACGAGGGAGGTGTCAGGTTCCTGGTTTATAGAAGTGGGTGGATGGTGGAGTCCTCACCAAAGGAACACAGAGGTTTGGGTTTTCATTGTGATAAAATACATATAACACAAAAATCATCATCATCACCATTGGTAAGTGTATAGTTTAGTGTGGGTATATTCACATTGTTGTACAACCAATCCCTAGAATTCTTTCACCATGCAAAACAGAAACCCTAAACCCATTAAACAACAACTTTCTTTCCCCCTGGCAGCCACCATCCTATTTTCTCTCTCTATGAATTTGACTATTCTAAAAACCTTATACGGGGGTACCTGGGTGGCTCGGTTGGGCGGCCGACTACAGCTCAGGTCATGATCTCACGGTCTGTGAGTTCGAGCCCCGCATCGGGCTCTGTGCTGACAGCTCAGAGCCTGGAGCCTGCTTCCCATTCTGTGTCTCCCTCTCTCTCTGCCCCTTCCCTGCTTGCTCTCTGTCTCTCTCAAAAATAATAAATATTAAAAAAAAAAAAAAAGAAACCTCATATGGTATTTGTCTTTTTGTGACTGGCTTATCTCAGCATAATGTCCTCAATGTTTACCCATGTTACAGCATGTGACAAATCTTCTTCCTTTTTAAGGAAATACACAGAAATATTTTTTGTTGACCACGAAAAAGCACAGGTTTATCCAAAACGCTCTCTTCTTCAATATCGTGACTCTAAATTTTAACCTAAGCCTTCTTCAGATTCCGATTCTAAAGATTCTTCCAACCCAGTGCTTGCTTTGGCCAGACGTGCATAGCATTATGCTGACACCCTACTGTTGACCCAAACTTCGTAACCTTGACCCCTTTAGCGTCTCTCAAATTGACAATATGGTTCGCAGACAATCTGAAAGATAAAAGGTTTTCCTCAGAATTTCTTATTTGGTTATTTGCTGTCATTTTGATTTAACTAAATTATCTATTGGTGGAAACTAAACAGTTTCTCCTGAAAATCAGTCCTAAGCTTTTCATGATTTGGGGCACTTGGTAGACCTCCATGACACAAAAGTTGCTCATATCTACCTCCCTTAACTCTGAAAATTCTATGATCTATTCTGAGAGATTTGGCAATTTCTGCTGCCTTTAATCATCTTGCCTGGCATGTGACAGGCAATCTTCTGCATTCACAATAATTTTATTACTTCATTATGGTGTAATCTTTTAGAACACATAATGAGCAACAATTCGGGAATCCAAATGCAAGTTAGAATCCAAGTGAGCCTCCAACGAAATAAGTGACCATAGCAACTGAGGTGGAAAATAGATGAAGCCCCATCTACACAAAGATGATGATAAGCTTCATCAGAGCTCAGTCCTTGGCCTGTTGGCAGGACACATTCTGGTTTCAGAAGCATTAAAACATCGAGGGAAGATGAGCATCTTAGAATCAAGAAGATACAGTGCATAGAGAGAGGCGAAAGGAACATAAAGAATGTCTATGTACCGCAACAGAAAGTACTAGCAGGTGCTAAGAGAATGAAAAAACACAGGACAGGCAACAACCACACACAGCACCTTTTATGCTCAAGAGTCCTAGAGCAGGAGCAAGAAACCCTCCATGCTTCACAAAACTCCCCAGAGTAAAGCAGAAGACAAGCAATGAGGATTGAGATGAAGCTCTGGAATCGTCAACAAAAGATTAAATTTAAAAAGTACTGGGGCGCCTGGGTGGTTCAGTCGGTTGAGTGCCCGACACTTGATTTCAACTCAGGTCGTGATCTCACAGTTTGTGAGTTCAAGCCCCACATAGGGCTCATACTGACAGTGCACAGTCTACTTGGGATTCTCTCTCTCTCCCCCTCTCTCTACCCCTCCCCTGCTTGTTCCCATGTACTCTCTCTTTCTCTCTCTCTCTCAAAAATAAATAAAATTTTTAAAAAATAAAGGGGCAACTGGATGGCTCCGTCAGTTAAGCATCTGACTTCAGCTCAGGTCATGATCTCATGGTTTGTGGGTTCGAGCCCCACATCGGGCTCTGTGCTGACAGCTCAGAGCCTGGAGCCTGCTTTGAGTTCTGTGTCTCTCTCTCTGCTCCTCCCCTACTCATGCGCTCTCTCTCTCTCTCTCTCTCTCAAAAATAAACATTAAAAAAAATTTTTTTAAAGTACCACATCCGAGAAATGGGATGTTCATAATGCTTATCTCTGAGAAGAGCAGAGTAAGGGAGAACATCGGTATTGCTTGTAAGAATTTTCTTGTTTTTTGAAATACATATGAACATACATACGAAAAAAAATTTTTAAAAAAAGGAACAAAATATTTTAGGAAAAAGTACAAAATTGCCAATATGAAGGAAGTAAATAGTTATTTCTGGTGTTTACATGTAGAAACCTTAGTTCCCTGAAAATAAGTGCCTAAAGGCAATTCGTGTCCTGAAGATTGTGAATAAACGAGGCCTCACTGCCCATGGAAGCCTTGCGTGATTGCCGACGTCAGCTTGGTTTTGCTATAAATCAGGGCTGCACGAACAAAACAAGTCCCCTGTCTGGCCTTACACTCGGTGTTCATTCTTCAGCTGCTGTCTCTGAAGGTCACAAGGAGCCTGGCTGAGGAGGAGATAAATGGTGATGGTTTTTGTAAGGAAGGAGCCTCCTTTGGAGCCCACGAGTCACTGCAAATGCCATTCACACACCCCCACATCCATCTTCAAGGGAAGGAGCAGAGGTTTATAAACTTTGCTTCACAGTTAGGCACTCCTTCTGCCGGTGCTGCGGGCCTTGCATGGCTCACGCTGTTTGGTCATTTGGGTCCCTGTCACCTTCTAGGGAGGGAACAAGAAGGGTTTATAAATCTGCTTAGCAGTTCCCTCCAGCGTCCAGGTCGGTGCCCGGAATGCAACGGGAGCCGCACAATTTCCTTCTGATGGAAGGGCCAGCCCTCTACAAGACTCCCATGTCCAGATTCAGCGAAGTAACCTGTTCTTATGAATTGGTTAAATCCACCATCACAGCCCAGAAATCACAGGGACTTCTTTGACACTGTTTGGAGGGGAAGGAACACGCCCACTCGTGAGAGCCATGAAGCCACACTAATGTCCGGGAGTATCACGGGACCCGCCACCCTCCTGCATTTATGCTTCTGTCACAAGCACTCCCACCTCAGGGGGCCCTGGGCACTGGGGTCTGGGTGGATGGGCTGGGGTTGGCGGCCTGGCAAACAGCAGAAATGAGCAAGAGAGGATTCTGCACCAGGGAGTCCAGTCTAGCTCTGGACACAGCCCCTGGCACATCAGTTGCCCCAAGTACAGGCTCACTGCTCGTGACAGATGGAGCTGCCTCCACTGGGGTGGGTGACAGGCAAGACAAGAAGAGAGGTGACAGGCAGTGATACAGCACAGAGGAGCCAAACAGCCAAACCCTCAAGCATGACAGGGCCCTGGGAGTGCCAGCCCCAGAACCTGAGGACCGGCAGCACAGCCCTGCCCTCCGGAGCTCACGGAGGACTCACAGGCCAGGGGGCGATCATGAGTCTTGCTCAGGGACCAGGAGTGAAGCCACTTGGCTTTCCTCCAGCCCATCTTCTCTTGGGGCCTTCTCAGGCTTCAGCTGCAGGAGTCCTGGGCACTGGGTCAGAAAGAAACCACCCTATCTTAGAAGGGGCGCTCCCCGGGCTGGGCTGTCCAGCTTGTGAAGGAGGAAACCGAGGTTCAGAGAGGAGACTGGTGTCCCCCCCCCCCTGACGTCCTGGCAGTCCATAACTGAGGATGAGGCCCTGACCCCGGGGGGCCCGACTCTGAGGGCCTTTTCCTGCTCCCACCCTGGTCAAACACATGGAGACTGAGAGGGCATGCATCTTCTCATGCTAGGAACAGGGAACCTGGAGGAAATTTCTGAGCAAGCACAGCGGGAGGACAATGGTTCTCTGGGTAATGAGACCAAAGCAGGAGTCTATGGCAGGAGAGGAAGAAGAGGGCTGGAGGGACCAGGGCCTGTTAACCCGTGGGTTAGTGTGACGAGTATGCTAACCCACAGGGATGGGGCCCTGAGCAGCAAGGCCACAAAGAAGGGTCAGGAGCGAACACTGTGAGATCCAAAAACGTGGGGGCTGACATGGCGGGAGGGTCAAGGAAAAGGAGTGGTCAGAGATGAAGCCAAGGCCCTCGGTCCGTGTGGCCAGAAGGGAAACAGTGCAGGGAAACCAGAAGGAGGAGCCACAATGGTGGCCTCAGTAATGGCCTCAATCTTACCTCTGTAGAGCTATGTGTCTGTGAAAGGAAACATTTGGTCCAAACGTCTGTCATTCTGAAGGTAGGGGGAGGTGATGGAGTCCAGTCCAGTGCAGAACTTAAGAGCAACAGGTCTGGACAACTGATCTGCCTCGTGGGCTTCCTCCTAAATTCTCTTACCCAAACTCAGAGTATATACACTTAAGGATCCACACAGGATACCTGACTCTTTTGCTTTTCCATAGAGATATTGGTTGAACCAATGCATTGGGGGTGGGGGGCAGGTATGACAGGGTGGTATGCAATATGCCACCAAATGTCCTTTCATTCAACATTAACTGGTCATCTACTGTGTGCCAGGCTTAATTTAGCACACTGTCCCCTGAGACCCTCTCTCCCTTTCCTTCTTTTAGTAATAAAACCACTTCCCACCTGTGGTAGACAGAATAATGGCCCCCAAAGGATATCCATACCCTGACCTCACACGCTTGTGAATATGTTACCTCACGTGGCAAAAGAGACTCTGCAGATGTGACTAAGTAGACACCTGGAGATGGGGAGATTGTCTGAATCATCCAGGTGGGCCTGACGCAATCACAAGTCTTGCCCTCAACAAGAGGGAGGCAGGACACCAGAGTGACAAGAGGCAGGAGACAGAATCAAGAAGTTGAGTAATGCAAAGAAGGGAGGGCATGCAGGTGCTTCTAGATGAAAAAGGCAAGGAAACAGAGCCTGCCCTCAGAGCCTCCAGAATAAACTAGGCCTGCCAGTTCCCTGACTTTAACAGGGCTCATTTTGTACTCCTAACCCCCAGAACCTTCTGAGGATAAATTTAGGTTGTTTTAAGCCATTATGTGGGTGTTAAATGGTTACAGCATCAATAGGAAACTAATACACCACAACTGTAAACCCAAGCTAGGCACCTGCCATCTAGCTAGAAATCAAATGTAACCATCCTCCTTTGCAGCTGGTGTGACTATATGGCCAATTTCTAAACAACAGGGTTGAATAGAAACAATGGGTACTGCTTCTGGACTGTTGTCAGCTTTAAGACGAGCTGCTTGCTCTGGACCTGTGTCCTTTCTCTTCCCCGCATCCCCTTCTGGTGGATTGAAAAGTAGATATGGCAGTGACCCTGTTCCGACCACACCAATGTGGACAAATTCTACCAACCGTGGGACAATAAGAGTTAAGGAGCTTGAATCCCTGGATGACCTTGTGGAGCAGAGATGCCCCACCAGCCTGGAACAGCCAGGTTGTTGGTTGGGAGGGAAATAAACGTTTAACTTATTTAAGGCACTGTATTTTGGAGTCTCTTTATTACAGGAGCTTACCTATAAACCGAGCACACTGCCTAAAGAAGTCCCAATTAATGTGGACAAACACAGAAACATACTTTTACACTATTCTAGAATGGTGCTATGGTGCAGAGGTGGGCAAAGTGCCCAGCAGTACAGGAGGCCCCCCAGGGCACAAAGGAAAAAACTCCGGATCAGGATCCAGGACCTCAGATGGTTATTCCCTCAACCTAAGCCCTCAGTCCAACCTCTCATGCCTTACAGCCCTACAGAATAAGGGGAGCACTAGAGAGGAAACCATCATTTCATGTGGCCAACAGGACGACCGCACTGTCTGAAGCCCAACTGCACCACCCTTGTCCAAGCCTCACCACCAACGGTGGTTGTTTTCAGCTCAAGAAGACAGGTCTACAGCACATCTATGTCCCCAGACACAGGCTCCTGACCAAATGGAGGTGTCTGGCGAACTCCACACTGACAAGCCCCAGGACAGATGAAGGCACGATCCAGACAACAATCTGCTCAAAACTGAAGACTGCTACCCATTGGCTTTGCCCGCATTAATAACCTGAGGCCGTCTGGGAGAGGGTTACAACATCTTATAGGTATTCAATCATTGCTGCCAATTTTTCAGAACTTTTCTGGTTTTTGTGGTGGTTGTTGGCCACTTTTTCTTTTTATATCTCTTTCATTTTCAGGCATTCTCTTATGCCTGCTCTGCCATATACGTGTGTATACACATACATGTGCGTATATACATATGTGTGTGTGTGTGTGTGTGTGTGTGTGTGTGTGTGTGTGTATAAAGAGAGAGAGAGAGAGAGAGAGAGAGAGAGAGAGAGGGAGGGAGGGAGGGAGGGAGAAAGAGAGAGAGAATATATGAAATTAACCCAAAATGCTTAAAGACAGGGTCTGGAAAATAGCCCTAAAACACAAGTGAAATCATATTATTTATTTGCTCAAAATCTGTGTGTGTCCCATGGCCACAAAGCCCTGTGGCATGTTCCCCTCTCCAGCTTGGTCCTGTAACACTCTGGCACTCTGTGCTGGCCCCAGGGGCCTCCTCGCTGGCCTCAAGTTCCCCATGCAAGCTGCCGCAGAGCCCCTCACCTGCTCTTCCTCTGGCCTGGACATCACAGCATCACAGGCTCTTTCTCTCTCTACTCAGTCTCCCCTCAAATGCCACCGAGAGGTCTTCTCTGGACACCAATTCCAAATAAAACTCACTCTGCCCCTAAATCATTATCCCTCATCCCCTTCCTCTGCTTTATTTTTCTTTCCTAATACTACCACCACCTGACACAGCGTCTGGCCAGCTAGTTAAGGCAGAGTATTTATTTACTCATTGCTCAGTCATCTCCTTTACTAACTAGCACGCAAGCTCTCTGCGGACAGGATATTTGTTTCATTCACTGATGTACCCCCACTGCCTACATCAGTACCTGGCACATAAGAAATGGTTAATATTTGTTGAATAAATGAGCAGTGCACCACAATTATCAATATGCAAAAAGCTGGTATCAGGGACTATTTGCTTTTGGCCAACTCATCACTTTGAACCTAATTTTCCCCTTGATCTGTTTTCAACCAAATCATTTTATTTTATTTTAATATTATTTATTGTCAACTTAGATAACATACAGTGTATATACAGTGTGCTCTTGGCTTTGCGAATAGATTCCCATGGTTCATTGCTTCCATACAACACCCAGTGCTCATCCCAACAAGTGCCCTCCTCAATGCGCATCACCCATTTCCCCCCTTTCCTGCCCTCCCATCAACCCTTAGTTTGTTCTCTGTATTTAAGAGTCTCTTATGGTTTGCCTCCCTCTCTGTTGGTAACTTATTTTTCCTTCCCTTCCCTATGGTCTTCTGTTAAGTTTCTCAAACTCCACATATGAGTAAAAACATATGGTATCTGTCTTTCTTTGACTGACTTATTTCACTTAGCATAATAGCCTCCAGTTCCATCCACATAGTTGCAAATGGAAAGATTTAATTGTCTTTCATCACCGAGTAGCATTCCATTGTGTGTGTGTGTGTGTGTGTGTATATATATATATATATATATATATATATATATATACATATACACATGTGTGTATATATATGTGTGTGTGTGTATATATATACACACACATGTGTATATATACATATACACACACACACATATATATATATATACACACACATACACACACACACACACACACACACACACATACACACCACATCTTCTTTATCCATTCATTAGTTGATGGACATTTGGGCTCTCTCCATAATTTGGCTATTGTTGAAAGCGCTGCTATAAACATTGGGGTACATGTGCCCCTATGAATCAGCACTCCTGCATCCTTTGGATAAATTCCTAGTAGTGCAATTGCTGGGTCGCAGGGTAGTTCTATTTTTAATTTTTTGAGGAACCTCCACACCATTTTCCATAGCAGTTGTACCAGTTTGCATTCCCACCAACAGTGCAAGAGGGTTCCCCTTTCTCCACATCCTCACCAACATCTGTTTTCCTGAGTTGTTCATTTTAGCCATTCTGACAGGGATGAGGTGGTATATCATTGTGGTTTTGATTTGTATTTCCCTGATGATGAGTGACATTGAGCATCTTTTCACGTGTCTGTTGGCCATCTGGATGTCTTCTTTTTGAAAAGTGTCTATTCATGTCTTCTGCTCATTTCTTCCCTGGATTGTTTTTTGGGTGTTGAGTTTGGTAAGTTCCATGCTCATGGAGTAGAAGAACAAATATTGTTAAAATGTCAATACTGCCCAAAGCAATCTACACATTCAATGCAATACCAATCACAATTGCACTGGCATTCTTCTCAGAGCTAGAACAAAAATTCCTAAAATTTGTATGAAACCACAAAAGACCCCAAATAGTCAAAGTAATGCTGAAAAAGAAAACCAAAGCAGGAGGCATCACAATCCCAGACTTGAGCCTCTTCTACAAAGCTGTAATCATCAAGACAGCATGGTACTGGCACAAAAACAGACACACAGACCAGTGGAGTAGAATAGAGAACCCAGAAACAGACCCACAAATGCATGGCCAACTAATGTTTGACAAAGCAGGAAAGAGTATCCAGTGGGAAAAAAAGGCTCTTTAGCAAATGGTGCTGGGAGAACTGGACAGCAACATGCAGAAGAATGAAACTAGACCACTTTCTTACACCATTCACAAAAATAAACTCAAAATGGATAAAAGGCCTAAATATGAGACAGAAAACCATCAAAACCCTAGAGGAGGAAACAGGCAACAACCTCTTTGACCTCAGCCACAGCAACTTCTTACTTGACACGTTTCTGAAGGCAAGGGAAATAAAAGCGAAAATGAACTATTGAGACCTCATCAGGATAAAAAGCTTCTGCACTGCAAAGGAAACAATCAACAAAACTAAAAGACAAATGATGGAATGGGAGAAGATACTTACAAATGACATTATCAGGTGAAAGGTTAGTATCCAAGATCTATTAAGAACTTACCAAACTCAACCGAATTATTTTATAACAGTTTGTTTTCAGCCAAATCAACCAACGGGTACTATCCTGGCAGCACCTCCAACTAGAGTCCAGCTTGTCATCTGGTGCCCTAACCACTTATTTGTTTAGAGAGCAGATCTAATTCCCCAGACAAAACTCACTCCATCGCAACTGCACCTTTACTGTGAGGTGCTTTACTGGAAAGCCTGCCTGCTGTCTGGGGAGCAGGCATAATCATGAGGTTGGTAACACCAGAGCTCAGGAAGGTTGCAATTAGTACTTGACAAGCACTTCATGGTCCGCAATTTAAATGTCTATGGCACTGTAATTCGGTTCCTCAGTGAGGCAAATGTGATACTGACCTCATCTGGGAAACTGGATGAAATGCCTCCTTGTATCCATGGCCTCCTAATTAGTGCACGTGGCAAGGTGGGGCTCCAGACATCCCACCTCCAACTCAGGAGAGTGCCTTCTCTTTGGCATCCCCTGAATGCATGGCTCCTACACACATTGGTGGAGCACACACTGGGGGGAGCACTAGGATGGTTTTTGTTTGTTGTGTGTCCACAGTGTCTCACTTTGGCTGAGATGAATGACTGTAGATGATCTTGAGGACAGTCCCTATCCACCACCGAGATTGTGACAGTCAAAAGTTGCAGATATAAGGGGGCACCTGGGTGGCTCAGGTGGTTGAGTGTCCAACTCTTGATTTCGGCTCAGGTCATGATCCCAGGATTGTGAGATCGAGCCCCACATCAGGCTCCACACTGAGCGTGGAACCTGCTTGGGATTCTCTCTCTCTGTTCCTCCCCCACTCTCATGTTCACTCTCTCTCTAAAAGAATTTTTTTTAAAAAAGACCTGCAGATAGGAAGTTGTCCACCTGCCTGCTGAACTAACTCTTTGAAATGCGAACAGTTCATATAGGAGATGCTGAAAAAGCACTTAATAAAATTCAGCCCTCATTTCTCATATAATAGAACAAAACCAAACCCTCTTAGTAAATGAGAAAGAGGGTACTTCCGGGACACAATAACGTCTGTCACAAACATGCTCAGCGGTCACTCCATCAAACAAGAAGGCCTGTGCTCACAACTTCTAGCCAGTTCTGTTCTCAAAGTTGATGACAATTCATTCCACGGACAAAGAAGCCAGGTAAAAACACTGGCAAGGAAAGGTGGAAGGTGACTACTGCTCACAAATAATATGATTGGCTACCTGGAAAACCAAGGAAACCCATGGGAAACTACTAGAAGCATTGAGAATGCTCAGTGAGGTGGCTGGTTACAAAAGTAATATTCACACATCTAAGCCTTCTACATACCAGCAACATTTAAAAAATACAATGGCAGGGGCTCCTGGGTGGCTCAGTCGGTTGAGCATCTGACTTCAGCTCAAGTCGTGATCTCACAGTTCGTCAAGTCTGAGCCTCGCATCAGGCTCTGTGCTGACAGCTCAGAGCCTGGAATCTGATTGATATTCTGTCTCCCTCTTTCTCTGCCCCTCCCCCCACTTGTGTGCACGTGTGTGCGAGCTCTCTCTCAATAAATAAACACTAAAAATTAAGAAAAAATACAATGGCAAAGAAGAACTACTATAAAGTAAAAGTATGTCAGTCACAATAGTAACAAAGATATAAAACACTGAGCTTACCTTTGTCAAAGGAGAAAGGTTTATACGAAAAGGACTTCAATGTCTGGAGCTGCTCAAGAAATGTTTGTTGGGTAAATAATTACCAACTGTTCCAGAAGGGTATAAAAGAGGTAAGAGTAAAAGAAAAGATGTCCCCTGTTCCTGAGTGGGATGATTCAATAGTGTAAAAATTTAGATTCTCCCCCAATCAGTCTCTAAGTTCACCAAATTCCAATCGGACTATCAACTACATTAATTAATACTATATTTAGAACTCAACAAAATGACTCTAAGTTTCTAGCATAAGGATAAACAGGTGAGAATAGCTAAGAAAATCCTTGGAAAGAGAAGTATTATTAAGGAGAGGACTTGACTTATTGGATACTAAAGTGTAATGCAAAGCTAAGGTGATTTAAATAGCAGGGCACTAACCCAGAAAGTGTCAGATGTACTTATGAAACAGAACAGAAGATTCAGAAACAGACCAACTATATATAAGGTGTCATTTCCAGCAAGCGGAGAAATATGTTATCAACAAATGGCACTGGGACACTGGATTACCCATTTGGAAATATCGTTGTGGGTTCACTTCGTAAGAAAATACATTCTAAATGTATGAAAGAGTTAAATATTAAAAAATTAAACCATTATTGTAAGCACAAGAAAAATACATTTATTATTAATATATATATATTTAAATTTATATTATATTTAATGCATAAAAATGTAAAAATCAATTTCACAAATCAGTAGAAATGAGCTATGCATATTAATGAAAGTAGGCAACAGATATGACAAATGAATTCACTAAAATAGAGGGCTCATTAAACATTGAAATACATTCAACCTTTCTGATAAACAAAGAAGTGGCAAAATAAAAGCTTATCCACTGCCAGACTGGCAGAGCTTTAGTTTTTTGCATTTTAGTTAACAACATCTCCCAATATCTCCCTTACTTGCAGGAAAGCGTCCCCACCCATCGCTGTCTGAGGTCAGCTCAGCAATAAATAGTGCACGATTTTACTGTGTTCCTGCAGGCAGCTGAGTGGGTGCCGATGTCCTCTATGTCTTACCTCTGAGGTCTTGGGCAAGTCTCTATGGCCTCAGATATTGTCTCTTGAAAGAGGGATAATAATAGTGTCCATCTATGTTACGAGGACTAAACAAGATGATGCATACTGAAGCACCTGACTCTTGTCCAGAGTAAGTTTTCCAGAAATGGCAGAGATAGCTGAGTTTTAAAATACTTAAATTTTGTATCCCCTTTGACTCAGCCAATGCCAGAGTCTAAGGAACTAGAATCATGGAGAGAGACACACATATTTTGTTTCAAGGCTGTATGCTGCAGCTTTGTTTGGAATCAGAAAAAAAACTGGACACAACTCACATGTCCAATGAGAGAGATTATCCAAATAACCTATGCCCTAGTGGAACACTGGGAAGTCCTTTAAAAATATGGAGTGGAGGTTCTGAAATGGTCCAGGTTCTGAAACCCCCTCCATGATACACAGTTCAAGAAAGAAAGAGCAGGTAACAAACAGCAGATAATCTGAATTTTATTTTTAAAAAGTGTGACGATACGTGCCATGATAGCAACAGTGATTATGTTCGAGAGTGGGGTTATAGCGATTTTAATTTTCTTCTTTTTATTTTCATTTTACAAATTTTCTTCAATAAACATAAATTACTTCTATAATAAGATAAAAACACTACAAGTTATCTTGTTGGTTTTTTTATGCAAACTCTCCAAATATGAAAGTTGGTTGTTAGGATGGCTTTTCACAAGATGCAAATGAGCTTGTCAGTATGCATTTCCCTTCCCAGCTGGGAAAGGTCCAACCATGGAGACGGACTCCATTAGCGTGATATTGACTAAAGTCCTGAACAGAAATTGCTCCTGCTACTCAATGGTATCTATTTATTCCTCGGTACATCTGTCCTCATTCTGGAAAAGGGGGCCTGTGATTTCAAGACAGTGTACCTATCTCAGAAGATCAAAACCAAGTATGTTTTCCAGTCTTCTACAATACCATTTTTCAAAACCACAGAGTGAAGACAATGTCTGTGGTAGAGAGAAACCTCGCCCCAGTCCACAGCTTCTCCCCTTAGCGATCTGTACTTGTGCAGTGGCCCTACCTGAATTCCCTGTCCCCCAGATGAAATTCTGTGTCTTCCTCAAGGCCAGCTGCCATCTCACCACCCACCTCCTCAAAGTGCCCGGGCCAAATCAGGATGAATTATTCTGCAGAACAGGATGGCCATTCCTTTGCTGGCTCCTCCATTTGGTCTCATCTGCATGTTCGCCAGCCAGCTCCTGACCGCATGGCTGCCTGCCTCCAGATGACTGTGGATTTTCCTCCACGACCAGTCTGATGGCACCATCCCATAGACCCCTGGCACCAACTACGCACATGATGTGCTTCGGAAAGACACTGGCTGCTAAGCTCCATGAGGAGAGGACCATGTTTGGTGCTTCTCACCAGCACCGAGGGCAGTGCCTGACACACAGAGGTCTTACTTCATAAGCATCTGTTGGGGGGGGGGGGGGGGGGTTGACCTGAAATGAAGCCAGAGTTGCTAGTAAGAGTTTTTCTTTAGTCTGTGTTCATCTTCTATGGTCATTCTGGCATCACCTTTCCCAGCACAGTTCCTGAAAGAGGCCCCAGAGACTCCAGCCTACCTGGGTGGCCAAATTTACACATGCTCGCTGAGCAACAGACCCCACGTGCTTCCTCGCTCCATAATGAATCATGGTCAGCCAGGGCCTTAGTCTCTACACACCTACGCCCTTTAAGCCTCATCAACTTTGTCCTGTCCCTAAGCAGTTGCTCTTCTGAACCCAAGTGCCAGCTGACACAGGGAATCCTGGGAAAGAAATCTTGGAATCCTGGAGCAATGGAGTGAATGTATTAAGTGAAAATTTGTTTTGGAGGTAATTGTCCTAGCTTAACATCATCAGCAAGATTTGAGCAGTATGACTTCTATGACATTACATTGAAATCATTGACTACAGAATTAATATGCATCTTTCTTTTAAAGAAATAATATATATCATATATATATATATATCAGATATATATATCTGATATATATATTTAAGTTAAAGGCCCAGGCAAAGGCCCAGGCAAAGAACAGAGTCCTGTGGACAACCACTATAGACGACTTGCAGTTTAACCCCTTTGGGGTTTGACAATTAACAGATGCACCTATTTATTTTTGGGACAGAGAGAGACAGAGCATGAACGGGGGAGGGGCAGAGAGAGAGGGAGACACAGAATCGGAAACAGGCTCCAGGCTCCGAGCCATCAGCCCAGAGCCTGACGCGGGGCTCGAACTCACGGACCGCGAGATCGTGACCTGGCTGAAGTCGGACGCTTAACCGACTGCGCCACCCAGGCGCCCCTAACAGATGCACCTAAATGGGCCATCTTCTCTACCTAGTTGCAAAGTTACAAGAGATTTTGCCAAATACCTTCATGGAGTTCACATGTGCCAGGCTCCCAGCTCCCCTGACCTAGCCAGTCTTGAAAGTCTCAAAAAAGCAGCTCCAGCAGGCCACGTTCTTGGAGAACTCAGAGACAGCCCCAGCAGTCACCATCTTCTTTTCTAATTGTCCAGACCGCCCCCTGAGCACCCACACTGGTTAAAGCTCCTGCCCACCTAGAGGTGATACTCGTGAAGCCCTTCGTGGATGGCCGGCAGGAGCGTACGTGATCAGGAACATACAGGAATGTCCTGGCAGCCAGAGTGGGCCCGGCAATAGGGGAGAAAGGGACGGTGGAAAGCATGGTGGGGATGAGAGGAAGGAGCCAAATCTGGGCCAGATGTGGATGTTGCTCTCACTGTCTCAGAAGCACGAAAGGCAGGCAGCACCTTCTGGGCACTCCTGTCGGGAGACCCAGGTTCAAGTTCCAGCTCTTCTGCAAACCATAGGTAGCTTTAGCAAGTCGAGGTTCCTTTCTTCTCTTGGTGTTTTAGTCCATCCAAGCTGCTAAAACAGAACACTACAGACCGGTGGCTTCGAAACTGTGGAAAGGTACTTTTTACAGTACCTTCTGGTACTTTCTGGAGGCTGGGAAGTCCAAGCTCAGGGCATCAGCAGAATGTGGTATCTAGAAAGAGTCCACTTCCTGGCTCATGGACAGCCGTATGGAGAGGAAGTGAGCTCTCTGGGGTCTCTTCTGTAAGGGCATTAATTCCATTCATCTCCCACATACTGTCACACTGGTAGTCAGGATTGAACATGTCAACCTGGGGTGGGGGTGAGGAGGTACGTGCCTTCAGTCTACAGCACCGGGCCTCAGCTTTCTCATCTGTCAAAATGGGGATAATGATAAGGTGATCTGTGGGAAGTCAGGCGACTGGACCATTTGGTCTTTTGAGGTCCCTCTGAAAGCCAGGCACAAAGACAGTGGTGTATAATGGCTGTGGAGGTGGGCCCTAGAACCAGATTGCCAGGGTTTGAATTAGTCAATTATTAGCCAGGCAGGTTATATACTTTAGGCAGGTTACTGAATGTCTCTGTGCCTCAGTATTCTCATCTGAAAAATGGGGGCAAAAAGAATGCTTATCTCATAAGGCCCTGATTAGAAGGCCTAAGATGATTTAGTACCACAAAGTGCTTAGAAGAGAGGCTAAGGCCATGGAATGTGTTCACCTTGTCGATGCTGCTGGTGCTGACGGCTTCACTTAGCCGAGTTCATGCCTGCTCCCAGGGCACAATAAGCCAGGATTCCCATACCCCAGGTTCCTGGGGGGTCTTGTACAGCTCCAAACAAGAAGAGCTGAACTGGAGAAAGCAAACCACTGCAGTCAGGAGAGGGGCCAGGGTTGTCTTCTAAAATATTATCTACTGCAGACATCTCCTAGCCTGGTTTTTCTCCAAAAGAGTCAGAATGGTAGGGACTTGTGGCACTGTTGTGTGTTCTTCCTGACGCTATTACATCAATTACGATTATTTATACCATACGGAGATCTGAAGGCTCTTAAACTGGCTTCTTATACACATCTAAACCACATAAAAACATCTTTTCAGGATATATTTATTAGTTTGCTCTGGTGGGCCCTAAATCTGACATCCTGACTTCTAACTGACACAGGATGAAAGGATCCAATTGTTCACTTTATGCCCTGAAAAGTAAATTCTGACTTAAAAACAAGAATAGATCGTTCAGTCTTTACATCCACTGTCCTATTTCTTCCCCAAACCTAAATGAGACCTACTTTAGTCCCCATTATTATCAGAACACTGCTTTTTCTGTAACTTTCATGATCTCCTTCTTCAGTTCAGACAACTACCATTGTAGGGCTGTCTCACGGAATCACTTAACAATCCTAGGTATTCCTGTCTTGACTTTTCTCCAGGGCTTTACAGTGCCATTATCTGATTTAAGCATAAAATCACCCTGGGAGGGAAGCCAGAGAGGGTGCCCTCCCCGTTTCACAGGTAAAGAAACCGAGGCTCAGAGACCCCAGCTTCCATAGAAAGACCCCAGGGTCCAGCCTTCCAACATCCTGAATTCTGAACACATCTCTTCCCTTCCTTGAAGTTCAGCCCTAAGCCATTACAACTCCCTTTCTCCAAGCAGCCAGAATGGAATCATTTTGGTAAAAATCCAATTAAGTCTTCATACATCAACTTCTTTATCAGTGGATGTGCAAAAACCACCGTATTGCTCTGTTCAGAATCTCTTCCATCCAAATGGGTTTTAAGAATGGCCCTCCACTGGTCCCAGGAGAAGTGATCTGTGGCAGGCTGGAAAGGGGCCGGGACCTGGCAGGTTTCAAAAGGAAAGCCCCCCCCAGGAGCCTTTCCAATTCCAAACCCAGAGCCAGGCCTGTTGGGGGAAGGAGAGGGCACCTAATCCTTGCCGGATATCCTGACACAGTCAAACAGGGACAGGACCCCAGGGCCAGCACAGTGTGGAGCACAACCCATGTCCGAAGGGGAAATCTGTGCAGCCACGCTGACCTCCCGTCAGCCTGACAGACAGGCCGGGGGACATCAGCGCCAGTCTTCTGTCCTCAGACCGCACGGCCAGGCCTGCCAACCTGGCTTCTGGCTGCTGAGTTTCCACGACAGTCATTCCAGCACGGATCACTGCTGCTCTCTGCTTCCCTTCATCAAGAAAGCCATTAAGAGGAACGTAAAGCTGACTGCATCTATTAGGCCCACCTACAGAACCAACTTGGAGTAAGCTTTGAAATCACTCCTGGGTCCTCTTCAGGCCCTGAGTCATTTTTCGATTGTTAAAATTAGAATGGTCTCATGGCAGACTTCTGAATCTAAGTGGTGTCAAACAAGGCTGGGTCCTGTTCCCATTCAGTGTTCTCAGACATCTGTGGTGGGTGCAGCCCCAGCTGGGGCTTTTGGGGATACTTCCTGTCTCGTCCTTGCTTTCCAGCCACCCACAGGGCGAGTACCCACATCCCAGCTGTGCAGGTGGAAAAACAGCCTCAGTGAGTTAGGGGCCTGCCCAAGGCCACACCGCAGGAAGTGACAAGGCCAAGATTTAACTCCAACTCCGCCTGATCGACCTTCTTTCCCCCACACCCTAGTCTTGCTGATGCCCCGGGAGATGACCTTGTCCACCCCCACGTGGCCTGGGAGTGTGTCCTTCAGCGTTAGCCAACAGGAAGCCTCTTTGCTGACAGCAAGTACCAGAAGCCAGGACCCCGCAGGAGGCCCTTGGTGAGCACTGATTGATTTTTTAAAATATGCTTTCAGACACTGCAGGCCCAAAGATGCTTGCATTCCCTGGTCTCTCAGCTCCCTCTCCCCAGTGTCTCTCACGGTCAGTCACCTATGTGCCTGCCACATCTGAATGGCTCAACATCATGCCTTCAAAGTCCCACCTCCTCCCCCGCACCCCACCAGGGTTCTCCCACCTATGTCCTTCAAGGCCAGCTCCAAGGTCGGCCGCTCTGTGAAGCCCTCCCAGATTGCAGGTTGTACCAGTGAGAATTCATCTCCTCCTCTTCATGCGCCCATAGACCTTACTTGTGTGTCCCCTAAAAGTATGTATAAATTGGCCTCGCATTATCTATTTTATTTAACAAACACTTTATGGCACTTCCTATGTATCGGCCAGTGGCTGAAGTCTTTGGCAAGCTGTACCTGATTCAGTTTGTGTAACTATCTCACGAAGCAGGTACTACCGTCACTCCTTTGTACAGACAAGAACGCTGGGGCGTGGGAAATGAAGCGGCTTGCCCCAAATTAACACAGCCAGTAAGGAGAGGCCAGGCGGTCCTGCTCCAGAGCCCACACTTGCCCGGAAGCCCTCCACTAGCATCACTTGCTTGCACGTCAGTTGCCCGCACTGTCCCACGAACCCTCTAAGGGCAGGGGTCATGTCCGAGTCATGTTCGGATGCCTGCAGCCTGGCATGAGGTGGGGCTTCTGTGCTTGTTTCTGAATGGAGCTCAATGTCCAGCATGAGGTCACCTCTCCCGTGTGGCCAGCTGACAGTGGCATGCAGTCCGGATACTGGTCCAGACTTCCAGCTGCCCCGAGCGCCTGCCTTCCTCCTGCGGGCAGCCACACACACCTCTCACCATCTAGAACTGTTCTACCCTCTCCGGGGCTTAATCGAAGGGCCTTTGGGAATAGCCATGGAGGATGACTCCCCCAGCTTCTGGCTGGATCCCAGTAAACCCAGTCAAGAATGCAGGACCACAGACCCCTCCATCCGGCAAGACTGCAGCTATGGGTGATGCCAAGGGCACTGGGCTTAGAGTCTAGCAGATTTTGACTTAGTAAGCATTCGCTTACTGCCTCACGTGGGCTCATCACTCTGAGCCTCAGTTTCCCCACCAATAAGTGGAGCTAACAGAATTCTTCTCTTACCATGTTGTTACCAGATGATGCATTTGGTGGAAATAGTAAACTCCAGCACTGTACAAAATGTGTAATTCTTGATGTTTAATTATTGAAAGGATATCTACTAAGGAAGGTTATTATAAGAATTAAATTAGAAACCAACTGCATTTCTCCCTTTACCAGACTGGGGTGCAAATAAGGTCACATTTCTTTGAATGTTCAAAGACGAGAGGCACAGGCATCTTCCTGGCAACACCCGGCCCAGTGATCTTGGGACCCTGGGGTAGCTCGTGCTGCACCCCTCCAGGTGCCCCCGGGCCCAGCCCACTCCTGGCCTCGGCCCCTCCAGCTCCACCTGCTGCTGTGGAGACCACAGAGGCCAGGGGTCTCCGCTGAAACTGCAGCTGGACCCCACCCCCCGAGGGGGTGAACCCCAGGACAGAGGAGTGCCAGAGGCTGTGCCAGAGCCGAGATGGAAACTGAGGGCTATGGTTCTCCACACCTGCAGTTTGCATTTGTACCAGGGCCTCTTACACGGTCGGGGGGAGGAAAGACTCCAGCATTAGCTCTCACCTGCAGACCAGACTGCCCTGGCCACCCCACGCCCCCATTCCAAGCAAACACTCTCTGGGAGCTCTTTTTGGCCCTTTCCTGCAGCAGACCCTGCTCAGCACTCCGGCACTCCTCAGACGCTCTACCAATGTCAAGTTCCAGAGAGAGGGAGTCAGAGCCTCCTTCCTTTTCCTTCCACAGGCCCTGTGCTCTTCAGACAATGGGGCTACTGACCCCAGCAACCCGGCAGCTTCCTAACAGTAAGGAAGGGGCTTCTAGAATGTCATCTGAGTACAGAGCCAGACCAGAGCAGGACCTCCTTCTAGTGATTCCTCCCCCAACTGCAAGTGTCCAGCCTTCCAAGTGTTCAGTGACGGGGCCTTCCAGATGAGCCAAACTTAAACACAACAGAGGTCCTCACCCTCGGAAACCACAGCCACTCTCAGAGGCCAGTCATGCAACTTTCTGCCCTGACCATACACCAGGACAGAAGTGTGTCCTATACCCCCTGGGTACCTCCACTCTGTGGCATCTGTGGAGCACCCGCTGGGCACCATACACTTTTATTTAGTCCTCAAAATAACACCAGTTGTCTGCTATCAAACCTCCATGTTACACAACAGAGAAGGGAGGTGCTGGGAGAAGTGACCACCCAAGGTCACTCAGCAGGTCTGAGGGTTGGATCTGGCCTCTCTGGCTGAAAGACCAAGCTCTTTCTAGGACACCTTGCCTCCTCGGGTGCACGTGGGAAAGCACCTGGCACAAAGCCAGCGCATGGAAGGACCTCAGCAAGAATGTGTCCCTCGGTTTTCGCCACCGTGGAGCCACAAGGCTAGAATTAGGGTCAGTCGAGGCCACGGCTTCCAGAGGACCATGAGCAGCCAGAGCAAAGCCAATCGATGATCTGAAGACCCAGCATCCACAGGAACCTGTAGGATGTGGCAGCTGGGGGCTACCAGGACCCCTGAACTTCTCAAGTCACACGCTCCTCTCCACACTGCCTGGCCCAGCACTCTTCAGGTATGAACTGAATACCCTTACATTTGCTGGGGAGAGTCAAAGCTCTTCTGGAGAAAATAAATACTATTAGCTCAGCACTCCTGTGCTACCAAGGATTAGCCAGGTCTGGCATTTCAGATTTCAAGCTGGTGTGCCAGGCTTTGCCCCTGCCCCCAAACCTGCAACCCCCTCTCTGATTGGAGCGCTGGGCTCCCACTGCTGGCCTGGACCCCAAATTACTTCTTATAGCAAACAGCCTTCAATCCCATGCCCCCAAATTTCTCCCATCCAAGTACTAACCAGGCCCGACCCTGCTTAGCTTCCGAGATCAGACGAGATCGGGTGCGTTCAGGGTGGTATGGCCGTAGACACCATGCCCCCACATTTCTACACTGGGACCCCTCGTTACACAGTTTGGCTTTGGATGGTCTTGCATGTGACACCTGCCAAGGATGGAGGACTCGATTTCTGATGACCCAAGACATCTGACAGTTGAGAGGAAGACATGTTAACTACCTCTTGTTCTAGATGCTTCTGCAAGAGTACCAGCTAGGGTCAGAAAACCTCAGCCCCCTGCCTATCTGCTTTCACACTGTTATAATCAAATACTATGCCTTCCTTCTTTATTAGGAAGTTGAATGAATCACCCGCGTGAACAACATCTCAGTGTCTTTTATAAAGATGTTATTGGAAACAGCCAAAGGCCCTGGGAGAACAACCCAGAATTAATTACTCCTTGTGCTTAGTTTCAGGCATATCTTACATCTGTAACTCTTTATAACTTTTGTAAACCCTTTCACTTAATCTATTTCTCTTCCCCTCTCTCCCTCCCTTTCTCTGCCCTCCCCCCCTCACACAATTACCTCTCCATGGAGGAGCAGGGCAGGCATTATTATTATTCTCACTTTATAGATAATAGAAACTAAGGTGTAAAAAGTTAAATGACTAGTTCAAGGTCCTTCACCACCGAGTATCAGAGACAGGACATCCATGTGGACTGCAGAGCCCTTCTCACTGAACTGCCCTGCCCTCTAAGCTAAAAGAGCTGTCGTAAGCCTAAAGGGAAATGTGTCTCATCACACAGGAACACCAGGACATTTCTCTCTTGCCTTCAAATCCACTATTCAATTGAAGCAATCCGTTCCTCACAGATGCCTGATAACGTCTTCTCCCTCTGCACCATTTAGAGGCTCAGCTGTGATTTTATCCAAAATTGTTATATTTTACTTTGTATTTAGCACCATTCAAGCAGGCAACATTTGTTAAGCACTTACAATGTGCCAGGGGCCATGCTAGGTGCTCGGACACAGACACCTTCATCCACTCACAGATATCACCGAGTGCCTACAGGCTCTGTGCTGGGCACTGGGACATGGCAGGTGTCCAACAGATGACATGCCTGTCTTCATGGGCTGGCCCAGCTCGCAGCCAGCAGTGACAACACAGAACTATGAGGACTTCACCAGGAACAACAGCCTGGTCCCAAGGGCCAGGGAAATTCACCACCGAGCTCTCAGTATGTCAAATCCTCCTAGGAATGAATGGGGTTGGAAACAACCACATAGAAAACCCACTCAATGAAACTCACACACAGATAACACTCTTTTTCGTTGGCCTTAAACACACGGTCCCCCACTGAATGTGACAACAAAGCATTTCACATGTTCATATACATTGTAATGAAGTGAGAGTAAAATTGAGTGCATGCCCACTGCATGTGCCCTGTGTGCTCAGTGGTTTATGTGAATGTTCTACATCAACCTTCAAATTAGCTCTCTGAGACAATGGCATCCCCATTCCACAGATGACAGTCCGAGGCTCGGGGGAGCAGCACCAGCACACGCGCGCACATCGTCCGATTCCAAACGTTACGGGCTTTCCACAGTGCCCAGCCGACTCCCCGACACAGCACAGGCCTTGGAAAACACACAGAAAGACATCTGAAGATGCAGATTGGCCCCAGGAATCCTTCCGCCCTCATCCATTTGTGGCACAGATACTTGCTGAGCACTGACTAGGTGCCAGAAACTACTGGGCACTACAGTGAGCCAAAACAGAACAGCCCCTGCACTTACAGAGTTCATGGTCCCCTGGAGGAACAGGGAAGCCCGACAGGGATCAAACAGTCCAACAAACGTAAAATTGCCATCGTGGTAGGCACTAGAAAGGAAAGGTTTGTAGTTCTCAGAGAAAACAGGGCAGGGGATTCTTCCCAATCAGGGAGGATAGAGAAAGCCTACTTGAGCTGGTATCTAATAGATGAAGACAGGTGGCAAAAGTGTTCCAGACAGTGCAACGGCTAGTGCAAAGGCCCTGTGTGGGCCGGGGTAGAGGAGGGCACACTCACCTGAGAAACTGACGGGACACATGTCTAGGCCCAGAGTGAGAAGGGACAGCGTGCAGCACCAAAGCTGGGGAGTGGGTGGGCCTGACTCTGCAGGGCCTCTGAAGCCACAGGGGAAGTTTTGATCCTACCCCCAGGACAAGCTGAGTTCCTGCAGGGTATGAGGCAAGGAGGCCGCCTGATCAGAGTCCTAATTGTCCTCTGCTCCTCGGGGGCAGCCCCTGCACCTGCCCCTGGCCTGATCCATCGCCCTTCTCATGCTGCTAGGTAATGATCCCAGGAGGCCTTGCTGCCTGCCTTTGAGGGCACGGCTGTTGTGGGTTCATCCGCGCATGCCCCGCACCCAGCCCCAGGCCTGGCACTGAGCTCCAAGCGTAACGGAAGCAGCACTGCTCCTGCGAGGTGATCCGGGAGAGACACACACAGACACAAACACTGACACCCCAAGTAAACACTACAGGAGGTGACAAGCTCCGCAGGTGCAAGGGAAGCAGAGCGTGGATCTCTGCGAGC
Source organism: Neofelis nebulosa (assembly GCF_028018385.1). NCBI lineage: Eukaryota > Metazoa > Chordata > Mammalia > Carnivora > Felidae > Neofelis > Neofelis nebulosa. The sequence goes on along the minus strand of NC_080793.1, from coordinate 33,781,622 downwards.
CAGGTGTGTAGACAGACGTGCTAGAAGTGAGGAGAGAGTGCAGCCGGGCTGTGTGTGTGACTGAGTGGGTGGACAAGGAAATGGGAGAGGGTGGGGCCGAGTTAGACAGAGAGACGAGCGGTTGGGTGAAGTTTGCGGAAATAAAATAAAAAAGCATCAGCTACTGACAACACGTGCCACTTGCCTTTATGGGAGGAAGGTAAGAAAACTACAGGAAGACGCCGTTCCCCGGGTGCTTACGCAGGAGCCATCCAAGTCAGGCCGCCCGGACTGAAATCCCAGCTCACCACCTGGTTGGCTGCCGGGTTCCGTAAGTCACGTGACCTCACCACGCCTCACCTGTGCCGTGCAGGCGCGGATGGTACCAACCTCATCACCTCGTTGAGAGGATTACATCAGCCAGTGATGCAAAGCACCCGACACAGAGACGACACACGCTCAGCGCAGGGTAAAGGTGAGTTATGGCTGCTGTGGTAGTCCCTCTGCACCTACATACACACTTGCAAAGAAACGTCTCCATTTCCTTTTCCTGTTTCTGTAACAAGATTAGCAGCTCTCCAAGGGCTTGCCAATGTTTCTGGGACTCACAGAGTCCAGCAAGGAGCTCAGAGGCGTCAGCCGGGCCCCCAGAGGACACCGAGTAGAGTGACAGGCGAGCCACTTCTCCTGTCAAAGTCGAAGGCCTGCTGAGCCAGCCCAGGACCATAGCATGATGCTCTGACCGTATGCCCTGGAGTGGGCTTCTGGGTCCCTGTCCGCCAGTTAACTTCCTGAAACATTTCTGGGCATTCTCAGAAAAGCTTCAGTGAATGGGTAGTCCTAGAAACAAAGTGATTTGGATAATATAGTGATTATTATCAGGATGGCTGTTGCTTTCAAAATCAGTTCCCTCTGAACAAAGTCAAGTGGATCATAAGCAGAGTGTGAAAATATCATTTTCTCTCTGCCCCCTCCTGACCCTGCGCCATGAGAGCAACAATAATGCATCACTCCACAGAATCTTTCTTTGGCTAGATTTTATCTGAATGGTGACTGATGATGTCCTTGCCAAGTGGCAGGAGAGGGGTCTGCCTTAGCCAGCAGCTGCGCAACGTGGGCACTGATGAAGACAGATGAATCCATTTACTCAGTACTCTGGATCCACCACCAATTTTCTAGATGACAATGACACTTCATCCTTCCACCGTTGGAGACTATTCAAAAAGACTGGAAAAGTAGAAAACTGGCAAAAGAATTCCCCAATCAGCCCCCAAAAGGTGTCACCACGTTCATGCCCTTTACTCAAGAATTCTCAGGCCCCCGAGCTCATCTCATAACGGATTTACTCTTGTTTTGCACATGATTCTAACACTAATGAACTCGGTTATCTGATTTGGGATCCAGACCAAAACCAGATCAGGAAGATGGTCACCTCTAAAAAAGAAAGTCAATCTTGCCCAGGAGCAGGGAGCCTGGAGTAAGTCTTGCAATTGAGAGGATCCCAGGACACCTCTTCACTCACTATACCCAGACCTGCTGCTAGGGCACCTGGCTTGCCCCGGCTGATGGCTTGGCTCCATTCCTGCAATTTCTACTAGGACCAGAGCCCAGTCCAGCCTCTGTCGGCTCTCATGCTCCCTGGAGGTGGGAATGGGCTATGGCAACCTGATTCCTACACCCACCAACTGCCGGTTTAGAGGACTGCTCCGATAAACCCATCTGAAACCATAATAGTTCTCAGATGCTGGCAAGTATTTGTGTCCTCGGTTCTGGTGTATCTTGGAAGATGCTATGTATGCTTGTCAGGGGACAGGAGGATGACATCAGCTTTGCACGTATTCTATTGGAACATCTAACAAATAACCTTTCCCCTTTGCATTCCACAACTACGGGGACCCTGAAAGTACCAGATAACAAGAACCCAAATGAACAACTAAATAAAGAGCAAGCAGGAAGCTCACCCCACATGGTTTGGCATTCAGAGCACCTCCTCAATTTGTTAAAACTATGCCCATTAATCCTCTTACGGCCAGAGAGCTGGGTTCCAGGCTTTTAGATCTATTGGTTTGTTCAATAAATACTTATTGAGCTCCTGCTCTATGCCTGGCTCTGAGATTGTGCCTGGAGGGACCACAAGGGAGCCAGACACACTCAGCACCTGCTTTCACAGTGCTCACAATGGGGCAGAGATCCTCAAGCCTGCTACAATTTGCAGAGAGAAGCGGGAACTTCCCCGTGGTCTTAACAACTAACCTAGCACCAGAGCCCAGACCGCCAACCCCATCTGGGGCTCCCACTCCCATGGCTTCAGCCTGATGCACCTGCTTGTTCCTAGAAAGGGACAAGAGAGAAAGGCATCTCACCAGCCTCACGGCACATCGTTACATAAGCCTGCAGAATGAGAACAAAATTAAGGAGCAGATGAATACAGATGCTCTTTGGGTGAACCATGCCATTTAATTTTCTCACCTGCCTACAATCAAAATAAATAACCAAAAAAGTAAGCAATGAGAAGCCACTTACATTCACAACCGGACACGGGGAACGACCAAACAGGTGCCTCCGAAAGGGGGACGCCTTCCCCAGCGTCCTCCGCTGACCCCTACCGTGGTTGGCTCACACCATGTGCGATGCTTTCTGTCTCCCTGACCACCTGTTTAGACCGTGAGCTCCTCGAGGGCAGGGTTTGTGTCACATCTGCTGCTGTGTCCCAGAGCCTAGAACAGGGCCTGGCAGAAAGTTCTACCAATGAGAGTGTGTCGCACTAGGGCACTGAGGCAGAGGCTGGGAGTGTCTGCGGTAGCCGTGGAGGTGCTCGCATCCTCTTTCTCTAACACCCCCTCAGCAACACGGCATTGGAAAACAAGATTACAGATAACACTGCTTTAAATTTATATCATGTCATGAGGTTCCATATCCGTGATATGTATTCCTTATTACAGCCCCGTGAGATCAGCATAGTTGTCCCCATATGGTACAGGAATGACAGTGACAACAATGACAATATAGCAGCGAATATTTACTGGGCACTCACGGTGTACCAAGCATTGATTTGATTACTTTCCCAGGGTGGTCTCATTTGTTAGCCCCATTTTATAGATGAAGAAATGGAGGCAAAGTGGCTTGCCCCAGGTCACCAAGCAGATAAGTGGTACCCAACAGGGACACAAACCCAGGTCTCCTGATACATTGAGGACCACATCCAACAGGTGTCAGGAGCTCAGGTTGCTGAGGGGTCTGGAGAGGGAATTAGGCATTCTGTGCTCAGCCTCACCCCTACAGGGACGCTCTCCCCTTGCTCCTCTACAATGCAGTGCCTGGAATCAGTGACTCTTGCCCGCCAGACCCACCCACTCGATCCCTCCATGGATCCCTCTCTGTTGCCCCTCCAGCCCCATCGGGTCTCAGTGCTGCCCATTCCCCTCCAAGAGCTCTCACCCTGCCTCTCCACCTCCGCTCAAGCCTCAGCATCTCTTCCCTTCAACTGCTGGAGTAGCTTCTTGGCCTCTCTGTCTCCAGGCTCATCTGTCTACCATCTCAACGCTGCATTCCCTCTGGCCCTGATCATGTCACATCCATGTTCAAAACCACCACCCACACATGGCACATCACAGTTCCAGAATAAAGTCCAGCCTTCTTGACATGTTATTCAAGGCCTTCCACACCCACCACTAGGCCACCTATCCCTCCACAAGCCCGCCGCTCAGGGGAAAACAACAAGTCAGTGATCCCCAAACCTCACACTTTGTCACTTCTATCCTTTGATCTTGAGGATCCTTCCTGGGATCGAACCTCCATTTCTCTGAGTCCCTGCTTCTCTGTGTCAACATTATATTTGCCCTTCCAGCCCCACCTTGACTTCTCCTCCTCCAGGAAGCCTCTCTTGACCTAGATATGATCTTCCCTTTCTCTTAATGCCCTTAGCATCTCTGGTTTCTTTCTTGAATGTAGTGTTTGCCACATGCCTGCCTTTATGGATATCTGTGATCAGCGCCCCCCCCCCCCCCCGGCATCCACACCTTTAACAGCCTCTGATGTCCTTCAAGGAATCATCTCTTCTCCACTCCCCACCCATGTGTTTAGGCAGGGCTGACCTCGCTGCCCTCTCCCTCCATGAAAGGCTAGCTGATGTCCCAGACCCATCAGTGTCATGTGATTGGCGCAGGGATGGGCACATGACCCAATTCAAGCCAATGAGAGCTGAGTTTGGGACTTTTGCTGAAACATTTGGGAAAGAAACACTACTGGAGTTTCAAAACTGGGAGTGTGTAAATGTGCAGCTGGTAGGGGCCACCTGTGCCACCACATAGGTAGAGCCTGCCTGAGAGTGAAGCCAAACACAGAGGAAATCAGAGCCAAGAGACAGAGAGAGACATTTTTTTAAAAACATAACTTCAGAAGACCAGAGGGGAGGGGAAGGGGGAAAAAAAGTTACAGAGAGGGAAGGAGGCAAACCATAAGAGACTCTTAAATACTGAGAACAAACTGAGGGTTGATGGTGGCGGGGAGAGGGGAAAGTGGGTGATGGGCATTCAGGAGGACACCTGTTGGGATGAGCACTGGGTGTTGTATGGAAACCAATTTGACAATAAATTTTATATATATATATATATATATATATATATATATATATATATATATATATATATATATATATATATATATGTAGGGGTGTGTGTGTGTGTGTATATATATATATATATATATATATATATTTTTTTTTTTTTTTTTTTCAGTCCCTGGATTCAGCCATGCCTGAATATGAATACAGCCCACTCCAGGATTTTTCAGTCATGTGAACCAGTTAACAGGGGGTTTCTCTCACTTGCAATGAATCCTAAACAATTCCCCTCCTAAGGGCCAGGTGCCATACTGGGTAGTGGGGCTATAACCACAAGAGAAGAGACAGTCTGATCCTAAAAGGGTTAATTTTATATTCTTTTATTTCTAAAAACAGCTGCATTGAAATAGCATTCATATATCACAACATTTATTCTTTTCAAGCGTATGATTCTGTGGTTTTTGAATAGTCATAGAACTGTGCAGTCATTACCATGATCACTTTCTATCTTACCTTGGAAATGACAAATATGTGCTTGCCCTGTTCTCCCCTGTGCACCGGCTCCTCTCTCAAACCCAGGGCTGGGCTTGGCCCCCTTCTGAGGCACCAGCAACCACAGCAGGCGCTCCCCTAATGCCTGCAGACTTGTACTCAGACATCCTTGAAAAGCTCAGCCTCCATCCAACAGTTGTTTGGGCCCTTTCTAAAGCACAGTGAATGAGACAACGGATTTGGCAAAGCGGCTCAAGAAAAGGTCATGCTCACCTATCACTAGATTTTCTCTGGGTTTTCGAAGCTGGATCCCTGCATCAGGGTAGACTTCCTGAGAGGTGCGCACCTAGAATGTACTCCTTTGGCTCCCTGAATGTTTCCTAAGTTTATTACAGAATTATTTAAAATAGTAACAAGTGGGAAAACATATAAATTGAACAGTAGGGGAATGACTTAATATTTATGGTGTACCCACAGGACAGACCAGTATACAGCCACTAAACTGTAACTGAGAACATGGGGAAGTACCCATAATATAATGTTAACTTAATGAAACAAAATATAAAAGTGCACACAGAGCAAGATTTCAAGTACATAAAATAGTGAAAACTGGCGACTGGAAGAGAATAATGCTAATTATTAGGCATAATTATCTCTGTATAGGTGGATTATGAGCAAATATTATTTTTCTTCATGCTCCTCTCTAATTTTCAATTTTTCTAAGATGCACATTACTTTAACGAAATTAGAAAAGCCAACATTATTTCTTAACGGATTCCTTGGTTATTATTTAATTAACACAGCTCCCAAAGAATGAGAAACAACCATGTGAAGAAGACTCTGAATCTCCTGCAAAACTTTTTTAAAAAGACGCTGTCCTTCAGAATCTTTTAATGAAACATGTAAGTAATGTAACCCACCATTTTTACCTTTTTACCTTGACTGCCAGGAAGCTCAGAGCTAAAACTTAATACTCAAAATTACAGTAACCCAGGTTCTTGGTATAGTAATTTCCATGCTTCCCAACGGTATCTGCTGCTTCCTTTTATTTGCATATTCAGTTGTCCCGCTTGTGTTTGTATATACTCAACTCTACTTTGGAATACATAAAAGAGTATTTGCCAAAATGACTTTATCTGCAGCAGAGAAAAGAGGTCCTAACTCACAGATGCTCCCTTGGAATGTTTCCTTTTTACAAACACAAGGCCACTAAGTGGGGCTTTGAATATTCTACTGCTATTCTATTTACAGTAAGAGAGTCAATCGACAGAGATCCGTGCAGGAGGCTCCTTTATTGAGACAGGCTCTCCCAGTGATCAGATTAACCCATTACTTGGTAAATCTCCATCTCTTTGAAGGCTGTGTGGACAAAGGTCCATCCTGGCTGCCCACAGTCTCTGGCCACTGACAACAGCCGATGTCAGCAAAGCCAGCCAAAATCCATTCACCACATCCATCTTGTGTCCAAGTCTACAGACAAGTGACACAGCCAGGAAGTGATTAGGGAGTATACACAATCCGCAAAGATGGCCCATCCGAAGAAAACAGGCCCAGGACACTGTAACGCAGGCCCAAACACCCTTCAGATCACTGTGGATTTTGCTGCAATTACCCACGCTGATAATCCCTTTTACTTCAGCTCAGCAAGAAAGTACCTGCACTCTGAAGACGGGCCACTTGAAAAAAATTAAGTATTATATCACCTGGGCATTCTGGCAAACATGACCCCTCAGGGCAGGAGGTGACATACATGTTTGCTTGTAAGCCAGAATTCTTTTTCTTTCTGGTGATCACTTCACTGACTCTACATGAGACTTCCAAAGTGAGAAAAACAAAACGAATGGTCTTAATATTTCGTTGTGGCCATTTGATCACACCTAAAGCAGCAATGTCTTATTATGGATCCAGGCCAGGGGAAAACGAAGGAAGGGAGGCAGGAAACATTTCCTTGGTGCCTACAGCATGCCAGACAGAGCCCTGGCTGCCGGGCCTGCCAGCTCAAGGCATTTTCCATGCAGGCCTGATATCCCCCTCCCCTTAAGCATCACATCACCACCCTACAGAGTGCGCATAACAACCCCACTTTTCCAGATGTGAGAATCTAGGCTTAGACAGATTACATACCCCACTCAAGGTCACCCAGCAGGGAGACAACTGGTGCCTGACTGGAACCCAGGTCTGACCCACCCCAAAGCCCATGCTCTGAGGTTACCCCGTGCCCCCTTTCCGTGGCCTCCTGCATCTTCCCACCAACTAAGAAGCCTCATTCTCTCGACTTTGGGCCCTCTCACTCACAAAGTCATCAAGACGCACTTGAAAAATAAATGTAAAAGCTTCAACCCGCACCCTGAAACCAAGCACCCATCCCTTTGCTGCCACAAACAAGCTAATGTGAAATCTCTTTCAGGGAAGCTTTCTGAAGAGAATAAATTGATGATGAAAACATTATGCAGCTGACAATATTTAGTAATGATGCAAGCGGGGCTGCCCTATCTACAAATGTGTCTGTCTCCAAAGAGCCGGCTCTCTCCTGTCCCTTCTGAAAGAATATATCTGGAAGCAACAGAAACAGTGGGGAGAGGGCATGCCTCGATACAATTGCATTGCCGTGTCCATTTATGTGTGCCAGACAGGTACCCCAGACAACTTGAAATGTTAGGGCAAAGATGAGGGCGATGGGAATGTCATTCAGAAATAATTCCACACCGGGTTAGCTCTGCTCAGCCACCCAGCTTGCATCCTCCCGGGGCAGAGGGAGCCTCTCCGCTTGCAGCAGCCTGTGCGCACCGCCACCAACTGCCACCCGTTCCTTCACCTTTTATTTACAGCGCAGAGCAGGCTGGTTCATCAGTGAAGGTGGGGGGAGGCGGGGAATAAGATGCAATCCAGATTTCTGCTCTTTCTCAGGGGACCAAAAAAAAAGGGGGGGGGGTCAAACAGGAAAGCAGCGGAGCCTAGACTGCATGGTCAGCGCGGCAGCATGAACCTCCTCTCTAAAGGTTCTGCACCTGGGCTGGAGCAGAAGCTCCCAGGGAGCTCCGGGAAGCCAGGGTCAAGCTCAGCTCCGGGCCAGGCTTTCTCGGCGCGGTGTTGAAGGCGCCAACAGAGCGCACTGCACAGGAAATCACTGCCCCCTTCAGGCCGCGTCTCACGGCGGCGGGAGCGTAGGGGCTCCCTCAGTCCAGAAAAACTCGCAAACCCGACCTCGCGAGGCGGGCGATCGCTCCTCCAGGCCCCCTTGGCGGACGCCGGCAGCCTTGCAGACGGTGAAGGTCCGCGCTGGGCTTCAGCCAGAACCCGAGCTGCGGGCGTGAGGAGGGGGCTTGGGATGCGAAGCTCTGGGCTCTGCGGCTCCCCTCGGAGGAGGCCGGGAGGGCCAGCCCGCTGCTGCGCTCCAAGTCCGTGCTTCAAGTCTGCGCCGGGAGAAACTGCGCCTGCAGTCGCAGAGCCAACAGCAGCGGCGCCGCCGGACACCCCCGCTCGTCCGCAGCGAGACCTGCTCAGGGCACTCTCTGAGCAACTAAACCGAGGGGGAGTCTCCCCATTAAACCGCCCCGGCTGCAGGCAGCGCCGGGCACATTCAGGCAGCAGCCTTCCAGAACCAGCGGCCCCACACCTGCCCGCGCGGTGCGGGCTCCGAGCCGCCAGCGCGCACCACGCGCCCAGCCCTCCTGCGCGCTCTGGCCCTTCGGGTCCCGGAGCCCTCCAGACCTCAAAGCGCGGCCGGGCTCTCCCGGGGGCCCGCGAGCAGGACTCGGCCTCTCTGGCCCCGGGTGGCCCAGTTTGCGGTCGATGCGCGTCTTCCTCCCACCCGGCAGTCCACATCCCCACCAACGGGACCTGGACAGGCAACCCCTGCAGGCCTTTTAGAGGGTCCTGTCCCCACGTTCGACACTCCTTCTCTGGTCAAAGGAAACCCCAGTCTTCTACCCACCTCCCCCACACCAACACACACATAGACAAAATCCCAGAGGAGAGAGAGGCTCAGCAAATCTTGGTACCAGCTGTGCCAGCCAAGCCCAGAAGGACTCCGGGGTGAGCACTGAGCACCAGCCCGCGGTGCCCTCGGCAGGCACGGGTGGCTCGATCGGGGCTCTGCCCAAGGGCCAAAGCTTCCCTCGGTTCCGCACTCCCTCACCCACCGCCCCCTACATCCCCGACGGCGCGGGCTGCCGGACACTCACCTCGGTGTCGTAGAGCCGCAGGTCGAGGAAGTAGGGGCGCAGGAGCGACTCGTTGCGGATCTGCTCTATGGCCAGTTCCACGGCGGGAAGCACGCCGCGCCCGATGCTGCCCTTGGCCACCTCCTTGGTGAGCGGCATGAGGCCCATAATGGAGAGCGGCGGGCTGCTGGGCGGCGGCCGGGGGGCACCCCGCGCCCAGCCCCAGGCCCCGGGCGCCAGCGGCAGCAGCAGCGGCAGCAGCAGGAGCAGCAGCAGGCGCGCGGGCGGCGGCGGCGGCGGCGGCGGCGGCCCGGGCTGCCCGGAGCTCCGCGGGGAAGCCATGCCGCGCCGCGGGCTGCGGGCGCCGGCTCACTCGGCCCGCATGGCCTGGCCCGGCCCGCCGCCCCGCGCCAAGCTCTCCCCGCGGCGCCCGCGCAATGGCGCCGGTCCCGGCCCCGGCCCCGGCCCCGGCTCCGGCTTGGGCTCCGGCTCCTGCTCGGCTCAGAACGGCCGCGGCGGCGGCGGCAGCGGCGGCGCCCGTGACGGATCAATCACGCCGGGAAGGGGTGGGAGCGAGCGGAGTGCGGGAGGCGGGGAGCGAGAGAGCAAACGCGGAGAGGGGGGCCGGCGTCTTCGCGCGCGCCTCTCTCCGGCGCGGCCACCGCGAACCAGGCCGCCTCCGCCCGCCCCCGTGCGCGCTCTGAGCCGCTCTCCCGCCGGGAGCCGCTCCGCGGCAGCCCCTGGAGCCTGGCCGGGGGAGGGCGGGCGGCAGGAAACGCGGGAGGCGAAGGCGAAGCTGCTCCGCGGCGGCTCGGGCCGCCTCCGGGGACGGGGACGGGCCGTGCGCGCCGGGGGAGGGGGAGGCGCTGGCGCAGGGGCGGCCGCGGGGAGGGCCGCCTTTCCTGCACACGCACACACGCGCCCCCGGCCCTCCGCCGCGCGGGCGGCCGATGTCCGCGGACCGCGGGGGACCCGAGCGCCCGGGGCACGGGGGTTGGGGGAACGTGGACTGCGTGCTGGTACGCGCAGTGGCCGCCGCCGCTCCTCCGAGCGCTCCCTGCACGGTGGTTTGGGACTGCTGCTCGGAGGTCTGACTGGGAAGGTCTGGGCTGACTGCGCGCCACGGAGGCGTCCTAAAGGCACCTGAAGCCTTATGCTCTTCTGTTCCGCGCGGGTGTCTGGGGAGGCCCTAACCGAGCCCGAAGGGGCGGCCAAAGATGCCACCGGCGCTCGAACATCCCTTGGTGCTAAGGTATCCGGCGCTTATGGCCTTGACTGAGAGTCCCCCACTTTCCCCACCAGACTGAAAAGCCGTCCCCTGCCAACCTCAGAAGAGACTAGGGTCCACACCTTGCGGGTGCTACCGCCCCCTCCAGGCATTTGACCTCCCCGCGTCCCCACTCCCAAAGGGGTCTGCCCAGCAACATCCCTCCGGGTGGGATCACCGCCCAGAGCAGATCCGTGCTCCCCTCGACTTGGCCCTCTCGGCTGGGTTGCCCTGGCTAACCTTACGCAAAGAAGTCCTGTGATCTGACCTAGCCCCTCCATGCTTGAAGAATAGGAATCGTAGGTCATTAAAATATAAAATCCCAAGGGGTGATTAATGAGGGGAGACAGTAGGACATCAAATGAGAAAACATCCTTGTGCTTGAACCAGCCATTGTGGACCATATCGACGACCTTGTAACAAGGTTGGCAGTTTAACCTTCACTGAACATTTCCTATATGCCTTATAATGTAATCCTCACAACAGCTCAATGAACTAAGTACTGTATTTATCATCCTCACTTTACAGGTGAATACACCAAGGCTCAGAGAGGTTCCAGCTTGTCCAAGTACACAGAGCTACCAAGGTAGGACTGGACCCCAGAGCAGGAGCTCTGTGCATAGTGCAGTGGGAGCCAGGATAGGGAACAACTTCCCCTATGGGAGGGGCGCTGCCCTAACTTTTGATTGTTCTGAACCTCCGTTCTCTTAGGTATGTGGTGAAGGAGTTGGACCAGATGATGTCCACAGCCTTGCTCTTCTGGAGTGAGGTAGGGACAGCCCTGAATCACAGGCTAGATTATCAGGAAGTATGAGGACAGAGAGGAGAGGCTGAGCCCAACTCCTCGAGAGTACCCTGGACAGCTCTGGGGAACCCAGGCCAAGTTCTCTCTGTCCCAACTCCTCTTTCTAGACTTCTGCAGACACCGCTCCTGAGCTGCACATAGCTGGAGGGTTTGCGTGGGCAGAGTTCACCAGAGCATCTCCACGAACACAACCAAAAACGGTCCAGATGACAGGTAATCTCGCTTAGCTGGTGTCTCACTTGACATGACAGATATCCTCCTTGTCATAGGTTCCAGGCATCTGCCCTTCCTCAACTTCTCAGTTCAGGTCTCTGAAGGAGCATTTTCCTGTTTTCCCTTAGTCATTTGTGTTTTCCTTGTAAGCCATGCCAATATGGATTATCCACTGACACCTACATCTGGGAATAAGTTGAAAGCTGGGATAACTTTGCTTGACATTTACTAAGTGGTTGAAGGCCCTGCCCGGCAACCTGCCTTTCAGCCCCCTCTGTCTCCACTTATGGGGTGACCTGGCCCCAAGACATGTGGCTGGGACCAGCCCTGACCTGAAGATCACCAGCTTAACACTCTCCGTCGGCCTGGCTCCAGGCCAGGTTCTAATCTCATGCTTACTTTTAATGCCTGGGCATCCCTCTGGTTCCCAGATCCTACCCTGGCCTGTGTTTCAGTTTGGATAACTGGATTCCTGGCATGCTTCCTAGGTCTGAGTTTCTGCCTCGGTCACCAGCCTCGAGTCAATATCCCCCTACAGCTGGAGTCCAGCCTCTTGCTTTATAATAATCATTCATTCCTTCAACAAATGTTTTACAGCATCTACTATGTGCTGGGCAGTGTCCTAGGAGCTGAGGAGGCAAGAATAAACAAGCCAAACTAAAATCCCCGCTCTCATAAAATTTACATCCTAGTGGAGAGAGAGAGAGAGAAATAATAAACAGAAATAGTAAGGAGATATCTTAGCATGTCAGCTTGTGAAAAGTGCTTTGGAGAACAAATAAAGCAGGAAAGAGGGTTGAAACTGACAGAGCGGGGCTACAATTTGAAACAGGGGGTCACAGAAGGACATACTGAGGTGACTCTTCAGCAAAAACCTCAAAGAGGTAAGTAAGCAAGACATGCAAAGAGTGTTCCAGGTGGAGGAACAGCAAGGCCAGAGGCTCTGAGACTGGAGTGTGCCTGGCATGTTCAAGGAACAGTCAGGAAGCTGGTGTGTCTGGAGCAGAGTGAGCAAAGGGAAAAGTGGCAGTACCCAAGGTCAAAGACAGGCCGGGATCAGGTAGGACCGATTGCACCTGATGAACTGGGGAACCACTGAGGGTATTGAGTGGAACAGTGACACAATCCGATGTATTTGAACAGGATCAATCTGGCTGCGGAGTGAAGAATCATTGACAAGCGAGGGAAGGTGAAAAAGGTGGAAGCAGGGAGATCAGCTAGGAGGCTGATAATAAGCCACATGTAGGGGCAGGAACCAGGGTGCAAACAGAAGCCGTTAGGTTAATGTTCTTCTCATTATTTTCTTAAAATTTTTTAATGTTTATTCATTTTTGAGAGACAGAGACAGAGCATGAGCGGGGGAGGGGCAGAGAGAGAGGGAGACACAGAATTGGAAGCAGGTTCCAGGCTCTGAGCTGTCAGCAGAGCCTGATGCGGGGCTCAAACCCACAAACACTGAGATCATGACCTGAGCCAAAGTCGGACGCTCAACCGACTGAGCCACCCAGGTGCCCTTGTTCTTCTCATTATTAATGGAATAATATGCATCAGCAGATGCCAAGTCCTAGGACTGTGGGAAACACTGATTTACAGGCTCATCTACCTTACAAGGGACTCAGTAAAGACTTAAGAAAGCGTCAGCCCAGGTCTGTATGGCTTAAATTCTCATCTTAGCAATACTTTCTCCCACTCCCTCTCCCTCCACACAAGAACCAGAAGCCAGTCTCCAAACCCTGGCTTAGAGGCTGGGGCTGCTTTGAAAGATGATGCCCATTCTCTTTCAGAGGATGTTGGGGGCTCCATGGTCCATCTGGCTGTCTTTGAGCAGGATCCCGACCCTGGGAGGATAACCAGGCTTCCCCCTGCTGTCTGTCCTTTTTCCAGGCAGGGCTGGACACCCCTTGCCACGCTGGTGCCAGTGGCAGGGATCTGCCATGTGGCAGCTGTCTCCTCCCAGGGACTGGCTCCAGTTTCCAGCACCCTGTTCCCAATCGATCCCATCATCCATGTCTGCCTCTGCTCTTGCTCCAACAGCAAGGAGTTCTTGTACTTTTTTCTTCAAACAAAACCAAAACCCCCCCAAAACCATAAGCCATCTTACAAACATCTCTCATGTATTTCTTCTCTTTCCCCCATGTATTTCCTATTCGTGTTTACATTGAAGTGCTTCTTTCAACCAAGTAGCTCAGCTGGTTTTTTGTTTAAATACATTGTTTGTTTTCAGTTCTTTTTTTTAATGGATAAGTTATGAATGATGGCTCCAAAAAAGATTAGCTGAATGAATCTAAGTCGCTTTTCTCTTCTCACAAGGCATGTTTTTTAAACCGTAAAATTGGGTTTCAGGCATCAAATGTGGTCTGGTGACACAGTTCGAGTAATAATAATAGCTGCCATTTATTAAACACCTACCTACTCTGTGCCAGACACCTTGGTATGCATCATCTTAATCTTCACAACTGTCTGAAAAATAGGTGTTAGGATCCCAGTTTCACAAATTACAAGACTGAAGTCCAGACGGATTAAATACCATGCTTAATGATACTTGGCAGAGACAGTGACAGAGCCCAAACCCGGTCTGTCTGACCCCAAACTCCTGCACATTTCTCTACTCCACATGCCTCTCCTTGAAGATGCCCTTCTATGACTGAGAAGTTAATAGTCTTAAAGAACTAAGGAACGCCCCCGAGGCTCAACACCAGAAAAATGTAAAATGACTTGGCCAGGGTCCCTCACCAAAACAGAGATGAAGCTGGCCCTCCTCCTGAGGTGTCAGGGGACAGCATCTGGCCTGGGGAGAGTCTATGACTAAACCCTTCCGGAGTTGAGGCCGAACCTGGGGTTGACCAGAAGAGCCCGGAGCCACTCCTTCCACCCGTGTTCTGTGTCAGTTTGACAACAGAGGAAGGACGGACATATCGGCTTGTTCCATATCGGCTGGACAAGCCCCGAGCAGACATAGGCAGGCAGTTTAGTCATAACTGAGCATCTCCAAAAGGACACAGACTGGCGAGGGGACCAAAAGCCCCCCTCATTTACAAGTTTCACAAACAATAAGATCCTTTACAAAGGGGGTTATCAATGAACAAGAGGTACAGTTTAGGAACAGAACCTTGGCCAGATGGGAAAGTTTCTGGTCTAACCACTCATCAAACTTTAGGAAGCAGGTAGTCCTGGGCTCAAAGTCTGGCTTACCAGTCATTAGTGGTGCAACTTTGGGGGAGTCGCTCACTCTCCTGACCTTCAGTTTCCTTGTCTGTGAAGTGAGAATAAACAATTCCTCTTTCACAGCAAGTTTATTGTGAAGATTAAATAGTTACAACAGCGAATGTACTTCGAGTACTCACGTGTGCCAGGCACTGTTCTGAGCATTTTTCATATCATTAACTCCCTTGGTAAGATAATGCATACGTGCATGTAAGGTACTTAACACAGTACTTAGCTCTTGTTAGGCATGCAATAACAATTATAGTAATAATACCAGCAGATCAGTGGCAAGATCAGTGCTTCCTGAGGCTCCCATGCCGTTATTTGGTCGATGGCGGTTGTGTGCTCCACCAAAGTCAGCCTTGCTGTGGCATTCACTCTGGATCCCAGTCTGCTGCTGGAGTCTCTCCCTCATCCATGGTGTCCTTCACCAAAGACAGCTCACAAGTAATGCCGTGTACCACCCCCAACCAAGTCACCTCTTCCTCAGAGGGATGTCCCCAGGTTCCTCAACTTTCCCTGGCCACTAGTCTGCTCATGGTTTTCTTCGAGTGATGTCCAGAACTGACCACAAGCCCTCCATATGGACCAAGAAGCACACAGAATAACAGGAGCATCCCTCTGTGTTCAGGCCTCTGGGCTGCTGTCCTTGCAGTCTGGGGTCACCTGCATTTTGCTGGCAGCCACATCACACTGTGGTCCTCTAAGAGCCCCAGGTTTGCGCTCTGTGGACTTGTTGTTGTGCTGTTTCAGATGAACAGCAAGCCAGATCTCCCTGAGCCTGCTGACCAGCAGTTTAACGCAGGGGCCTGTGAACAGGGCCAAAACATTTCACTCATGATTATGTCCCCATGTTCCAGACTGTTAAGGGCATCCAGATTAGTAGCCACGATTACAGGTGAGTGTGGCTGGGCTGGTTGGTGGTGAACCCACATCCACACCTAGGGACCATCCATCCCTCTCTTCTCTGTGTGATCACACATTTGTAAAACCAGGACTTCTAGAAAGCCACTGAGGGTCAACACCCAAATTCCATGTTGCTGACCTCACCCTTTTAGCCTCTCAGGACTCCCAGACTCGGTTGTGTCCCCCGCTCTCTGTACTCCCTTTCACTCATCTCCCAAAGGATGCTTAGTTGCTCTGCCTGGATCCCATCCACAGTTTCCCGCCCTGCCCTCACAGGCACTCCATGGGCTCACTGAATGCGCCTAGGTGCCCCCTGAGATTCTCCTCACCTCTCCTTTCCCTTGTAATTATGCTCGCCCCACTATTTCTGTTTGCTGGTCATTCTCCACCAATACGTCTGGTGTGCCTCTGTCATAGGCCCAGAGGTGAGAAAGTTCTTCATTCTTTTCTTCATCTGCTCATACCTGCTCCAAGTGCACTGCGGGAAGCCTCTTGAGTGGACTGTGACTCATTCTGGCATTGGGTGGCTGCGTGTTCCTGCAGGCTCCTCCGTTCTAGACCCCTACTTCCAGTTTCTGTGTCCCGAACTGGGGGGTGTGGAGAGGGGGGTTAACTGTATCGAACCACAACATACAGGCAGAAAGTGCACAAATCTTAATTCACAGGTCAGTTTTCATAAAGTGAACACGCCCATATAAACAGCACCAAGAACCAGAACATGACCAGCACCCAGAAGCCCCCGTTGGGTCCCTGCCAGTCACTATCCTCCCTCAGGGTAACCGGTGTCCTGACTGCTAACACTGTAGATTGGTCTGGGCCTTTTCTTGGTCTTGGTACAAAATGGAATCACCGCCTGTGTCCGCTTTTGTGTCTGGCTTCTCTCACTCAACGTTGCGTTTGTGAGATTTATCCATATTGTTGTGTGTGATTGTGGGTCTTTTGTTCTCATGGCCTTGTGGTCTTAGCCCTTCACAATCTGACTTGATCATGTGGATCCATGTGGGGCCCCTTGGTTTTGTCTCCACCCGCCCCCAGCTGGGTCGGTTGCAAGTCTCACCTGTATCCCCACCTCTGGTCTCACCCTTCAACCTACCCTGCATTTACCCTGCCAGACAAACCTCTCCAACACTTGGCTCCAATCATGTCCTCACAGCTCAAAACATTCTATGGCTCCCTGTCATCTATGGGGCACTAACTCCCAAGACTGGGGTTATAGGCTACTGACAATCTGGCTTCAGTGGTCCCAGCTTCGCACCTGCTCTATCTCCCCATGCCTTCTAACTACTCAGGACGTATTAGCAGGTCCATAATCATGCCTGCCCTTTTCTGCTTCGGTAACTTTTGCTTGTGCTATTCCTTCAACCTGAATGTTCTTCCCACTCTTCCTCCCATTGGTGAAATCCTTCACGACTGAGATCAGATGTCACGTCCCTGTGATGCCTCCTCTAGTCACCCAGCAGAAGTAATTGCTACCTTCTCCCAGCTCCCATGGTGAGGCTTGGCTCATGCTGAGAGGTATCACTTATCACTTCTTTAAAAGTTAATTACCACATTTCACCCATTCTGAGACCCACATTTGTATTCGTCTCTAGCATCAGGATGCACCTTGCCATTGATGGCATCTTATAATTGGCAGTATTTTTTCCTTTCTCAGTGATACATAAAATAATGGTGTCTTAGATTCGATGAAATACAGTTTTTTCATTTTTTATCTCAGCACATTCTAGAAAGAGTCTCTGACACCACACTGCGTTGTATAGTTAGTCTACCTCTCTGTGTCCTCTTCCACATGTGAGACCATAGGCACACACAAGCACACAATCTGGGTTTGTTGAATGAATAGGTGTGCATTTTTCATTATTACCTGAACGCCTTCTACATGTGTTTCTACAATGGGAAGAGGGGGTGCCGTGGGGAAGTCCCCTCCATGTGGCTCTTCATGAGGTTCGTCACAAAGGGCAGAGGATTACCCTTTCCTTCCAGGGTACGGAGGGCCAGGTGACAGTGGGGGAGTCTCACTTCCCTGGGGCTGGCACAGCTTGGAGGGGGAAGGCTACATATGATTAATTTAATGCCAAATCCTTAATCAGCAAAGCAAGCTTCAATTATGACATCCTTCCTATCGGGTAAATATGATTTGCTTTTCAAGGATCTTATTTATGGCCTGGTTTTCAGGAGCGCGCTGAGACAGGAAGCTGTACATCCTATCCTGCCAATCTTGCTCCAAGCTTTAAATAACAACAGTGAGCCTTTTCATTTGCCTTTTCCTAACAAAATCAGTTATTCCCTCTGCCCTATCCCCCAATCCAGCTCTATAGTATATTAAATAGCAAAGGACACAGGTAGGCCGGCATCTGGCTTTAGTGATATTTCGGTTACTCTTTGCCCTTTCCTTAACATTCCAGCTGTTCAAATTCCATAGCTGATTTTAGTAAACTCCAGCATGTTCTATCATTTTCCACGTGCTTCTAAAATTTGGAAATACAGTGTACGTCATCAGATGCTTTGGGATGATCGACTCGCTGTGATTAATGGTACCGCATCTTCCTGGTATTGCACCATCTTGCACAAGGAAGTATAAGATCTTCTGACTCCAGATGGACCTGTGCCTATGTTTGAAAGACTGGTTTGGGGGATGCCTGGGTGGCTCAGTCAGTTAAGCATCTGACTTGGGCCCAGGTCATTATCTCACAGTTCATGAGTTCAAGCCCCACATCGCGCTCTCTGCCATCAGCAAAGAGCCTGCTTCGGATCCTGTCCCCCTCTCTCTCTCTGCCCCTCCCTCACTCACACTCTCTCAAAAATAAATAAACACTTAAAATAAATAAATAAAAGACTGGTTTGGAAGGAACTCTGCGCCTACGTTCATCAGGGATCCTGAACAGGCTAACAGCTTTATAGGATTTGCTCCAGTTTTAGATCAGTTTGATGAAGAATTCACTATATGTATCAGGTGTTGCTTTCTGTTGGATGGTTTTCTTGGGTATTTCAAGGGCATGGAGATTGCCAGGCCGATGAGCATGATAAAGTTCAATTGCATGGCCATCTGGACTTCCTTTGGGGAGTTTTTTTGATTGATATCTTTATTTTGTCAGGATCTTGGAAAGCACTTAATTCTTTTATACGATGTTCATTATCTTTTAGCAAATTAGATGCCTCTGGGAATTTTCTAAATTCCATCTTCTCCTTTAAAAGATGGATACAATCAGTTGCAATGTGAAAGAAACAAATAAAAAGTTTCTTGCTGTCAAGAGCAGTGACCTCTGGCTAATAGGACCGAGAGAGAGAAGTAATGGAAGGGTAAAAAGAGATTTATTTTTCACCTTCTATCCTTCTGTACTGTTTGATTTTTTTTTTTGTTTACTACGAGCATATATTTCTTTTATTAAAGAAAAAAAAAAGCTTCCTGTACCACTTTGCTCTCTGTTTTATTATTGCTTTTGGTTCTATTTTTCTCCCTCTTATATTTTCATTTTGAGACGTTCAGCTAGAGGATGACTCAGTTCATTAAAAAAAAATCCCAACAACAAAACAACAAAAAGATTGAAGAAAAACCCCACTACATTTGGTTTCTACTGTTTACTATCACGGAAATTTTCTTTTTATTTATGCTTTGATTTTTTTCAACATTAGGGTTAATCTTATATTAGAAACAAAGCAAAACCCTTCAGTCTCTAAAACATAAACTTATCTGGGGAGAGTTAGGGACCCTGTGGAGAATCTGGGGATCCCCTTGGCAGAGGAAAGCACAGACACACAGCTTCAGAGATTGTACCCCCAGAATATCTCTTCAATACAATCTAGGGCGCAATGTCCTTTCTATATATTATCTCATTAATCGGTCTCATTAATAATTCTGTAAGGCATTCTTATGCCCATTTTACAGAAGATAAAATGGAGTCTTAGGCTGAATGTCAAGCGAGCACAATGTTAAGTCTGTGGCTTAAAATAGCAACCGTTTTGCTTATGACTATTATCTGAGCTGGGCTCAGCTGGGCAGTTCTGCTGGTCTGGGGCTATAATTCTGGACTTAAGAGGCCAACCTGTCTTTTCTATCACACCATAGTTTAAGGTTAAGTGAACTGTTGATTTTCTAGCTTCTCCTATTGTTTCTGTTCCCTTTGTTAAAAATGGATACCTGATGCCTCATTGCTTGTTTCTTTTAGCAAGATCCCCCGTGGCTTGCATGTTCTTCTATCTTATGCTGGTATGAGTCTCCAAGGGAGTCAGTTTGATTTATTGTCACCTTGGAGGTCCTCAAGAAACACCCCAGAAGGGTCATAGGACCTGGAGTTCAATGTTTCTCACTTCAGCACCCCTGTCGCATAATGCCGCAGACCCTAAGAGCAAGGAAGGGAGGTGGGGTGCAGGGAGGAGAAACAGAGGGAACCCAAGAAGGAGACATGGGGACTGCATTTTGTTCCCAGTGTGCTGGCACTTGGGAAGCTCCTTGGCCTCAGCTTCCTTCTTTTAAAATAGCGTGAATGATGATCATGGGTAATTTTAACAACTCCAAGAGCGTGCTGGGCTTTTACCAGGGGCTGCGCTCTGAGTTTGGCACTTTATAACCAGAAAAGGGCAGTGCTGGGATTCTAAGCCGGGTCTGCAAGCCTCCAGGGCCCTCTACCCTATTACCCTATGCTCTACTACCCCCACTATGATACCCCAACAGGTCCATTCTCCTGAAATGGCTGGCAGGAAGATCAAAGGGACGGGAAAGGAGAAATGCCACACCCTTCCAAATATCTTTTCTCTCTTTTTGTGAAAATTATTTCTTGCCAAAGTCTACATTTTTAATGTTCACGAAAATGATATTATGATCAATAAAAAATTAATGTTCTGTGTCTATTCTTAGGCATTTATTTGTCTCCCAATCCACAATGATAACATGAACTGACTTTGGAAGAAATATCACTCATTTGGGGGCATTTCCTCCCTACCTCACGTAACCAGAGTGTTACTAGGGCTTGCTGCTGTTACAGTATCTCTGTATACATGTGTTTGGAGGATTTAGCCAAGACAGAGCAGGACCAGTGTCCCTCATTGTGGAGATCTGATCAGCTCCCGTACTGGCCGCTTCCGGTCCCGACAGACCAACCATCCCAGCTCTGTACCGCTGTGCACACGATACCCTCCGCCTGGAAAGCTTTTCCCTCTAACTCTAAACCACGTCCAGTTTTCAGAGCCCACATTAAATTCCACCTCCTCCATGAAGTCTTCCCTGGTCACTCCTCCAAGGAGACAAGCCCTCTGCCTTCTGAGCGCTCAGCCCCTGTCTCCCACCGAGCACGTCCAACCTCCTCGCACCATCACTGCCAGTGCTCAAGACCCCTCGCCCACCAGGCTGCAGCTGTCTTTCTCTGCCTCCTCTTCAGCCCCACCCAGGGCCTGGCAGGTAGTAGGTCCTTGGAGGGCGTCTGTTGACATGCACTGATGATGCCCAAGACTCATCTTCACTTTTTCCTGCTCGACTCTCAGAATCCTCCTGGTCAGATTCATTGTCACTCCTTCTGGCCCTCCGTGTACCCTGTTCTCATTTTGTCCCCTCACTATTCACTTGACACTGCATGTTTTGGTAATCCACTGCTGCCATCACAAACCACTCCAAGATTCTGTGGCTTAAAATAGCAACCGTTTTGCTTATGACTATTATCTGAGCTGGGCTCAGCTGGGCAGTTCTGCTGGTCTTGCTGGTTGGTCACTCATGTGGCTGCATTCAGTTGGCAGGTTGGCTGTAGGCTGGGCTCAGCTGGGGACGCTGGCACATTTGGGATTCTCTGTCTTTCCAGTTAGTCTTGGAGACTCTCCCTTTCCACATGGCCTCTGTGCACAGTCTCTCCATGAGGCTTCCCCAGGAGGGTAGCCAGTTTTTTATGTGTCAGCTCAGGACTCTGAGAGGAAAAAGCAGAAACCCCAGGCTCTCTTATGGTTTAGGCCCAGAACAGAGACAATGTCACCTCCATCACATTTCATGGGGCAGCAAGTCACAGACCTAGCCCAGACTCAAGGGGAGAGGACTTCAAACCATCATAGACACCGAGAGACATAGTTCACTGGGGCCACCTACCCCGTCGGTGTTCCCTGCCACCACTGCACACATCAGGGCTATTTGACCTGTTTGACTCTGTACCTGTCCTGTTCCCATGAGTGCACCCCTGGAGGGCAGGGGCTGTGTCCCCAGGGCCTGCACAGTGCCTGGCACAGAGTGAAGAACTTAGTAGAACTTAGTAGAAATTCCCCAAATGGGGTCAGGAAACCTGGGCTCTGGATGAGTTGCCACAGCAAGACCGTGGGTATCCCTGACCCTCTCCAGACCTCAGTTTCCCCATCTATACCAAGAGAGGTTAAACAGATCTTTAAGATCTTGTGAGTGTAGCTGACATTCCGTGATTCCAGTGGGCACGGTACTGGCCATGGGCCACATGTCACGTCTGGCTGTTCCCCGGACAGGCCGTTTTTAGGCCTCTGCCCTTCACACGTTATGCTTTCTGCCTGGACAATCATATCCTTTTCCCGCTCATCTTTTCAAGGCATAATGTACATTTTTAACCTCATTTGCAGAGGTTGAGTTAACGACTTCCTCGGCTCAAGACACATTCATCATTCGTTCATTCCATGCAACGCCCTTCTGCTTTGTTTTCCGCTTCATCCTTGGTCCCCATTCCTCCCCCACCCCCCAACATGGTCACCCCTTCAATGTGCTTACACGTCACTTGTTACCTACCCTTGTACAATATCCGTCCCTCTGGCAATGGGTGGCCACGCCCCCTCCACCTCTCCATTTTCACAAACACTGTAGACAGACATTCTCAGACATCTCTCCTTGTGCACCTGCAGGGGAGTGGCTCTAAAGTGCATACCTAGGATTTGGGACTGCGCGGATCCTGGGATGTCAATCAGTCTAACCAGGCAACAGAATCAGCTTGAGTGTTTAAAACACAGGGACCTGCATGCAGGGAATTGGTTACTTGGAGAATGGAAAGGCTGAGAAGCTACATGGGGACAGTGAAGCAGCCAGAAATTAGCAACAGTGGAGAAGTGCTACAGGAGGACCAGAGAGGGGAGGGGTTATCTGGTAAATCTGGAGTCATAACTCACCAGTCCTAGTCCCTTGGAAGGAGGCACAGCTGCTGCTTGGAGATGCCACCTGCGGCTGAGGAGAGGACGAGAGATACCCTGGTTTCTCCCTTCTGTCCTCCAACTTCCCGTCAGTGCCTCTTAGTGGGAGCCAGCTGACAAGGAACTTGGAAAACACCGCCTGCAGGGACCAGAGCCACTCAATACAGAGCAACGCAGCAGCAGAGGACAAGGAACACGTATCTCAGGGCACACAGCCTGGGGCCGGCTCCGCAGTGGGCACATACCCAATGTCACGAAAACCTGCCAGACTGCTCTCCAGATGGCTGTGCCGCTTCACACAGCCCACATCCTTAACAACACTTAGCATTATCCAACTTTCTCATTTTTTAAATTGATGGGTAAGAAATTGAATCTTGCTGTTGTAGTTTGGGTTTTTCTCAATGACCGGTGAGGTTGAGCATCTCTGCATGTATTTATACGAGTTTCTGCTTCTGCGAAATGGCTTCTTCCTGGTTTGCAAATAGTTCCTGTATAAATCTAGCTCTTAGCCCCTTGTGAGCCCCTTGTCAGATTTAAGCATTGAAAATATCTCTTCCCTCTGTATCAGCTTTGTGACCTTCATTTAGAAAGAAATCTTTAACCTGGGTGGCTCAGTCGGTTAAGCATCTAACTCTTGGCTTCGGCTCAGGTCATAATCTCACGGTTTGTGAGTTCGAGCCCCACGTTCGGCTCTGTGCTGACAGTGTGGAGTCTGCTTGGGATTCTCTCTCTCCCTCTCTCTCTCTCTGCCCTTCTCCCATTCGCTCTATCTCTCTCTTAAAAATAAATAAATGAACTTCAAAGAAATTTTTAAAGAAATCTTTAGGGGGGCATGGGTGGCTCAGTTGGTTAAGCGTCCAGCTTCAGCTCAGGTCATGATCTTTCAGTTTGTGAGTTTGAGCCCCACGTTGGGCTCTGTGCTGACAGGTCAGAGCTTGGAGCCTGCTTCAGATTCTGTGTCTCCCTCTCTCTCTCTCTCTCTCTGCACCCCACCCCCCACCCCGGTTGTGCTCTGTCCTCCCACCCCTCTCAAAAATAAACATTAAAAAAATTTTTAATGAAAAGAAATCTTCAGTTTTGATGTAGTTAAACCTACAATTTGCCAGTGCTATCACTGTGGGTGGGTCATGTCCCCTGGCTGTGCTGTGCTGTAATTCTCTAAGTGTGCAACTGCAGAGAGAGGGCAAGAAGCTTGGTCTTTTCTCCAGGTTCCCTCCATGGCCCAGTTTTGAGCTATTGTCTCAGGGAGATGTTCTCTGCTCTGTTCCCAGGCTGCGTATTCATCGCTAAAGAAACCTTTGTTTTCTGGGTGTCAGCTTCCCAGAGAACATACTAGACATTGTCTTCACAAACAACACCACAGTTGCAAATAGCAAGGCAGAATATGAAGGAAAGACACATGCAACAAAATTGGTTTCCAAACCAGGCCCCTGTCAGGAAACTGTAAGGAAAGGAAGTAAATAGAAAATTGAAAGTTGGCATTTCTCAGTTCTCACTTTTCTCAGGTGCCGTGTCTCGAGGAAATATATGCATCTCAAGTTCATTTCCATTCTCCTCATTTCATCAAAGTATTCAGAAAGCTGTACATGGTTGCGAGGAGACAGAAGGAGCTTTGGATACATGTCGGACAGACCCCACTCCAGCATGTGGCCACTCTGAGGTTTCCCGTAAGTCACCCCACTGCTTTGAGCTCAGGTTCCCCCAACGTGGAAAATGACATTTACCATGGATACCTTTCCAAAGAAGCTTTAGAGAGTGGAAATGAAGTGTTTGCATTTTTTAAAGATCTTTCTTTAGTGATAGAGATTTTTTTTTAAGTTTATTTATTTATTTTGAGAGAGATAGTGCACAGGAGGGACAAAGAGACAGAGGAGAGAAAGAGAAAGAGAAAGAGAAAGAGAAAGAGAAAGAGAAAGAGAAAGAGAAAGAGAAAGAGAAAGAGACAGAGAGAGAGAGAGAGAGAGAGAGAGAGAGAGAGAGTCCCAAGCAGGCTCTGCGCTGCCAGTACAGAGCTCGATGTGGGACTCGAACTCACGAATGAATCAGGAGATCATGACCTGAGCTGAAATCAAGAGTCAGATGCTTAACTGACTGAGCCATCCAGGTGCCCCTGCAATTATAGATTTTTAAAGCACCTACTGTGTGCTAGGCACTAAGGTTTCTTTGTTTCATTTAATTTTCCCAGCCATCACAGGAAGAGAAATTTAGTACCCCCATCTTACAGATGGCAAGACTGAGAGTCAGGGGTGCAGAGAGGTTAAGTCAGTTCCCAGGCTTAAACAACTAGGATTGCTATGCCCTTGCCCTTAGTTGGACTGGAAACTGTCGGAGGAGGTCACCAAGGGGACATGAGCGCTGGTTGACCTGGGAGCTGGACCCCAACACGAGAGGCTCCCCGTCCCTCCCCTGTCCTTGCACTGCGGGTTCCTCTTGCCTTCCCTGCTCCCAGGAGCTGCCCCAAGGACATGGCCTTGGGATAGCAAGGTGGTGTTAAGACCATCTGGCTGTATACATGACTTAACCCAGTGAAGGCCTCTGAATAAACTTTTAAGAGGTGGTGGGTGGGTGCGGAGATCTACCCGTCTTGCGGCATCCAAGACAAGCCTCTCATGTAAGTTCTCTTGCTTATCAAACCTGCCACCTACCCATCTGGAGGGGCCTGCCTCTTCCTCTTCCTTCCTTCCTCTCCCTGCCCTCCACATACAGGGCCCATTTCAGATCACGCCCGGGAAGCTGCCAAAGAGCCTGCAAAACAACAGAAACATGGAGCTGTCTGGGATGGGGGCTTTGGCTCTTCCATCAGACATTTCTCAAGTTCTTTCAGGCCAAAAAGTTAACTCCTGGGAAATATGAAAGAGCCACAGCCCCCCTCTTCCTGCCCTGGGAACCCAAATGCAGATGGTGCGGCCCAGAGCTTCCCTCCCCTCCCCCGGCTCAGGCACTCCTGTAGCCCTGGCAGCCCCAGGGATCCCCTGCTGAGACTTGGGGGCTCCCCTGAGATGGCAGTGAGGTGGTTCCTATGGCTCCGAGCAAGCGGGAAAAGGGTGGGAAGACTTCGCCTACCCCAAGGGACAGAAGGTGAGTGACAGCCCCTAGGAGTGCAGCTTCTCATTAACACAGCGGGATCCAGAAAAACCAAGGCCATCCCCGGGAGTGAGGTTTTTCCCTTAGGCCTGTGGGGCCAGATGTCCCAGGTCCCCAGCCCCTGCTCCACTGCCAGGAGATGATGCTACCTGCCGACACAGGACAGAGGGGCTTGAGGGAAGAACCTGGGGGTCTGAGGGTGAGGCAGGGTGACTTGGGGTAAACACAGCCATAGGCATGCTCTGTGTCATTGCTACCTCTGGGTGTCACCTGCCAGCTTAGGCTAAGGGTCCTGGGGCTATGACTGGGGACAGTGGTCTCAGATGTCCCTCGCTCCTTGAGGCTGGATAGCGACTATTTCCAGCCAAGCCCCATTCATGGGAAATTCCCAGGACCCAGCCAGCAAGGAGCTGAAGGGCCAATGCTGATGCTTCTCAACTTGGGTCCATGCCGGCTGTTGAACAAAGTATCAGGCTGGCTCTAGGAGCAGTGGGTCTTCTTTCCTTTCTTAAAAAGCGATTAGCAAGTCACAGAATGGCAGAGCCGGAAGGGACCTCAGAGGTGGTCACGTGGGATCTGCCTCATGGGGCACCCAGGAAAACAGGCTCAGAGAGAGTAAGCCAGTCTACACAGCAGCAGCCACCCTGGGTACATTTCCAGCAGAGAATGATCCTCAGCTCAAATGATTCCTGGCGCAAGTCCCCCCTCCCCGCCATGAAAAAAACCTTCGTCCCCAGACCTCTGCTGAATTTGGAGCCGCCAACGAAAGCTGGGTAGTCCTCTAGATTTTGAAAACTCAAAGGCATCACCCTCTTGTTTTTAAAATCTCACCCTGATTCACTTGGGCTCATGTGGTCTACAAAAATCTTGTTGTTCCCAACAAAGAAACAATGGCTTCCTGAGTCGAATCCCTGGGAGGTGCAGGACTCAAGAAACGCTCTGCTTCTCATCTTGCAGAGCCCATGGGGAACCAGAGAAATCCCCAGTCTCATGTTTCCCAGGGAGCAACATGACAACGCTGGAGCGAATACCAAAGGAAGCAGCGATTGGCGAAGAGGAAAAATGCTGACTTTATCATTGAGACACTTAGATGCAAGTTTCAGTTTTGTCACTGATTTGCTGTGTGACCTTGGGCAGGCACCATCCCATTCTGGGCCTGTTTTATCTCTCATAATTTGGAGGGGAGGTGAGATCCTCTCTAAGCACCCTTCCAGGGTCAGCTCTGCCTGGGGTTCCAGCCCCCACCCCCTCCACTGCTGCCATCTCCAGCCTTCCCTCCGTGCTTGCAAAGCCTAGGAGGGGTGGGAAAGCATCTCCCAGCATCTTTTCTTTCCGTTTAAGTTCAGATTTACTAAGTGACTTTCCCACATTTTTTCTTTTTTTTGGAAGTGACAGCTAATGGATAAGGAGTTCCTTAGGTGCTTTGTCTGGATCTGACCAGGGAAATCAGCAGAAAGACAATATCTAGATTGCTCCGGGCTGACATTACTGCTACAGGATGATGTTAATTCTGCTGTTTACAGAAATAAGTCCAGTGTGAGTTGAGGCTTTTTGGTGTTTAAAACCAGATGGTATTTCCTGCCTTGATCAGCCTCGGAGCTTTGGTTCCCATGACAACCCCTAAGTCCCACCTACTGCAACTTCCCCGTTCTCCAAGCTGCTTCCTCTTCCACCATTGTGCCAGGGTCCCTGGAGAATAAAGCCAGTAAGCGGCATGTGCATAGCACTTTACAGTTTACAACACACTCCAGTACTTATGGTCTCGTTTACTCCTCGCCAGGGCCTTGCCAGACAGCATTTGCTTTTCTCTCCATTTTACAGACAGGAAAACCAAGGCCTCAGAGATGAGCTCATCTGTCTTCTCAGCCCACAGACGTGTCAGCAGGACTCAAACCTAGGCTTTATGGCTTTGAAACTCATGTGGGGTCTGCTTCGCCAGGATGGATATGAAGGCCCTGGCCTGCAGACTTTCTACTTGCTTAGGGTTTCTAAGCGGTGAATCCTATACCTATATTGGGTCGAGATCAAGTTGTGGCATCTCTAGGCAAGTTAACTTCTCTGTGCCTCATTTTCCTCATCTGTGAAATGGAGTAGTAATAATGATACTTCCAGATGGCTGAGGGGATTCAATTAGTAAGTGTGTAAAAGCACAATCAGGGGTGCCTGGGTGGCTCAGTTGGTTGAGCGACCGACTTCAGCTCAGGTCATGATCTCGCGGTTTGTGAGTTCGAGCCCCACATCGGGCTCTGTGCTGACAACTCAGAGCCTGGAGCCTGCTTTGGATTCTGTGTCTTCCTCTCTCTCTGCCCCTCCCCTACTCATGCTCTCTCAGAAATAAACATTAAAAATTTTTTTTTTAAAAAAGCACAATCAGCGCTTACTGGATTCAGTAGGTGTGAGAAGCCTGGGTTCTACTCTAAACATCATGTGACCTTCGGCGGATCATTTTGCTTGTTGGAGCCAGTTTCCCTCTCTGTGTAAAAGATGACAGCGTCTCAGCGTTCATGCAGATGTTGTGCATGAAATTAATGCATGGAAGGGTACTTGGAGAGCGCCCTCTCTCACACTACAGCATGTGCACACATCCCCTGGGGGGCCTTGTGAAGATCAGGTTTGGGCTCAGTAATGTGGGGCACACCTGAATTTCTCACCAGCATCCAAAGGATGTCAAGCCTACTGGTCCAAGGACCAGACTTTGAGTAGCAAGGCTGTAGCTTCCAAGAAAACACCATCCAAGTGTTACTACCAATCAACCATACAGACAGCCATGGCCATAGGCCTCCAGTTATAAGCCCAAAAACTCAGGAAGTTTGGAGAGTTCACTGGGAGCATCAGCAGGAGCCCATCTGGAGAGTTTTCCAAGGTGGGAGATTTCCAACAGGAGAAGGACTCCCCAGGCCCCCCAGGCCCAGGGCTCTGTATCCTGGAACCCCCCAGAGCTCTGGTGAAAACTATACCTGATCTTAGGGCTCTCAGTAGAGGGTGTAAAACTGTAAATGTGTCACATCTTGCACATCAGAATATACTCATTGATAATGACTTATGCAGTTCTTTAAAAAGAAAAATAAACTTAAATTAAAAAAGGCAAGGTGACCTAGGAATGCTAAGTGATCCACGTACAAGTACACGGTAGAACGTGGATCAAAGTAGAGCTATTACACAGGTCTAAAGAACATAGTCTGCACCTTGTGCTTTTGTGTCCAATTCTTTGTTCTGTATTCTTCCTTATGTAATTGCAGATTGTAAACTCAATTATGTGCACTAAGTTCACTGCTTGGCAATAAACAAATGTTTTCCATTCATGCCTGCAATTCATTTGGTTGGGTGCATCCCAGGCCCTTGTTGCAGGTCCCTAAGCCAGCTCCTCTGACAGCTACCCACTCAGGGTACGTTCATGTGGCAGGAGCACAATATTCCCTGCACTGTGGCTGCTGCAAGGCTCCCTGCACCCTGACCCCCAAGGAACAGAGAGAAAGATGAACACTTACAAGTGGCTGCTGCCCCTTGAGCACTCAACCTGTGTCAGGCACTGTGCTGAGCACTTGACTTGGAATAGCTCAGTTAATCC
Source organism: Neofelis nebulosa (assembly GCF_028018385.1). Taxonomy (NCBI): domain Eukaryota; kingdom Metazoa; phylum Chordata; class Mammalia; order Carnivora; family Felidae; genus Neofelis; species Neofelis nebulosa. The sequence continues at coordinate 33,752,261 of NC_080793.1, read as the reverse complement.
TCACACTGCCCTGAGAGCCAGGATTTTTATCACCCCTCGTGGATCATAAACTCCACGAAGGCGGCGACTTTGCTTTGCCCCCCTCAGTGCATCCCCGGTGCCTCTGACGGTGTTCCATCAGTGTCTGCCGAGGGAGCGTGTCAGCTCTCATTCCAACAAGGAGGAAACAGAGCTTTGCTTACCTAAGACTCCCACCACCCACACTACCCCCCCCCATCCCCCACCCCAGCCTGTGGCCCCACCTGCCCTGGGGGGCATTCTCTCAGAGGATTCTGACTCAGGTTCTTAATCACTGTCCCTTGTGAGAAGTTACTAAAATCAGTTTGCTCTGAGGTCACCTCACAGATGAAGCCAACCTACAGAAGCGGCAGTGACAGTGCTGACATCCTTCTTCGTGGCTGAGGTTCCCCTCCACGCACACAAGGCCTCCCCCATTTATAAAGTCCCTGCTCGCAGTCTGGGAGCAGACTCTGAGTGGAGATTAGCCTGTGGCGTGTGGTTTAGGGGCTGTCTTGGGAGGACCCCTGGTGGCAGGGCAGGGACATGTGGGACTGGGCAGAGGGAGGTTGGGGCGCAGGGCTGGTGGGTGCTGCAGTGGGATAAGTGGGAGCTCACGGGCCTGGGTCCCTCGGAGGCATCAACTCAACAGCTGAAGAAGTCCTTCATCCAGTGGGTGTCCATGCCAACGCAGAAGGGCTTCTGAAAACACCCATCTGCGACTCAAAGGGAGTGTTTCTGATTGTGAGGAAAGTAGAGACAATTATTCAACTGAAAGAGCTGTGAGCAAGTGAAGCAGAGAAGCTCTGAGACGCTTGGGGAAAAGAAATGAGAGCCGGAGAAGGGGCAAGCAGCCTGGAGCACATGAGGTGACCTGGCGCCTGGAGAAGGTCCCCGCCTTCCAAAGGGGCTTACTTCCCTAGAGCCAGGACGAGGGACAGGGGTGGTCCCACCTCATTCATGAGGGTTTTCTGTAATAGGCTCTGGAGACGCTGGCCTGAGACCCTCCACCCATCTCTACCCTCTGATGAAGGGGACAGAAAACTGGGTGTACCTGTGCGCATGGGAGTGTCGAAGACCCCAGGGTGGTCACAGACCTTTCACACTGATGACAAGGTGAAGATGAGCAGACTGATAGGAGAGGGATGGAAAACCAGCCAGGTGATGAGCTCCCCTCTTCTTTCTTCTTTTTTTTTTTTATTAAAAATTATGATAAAATAGATACAAAACTTAACCACTCTATTTTAAAGTACCCAATTTAGTGGCATTAAATACACCCACAATTTACAACCATATCATTTAGTTCCAGAACTTTTTCATCACCCCCAAAGGAAAGCCCCTACCCATTAAGCAGTTACTCCACATTTCCTCGGCCCCCCCAAACTCCGGTCATCTCTACGTATTTGCCTATTCTGGACACTTCATACTAATGGAATCACAGAATATGTAGTCTCTTGTGTCTGGTTTCTTTCACCTGGTGTAATGTTTTCAAGGTTTGTCTGTGTCACTGCAGGTGTATTTCATTCCTCTTTATGGCTGAATAATACTCCATTGTGTGGCTACAAATTTTGTTTACCCCTTCATCTCTTGATGGCCATCTGGATTGTTTCCACCTTCTGATTATTGTGAATAGTGCTCTGAATATTTGCATACACGTTTTTGGGGTTTTTTTTTTTGAATACCTATTTTCAATTCTTTGGGGTCTCTAGTTGGGAGTGGAATTGCTGTGTTACATGGTAATTCTAGATTTAATTTATTGATGAGACACTCCCCTTTTTATTTTTTTTTTTTTTAAATTTTTTTTTTTAATGTTTTTTTATTTATTTTTGGGACAGACAGAGACAGAGCATGAACGGGGGAGGGGCAGAGAGAGAGGGAGACACAGAATCGGAAACAGGCTCCAGGCTCCGAGCCATCAGCCCAGAGCCTGATGCGGGGCTCGAACTCACGGACCGCGAGATCGTGACCTGGCCGAAGTCGGACGCTTAACCGACTGCGCCACCCAGGCGCCCCTCCCCTTTTTATAGATTTTCATAGAATCAGAGGGCAGGAAGGGACTGCAAAAATGACCTAAAATGATTTTTCTCAGACTTTTGGATTCACACATCAGTAAAACTAAAACTACCATCACCACCACCCCTTCTCCCCAAGAAGGAGGGACTTGCATCGAGGTCAACCCTATAAAATGCATATATTTAGTGTCAGGTAACTCACTGCCTTATATACCCGCTTGTCTCCCCTCATCTCCACCTTTGGGTCACTGGGGAACCAATTGCTGGGTCCCATCCTCATCCAAAGTCTGAATTCCCCTCTCCAGCTGCCCTGGTATGGGCTTGCCCAGCCTTGGGGGAAGGAAGCTCCCTCTCCCAGGTAGCTCGGATTCCTGGATGCTCTTCCTCAGGGAAAGCTGGCTCTACTCCCATGGTCTCCCTAGTATCTTTGCTCCATCCTCTGGGGCCTCACAGACCTTGGCCTCACTCCACCCACTTCAGGACTGGAACCCACACCACCTTCTGCTTCCTATACGTTCTACAGGGCTGAGCATGCCAACATGAGATACTGATACCAAAGGAGGTGGAGATGAGGCAGTCCCTGGACTTGTAAGAATTCTTAGAAGAAACAAAGAGAATCTCCAAGGTATTTATAGTATTTCATGAGCACACCCACAAAAAAAATTGTGAACAAGCCATATAGACTAACAGGTTTTATTTTTGCTGTTGGCTGGGCTTATACCAATGTAACGTTTCTCTCTGTGTGGAAAGGCAGCAAGGCAGCAACACAGCCCGGAGAAAATGCGGCTCCTCTAACAGTGAGGGGTGAGATCTGCATTGAAGCCCACTGTCCCTTGTTAACTGGGGGGCCTTGGTGAGGTTAATATCTGGGTGCAGATATTAACAAAGGAGAAAAAGAGAGAGAGACAAATCAAGAAACACTTAGCCATGGGGAACAAACTGATGGTTACCAGAGGGGAGGTGGGTGGAGGGGTGGTTGAAACAGGTGATAGGGATTAAGGAGTACACTTATCATGATGAAAAAATGTCTGTGTGCCACAGTCACTGAATCAGTAGAAAGGGAATGTGAAGGCTGCCTGATGGGCAGTTGTGAAGGAGGCGAGGCGGCTTACAGACGCACCCCGCACACCACAGGCGCCTGCTCTAATAGTTATCACTGGAAGAAATCTGAGCAGCATTTATGCCTTCGATGAGCAAAATCAAAGCGAGAAGACAAATTCACTGTTATTTAATACACATTTGGCAAACAAAAATCCTTTGAAGGATCAAAGGATCCTTCCATATTGTTATGGAAATAACAATAATAATAAAAAGGTAACATTTGATGGTGAGGAACCTGTAAACCCACTCTACAGGGCTGAAACAAGATGGCAACCTGGCCTCTTATCAAAGGATACGGTGGCCTTGCTGAAGACTTAGGGTAAGGCTAAATTCTACCCCAGCCACCTGGAGGTGGGGGGACAAGGTCCCTCTGAAGAGGATGGCCATGCCCTGTGTCTATCAGCCCTGGGGAGGTGGCTCTGACAGGAGCTGGGGACCTGGTGGGACTGGCTCACCACACTGGGCAGGGCCCTGAGAAGGGAGCCCCAGGTGGTCTCCACCCTAGAAGGAGCTGGAGACAGATGAACTGGGCCTTCTGCTCTATCCCACTACCAGTGATTCTGTGTTTATTTCTCTTGTTATCCCAAGTGTTGGTGACTCACCATCTATAGAGATTGGCTCTTAGACAAGGGACTAAAATTTAAAGCAGGATCTAATCCCCTCTTAGGCTGCATGTTACAGAGGAGCAGAGGCCCCCTGAGGCCAGCAGGGAGCCTGGCAAGCCCTGCAGAAATATCTAAGGAGAACCCACCCAGAGGAAGTGACTCACCTACCCCATCTTCCAGGGAGGAAATTCATCTTCCGACCTATCCTACAGAATTTAGTATTGGCTTTATCGGGGAAAACATCGGGTGTCCTTACATGCTGAACAGGATCTATTAGTTAAAAAGACATGATTATCTTGCTTGAAATGGACAAAGACAGATGAGCACAGATGATGCTTCACAACACCTTCGGTATGGGCTGCAAAATTTTCCCAAGAAGGGTCCTGAGGCTTCAGGAGATATTCTTGGTAGCAAAGGTCAGTGTGGATGTCAAGAGCTGCCCAGTCCAATCCTGACCTGCACAGTAGTGTCCTTGGGCAGTTCCAAGGTAAGAGAAAACTGGAAGGGTTTCCTGCCTCCTCTTTGTCTGCTGGATCAGCTCCTGCAGTTTGGCTGGAAAGCCTTCCTGCTTCTTTCTGTCCACCTTGCTGGGAATCCCAGAGACACAAACACCCAGAGTCAGGCACAGCTGGAGCGTGGGGATCCACTGTCAGCCTTGGGCTGATGCCAGCAGAGCCATCTAAGCTGGGCTACGTCTGGCTGTAGGCCCCTTCCTCTGGTCTTACTCCCCCCTCCCCACCCATGGCTACATCCAGGCAAGTGGGTCGTGGGGGTGGAGAAAGGAGAGAGGCAGAGAGACTGAGATTGATTTCAATGTGCAGCCATAGTGATCTCTCAGATCTGCACAGCCCCACACGCTGTGAAAAGGGCTTTCTCACTTTCATCTGATCCTCAGCACCTTGGGGAGCACCACCCCCTTCTAACCAAAAGGGAAACGGAGATTCAAGGAGAAGAAACAAGCCCGCTGTTACTCAGTAAGTGGCTGAGCCAAACCCCGGTGCTAGGGCTGACTCTAGATTCAGTGCTCTTTCCAGGGTGACAGATTGCTTCTATGCACTTCAAAGAAAAGAACCCAAATAAAAAAAATAAAAAAATAAAAAACAGAAACACACACACCCCAAATCAGAAAAACAGGTATCTAACTTCTCTCCAGCAATATGTAACCCACGAATGCTATATGCAGACTAAGTTCACACAGGCTGTCCCTCAATCTGGGTGCCCTTTCACTTCCTCATCTGTCAGCTCCCTCCTGGGGGGCCAAACCTGAGCCATCACAAATGACATTCTCTGTGCCATGGACCTAGCACACGCTTTCATGACAAGACTCTTCACACGGCACCACAATGTTTTATTTACATGCCTGTCTCCTCTAAAACACTGTGGGTTCCTTGAAGGCAGGAATGAGTGTATTTTCATCTCTGGATCCAAAACACAAGCAGGGGCAGGCACAGACTGGATGCTCAGTGAATGTCTGGGGAACAAAAGCATGAAAAAGTAAACATTCTCCTAGCAAAACTAGCTGGCTTCCATGGAATGGTCTGGCCCTAAAGGAAGAAAGGTGGGAGGATGCCCTGGCCAGTGGGGGTGTGGCATGGACACCCAGCACCCACCGGGCAGGACACTGCACTCAGGCTGGGAACCAATGCCCTCTACCCTGCAGGAGACCCCCAAGGTGGAGAGGTCTCTGAGCAAGGTCCCAATCACCTAAAAGTCAAGGGACTCCCCCACCCTGATGTCCTACTGCCAAGAGCTGCTGGGGATGGATGAGCAGCGAAGACCCCTGACCCGGCTGAAGTCCAAGTGCCCCCTTGCCCTCCCCCCCTCCCCCCCCAGCGGCTGCGAGTCCTCATGGCTACTGCTGTCCTAGTTAAAGCAGGGTTTCCCAGACAGCGTCCAAGGAGTCTGTCTTGCAACAGCACCATGAAGAAGCACTGTGATCAAACGTATGGGAAATACTACGTACTACCTGACCCCCTTATAAGAGGCCCAACACACACACTGGCGTGCCGAGGGTTCTGAGATGTCCTACAGCAAGACAGTACAGTAACTGGGCTTTAACCCAGTGCCTGCCAAACCTATTTGATCAGAGCCTCATCCTACTCTCACATATACACTCCCTTTATTTTTATGAAAAACCCATTAACATCCTATGGAACTAGTGTTCCAAGGAATATATTTTGGGGAATGCTGGTGAAGGTCATCGAGCAAAGGAAACATTTACTGTGGAGGAGAACAGACCCTTGCAGGCAGCCTAGGAATACATGTGAGATGGGAGGGGCTACCAGGAAGGGGGAGATCATGGCCCAGAATGGGTGCCAGGAATCTCTCACCACTCCACAAACTGCCTTAGAACTTGAGTCTAGTGAGAAAGACAAGAGAGACACTTGTCCTGAGCCTCAGTTTTCCCGTCTGCAAATTGGGAATCAGCCCAGCTCTGTCTGGTGTCATCAGATGAAATCATGGGAGTCTGAACTGTGGAAAGCAGACTCCTCCAGCACAGCCCTTGTATATGATGGATGTTCAAACCTACCTGACAGGAAGCTGCACGAATATAGAGGTTATGAAAAAAAACAGGACAGCAGCAAGAGGCAGACACAAAACCTCAAGGCATGTCACTCCAGGGCCACGTATTTCAAGGGCAAACAACCCTAGGCCCACTGATAACCCCTGGAGAGATCAGACCATTACAACAGTGAGAATCCCCAATGCTCCCAGCTCCAGGAGTCTACGCGGGTCAGTGGAAAGGCAGGGGCCCAGAGCACACCAGATCCGGTTCTAAGCCAGCTCTGCCTCCTCTGGGCTATGTTGCTGGCACGCAGCTGCACTCTGTCTTTCAGATGTGCAGGATTCTCCCGCATGACGGTGAGGACGGAGGACACTGCAGTCAAGCTGCCACACATAGTAGGTGCTCTATGACTAGTTCTCATTAAAGGCCAGGATTTGAGGGACATTTATAAAGATGCCTGTCAGCAAAGGCAAAGTGAAACCTTTTCGCTTCAGTCATGTTGCATGTTGGCAGCTGCCAGTGGGAGGGATGAGAAGATGGAGGTACTGGCCCAACAGGCAGAGGGCGAGCATGAGGTGGCTCTGGGCTATGTGGTCACGACTGCCTCTCAAGAAGCCAGTGGAGGGGACCAGGCCTTTGGCATAGGAAAGACTGCACCTCCCGAGGACATGTGGCCTGGCAGAGCTTGTGGCAAAGACCAAAACTGTGAAGGCTGCTGTCTACTTCGTGCAGACCAATTGCTTTCTGCACGCTGGCTCTAAGCTCTGGGCAAGAGGCTATGTGACTTGTCCCGGCCACACAGCTGGCCAGCCGAAGGACTGGATGTGAACTCTGAGCCCGAGTCCAGAGTACAAACTCTTCCTACTCTGTCATACTGCCTCTCGAGGTTGGGATCATCTGTTCACACCCTCTCCTGCCTCTCGAGGTCCCCAAGGGTGGGACTGGCTCTAGCTCATCTCTGTATCCCCCGCATTCAGCACGTAAAAGAAATGTAGCAAGCACTGGCCAAACAAATTACTCACTTGAAAACACTTCCAAAAGCTACTGGATTTTAGAAGTCGGGGTGCTGCTGAGGTACTATGACATGGCAGAAAATTACAAGAACTAATTCCCTTCTGAGGAACATAGCATTAACAGGGTATACGAGAAATTCCAAATGCTTAGCTCTTTGTCTAGAAAATGTGAGCACCAAAGTCCTTCCACAGTGTAATCTATTAGGGTCTTCTGCTCCCACCTGAAGTGTAGAAAGCCCTACAGTGATACGGGTGAACAGCATAGACTTACAGCATCATCCTGCCCAAGCCCTGATCTTGCAGGTGACGGCACTTAGGCCAGAAAGAAGGGATCCAGGATCACACAGAGGGCTTACTCTTGTTTCCTATAGAAAAGGTTGCCCTTGCAACAAAGAAAAATGCATTCAACATACACATCCTGAACACCTGTTGTATGTTGTATGCAGTGGGTGCAGCCAAGCATTAGAACAGAGTTTCAGACACGCAGTAAAGGACCCCAGGGGCTGAAAAGTTAGTTCTATGTAAGAGAGTCAAGAAAGGCTTCACTGTACAGGCGACTTGGATCACAAAGAACAAGTTAGAAGTTTTCCGGAAAGATGTGTCAGGGAAGGCTAAGCATTCTCCAAAACACATGCTGCCCCAGCTAAGTTTAGAGTTGCTGCTGGGGAGCCATCACCTAAACAAAGACTACATTTCCCAGCATCCTTCACACTCAGATGATGCCACATGACTACTGGAGGCCAATGGAATGTGAGAAGGAACAGATGGAACAAGGGCAATTAAGAGGAAAGTAGTTAAGAATGGCTGTGCCTTCTCCACTGTCCCTTTCCCCTTTTTGCCAACCAGAAGAAAAGATGCTGAGGTCCCTGGGGATGGCAGGGCTGCAAGATGAAATGAGATGGGTCCCCAAATCACAGTGTGAAGTCACCTGCCAAGCACAAGCAGCCGTTCCAGACTTCATGTGAGGTTAAGTCTACCATGTTTGAGTTTGTTACAGCAACAAGCATCACCAACTACTACAGCAGGGAAGGAAGACAGGTGTTCTGGGCAGAGTGAACAAAGGCACGGTGGTGTGACAAAGTGTGGCCTGTTTCAGGGAATGGGGAAAGAGCTGACGGTGGCTGGAGCACTGGCTGTGTGAGGGCAGTACTGGAATTCAGAAAGCTCACGATGGTGACCACAGGAGGGAGGATCATGTACAGGGATTGTTTCCAGGGGCCCTGGTGTTGCTGGCGCTGCTCTCAAAGGAGGAGTGGAAGTTGTGAATGGTTTCCTGTAAAATCTGTCTCTCGCGTCCCTGTAGAGGAAATTGAAAACAGACACAAAGTCTTATTAAATCTTTGAACTATTAGTTCAATTGACATGGTGTTGTTAATCCTCAACTAATACTTTAGAAACCTATGGGTGTCATGGGGAAATAAATTATCTGATTAAGAGAGTACTCAGTTTAATAAAAACACACTGAGTCAGAATGTCCCCTAGCACCCATAATCACAACACGCAAGGCTAGAGAGGGCCCTCGAAACACAGGGGTCCAATCCCCCAGGCAAGGACAGGATGCAGAGCCCAGGAGCTGGACTGACTTGTCCTGGGTCACATGGCCTGCAAGGGAAGTTTCCTCCCCTGACTCACTGGGTGTCTTTCTAGCCCTCAGAGTTCCAGGGGATTGAGTGGGAGCTGAACTTCTTTCTGCTACAGAGAGTTTCAACTGCCTCACTCCCCCCTGCCCAAAAGCTGTCAGATTCCTCTCCACAGTGATTCACTTCTCACTCTATCCATGCAACATTCCCCCACATCCCCACCCCTTAACACACATGTTTTGAGATGTGAAAAAGGGAGGATGTAGATGTTTCTTTGAGCCCAGAGAACATCTTCACCAAATACCTGGCTGAGAGGCAATGATACATAGAAGTTAAGAGCAGGGACTGGAACCAAACAGCCTGGGTTCAAATCCCATTCCTCCCATTTACTAGCTGGGTGACCCTGAAAAAGACACTTAATCTCTCTGGGCCTTAGTTTCCTTATCTGTAAAATGGGATAGCAATGGTACTCAAATGGTTGCTGGTGACAGCGGACTCTGTGTGGGCAGCAGGAGACTGACAGGTCTTATTGTCAGAGAATAGCAGTGTGGACTCAGTGCGTGTGTGCATGCACGCATACACACGCGTGTACACACACACACACACACACACACACACACACACACACACATTTTTAAGTAGGCTTCGTACCAGGTGGAGCTTGAACTCATGACCCTGGAATCAAGACCTGAGCTGAGATCAAGAGTTGGGTGTTTAACCAACTGAGCCACCCAGGTGCCCCCTAAACACACATTTTTTAAGAAGTTTTTTTAATGTTTATTTATTTTTGAGAGAGAGAGATAGAGCACAAGTTGGGAGGGGCAGAGAGAGAAGGAGACACAGAATCTGAAGCAGGCTCCAGGCTCTGAGCTGATGCAGGGCTTGAACCCACAAACCGTGAGATCATGACCTGAGCTGAAATCGGACACTTAAATGGCTGAGCCACCCAGGTGCTCTCCCAAACACACATTCTTAAAACCAACAAATGTGGTGATCAAAATGTAAAGGAAATTAAAAATGAATAATCTCTGGTAGACTGTTTTCTGCTAAGAGTACAAAGAAAAAAAAAAAAGTCTACCGAATGAGCTCAACTTCAAACTTTTTCTTTTCGTGGACTCTCCAGACCCCAGAGCAAGAACCTCTACCACTGTTGAGGCCTTCCTGGACACCTGAGGCGGCAGGAAGACCTCCTAGCATGCCAATCCTTCCAAGTAAGTTAAATCACCTAGAAAAATGCCTCCCCGCCCCCCACCCCCACCCCCAGGAGCCCAACAACACAAACCTGAAGGCAGCAGGGTAGAGGACAGAGCACCAGATGTGGCAGTCTGAGGACAGTTGAGTCCCCATTCTACCGCTCCCTAGTGGCGGCATCCCAGGCAGGGCCCCTTGCTGTCGGGTGTCCTATCTATAAAATGGGGACAGTAGGACATTTTGAGGCTGTGATGAGGCTCAACCCGAGATAATGAACGGGGTGACACTGTGCAAACTGCAGAGGGCTAAAAAATAAACAGGAGGGATGACAGCAATGTCATTATTAAACACTACCTTAGCCTTAATTGCCTGAGAAACGAGGTCAGGGAGAGACAGGGTTCCAGCACTCTGCCTCCTACTTAGGAGGGAGCCATAGATGATGAAAACCATAATTGTTCCCTGTATCCACTGCTGATTGAAGATGATGATAATAATTGCCCCTTAAAAACCCCTGAGCTTCAAAGGACCTGCCTGATAATTCTTAAAAGGGAAAAAGCGAATGGCCATTAAGAGTAGAAAAAAAGTGTTCAGTCTATCTAGTAGTTAAAGAAATACAAATTAAAACAAGGCACACTTTTTAGCCTCTCAAATTAATAAAAATTTAAAAACAAACTGATAGCACTCAATACTGGCAGGGATTCACTGATGCTGGAACCACACTGCCACAGCTGATGGGGATGTTCACTGGCTCTTTCTGGAAAGTAATTCAGGAAGAAGTGCCATATACCTTGATTTAGACTCTTTGACTCCAAAATTCCACTTTTAGACATCTATTCGGAGGAGATAATTAGAAAGCCTTATACACAAAGTTGCCCACTGCAGCACTATTAATAGAAAGTTTGGATAGCTACATATCCAACAAGTAGGGATTCAAGATAAAGTAATTTTAGTATATCCATACAAATTTATCATATTAAAAAGAATTTTTAATGACATGGGTAACTGCATATACTTAATGTTAAACGAAGAAAGTAGGATGTAAAATTATAGATCCAAATTTATCTCAGCCACGGAGAGAAAAACATTTGGCACAAAACACTGCAGTGATCGTCCCAAATGTGAAAAGCATTGGCCTCTGGGTGGTTGGATCGTGACTTCTTTAAAAAGTCTTTTCACCTTTTTGGCACTGTGCAAATTTAGCAAAATGAATGTGCACTGCTTTGATGATCACAAAAAAATGGCAATACAGAGAAGCAAGGCTTAAGACCAACCAAAGGTGAAATGCAGGTGAGATTTCTGATTGACCTTCTCCAACATATAAACCATTTCAAACTAATAAGCGGTCTCAAGTACATTATCACAACTTGAATACTGGAGGAGGAAGGTTCACCCAGATCTATGACTTGTAAGACTGAGGATCCATACTGCTTTGCTGATATTTTTATGGCCAAGTTAGGTTTTTTTGGCTTATATTTGTTTTAAAAAAAAAATCTTAAGCTAAAATGTTCAAACTATTTTTGATTGTGCAAGAAATACATTTTACATCACAACCTTGTTATGGGCAAATATATACAACTGAAACAAATTTACCCTCCTACCTGCAAAGAATGTTGATATTTTCTACCCTATTCTGTTTTTAAGCTGCTGGTGGGGTCCCTGGGTGGCTCAGTCGGTTAAATGTCCAACTTTGGCTCAGGTCATGATCTCATGGTCCGTGAATTCAAGCCCCACATCAGGCTCTGTGCTGAGAGCTCGGAGCCTAGAGCCTGCTTCAGATTCTGTGTCTTCTCTCTGCCCCTCCCTGACTTGCACCCTGTCTCTCTCAAAAATAAACAAACGTTAAAAAACAATAATAAAAATAAATAAAAAGCTGCTGGTAAACCGCTAGATTGAGTGCACAACCCTCGTGCCTGGCAAGCTGTGGACTACAGCCATTAAGACATTACAACACTAGCGGGCAAGGAAATCTGGGCCTCCATTCTCTCATGGGTCCTCTCATGGGTCCTCGAATGTGTATAGAGCATCTGAGCCACTAGTGGGTACTCTCCTGGCTGAGGTTGGGTTGCAAAAGAAAAAGTATGAACATTGAAGGGAGAGTTGGTGCCCTACAGCAATCCAGAAAGAGGCAGGAGGCCCTGAAGTCAGAGTGAGGCAGGTCCAGCCCAGAACAGCTGAGGGCCAGGGCATCGGAAAGCCATCCAAAGGGCTCCAGAAAGCTACGTCTGGCCTGCGGAGAAGCAGTACATAGCTCCAATGGGAACCCCCACGTAGTACAGAAGATAAACCTGTTTTGGTAATATTTAGCATTGTCCCAGTCATGTTTTTGTTCTATGGCACACTGTGATACATGGTGCTCACTTCCACAGGACTTTGTTTGGTGGCTCAGAACTTCGCTCTGCACCCGCTTCCATGCGGAATCACCTGACTTTGAGGGTGGGCGTTGCCCGTGGGAAGAATGTGGCTGGGACAGAGCAGACCCTCAGTCTGGCAGGTTGGAAGCACCCAGGTCTCCTGGTTGGGAGCTGATCAGCTGGTGCCCCCAAATATCACTCTTATGGAAGGAATGTGTCCCCCCGCCCCCCAATTCATATGGTGAAACCCTACCCCCGGTGTGATATATGAAGAGGTGGGGCCTTTGGGAGGTGACAGCGTTTAGATGAGGTCATGAGGGTGGGGCTCCCATGATGGCATCAGTGCCCCTATAAGAAGACAGCACTGGCTTCCCTGTTCCCTGCCGTCTGAGGACACAATGAGAGGTTGGCAGTCTGCAATATGGAAGAGGACTCTCACAGATATCGACCACGCTGGCAGCCTCCATGCTGTGAGAAATAAATTCCTGTTGTTCACAAGCCACCCAGGACATCGTCCTTTGTCATGCAGCCCGAACCAAGACCACCACCACCAGCTGTCCTGCCTTTTGCTTCTCTAGACTGGGCTTTGTCTGGTACAGGATGCAGACTGTTACAGAAATAGAGTATGGGGGCAATGAGTTTGAGAGAAAAAGAAAAAAGGTCCCAGTTTGTACGAATATTAAGAAAAATGTTCTCCTGTGGACTGAACCTGAGCTCTTCCACTCTATGGCAGCAGTTAAGCTTCCTGAGATTTTCAAGCCAGCCCAGTCTGCCTCTTATCTGGGATCCCAGACCACAAAGGCCATGGCTGCCAAGGGCAGAGGGGAGGTTCTGGAAGCATTCGCAGCTACTATCTACCACGCCCTGGGCCGGGCTCTGGCGGCATCCAGCTCCTGGCCTGTCCCCCCACACCTTCCATGGTCCTCACTGGCCCTACATCTAGTACCTTACCTGTCTTTGCTTGACCGGCTTGGCTTGCCCCACCACCCTCCTCTCCTTGGCTCGCACATCTGGCCCCTGGAGGCCACAGCATGAAGGGTCCTGTAACCCCTGAGCCACATCCACATCACTCACCTACCTCCTCCCCAAAGCCCTTGCCCTTACTTGACTGGGTCCCCCTCAGCCACCCTGAGGGCCTTACTTGTCCCCTTCGGCCTCCCCTCACACCAGACTTCTTGCTCTCAGCTTCCACACTTTTTTAGTTCTTGAGATGCACCACACACCCTCTCACCACAGGGTCTTTGCACATGTGTGTCCCTCCTCCTGGTCTGCACTCTTTTAGCCCTCTACCCCATGGTTCCCATCTTTCTTCAGATCCCAGCCCTCCTGCCACTCCCTTGGGAATGTCTTCCAGGACCTTGCCTTTCCAGCCCCCGCTTGAAGTCCGGAGCTCCCCTTAATGAGCACTGAGTCAGAGCAGCAGAGTAGTCAGCACACAAACTCTGGGTTCCAGTTCTGGCTCTGCCACTTACCAATTATGTGATTTTAGGCAAGTTCCTTAACTGCTCTGTGCCTCAGTTCCTTCATCTATGAACCGGAACTGGCCTCAGTGGCTTCCGTGAAGTGAAATGTATGACTAGATGTGACAGGCTCAGAGCAGGGGTGGGCGCAAAGTGTGCTCAGTGCTCAACACCCACAGAGTGCCTGGGACACGGCGGAGAGGCGAGGGTTATTTTTCAGGATGAAATTAATGCTCCAAAGACTCTGGTGCTTGCTCCGGTTGATCGGTGCCCCATGAGCCACCCGGGTGTGCCCTTCCTACCAGCCCAGACTGGCCTACCTCCTGCAGCCCCCATGCCTGCCTCCCCCCCTCCCCCCCTCATCTACAGTGGAGCAGAAGCGGTGCTGGCTGGGGGCCAGGGCTCACCGTCCGTCTCTGAGCCTCAACTTCCCCATCTTAAAGGGAGGCGGCCCAGGCCCACGTTACAGGTGAGCAGTGTTTGGGAACAGGCTACTAAGAGCAGAAGAAGAACAGACAGTAAAGACTAAAGGAAAATGCAAGCGCTGGAAGCACTGCCAACTGAACCACTCTGAAGGACCCCCTCACAGCCTATGAACAGGCAAAATAATCACGACGACGGCAGCAATAAAAACCACCACCCCCGACCCCGGCAGGGAGGCCCGGAGCCACCCCCATGCAGCTCTGTGCTGGGGGAACACAGGAAGAAGACCGGGGTGCAGGTCCTGCCTCGCCTTCCCGCCCACCTCTCCACCTGGGCACACCTCCCTCCCTGGGGCTCCGCTCCCTCGCCAGCCAGCCAGCAGCCAGCCGGACAAGGGAAGTGTGGGGACACGGCCTCCTCAGATTTACTGGGGAAGTGTACGTGAAGTGTCTTGTGAATGACAAAGTGCTACATGAATATTTATTTGCTGTTGGTGCTCTAAGTCTGTTCAATATTTGCGTGCACACCCGGCAAAACACACAAAGAACCATGAGACCGGTCACGCTCTCTGACATAACCTCGTACTGTGGAACACAGCCTGAGGAACAAAACAACAGAAGAAAAAGGAGCAAGGCAGAGACATCCATTATGGTGCTATCTGTAATGGCAAAACCCCAGACACGACATGACTGTCTTACAAGAGGGGGACCGTCAGGCAAAGCGTGACAAAGCAACAGGTAAGCAAGTCGTACACACTGTTGGAGTGAGACAGAAAAGTCCATCCTGCGTTAGAGAAAAAAGCAAAGCTCAAGGGAGCTTGAATAGCCCAACAGCAACTGTCCTACTAAGGTCTGCAAAGTGAGTGGTGACCCACTTCTCACGTGGTTTTTAATTGTTTTCACATGTATGCCTTTGGGGGGGGGGTGGGAAGCACGGTTCATCTTTAGTTTAAAGCTGATGAGACAGAAATTTAACATTAGACAAAAATGCAGGATGCCAGCAACAACAGTGACTGACGGGTCTGTGTGTACCAGGGGCGCTGGCAACAGCCAGTGTCCCTGGCCATCTCAACAGATGAGGAAAGCAAGACTCAGAGAGGTGACTTCTACGTAATACGGCAAGTAAGGGGAGGAGTGGGTTCACACCCAGGTGGGCCTGACTCCAGGGCCCCTATTAAACAAGGGCTCCGTTTCCATTGTACACTGGAGGGCAATACCCAGCCATGTGGGTTGAAATTACTGCAGGGAATATTTTAGCTGAATCTATGGGAAGGGACAGGAAGAGGAACAGGGAGGTAGTGAGTGCTCGGTCATGAGAAGCATGCACAGGGGGCCATCCTCTGCCAGATGTTCCAGAGGAGATGAAATCAGACCATAAACATCCTTGGGAACACTGAGGGCCTGGGATCCTAGGTAGTGAAGCTCTCCACTGGAAAAAAAGATTGAGAACAATACCTTGCCTGCATTCAGTTCAGAAATTGCTGCCAAAATCTGCTGCCTGGACCCATCTGTCTTAATACCCAGCTCCTTCAAGTCGCCGTCGGTAAGCGTGAGGAATGCTTCCATATCCACCTGGAAAGAGAGAAGGGGGATTTGCTACCATCTGCTTGACGCCACACCTCTTTTTTCCAACCACAACAGAAATATCTTGATTATGGACTATTAGTGTTTATTAGTAGTGAGTTAATGATGATTTACTACTTCCAATTCCTGACTTTATGATGAAAGTTTAGTTGAAAGTATTATGAAGGACTAACTCTCCTCAGCTCTAGGGCTGGGAATTTCAGGACAGGTGCATTTTGGAAAGACCGTGACCATTTAACAAGGAAGGAGAGTTCCGAGACAGTGACGTGGGTGGCCAGAGTGGTGCAAATCCAAATCCGCTGTTAGAAATTTGGCTCCAATGTTGCTACACTTCTGATGACATTGGGAGCTGCACAGAAAAGGTGCACACATGGCGGTACTCACCACGTTTCCCCCCAGAAGACAAGGGAGATGCAGACTGTGGAAAGACAGAGAAAATAAACAAGCAGAAGCGATAAAGGGAAGAAGGGCCATGGAGAACTGAAGCGGAGGAGGGCTCAGAACAAGGGCCACTCAAAGCCATACGACCCTTGGCTTCTAATGGTGAAATCCTAAAATTCCTGCTTGGGCCTCAGCTCCAGGCGAAAAATTAATGGGCCTCCCTGCTATACAATGGATATGTTGCAGTCTGTCCTTCTAAGGTCAGATGTGGCTTGGAAGAAGCAAGCACACCCACCCTCACACACACAGGGTGGAGGACAGCCCTACACACCCCAGATCTGTCCTGGAGTCTCACTGTCAGGTGGGGATGGGGAAGACACAGACCAAGTCGTGTACACCTTGCAACGTAAGGTGAGTATACTACTATTCCCCATTTGGGGGCAGGGAAACTGAGGCATGGAGAGATTCAGTTCCCAAAGTCACGTGATGAGTCAGTGAAAGCCAAGATTTGAACCCAGGCAGTGGGCCCCAAGAGTCCTTGCTCTTCTCCATGGGCTCATGTCACCCTACGATGCTGCAGCCACCGTCCCAGTGTTCCCTCCCGGGATTCCCAAGGGCAGCGGCCTCCTTGTTAATAGCACTTGATGCTCCCTAAGAATGAACAGGTTCTGTCATCTGTACAGGCTCTCCAGTATTAGACCCCAAAATGGCAGTCATCTGGGAGAGGTGGAAGGGCTCTGGCCACCCACAGTCTCATCTCCAGCCCGTGCCAGGGTGAGGAAGCACACACGGACAAACAGAGCCTCAAGTCCCACCTACTGCCTGGGGGCCCCAGGCAGGTACCTCACCTCCGTTTCCCACCTGAAATGTACGAATTCTCTCACCATCTCACTTACAGGTGGTTGTAGGTTCTACAGGGAGTTTACGCAAAGCTTTGCAAACTACGTTTATAAATTATAAAGATACTATAGTTTTATGTTATATTATACTGGTGCCATTCAAAGTAAAGTTGCCTGGGTGGCTCAGCTGGTTAAGCATCGACTTCAGCTCAGGTCATGATCTCACGGCTTGTGAGTTCAAGCCCTGTATCGGGCTCTGTGCTGACAGCTCAGAGCCTGGAGCCTGTTTTGGATTGTGTCCCCCTCTCTTTCTTTTCCTCCCGCGCTTGTGCTCTTGTCTCTCTCTCTCAAAAATAAATAAACATTAAAACAAATTAAAAAAAAAAAAAACTTCTGTAACTTTTTGAAAATCCTTATTCCTTCATTTTTTTTTAATGTTTATTTATTTTTGAGAGAGAGAGAGAGAGAGAGAGAGAGAGAGAGAGAGAGAGAGTGAGTGAGTGGGGGAGGGGAAGAAAGACAGGGAGACAGAATCCAAAGCAGGCTCTAGGCTCTGAGCTATCAGCATAGAGCCCGACACGGGGCTCAAACTCCCAAACCTTGAGATCATGACCTGAGCTGAAGTCAGCCACTTAACTGACGGAGCCACCCAGGTGCCAGCCCCCACCCCCGCCACGTTAGCCATTCACTTTAAAAGCAGGCTTTGTTTTATGTTCCCCCTTAGATACTGAACAAGATTTTTAAAATTTTTCTTCAAGACATTTGATGTATGTAGAAATAACACAATTTTTTTTGAGAAATTTCTCCTATCTTTCCTTCTCTATTTTAACCATCATTTTACTTTCCTGGATAAAAACAAACCCTGAACCACGTGTGAGCTGGTGGAGAAGGGTCTGCTCCCTTACGAGCCCCAAGCTCTCTGAGGTACAGGCATTATCCGTTTCCCTGTGTCTCTCTGGGACATGACAGCTCACACGGGATGGAGGGCCTCACAGAACGGGTGGCATGGTTCTGACAGAAACTGCCTGCCCCTGGCAGTGCCAGACACGCCCCTCTCCCCACACACCCACCCCCAGCCCGTCCCCACAGCCAGCTCCTCAGCACCTCTCTGCCCTCTTGCCCGGGGCCTCCCCATCCCGGCCTTCTAACTGGAGTCTCCCTCCCTGTGAGTCTGCCCCTAACTCCCCTACCGACCCTGGGCCACCATCCACGCCACAGGCCAGAGATCTTGCTGGCCCTCGTCTGCCTCCAGACTGTGGTTCAGAGGGTCACGTCCATGCTGGCCAGGCCCTCTCTGCTCCAGAGGCGCCAGCCTCAGTCAGGCCCTGGCCAGGCCAAAGTGCTGCTGGTTCTCTGCACATGTCTGCTCCCTTTTCCCAGGTGCCCTTCTAGCCCCACTCCCCTCCCTCAAAGCGCAGTTTATGCTCAGCTGAGGTCTCCTCTGGCCCTCACTCTATAGGCCCCTTCCTTGGGCTCCCAGAGTGCTCTGGCTGTTTCTCCCTATCCCAGGGTCAGGCACTGGCAGAAGGACTGGTAGGGGACAGCGACCTGAGTAGCATCTGCTGACTGAATGACCACATCGATCAATATTCTACTGCATCCCCATCTGCACTGATCTTCTCAGTCTCTGACCTCTGTCAACCCTGGGGGTTGCCAAATCCTCACAGCTCATTTTAGTTGGAGAAGCCAGAGACTGAATTCTCCTCATGTGAACACTTCTGAAGGGTTAGCAGGATGCGGCAGAAACATCTGTGTCCTTTCAATATTCATGCCCTACTTTTTTTTTTAGTAATAGAATCCTAGTTGTCAGCTAGGCACATTTCCATGAAGCTAAACTACTGTATTTCTGAGTTTCCCTTGCATATGAGTATGTCAATTGACAAACTTCTGGCTAATGAGATATAAGAAGGTTTACGGTACTTTGAGGAAGTCTCTCTAAAAAAGGAGAGCATGTGTCTTTTTGCTTCCATCTCCTTGCATCCTGGTGCCTAGAATGTGGATGTAATGGCCGGAGCTCTAGCAACCATACTGGACTTTGAGGATGAGGGCCACACACCCTAGTGATGGTGGAGCAGGGAAGCTAGAAGGAGCTTAGATGACTCACTTCAAAACTTTTTCTGGGGAAAAAAAAAACCTTCCATTTTGTTTAAGATACTATTATTTGGGGATTTTCCAATATACGCAGCCAAATCCATCCTAATATAAGTAGAGAGATGAAAATTACTAGTCTGTCTTCAGTTTCAAAATCACAAGATGAGAAAATGTATTAACTTCATTCCTCTTCCAAATTCTCAACACGGACTAAAAGCATATAATAATAGGGAGAAATTTTTACCAGCCTTGGAAGTGAGGGAAAATTTCTATCTGTATGCCAGGTTCTTCAAGGAATTTCTTAAGGGACTAACAAGTGCCCTGCAGCTGTGGGGATGGGTGAGGAGGTGAGGGCAGGGGCAATCAAGGGTGTTAAAACCTGAGTCCCATCAAAGCCTTCGAGGGAGCATGGGGTCTCCGGGTGGATAGACAGCAAATCTCACACAGTGCTACCTAGCTCGTATGTTGTCCAGAGAGGGGCTAAGCACAGGGGCGGGGGGACTGCTGAGCTGGCTCCTAACAAGGGCACTGGCTCAGCTAGCCTCACAGTACCTCACACACACAGAAACCCTCTGGCCACTGGTTCCCAGCACCCCTTCCAACAGTGCTGTCTCAGGACTCTGCACATTCCCAGCCCCAGAGACCGTGGAGACTTTCAAGTGGGTGGGTTAAGACCACAGCAAATCTGCATGGTCCGCTTTCCGCCTTCCCTTTAAAACTCTGAAAGCCTCCCATTTCATCTGGAACATACCTCAGTTCCCTACAAGGGACAACTGCAAGAACCGGAGGATGGTGAGTGACAGGTATGCCCCAGACATGCCAGCTCCAAAACTGGGAGGAAGCCAAGAACTCAGAACTACCGTTGCCTTGTGAAACAGACATGGCCCTGGAGACGTGTTCTCTGTATACTCCAGGAGGGTATGGAACGGATGAAACAAAAGCAGGCAGCCATCAGCACACAGGAAAGACTTCTTGGCGATGAGAAAAAGTCACTACTGAAGTTTAAAATGCCAAAGACGCAGGGAGGACACACTGGATATGGCAGAAAAGCAAATGGAGGAAGGAAGCCACTGCACTCTGTCTGCTTCTTAAAGCCAAGTACAAACTCCTCAATAGCATCGCAAGCCTGTCAGGGACACTGAGTGGTTGTTGTGATTGCTACTGTAATTATGACAGCTGTCATGTACTCAACCAGGCAGAATATTCTAAACCAATGGTGGTACCCTGGTGGCTAGTGGGCCTGCAGAGGAGTTTTATTTGGCCAAAACAGAAGTTTTTTTTTTTTTTAAACAACTTATTGAGATATAATTCACTTATTGTACAATCCACCCATTTAAAGTATACAACCCATAGGGAATATAGTCAATGCTACTGTACTAGCGACGTGATGGGACAGATGGTAGCTACCCTGGTGGTGAACACAGCATAAAATATAAACTTGCCAAACACTATGGTGTACACCTAGAACTAATGGAACATTGGGTGTCAACTATGTGCAAATCACAAAATTTTTTAATTAAGAAAATGAAGTGTATGATCCAATGATTTTTAATATATTCAGAGCTGTGCAACCATCCCCACACTCAATTTTAGAACATTTTCATCACCTGCAAAGAGAAACCCACCCCCAGATAAGCAGTCACTCCCCCCAACCCCGTTCTGTGCTCCCCCACTCCCTGGCAACCACTAATTACTCTCTGTCTCTACAGAGTTGCCTATTCTGGACACTTCTTATAAATGGAATCATACCATATGTGGCCTTTTGTGACTGGCTTCTCCTCGGCATCATGTGTTCGAGGTTCCTTCATTTTGTAGCGTGTCAGTGTCTCCTTCCTTTTTATGGCCGAATTATATTCCATTGTATAGCACTAACAAATCTGGCCATTCACCAGCTGATGGACATCTGAGTTGTTTGCCACTTGGTGGCTATGAGGAATACCGTGGCTGTGAGCATTCGTGTGCGAGTCTCTGTGTGGACATATGTTTCAGTTCTCTTGGGCATATACCCAGGAGTGGGATTGCTGGGTCACATGGTAATTCTATGTTTAACATTTTGAGAAACGGCCAAACTGCAGAACAGTATTTTTTTTGCAAAAAAAAAATGTGATTGTGAGTGCTTTTAAGCACTCAGATTAACACAGAGCCTACATGCAGACACTTAGCATAGATTCATTAGGATTTGCTTATGACCCTCTTTAAACCTGAAAGCCGGTCAATCACCTTCGACAGAAGTGCGTGCAGGACAGACACAAACTTCACTAGCGAGAGCGGTGCTCGAGATCACAAAATTCTGTTCCAACAGAACAAGCCATAAGGTCCCGGGATCTCACTGCGGTGAACTGCACTAAGTGTGCTGAACACAAATTCCGCCTGCCGTCTCAGGGAGAGAGATCAATTAGGCTTGCAGGATGAACACCCACATGTGTGAGACCATTTTCTTTTATGGTAAGATTTAGATGGACATTCAAAAATAACATCCTTACCTCTTGCTCCTCAAAAATGGGCTGATACTTCTCAAGTGATAATTTCTTAAGGATTCCAGTCAGTTCATCTTCAAGAGGGAAAGATGTGAAAAGATATTTTAGAATTTGGCAAAAGGCGTCAGAACAGTGGTCTTCAAACTTTCATAAAACAGTGGCAATCCTATTTCAAATGAAATGTCACAAGAAACTCTAACACACAAAGATCTAAGCTGCACTCGTGTGAATGCGGCAGGGGGTGGGTCCGAGCCATACTTCCCCTCAGGGCAGGCCCTTGGCGTCTCCCCAGATCCAAACATGGGGGTGTGTGTGGCCAGGCTGACCCTCCAGTGGTTGCAACCCCCAAGTTCTCAGAGTTCTAGCTGCTAGGACTAAAACTCCACTTTCTGTCCAAGAATGGTTTTTAATTATGATTTCTTGACTGCTGGTAGCTGCACCTGCAGCAAATGCTAATGCCAGCAAGTTGTCAGCGAGGCGGAGAACAAACTTAAGAGAACAAGCAGGTGGCTTCAGACCAGAACTGGAGTTTGGCTCAGTGTGAGGAGGCTGTGGGCTTCCTGAAGGAAGGACAGACACATCTGAGTGGAACAGCAGAGCCAGAGGGGCACAGAGCAGGAGAAAACAGAAGATTTTGGATATCATGATTTCAGAGCAGGGAGGGTGAAGAAAGGAGACAAGACTAGCATCTGGGTGGGGGTGGGGGGGGTAGTTTGAAAAAATATTCATTCACACATTCAACAGGGATTTACCAGTCCAGACATTAGGGACTCAATAAAGACCAAAAGAGATAAGCAGGCTGCCAGGCCAAAGGCACTGAGGAAGGATGGAAGGGGGCAGGGGAATATCACAGGGAATGGGAGAACATTATTTATTATAGAGAGTGGTAAGGGAAGGTCTCCTTTATATAAGGTAACATTTGAGCAGTAAATGGAGTGAACTGCATAATACCAAGGGAAAGATCACCAGGCAGTATTCAGGCAGAAGGAACAGCAAATACAAAGGTCTTGGGGCAGTGGGTGCAATTCACAGAAGAGGGACTGGAGATTAGGAGGTCTGAGTTCCTTTTTTTTTTTGTAACATTTGTTTTTGATAGAGAGAGCACAAGTGGGGGAGTGGGGCAGAGAGAGAGGGAGACACAGAATCTGAAGCAGGCTCCAGGCTCTTGAGCTGTCAGCACAGAGCCCGACGCTCGAACCCACAAACCACGAGATCATGACCTGAGCCGAAGTCGGACGCTCAACCGACTGAGCCACCCAGGCGCCCCTGAGTTCCTTCTTTAATTCATTCATTCAAGAGTGGATACCAACACACCTACTACACGCTGGGAGTACAAGGATGGCAAGGTCCATGCTGTAAAGGAGCTCAGCGTGGCTGGGAAGATAAAATGATGAGGGTGACAGCTGTTGCACCATCAGTCACCTTGTACATAGGTAACCCATTTGCTCTTTACAATGACCGTAACGATCCTATCAGTGTCTCCATTTACAGATGAGGAAGCAAGGCGGAAAAGCGTGGCTGCCATATCTTGGAGATCATGCCGCCAGTCCACGGCAGAGCAGGAATTCACACCAGTGGTCCAGCTACCAGGCCTGAAGCTACACACCGCCATCTCTCTCCTTGGTGACAAGCACTGTGATGAGGGGCATCGACAAGAGGGTCTGGGGACAGAGAGGACAGCTGACCCACTTGAAGGACCGGAAAAGGCTTCACGGAAGAGTACTACTGCGCTAGGCTGTACGAGACGAATCGAGTCCCAGGCCACACTGAACCCACTGTTGCTCCGTGGCACCAAACCTTTGCTCGGGCTGTTCCCACCACACACAGTCTTTCTCCGTAGTGGAGGGCCGGGAAATGGTTAGCAACCGGCTCTCTGAGGGAAAACGTATGTAGGGAGGTAGGTACATAAGATTACTGTAGATTTTACTGATATAAAGGACGTATAGCACACAATTTATGTATAATAATAAACTACACAAGACTGTTTCTTATAGATCCCATGCAGCCAATGCTTGCGTTGCATTTGAGGCACCTCACTGAACACTTTCACTGATTTTTCCCTTCCTCTTGAGTCCACAGCCAATGAGTATAGTTCCAACAGGGATGCCGCTGGGGAGTTCCGCGGATGGGAACACGTAAGAGGAAATGAAACAATGAAGACGCATATTGGAATTTCATGTGAGCAACTCTGCTGAATGAGATAATGGTTTTAAAATCCTGGAAGAACACTGTCGCAATTTTTTTGTGCTAGCCACAATATGACAGACACACTTTTAACCTTCATCTGCAATATGGGCATTTTCTCCATCACTGTCCAGATTACATCTAGATGGTCTATGAGATAGTAAACCGACCCCTGATTGGTGGCATTTGCTGATGTCATGGAGTCAGTACCCTGCTCCTGGATGATTTTAGGCTAACGACACAACTAATGTTCCTGAAAGTGAAACGGAGAAGGGACGTGTGTAGTAGCACATCATGACATAGTATTCCTACGGCATAAACAGCACAAGTATTAGCAAAATGTACTAATAAATAACAACATTTTGTTTTAAGTACCCCATACCTTTATATTGAACATAATTTAATTATATAAGTTCATATAATTTGACTTTTTCTTTCTTTTCTTTGGCTTCTTTATGTATTTGTTGTTGTTGTTGTTGTTGTAATTTGACTTATAATGGCTGTGTTTCATCACTGGTTTAGACATCTCCTGTAGATTCAACGATGGACTCTGGCCCACCGGCCTGGCCTGAGTGCCTGCTCTTCAGTGAAGCCTGTGCCATGGCACTCCATGCCTGGCTGATAACACAGATTTGACCCCATTTGTGTGGTGGTTACTTAAATGTATTGTGCTGAATGCAGCTGAATCCCCACCCTGACTGAGCTAACCCAGCACAGATTAAGGCACCCGGGACACAGGCTTCACCACTCCCCATAGAGGGGGCCGGAGGGGCCGCAGGAGGAAAGACAGGGCAGGGCAAAGGCTTGCATGTGGTCCTCGACTGGGGCAAAGTGTTTCCCAGAAGAATGTCATAAAAAGTAGCTGTCTGGGGATGGACTGCAGGTCTGTCCTTTGATAGTCTCATGCCCACGGGACAAAGGTCTTGCTGCCTCCAGACCCAGGAACTCTGGAGGGGAAAACTAGGCTTTCTACACCAGGGAAATTAAAAAGAAATTGCGGTCAGGTCCTCTTCTGTTTTATCCCAACCAGGGCTTGCAAACCTTTTTAAATAATGAGAGAGAGGGAAAAGAGTGGGCATGGACAGTGCATACAGACTGCCACGGTCTCAACTCTTTTTTGGAAAAAGTGGGGGGTACAAATACCTAACTGAACTTCTAAGAGTTGGATTCCTGGAAGCCTCCAAGGTGGGAGAATTCATGACTGCACGTAGAAAACACGGTTAGGGAGGAACAGGGTTGCTAGTGAATCTCTGAAGCTTTTATATATGGTTGCACTAGATATCACAAAACAATAAAAGCAGCCCCCAAATAAAGAGGATGCCAATGGCAGCATGCATTACCAACTCAGTCCAGACCACAGCCTGTGCGGCTGATTTCAACCTATCACCTGCTGGGCACTTATCACCTGCTGGGCACCTTCCTCCAGGCAGCTGCGGGGAGACACCTGCAGCTGTGTCTGGGAGGCCCTGGCACACCTGACATTTCTCTCCTCTCTGAACACTATTACTTGGCTTGCACCTGCCTGGGTCCCATCTCTCCTCATAACTCTGCTCCCCCTCTCCCCCCGCCTCCCCCCACTGCCAGGACCACCAGAGGGCAGTTCAAGGGACAGGATTCTTCATCTCCTTTTGTCTTTTATATCTTCCTATCTTTATCTGGGGCCTCCCAGCACACCTCCACTCCATCGTCCTTTCTGCATCTTCCCCACAGGAGGGACCTGCACTTCACCCACACAGGTTCTAAAGTTCTCCTGGTTACAGAGGACAGCTACTGTTTCTGCTTGCCCACCATCCCTCCCCTCCTCCTTCTGGAAACAGCACTTTGATTTTCCTTTGAGGAGTCCCCTCTCTCCTGCTCCCAATCTACAAAGTGTCAGCAGGGCAGACCCTGAGCCCAGCTACAAAGGCAGACATGTGACCTGCACCCAGTCAATCAGCACGTTCCACTGCCACAGACGCACAGTGAAGGATACACAGATGTCCCGTCATTATAAATAGAGATGAGGCAGGCCAATGACGTTTACCCCAGGATTTTGCTGGACCTACTAAGAAAGAAGCACTCTTTCTGCTGGCGTTGCTAAGTTAGCAGGAGAAGTAAGCAAGCCTGAAGTTCATGGGGGACAACTTTGCCACCGCCTAGAGACAGCCTACCTAAGATATGGAGAGAAACACACCCAAAGTACCTGGATCCACACACGCCTGAAGCACACCCTGGACACTTTCATTATATGAGCCAACAAATTATGTTTTTTGCTTTTGCTCAAACCAGTGTCAGTGGAGATTGCATTACTTGCAAATGACAGAATTCTGATCTGTACAAGGCTCAGGGAAAGGTACTTCACTGGTGTTGGAGAAGCATTTCTACAAGTGTATGTCTGTGTACGTAAACGAAACTCTACTAAGTTCAAAAACATTTTGAGGGAGCTTACCGGATGATTAGCAAAGTGAAGACAAAAATACAAGGTAGAATTGGGGAAGAATGGAGACAGGTGTTTTTGTTTGAAATTTTTAAAATGACCTAGGACCTAGGATGGCTATAGCAATGAGAGCACCTGCCAGGTCACAGAGGCAAAGAGGAAAGGCTGGCGTTTTGGGACCTTGGGGGGCTCACCTTCATCTGTGATGGTGCCGCTGCTGGAGCCCCCACTGCTCTTGGACTGCCGATGGGGCGAGGAGGACACAGAGGACTCAGCCGCGTGCCCTTTGGGCGAAGGGGAGGGCGTGAGTGTGGGGGAGGTACTTTTGGAGGTAGTGGAAGTTCCAGACAAAGGCCGTTTGCTCGTCTCCAGTTTCTGCTGAAAAGAGTAAGACAAATATGTAAGCCATCACCTGGAAGGTAGAAGTGATTAAAACAGACACCCGACAGGGAACACGGGTGATAGCTGACTCAGCAAGATATCTAAGCAGGACTATGAAATCTACTTTAAAAAAAAAAAAAAAAAACATGCAAAGCAGAAACAGTATTATCGGAACAGGGACAGGAAAATCCTGCCCTGGAGCACAGAGGCAGGGGGTAGGATGGAAAAAGTGGCACTTGAGGAGCCAGGAAGCCAGGTACTAATCCTGCCCGTAGAGCTACCAGCACTGTGTCCTTGGCCAAGTCCCCTTACCTCTCAGTTAATGCAGCTCTAAATGGAAGTGTGGCTTATAAATACACGAGGTCCCTTTCTGCTCCTGACGTTCCTTCATCTAAACCAGTCATTTCCAACTTCTCACCAAAGTACGCATCATTTTTCCCCTTTGTGTGTGTGTCATTTAGTTAAAAAAAAAAGCGTCTTTTTATTTTTAAATACTTTTAGACTTATAGAAGAGCTGCAAAGATAGAACAGAGCATTCCTGTGTATCCGTCAGCCAGCTTCCCCTGACGTTAATATCTTACATAACCGTAGCACAATCATCAAAACTAAGAAGTTAACAGCGGCACAGTACTATTAGGTAAGCTATGGACTTTACTCAGGTTTCACTGGTTATTCCACTTAATGTCCTTGTTCCAGTCCAGGATTCCACACTGCATAGACTTGCCATGTCTCTTTGACCTCCTCTGTGACAACTCAGTCTTTCCTTCTTTCATGACCTTGACACTGTGGAAGAATTGAGGTGTCTGCAAAGCATCCCTCAGTTTGGGTTTGTCTTACATTTTCTCGTAATTAGATCTGTTTATGGATTTTTGGATTAATGACCCCAGAGGTAATGAGCCATTCCTACCACATCATGCCCGGGGTCACACAGCATCCATTTCTTATTACTGATAACGTTAACCTTGATCACTTAGTTGAGGTGGTGTCTGTTGGGTTTCTCCATTGTGAAGTGATACCATTTCTCTTTATAATTAACAAATATTTGGGGTGGGGAGGAGATATTTTGAGCTAAATATCTTGTTGCTCCCACTAATTTTGGCATTCTTTGGTCGATCTTGTCTATAGCAATTACTACTGTGATGTTCTAGTGATAGGAGATCTATTTCCCTTATTCCTTTCACATTTATTTTCTGGAATTCTGGACGGAAGAGATACTACTTCCCCCATTTATTCAGTTATTTATTCCTAGCAGTACGGGCTCGTGGATGTTTCTTTTATAATCTAATCACTACTGCGATTTATTTTACAGTTGTTCAAACTGTTCCAGTTTGGGGCACTGATATCTTTCAGGTTGGCTCCTATGTTCTTTCCCCATGTCCATCTTTTTGTTGTTGTTGTTTCTTTTTAAGATCATCTCCTTACTTTCTGACACCACAAAATGCTTCAGGCTCATCTTGCATCTCCATGGACCCAGTACTGGAATAAACCACTTCTCCAAGGCTCTGGTCCCTTTTATTGGAGCGTGGTATTTAGGAACCAAAATCTGGGTACTAGGCTGTTCGTGGCTACTGGGATATCACTGATTCTACATTCTCTCAGTGGACAGACAGGAAAGTATACTAAGCCAAGCATCCACATAGCCCGACTTACTTCCATATAAATCTGTGTGTACACACACGCACACACACACATTTACAACCACGCATTCGTACCGATTCCTCTGACAACAATCCAATATCCACGGGGTTTGTTCTAATATTTCCCCTTTGATTCAATCTCTGACAGTTAAAAACTGGGCTCATTATAATTACTTATTTGCTCAACCCTAGTATATATGTAAAGTGTACATGTATACAAAATGTATAAATAAAGTGGTTTCGGAATTAAACCCACATCCCTATAAGAACAACAACAACAACAAACGATCAACTAGGATACAGTGCTTGGGTATGGTTATGTCTTTTACTTAGACCTCACCATATCCCCTTGACCTAGTTTTCTCCCCCCATCTCCCAACGTGTGGTTATGTCAGTCATTTGTAATATAGTTAGATATGTCGTTATAGTCTGCATTCCCTCTTTGGTTCCTGGCCGATACTGTTTGTTTGTTTGTTCTTTTAATTTGCATACAGCAGAAATAACTGTTGTGCACGATTCAATGGGTTTTGATAAATACGGGGGGGGGGGGGGGTACCATAGAGAAGAGCTCCATTAGCCAATTCCCTCGTCCTGTCCTTTTGTATTCGATCTCTCCCTCATCCCAACCCATGAAAATAACTGATCTGTTTTCCATCCCTATGTTTTTGTCTTTTCTAAAATGTCACATAGATAGAATGACACAACATGTAGACTTTTGGGTCTGGTGCAGCAAACTGCTTCAAGTTACTGCATGTACTGACAGTGTGCTCCTTGCCACAGCTGAGCAGTGTCCCACTGCGTGGATGTACCACAGTTAGTTTACCCGTTCACCTGTTGACGCGATGGTTCCAGTTTGGCGTGATTATGGATTAAACTGCTATAAACATTCACAGATTTTGGCATGAATACTTTTTAAAAATACACTTGGGTAAAGACCTAGGAGGGAGACAGCCAGTTCATAGGGTAAGTATATAGTTTTATCAAACGCTGCCCAACCTTTTCAAGATGGCGGTACTGTTATCACGTTGCCCTGAGCACTGAAGTTCTAGGAGCTCCATATGCTCATTAGCACTTGTTTCTTTAAAGTTTTTAAGTTTTAGCCAGTCTAACAGGTATTTAGTGCTATCTCACTGTGGTTTTAATTTGCATTTTCCTCAGTAGTTAATGTTCAACGTTTTTTCATGTTTCTTTACCATTTGTATATTTTTGAGGAAGTATCAGATATTTTGCCTATTTTTTAAATTTGCTTTTTACTGAGTTTTGAGAGTTATTTGGTAGTTTAAATAGGATATGGCTAGGTGTATTCTTTTTATATTTATTCTATAGTGAGAGTTCCGGATTTATTCTATAGCGAGAATTTTCTGAACTTCCTAGATCTGTGCTTTGAAATATATCATTAATTTGGGGAAATTTTCAGGCATTAAGATATTCCTTCTGTCCTACCACTCTCTTGCTCTTCAGAGCTTCTTATTACCTGTATGTAAGAACATTGGATATAATTCTACTGTTTTTGTTGTTGTTATTTTTGTTTTAACTTCTTTTTTCCTTTGTGTTTCAGTTTGGGTGATTCCTATCACCCAGTCTTCAACTTCACGGATTCTTTCCTTGGCTGTGTCAAGGGTATTGAGGAGCCCATCAAAGACATTCCTTATCTGTTACAAGTTTTGTATTTCTAGAATTTTCCTTCTTTCTTAGGGTTTCTATCTATTGCTGAAATAGTTACTTATATGATCTCGCACGTTCAAATTTTCCATTAGAGCCTCTGACAATTGTAGTTCTTTCAAATTCATTGTCATGTAATTCCAACACCTGTGTCATATCTAAATCAAATTCTGAGGACAGCTTTGTTTCTTGGGTGTGCAGTTGTTTTGTGCCTTTTTGTAGGTCTTATAATTTTTGGTAAAATTGGACATCTTGACTAGGATAGCAGAGACTAAGATAAATAGTTTTAATGCCTGGAAGTGGGTACACCTCTCCTTCTGCTAAGCCTTCATGCCCTTCCTAACTACATCCCAGAGTGAACAAGATGCCTCTCTTCGATTTTGAAAGACTGTCAATTAGCTGCCTATATTGTTGATAAATTCTTCCTTCTGCTTTTTTATAAACAAAGACATTCAATAACAAAGCTTCTGATTAGGCAGCAAACAATTAGTATATCCATACTAAACAGATCTATCCCAGCCGAAGCAAACAAACATGATACTCTGGACCTTGTAGCAGCATTGTTGGGGAGGGGCAGATAAATATGATTATCTGGGATGCTCTAATAAAATATCTGAACTGTTCCCTATGTTCCCCACATAGCAGATCTTGTTAATGGTGTCATCTCCACCCCTCCCTGAATCCATACCCTTTGCAATGTGTGTTTGTGTGTTCTTCTGCAGTGGGTGTGCTGATCTGCTTCAACAACCTGACTGGTTTTCAACTCATGCCTTTGGCTCTTGCCATGAGGACACATCTAAGCTTGTTGTAGACATGCATGGCCCAGTCATCCTGGTCACTCCAGCCAACAGCCAAATGTGTAAGTGATCCCTCCAGACCACGAGGACTACCGAGCTAAGTTCAGACTAAACCGCCAACCCACAGGTTCAGGAGCTAAAGAAACGCTTTTCTGTTTTAAACCACTAAGCTTTAGGGTGAGAAGAGAGAGCTGATGTATTCAGTGGGACTTTGAGCTTCCACAGGTCTGGGAAGCACCGACACACATTCTGACTCCCCTGATTCTGTGCCTCCTCAGGTTCGCTTCAGGCTGATTCGTGAACATGCTAGAAGCCATGCCTTGTGAATATGCTACCATTACAGTGGTGCTTATTTTAAGCAAAGTATGAAAACCAGATTCAGTAGGCTCCTATTTTGAATGCTAATTTCTAATTCTTCCTAAGGGAGTCTTTGAAAAACACTTCATGTCTCCATTTTGCTGCTGGAGCCTTTGACAGAAAGCCCACCCCTTGTGCCCTTTGATTTAGGGCAGTGGTTTCTAAGAGCCCTGGGCTGGGCTGATTACAATACTCTCTCAGGGGAAAATCAGAGTTCTCAGATCCCATCTTGAAGAGTCTCATACAGTTATCCTGGGTGGCACCCAGAGACCTGAATTTTTAGACAGCTCCCCAAGGTTACAGCATATTGTTAAGAATATCAGGTGTCATTGACCTGGACTGTTTCCTCGGTTTGTTTCCTGAGTGTATCTTTGGACACAATCTCCTTTCATTGGAATATACCTAAACATAGATTTTATATAATAAATGCATTCAAGGGAGACAATAGTTGATATAATTTATAACTTAGACACCTACCTATTTTTAACACCAGTTAAGAAAAGCTAATAATATCCAACACATCTAATAAGATCATCAAAATAGAAACAGAAAAATTTAAACAACAGAGAAGAGGAAAACGATATCAAAGCTCACACCAGAAGACTTACTTTAATTAGTAGCTCTGAGTTTCCTAGCAGCAAAGGCAAAAAGAGAAATACAATAATTATATAATTCTTTCTATATGAAGAAAGAAAATGTACGAAAGTATTGGTAGAGACATTTTTTTTCTAGAGCTGAATTCTAAAAGGAACTTAATTACACAGGTCCTATTACACAAGTAATTTTCAACATAATGGAAAATATGCTAATGCATAGGGAGAGAAACTTTTTCTGGAGCAAAGGAACCTAATTCTGTATGTCTGATTGCAAAAGGGACTTTGAAAAACAAAAAGTTCTGTAACCAACAGTGGTGGGCAGAAAATAAAGACTATTGCTTATACATCCGTTAAAATAGCAGTCTCTGGAGGCACATCTGGGCAAGGGCCCAGGGGTGAGGCTTTCAGGTGACCTAACTTTTCTCTGGGAAAAAGCTCAAGCCACCTAAAAAATATGAAGAGTGGGACAGTGCTTGGCCATGGGGTCCCCTCAGAGGAGGAAATGGGCTACACTGCACCAAGGGAGAGGGGCACCTTGAGGAGGGGCCAATTTATACTGTCAGGAACCCACACTTGGTGGGGGTCGGGGGGGGGGGTCATTCCAGCAATCAGTCCAGGTGGAGGGACTCAAAAGCTAGAAGGGTCAGATTCTATAGACACTAAAAGACTTCTCACTACAGAGAGGCATTGAGGGTTTCCTGTCCCTTGCAAACTCCATATAGATACTGACAATGTGGTGACTGCTCTTGGGCTGCATGAGTGGAGGAAAGGTGCCAGGCAGTGAGGCGAGACTCCAACTCTGTCCTGTCTACCAGCAGGACTGCAGCTCCTCCCCTCTGGAATGCCACAAATGCTACCCCCTGACCGTGGAACGGTGTCACACCCTGCCCCAGCCCTGCCCCTTTCATCAGCTCCTCATCCTTCAGATCCCCATTTAGGGTTCCCTGATGCCCTCAAGCTTGGGTAGCAGCCCCCATCTGTGCCACCACAGCATCCTCCCTTCTCCACGACAGCCCTTACCACACTGAGTGAAACTCAGTCCACAGTGACACCCTGAGAGGGTCACCAAACCACCGGTTCACTGCTGGATCCTTACTGCTAGCAGTGCTGGGCACAAAGCAGACACCCCAAAGATGTGCACAGTGAACGAAGAAGGTAGGACCACAGATACTACTGCTGATAACGTCAGCACTTACAGCTGACACTTACAGGCTCGCCAGGTGCCGGGCCCTACTCGAAAGGCTGAAGTGTGGGGCTGAGACCCGATCCCAGGTAGTCTGCTCCTGTTCCCACACTTCACACCTCTTTACTCTAAGCAATGAACAATGCGAGGCTGAACGAGGCACCTGGAGGTGCCCTGCAGGTCAGGGGGGAGGTAGACCCATGCGTGTAGGGGGCCGAGGGCACAGGGTGTGATCCCGGCAACTGCACAATCCAGCCTCTCAGAAAGCCCGGGAGCGGGCAGCTGGGAGGGGCCTCTCTTTAGTGCCGTCCCACTACTGTGGCAGTGCCTGTGCTCCCCAGCACGTGGGCCACATCAGGACAGAACGTGTGAGTGTAACAGGAGACAGAAACAGAACAAGCACCTTGCCACCGGGACCGCCGCTGCCTGCAGGAGAGACTGGGAGCTCAGATGAGCCGGACCCTGGCGCTGGCCCAACAGGACTTGACCGGTGGCTGGCCTTCTGCTCAGATAATCCGGCTGCCTTTTTCCTCTGGGCAGCAATTTGTGACAGGACACTGTCTATGCTGCCACCTGAGGAAAGAGGAATAGACATGACTGCCTCAGGGGTCCAGGGTCCAGCAACATGACTATAGTGGACTTCGTGTGCTGACCTTGCTGAGCTGGAGAAGCATTCCCCAGACTCCCCTGAGCCTCTGCAGCTGTGGGTCAGGGCTGACCACAAGAGGCCTGCGCGTGGAAACCAGAGGTGGCCAGGTGCGGAGGTCATCACACGCCAAAGGCACCATGGTGAGAGGTATTGGAAGAGGCAGTGCAGGCACGATCAGCTTGTCCTCACTTTCCCCTGCCACAGCCAGCTTGTGCGGCCTCCGGAAGGCACAGACACCCCGCCCGTGGCAGCCCCAGCACCGCCCCTTCCAGCAGCCACACAGGGGCTGCCTGCTTGCCCTCTGACCCCCCTTCTGGAGCTTTACCGACCCCACTCCACAGCTGTGCCAATAACTTGCTCAGTGGACTGCCGTGTTCCCTCTCCCAGTTTCCCCAAATCCACCAGCAATCTCGAATTATTGTGAAAGAAATAATTCTAGAGAGCTAGAGAGGATCCGAGTGGGAAAACACCAATAACTAACATTTGTGAGGCAATAACCAGTTGGCACATACTGCTGTGAACATTTCACATGTTTGAACAGTGCCACTCTGGGGGCAAAATCGTGAATTCACTGAAGAGTCCCTTAGCAACACCAAGGAAGGGAACAGGGTGTGTGCCGTTGTTTCTGGGACTGTCCACTGAGCAAGCGCAGGGGCGAAGCAAGGTGGGGGGACAGACCCCCAAGGGGTCTTCCCGCCTCCCCGGAGTGGCCCCCCCGGTACCCACCTGAGCGGTTATGCAGCTCCCCACCATGTCTGCTGGAGCCCCCGACCCCACTGGAGCCGCCTGAGGAATGAGGTGAGTGGTTGAAGTTTCCGGAATTGGCAGGAGAGGCGGGGCTTCTGGAGAGAGATGGAAATTTAACCGGCCTGACAGGAGCCTGCAATAGAGTGGGTGTCCTGGTTACGGTTTGTTGTTGCCTCCTCTGTACGTACATGACCACAGGAGAAGGGATCCGGATTCCACTGGCTCACCCCAGCCCATGTGGCCCTGGCCAACTGGTGCTCAGCCTGAGGGGACTCCCCTAGGGAAGGGGAGTTCATCCTCATCTGCTGACAAGCAGACCATTAGCTCAGGCCGAGCCCCTGAGACGCTGTTCCCCCTGAATCACCCCACTTTCAGGATCACTCAACTCTTCCCACAGTGCAGACTAAATGCAAACCAGCCCTGCCCACTTGAGGCACCTCCAGGGCCAGGCTCTCTCCCACTGGAGACTTGATACTGAGACGAGGCAGCAGCAAAGGGGGTCAGCCCCATCTTTACAGAGATGGGGGTTCTGGGTCCTTCTGATCACTCGGCACACAGTGGCAGGGCAAGGTCCTAAGTCCTCATCTGCAGTTTGCCATTTGCTGCATCTACGGTGTGGGCAGCCTACACAGATGGAGATAAGTTCCCTCATCAAGAGGGACAACCTCAGGACATTACAGAGACACAGCAAGGGCCACAAGTCAGAAGCCACTGTAGGCAAAAGGCTAGAAGTCACACTCCTTGTGGGTGTAAGAAAACACCAGTAGTGCACATAGTCTTGGTTATGGACCTGAGCGATGATGTAATGTGGAAGCTGGTTAGAAACCAAGAACTTGACTCCTGGTCCCAGGCCCATGCCACATGGCCGGGTGCTCTGCAGCAGGTTGGTTCCCCTCTCTGAGTCCCAGTCTCCCATCTACTATAGGGAAGCTTAGATGAGATCAGGTCTTCAGGCTGTGCTCCTTGGGGCCCCAGAGAAAAGACAGAGAAGAGGGGCCCTCGCTTTCATTCCCTTCACCCCACGTTTTAATCTGTTAATAAAGTAAGTCCCTTTGTAGGATACACTGAAACAAAAGGATATCCCTCATTAAAAAAAAAAAAAAAAAGCCTGAAACGTGCTGGATAAGCGGGTCTGAGGTCCCTTCTGCCTGCAACACACCCCAACTTCATTGTGAGTGATGTGTCAAAGTACATCCAGTGGGAGACTTACAGCATCTGTGCTCCCACCGCCCATGCCCACGGGGGCACCCCGGCCAGCTCTCTGGGGCAGCACAGTCTTCATGGGTTCTGCCTTCCCACCGTGACATGTCCGGGACCGGTCCGAGCTCCACAGCTCAAAACTGGAAGGGGGTAAGAAAGGGGGGATGACTGCCTTCAGCTTGTCACTCGGGAGTCTGGGGAAGGGGGCTCCATTTCGAAGCTGAAAAAGACAGGCTGTGGGTTAGACAAGCTCCCCCCCCCCCCCCGGGGGGGGGGGAGGCTCCCAGCTCTTCAAGAAAGACTCCAGGTTTCTCCTGCTTCTCAGAGAATGGCACCATGATTTACCCCCTCATCCCCACACCCGGCCAGAAACCATGTGGTATCTTCTGCTCTACCAGCAACCAAGCAATACCCCCATTTACTCTGCTCCAACCCCCAGCTTCTCTTGGGACCATTGCAGCAGCTAGAATGGAAACAGAGGGGATGGGGAGCCGAGGTGAGGCCAAGGGATGCTGGGTGTGCTGTGGTGGTGGCACCAGGTGGATGGGGAAGAGGGCACTGCAGGCCCAGGGAAAAGAACTCAGGCAGGCCTGACAACCAGAGGAGCAGGACCTGTGTACAGAGCTGGGGGTCTCCGGAGGAAGGGACAGGGCACAGGGGACCAGGAGGCCCAGGCTGGGCTGTCTGTGAGCCCAGCAAACACTCTTCCCCACCCCACCGCACTCTCCCTAGTCCAGCCACACCTCCCACTGCTGACATTTTTAACTGTAATTTTGTATTTTGAAAATGTAATTTAGAGTTAGATAGAATCCACACAATGATGACTGGTGGACTGTCAAGGAAAAATATTCACACAGTCCGCACTAACATTAATTAAGAAAAGACAGTGGACTTGGTGCCAGATGGTGCTTTGCAGGGAAGGGCATCCCACAGCTAAACCTGCCTCGGGAGCCGGGCAGGCATGCATCTCCGCAAGGATGGCTGCAAACGCCCACTCGGCAGGGCTCCCTGGCCATCCTCCATCTGCCGAGGGGTAGGCCAGCGTACCGGTGCCTTCCACGGGGCATGAGGAGGTGGGACAGGGAAGTGCCAACGCAGGAGGGTAGGCATCCTGGGTCCCACCCTGGCTTTCCTGAGCTTTTCTGAGAATCTGTGAACAGTGCCGTGCCCCCCGGACCTCAGCAACCTCGTCCAGCAAGGGGGCTGGGACTGGAAGAGGACTAAGGATGCCCGCAGCCACAAACCCACCACAGATGGACATTTTCATTCCTTGGGGACAGAGTCTAAATTGTTGCAAACTTTCCGGAAGGCAATGACATTTGCACCCATTGACCCAGAGATTCTATTTCTAGACATTTAGCCCAAGGAAACAGGCAAGTGGGAGAAACTGAGGCATAAAGATATTCATTAGGTCCGTGACAACAACAAAAAACTAAAAACCCCAAAGTCCAACAGGTAAGCCTTCACTGCTGTGTGAGGCACGTTCCCAGGACAGAATGTTGCATCATGCAGCCATTAGATGTGATGTGGCTAAGAGTGTTTAATGACATGGAACAGATGGTCAGACAAACTGTTAATAAGTCAGGCTCACCATAGTATGGGGAAGAGAACAGTGCCCACCTCACAGGGCTGCCGGGGGACTAAATGAATGAATATATGTAAAGTGCTCTGAGTAGCAGCTGGCACTTAGTAAGCGCTGTGGAATTTGCCATTATCGTGTAGGACGTGATATATTCATAATGCTAAAAAATGGTTAGAAAAATACCCAAAACTTATCTACCCCAAAATGTCAGTCATGATTATGTGTGTCATCAAGGGGGATTTTATTTTTCTTCTTTATATTTTACTGAATCTTCCAAAATTTCAAGAATAGATCTGTTTTCATACAAAAGTAATTACTGCTATTTAATGAGATTATCAAACATCAGGTAGTATAAGCTCCCACTTTAGTAATCTGGTCTAGAGACACCAATTTACACCCACTGCAGAGCAGGGCAGGGCGGGGCAGGGCTGAGAAAGCAGGTCCCAGTCAGGATCCAGCCCGCTAGGCCCCTTCTGAGGATGCTTCGGCTCCCTTCTCCTCTCCAATACTGCCCTCTCCTGGCCAGCCTCCAGATTAGGGTCTTAGAGCTAAATGGACTTGAGTTCAACCCCAACCCTCATTTAAAGAAGAGGAATGCGAAGCCCAGAAAGGTGAAGTCACATGTCCAAGATCATACAGCAGATAACCAGGAGCTCATTCTGGGCCAGGCACTATGCTAAACACTTCCTGGGGACAACCTTATTCAAAGAAACAGCCATGAAGGATAGCATCCCTTAAAGTCAGACACTGTCAGATGTCCCCCAGGATCCATCTTCCACATCTTCCTTAGTAGACACCCTGGCATTTAGATGGGACACAACCACCTGGAACAGAGACTTCCTTTCCCAGCCCCCCAGCCTCCCACACGTAGTGTGATGTGACTAAATGCTGGCCAATATGATATAAGCAGAAGTGACGTGTGAGTTCCCAGGAAACTTCTTGAAAGACACCTGGTGTGCCCCTGGCCACTTTTTCCTCCCCTCATAGTTCTTGCTGGCTAGAAGGAGGCAGTAATGGCCACAGCTCTGCTGGCCATCTCATAACAGAAGCCAAGCCTGGGAGACCAACAGGTAGAAGGACACCATGTGTCAACATACTCGTCCTGAACTGCACTTGAGAAAAAGAAACTGCTGTCTCATTCATGCCAGTTATTTGAGGACTTTTGTTACTAATCCTGATGCATCTCTAATTCATAGATGAGGAGACTGAGGCCTCTCAGGCTGGAAACACAGCCTCCTCTGGGACTCCTCTCCTCCTGACTCCCCAAAACCAAAACGGTGACTCCGCTGTCACCCATCAATTCCTACTCAGCAAGCCCTGTCCTCAGCGCTGCCTCCCTGTGAACGCAACCAGGGCTTACATCTGGCCACTAAGCACCAGCACCACCTTACCCACAGTTCAGACTGGCATCTGTTCCAATTTCTCAGCGCCAGAGCTGTGCCCACTGTCACACATTTTGCTATCGACCCCATCTGCGACCACCACCAAGAGAGACACATGTCCACATCCAGCCTTGTAAATCAACTAATGACTGGTAGAGACTTGAAATGCTTTTAGAACAGCCCCACACTCACCATGGTTGTCAATAACACATCTTCTTTGTCTCCTCTCATGCTCCCGGGACCTGAGAGACAAATGGAAGTTTCCTGAAATGACCCCTCCCAACAAGTTCATGGCATGAGGATGAGTGACCAGGGTGGCCTTCATCCTGGAAAACCAACTCTCCTGAGTGATTAAATATTTAATAATAATTGGTATCCAATACTTGAATAGACGGAAAGCATTTAAAAGGTGTCTCAAAGTGTGTTTTCAGCTTTTCCATAAAGCCCTGCGTGCTGGGTCGGACAGTGATGCACCCAGCTCAACAGCTTGTCTCAGACAGTGCTGTGAAAGGAGCAAGGCTGGGTGTGGGGAGTCTGTTTGAAGGGGTGTGATCTGATCAACCGTTCAATCAGTGTGGGAATCACCTTCAGTGCCCTGGCAAAGTCATCCAATCTGTTGAATACCTCCAGCGTTGGGAAGCTCACTTCCTACCCTCAGATAACTCGTTCTATTTCTAAATGCTTCCAGTGCCAGAGATCAATCATGTTTGATAGGTGGGAAAATCACCTATCAAAGGCAAGAGAGAGGCAGTGGCTGGCCTCAAGGCCCTGAGCAAGGCGTGTGGGACAGAAACCAGGGACCCTTGCCACCAACATCTCCATTCTACCATGCTGACCGCATTTGTGTCCCTGCCCATCTCTCCTTCCCCAGACCAGCCACTTTGTTCCAGGGCCACATTCCAGTATCATCTCACCTCTCACATCAGCCCAAGAGGTAGGACAAAGGGCAGAGAATTTGGGTTTGACCGTTCTGGAAATTTTACAGCACATGCAGTTTTTTCTTACCATTATCTTTCACTGTGGGGGCTACATCATGAAGCCCCAAGCGGCTTGTCTTGTCCTGGGGGGCCGCCCTCATTGTGGAGTCCAGCGCTGAGTCTGGTTCATCACAGAAAGGCAATGGCTGGTTGCTGGAGAGCCTGCGGGGCAGGGTCTGCATCAGTTTGAGCTTCCGGAACCGATTGGACATTCGGTTCCACCAGGACTGCCAAGGGAACGCAGAGCAGAGGTCATGCTCCAGGAACAGCCAGGTCAAGGATGGTGACACACTTTATACACACTTCCCCTCTGCTCTCCTGGGCCCATGACAGGTACTACCAATCAGCCACAGCAACCCTTCCCATAAGGCCATGGTTCTCTCTAAAGCCTTTCTGACTCAGCCCTTCGAGGCTCTGACCTTTGACAGTGGACCCTATCTGCTGCCCCTCATCTAGTCAATCTCCGCATCGCAGATTGAGAAATGGAGATCCAGATGGGGTGCCAACTTGCTCAAAGTTTCACAGTGAGTCAGAGACAGACAGATGGACAAGAGGCAACGTCAAACACCATAGCATCAGTCACTGCATAAGCTCTTCCCCCCTTTCCAGTGACAGTGTAAGAGGTGTTGTCCACACCAAGGCCTGGGCCATCTGTTCTGGCAGCTGATGCCTCTCCACCTACAGAGAGGACCAATGCTGCCCCCCAGGGTGTCCCTAACCCTGTGACAGCTTGGGGGTTATGACACAGCAGGAAGGGAGGCTGTGAGGGCCTGGCTGAGGGAGATGGCAGCGAGCACAGGGCTGAAGGGACCTATACAAACAACACTGAGAGGAAAACCCGGGGCTCTAGTGAGTGAGCTAAGAACAGGAGCTGAGTCTGCAGATTTGAGGAGGTGCTAGAGTCCCAGACAGGATAGAGAAAAGGTAAGTGTGACTTCAACCAAGTAGAGCAGGATGGGGAGGACGAGAAATTCAAAGAAATGAGCAACTGGAGGTTGTTTTGGTATTTCCAGAAAGCCCCAGCTGGAGGCCTGTGGGCTGCAGGGAGACCCCAGAATGGCGCAATCAGCAATATCCCACATGCTGAAGCAGAGGCCGCAGACAGACAGCCTGGAGGAGAGGCATTTGGTTCAGCCAGCCCAGTACTACATCATGCAAAATTCTCCAGTTCCCGACATCTATAAATTGGGTTTCCATATCTAGCGTCCTAGCATTTCCTGAAAAAAATGGGACAATCTGACAACATGAACCCACATTCTTGCAAAATAGTCACTGCATGTGATAGGATCACACCAGTTTTCCCTGATCCCCACCATTCCTTATTGCTCACCCACAGCTTATTTCCCGTCCCTGCTTGGTCACCCTCACCCTAAACCAGCCCTGCATTAACAGGAAGTGGCAGGCATCCCCTACACCATCAACTTGGCTCTCTTTAAAGCCCTTTAGGACAGGAAAAGGCAAACCTTGAGCCCGCCTTTGTCATCGGGCAGCACTGGGACACTCCAAGGCTGTCGGACCTTCGAGTGGGGCAGAGGTGGTGGGTGGCTGGGCCGGCCTTTGTCTTTATTCACCTGCATGCAGACAGATGCCAGCAGTCGAACAAGTTCCGTGTCTATGGACACAAAAGGCAGCGCTTTACCTGCAAATACGTCTGCTGGGCCAGGAGAGAGGGCTCAACAAGACCCCTGTCAGCCTTAGAACTCAGCCCTGCAGCTCGAGTCTATGTTACTCTGGAATCAAGTCACCGGCTTCACCGTCTGGTCTTCGAAAGGTGGCAAACAGGCCAGCAGGGCTTAATCCACTTGACCAGAAGGAAAAACCAGGAGCCCTCTCCCCACAGAAAGACAGTGGGGTAAGTGTGTTTTAAAAGTACAAGCTTGGGGCACCTGGGTGGCTTAGTCGGTCAAAGCATCCAACTTCGGCTCAGGTCATGATCTCGCAGTCTGTGGGTTTGAGATCTGCATCAGGCTCTGTGCTGACAGCTCAGAGTCTGGAGTCTGTTTCAGCTTCTGTGTCTCCCTCACTCTCTACCCATCCCCTGCTTCTGCTCAGTCTCTCTCTCTCAAAAATTAAAAATAAACATTTATAACAAAAAAAAATTTTAAATAAATAAACAGATAAATAAAGTAAGTATAGGCTCTGCAGCCAGACGTCAGGCGGTTAAATTCTGCTTCTGCCCCTCCCTGGCTGTGCAACGGCAGGTAAATTAGGGAACTTCTCTGTGTCTCTGTAAAAGGGGTGATAGGATGCTGGTGCATAAAGGTGTCTGGAGGATTCGAGGGAATTTCTGGCATAAGGGAAGTGCTTAAGAAAGGTTAGGTATCATTTGCAGTTACTAACTGGGTTACCAAAACAACAGCGGTTGAGAAGAAAATATTACAAACTATTAACAGTGCTTTTCTCTTGATGACTATTTTTTTTTCTTTTCCAAGTGTCCAATAATAAGCACGTGTCTCTTAAAAAAATTCAGGCAAAAACTTCATTTAAAAAACCCACTAGGAAAAAAAATTGACTAGGGAGAGACTCTTATGGGGCAAGGGAGAGGGAAGTGGTCGGGAAGGGAAGAGGGAGAAGAGACACAGTGAGACACGAGTTTGTCTGAGAAAAGTGTGCGTGATCCAGGAGACGGGTTTTAATGACATAAAATCTACGCACGTCAGGAGGGCCTCCAAAGAGGTGGAGTGAGCTCACTGGACTTGAGCGGAGGACCTCACCTCCCTGGCTGGGGATAAGTCATTTCCCCTGGCCTCAGTCACCTCCCCTCCACAAGGGGATACGCAGCTCTGCTTCCCCTCACGCACACTGCAAGGATGAAATGGAGTCGAGTGTGCGTCTGAGATATGCGGGGCCGGCAGCAGGCAGGGCGAGGGGGCAATTCTGGGGAAGAGGGAGGGCTCTCTGGCAGGGCACCCCATAGCCGAGAGGGACAGCAGGGCTATGTCCACTTGGGTCTGCGGAGGTTAAGTCCTCTCCCACGGCCAGCAGGCTGGGATTTGGCTCAGGGTTCAAAGCCTGTGGGTTAGAAGGGCCTACTAGCCTCTCTCTTTCCCTGGGCTGAAACTCCAGGGCAACAGAAGAGAGGATGGACGGACAGACAGACTCTGACCCTTGGGCTACCTAATTAGATGCATCAGGTCCCAGAGGAGGGCCTGTCACAGTGGGGGAGGGTCCGAGGGGAGCAGGAGATGCCAGCAGGGCCCGAGAGAGGTGGGACGAGGGATGGTCACATCCCCAGCACGGTGCCCTTGACCCAGCAGCCTCCACCTACACGACTGAACAGAGGAGGTCACTACTCCATCTCTGATTCTGCTTGTCAAAGGGGCCTTTCTGTTTCTTCCTGGGGCAGGGTTTCTGGTCACAAAGCACAGATACCATTCCAGGACTTGCATGGACTGCCAAGGCAGACTCGTGTCTCGCTGGCCTTCCCTCCTGGGAGACTCCTGGAAGGCTGGCACTGGGGAAGCCTAGGGGACTACCTGGTGCCAGCCCAGTCTTTGCCGGGGGGGCGGGGAAGGAACTCGCCTGAGGACATGTGGTGAGCCCTCGGGGCTTGAGAGTGACCTCCCTCATGAGTAAGCAAGGGCTGGACACAAAGGTGATTATCCTGATTCCCCGCCTGAGAAAGGTCATGAGGGTCTTCGACCCTTTTCCTGAAACAACCCACCAGGATCACTCAGCAGCATCACTAGGTCAAAGGCCGTGTACCCGTTTTTTGCACGAAGAGTGACATCAGCTCCTTGGTTTAGCAGGTATTTGACAACTTCCTTATTCCTAGGGAGGAAAGAAAAAGCCAGGGTTAGACGCACTGAAAACAAAACCCTGGTTTTGCTCCTGGGCAAGAAGCTGACGATATTAGCGCCCATCTCTGAGCCTGAAAGAAGGATATGAAAGGCTGCAAACTGTCTCACACTCCCCGTCCCTACCCCGTGGGGAGTCAGCGCTGAATGTGATGGAAACCAAGGCTGATGTGCTCCATCCACAAGCAAAAGAAAAACGACATGGCCACCATGACCACGCAGGTCCCAACTCCTGCTGCCCCAAATCGGGACCCCTGCACTGCAGAAGCCTCACAGAGGCTGAGGTGTCTGATGCAGTTGTCCGAGGCTCACCAAATAAGAAGAAAAACTGCTTCAGGATGACACAGGAAATTGCTGTGATCACCTAAAACAGGGCAAGGAAAAGGAAAAGGCCTATAATTTGGAATCAGACCACTTAGTGGCTGTAAGACCGTCTGCAGCTCCCAGCCCCTGCGTCAGCCTATCCGAAAGGGGTGGCCTCCAGGAGGACAGACTGAGAAGGGACTCAGAAGCACCAGTCAATGCCGGTGCCTATTCAAAAGGAGGGGTCAGGACAAGTCTCAGCACTGGTTGCCCAGGAGCCAATGGTACGAATGGTTGATGTTCCATTTCCAATAGGGGTAACTTAAGGACATCAATGGGAACACTCCAAACAAACTGTTCAACTGAAATCAACCCACAGAAACTCATCTTCCTGCAGAAAATGTTCCTGCCGCATGGCTTTTATGGCCCCTGGTGAATTCTGTGCTGAGGTAATAGGAATCAGGACACAGAAGGTAGGGATGCAGAACAGAAGGCCCCTGCACTTCTTTAATTTTGTGTATGTGCCTCCAGGTCTTCACAGCTTTAGAGTTTATCTGCAGCTTCTCAGGACCAGAAAACCCCACCAAGGACCCTAGCTCAGACCAGGGCATTCCCTTAGCCTCGCGCTGAAGGAGTGGAGTCGGCACTGACCCATGGTAGGTGGCCTGCATGAGGGCTGTCCAGCCATGCACGCTGTCTTGCTTGTCGATGTCAGCGCGCCTCTCCACCAGAAGCTGCACCAGAGGCAGCTGCCCCGTGACGGCCGCCAGCATCAGCGGGGTTGCCCCATCCCCATTGACCAGGTTCACATAGTTAGGGTCTTCGTCTGCGATCTCTTTGACCAGCTGGAAGTTTCCTGCAAACAGAAGCAGGAGCCTGGTGCTCAGTGGGCCTGGCACTGCTGGAT
Organism: Neofelis nebulosa; assembly: GCF_028018385.1. Taxonomy (NCBI): domain Eukaryota; kingdom Metazoa; phylum Chordata; class Mammalia; order Carnivora; family Felidae; genus Neofelis; species Neofelis nebulosa. Next base: position 33,707,894 of record NC_080793.1, on the reverse strand, counting down.
TACTTATCCAGTGGGTTATTAACAAACATATGCTCTACCTGCCCCTGCACTGGGCTGCTGGGCGTCACATGGGCTACAAAGATGAGAAGGAGGTAGCCCCCACTCTCAAATCCCCCAATCTTGGAGGGACGGAGGCAAGCACACAAACAGCTTTACTGAAAGAGAGAAGTGTTATTGAGATCTTAAGGAAACATGAAAGGCAATGCACATACAGCTTAGATCAGCGTGGGGGTTGAGAATCAGGGAGGGGTTCCTAGAGGTGGGGGTCTATATCAGGAGAGGAGATCTTAGGCTAACTAGCCCTTCATCACAAAGAAAGTAGAGAGTAGGTAGGCAGTGAGGAATTTCAGAAGTAAGGAAAAGCCAGAGCATAGCCACAGGGTTTGGCCAGAGGGGTAGGGGGCCTGGGAGGATGGTCTGGAACCTGTGTATAAGCACCATAATAACTATCAGCCTCCAGGGGCTAAACCCTCCCTGTGTGAAACTACAGTCAGGAACAACAAAATGCCTGTTTTCTTTCGCAAACACTCTGGGTGGCCTTAAAAAGGACTACAAATACTAGATTGGGAGAATGTGTCCCTATCTTCATAAATCTCTAAAAAGATTTTCAAAAGCACTTACCCATTTTCAACGCGTGGAAAATATCAGGCCGCCTTTTCTCCTCATCTAGGTAAATAAGGATTTTAAAAGTTAACCAGGAAAGGTTTAGTAGAACAGAAAAGTCACAAGCATGTAACAATACAGCCTAGCATTTAAAAATGATCTACTTCCCAAAAGCAATCAGATAAAAGACAAGTGTAGCGGATGAATCCAGTAGCCCTTCTGGAAGAGTTATTATCACAGAGTGTCTGTAAATGCTCCAGAGATAGATCTTGGGCAGTCATCTGGCCAACAAAACATGAATAAGCAGAACATTTCCTGATCCCACACTCATGAAGCAATCATTTTGGGGCATTCCAAACTCTGGGATAGCCTCTCTTAGATGTAATGGAAAAGTATAGTCTTGGAAAAATCTGGATTCCTATGAAAAATTTTAAAAGAAAGTGGTTCTTTTCTACTGAAAACTAAATGTACAACCATGAGATAATTCCAAAACAGAGGGTCCGAGACAGCAGCTGAGCCCAGAGGGAGGTCATCGAGACGGCCACCAGAAGAGCCAATGTTAATTTTTGTTTTCCTTCCCAAATAAGGAATCTGAAGGATTCTGAGAGTCACTCTGCCCCAGACTTGCAGACATGGCTCTCTGCAGACCACTGCCCACCTGAGGTTTCCGTGCTGGTCCCTGCAGCCCAGCTCCTCAGCTGGTCCAGAAGCCCACGCCTACCCCCAAACCTGGGCCTTGCTGCACCCACCAATGCTTCCCCTCCCTCATCTGCTCATCTGCCACCTTCCTCCAAGCTGGTGAGTACTGTGCTACTGTCAGAAAGTAGACATCATCATGACCAGTCCCCTCACAGGGGGCCGAAGGCAGGACTTACTGCAATCTCTGACTCTAGGGATGGAGTGGCTGTGAAGGGCACCTGTGACTCTGGGCTAAATCTCTGGTTCAGGTCAGCCCCTCAGGCAGCTGGGAAGAAGCTGCAGCACAGTTCAGGGACCACCGAGTCTGGAGTTGGCGTATCAGAATTTGAGTACGTTTCCAGGATGATTGGTCTCATCAACAACAGGGGATAACATGCTAATATGGCGACCGTGTGGTGGTTGCAGGGATCAATAATATAGGTGGGAGAATGCTTCAGAAAGCCTTAGGCCTCATTCAAAGAGCAATTTTTGTTGCCTTCACCGGTGATTAGCACCCACCCCAGAAAAGGTGGTACTTAACTCCAGAGTTCTTATAGAGGACAGACAGGGCCATGGAACCAAATGTCTAATTTTGCCTGTGCAATACTATTAAGAAATGATTCTGAGCCAGGGTGGCTCAGTCGGTTAAGCATCAGACTCTTGATCTCACCTCAGGTCTTAATCTCAGGATTGTGAGTTCAAGACTTGCGTTGGGCCCCACGTTGGGCAGGAAGAACTACTTAAAAAAAAAAAAAAATTCTGCATCTTAGTTTTAAATAGGTCACATTCCTTTAAGTGTTTAAGAGTCTAATTTGCTATGGGAGGGGCCTTCTCATACCAAGACCCTTTGACAAAAAATAGTATGTCACCTGACCTTAGTGCTGGCTGCTAAGCAACCATCTGGTACAAAAGAATGACTGACCCTCTAGCCTGACCCCAGGAGGCCCGGGCAGTTGTGCCATTGATGCCAAGTGACCCTGGGCTGGCCCTTTCCTCATTCCAGATGCCGGTGTTGGCATCAATAGCACCACAGTTCTGGGGACCCTTCCCAGCCCAAGGAACCACCATGGTGGGGTGTATCACAATGACCGTTATAGCCTCGATGGTACCCTATCCTGCAGCTAATGCGAGGGAGAGAGCTGGGGGTCTTCCAGGTGAACTTCCTAGCACCTCACAAAAAGAGCTTGGAATAAACAGTTACTTACATAATAATCTATCATTGCTAACACAGCCTCTCCCTTGCTGCCGTCCTACCTGGAGGCTCTTCCGAGAGCCGGCCAGGAGCACTCCCTCAGCTTCCATGTCAGCTACGGTCTTACATGCTCAAGGAGGCCACCCAACCACACGGCAGCCTTCATCACCCCCACACCCCAAACCTCAACCCTGCCCGCTTTCCTCCCCCGCGCGGTACCTACCACCTGCCTACTACGTAAGGTATTTCCAGTAGGTTTATTTCCCATTTCTCGCCTGTCTCCCCTACAGAGGCCAAGGTCCTCAAGGGCAGAGGGCACACAGTTTGGCAGGGGTCCCGGGCCAAATCTGCTCTGCAGCCTGTTTTGGTAATTATGGTTTTACTGAAACACAGCCATACCCACTCATTTACATATAATGTCTGGCTGCTTTCACTCTAGCGGAATGAGTGGTTCTGACAGAGACTGGCCCATGGTCTAAAATATTTTCTATCTGGTCCTTTACAGGAAAAGTCTGCTGAACCCTGTCCTAGAAAGATCCCAGAACATCCTGCATCGGGATCATCTGGTTAGAAAGGAGGGGCCTTGCCATGGGGGTTCCAGGCTCTTTCCAGAGATACCAAATAATTCTCTGCAGGGTGGGCTAGAAACCTGCAAGTAATAGGTACTCCCAACTGATTCTTATGCACAGCACATCTTAAGACCCATTGTTCGGTAGGCTAAACTTCTGATTTGCACACGCCCTCTGGTTGGGCAGTCCTCAGCTTTTGTCGTTCAAACACAATTTAGGGTCCTCTGTGAAGCCATGGCAAGGAAGGGAAGGAAATTGGTGGTGGCACAGCCTGACCTGTCTTGGGCCTGACAGTGGTCAGTGGGTCCAAGTAGTCTGCAAGGTCCCTGTGCTTGCAGTCAAGTGCAACCTCGAAGGCGGTCTTCTCTAACACGCTGAGGTAGTCAGGGTTGGCCCCCTTCTCCACCAGCTGCTGAGCCATGCCGAGCCTCCCAGTGAGTGCTGACAGCATCAGTGGGCTCCAGCCCACGGTTCGGGCCACGTGGTTGGGGTCCGCGCCCCACTCCATCAGCAGACGCACCACAGCCTCATGCCCATGCTGGATGGCAGCCATCAGGGCTGTGATGTCCAACAGCTCATCCGTGCTGTCCCCTGACTGCTCGCCTGAGGAGCTGTGATGGTCCACAAAGGCACCAGCTTCCAGAAGCAGCTTCACCACACCCAGGTGGCCACCCCGAGAGGCCACAGTGAGCACGCTGGCCCCTAGACGGTTCTGGGCATTGATATCAGCTCCATGATCCAAAAGGAGGTGTGCCACGCTCACGTGCCCAAATCTGCCAGGAAGATGGAGAATTAGTGACACTAACATGGAACACTGATAAGGAAACGGCTTGTATGATCCTCATTTGTCATTAATTATTAAAATCATAGCAGTTACTTATTATAAAAGGTCTTCTGGAGCCAGGCACTGTGCTGGTCCCACATATCCACCAGCACAAAGGTGAGCAACTGCCCTGTCTAGGTTCGAATCCAGCTCTGGATCCAATCACTAGCTGTGTGATCTTGAAAAAGAACTTTAGCTTCTTCATGACTTCATTGCCTTATCTGTAATATAAGGATGTAATTGTATCTACTTCAAGAGCTGTTGGGAATTAAATGAGTTACTATACATATATATGATATATATATAGCACTTATAACAGAGTTTGGCCAAAGGAAGTACCTCATGAATGTTAGATATAATAATCGTTTTACCTTACACGTTACACAAAGTACTGAAGTCATGCAGCTGGTAAGAGGTGGTGTCAGGTCAGAACCCAGGTCTGTCTGAATCCCGATGTACTCACTCTTTCCCCTACACTATACTACGTCCCACATCTCAGAGTTCATTTTATTCTGCTTTATAGTCTTGTAATCTATCTCTGCCTGTGCTGACTCCCGTGGGCAGAGCTCACGTCTGACTCATGTCTACCCATCCCCAAACGCACACAGAAGGTCCTTCAAGATGAGCCAGTGCACCCCATGCCAAGAGGTGTGGCATGGCTGTGGTCAGCAGAGAGGGGCTCAGGCTCCTCTTACCAGAGGCCTGCTGCCACCTGCTGGCAGGAATGTCCGCTGCCAGTGGCTAAGAAATGGGCCTGGGCCAGACCCTTCTCCCTGAATCTTGAGCTGGCCAGGGAGATATAAACAAGCGACCTCCAACTCCATACCAGGAAGACGAAAACAGATGCCTCTTCCCAGCAAAATCTCTTCCTTCTTTTGCCGCCAGAGGGCAGGAAAGACCTGTTTTGTAGGATTTGGTTGGCACACTAGGCTCAGAGCAGTGTGTGTCAGAGTTGGAAGGAGCCCTAGACTAACTGGGAAAGAATGACAAGAGAGGGGCCGGCGGTTCCAAACCATAATGCCTGCATAATGTCTACATCTGTGAGGCAGTGTTTTGAATCTCTCGTTGCATTCCCCTCCTTTCCGGAAGTGAGGTTGTGTGTGTGTGTGTGTGTGTGTGTGTGTGTTTTAAAACCTCCTCTAAACCCAGGGCCTCCCTTCTCCCTGTGGAGGCAAAGCCAAGGCCAAACTCTGATCTGGACTTACAAATACCTTGGGGGACATGAACCTTAACGGCACCGAGTCAGCTCAGCCTCTGGAGGGAGAGCTTGGTGAATTGGGCCTGTCCCTCCTCTTCTCCAAGAGCAGAGAGGGAGCAAATCAAATGGACATAAACTCAAATGCAGAAAGCTGCAACCCCAACCTATCTTCCTGCCTCCAGTCCTGTTCCTTCCTGCCCATCCTCCATGATGGTGTTGCCCAAACCTAAACTTCATGGCCACTTCCCAGCTTCCCAATGTCTGAGGAAGACCTGCTGACTTTGTCCGCTTCATTTCCACCCAACCCCCATGCCAGCCCCCCCCCGGCCCCCAACGCCTGCACTCACTGATTATATTCCCCCCACACCTCTGCCATGCCGCCTCTCTGACCAGAGCCCTCCCCTGTCCGTATCTCCTGAGCACACCCTTCATCCTACTGGAGGACTCAGTTCAGACCTCACCTCTGAGCAGCTCCCAGACCCTCCACACTAGTCCAGGTGCCCTTCATCTATGCACCTGAGCCTTCTACAATTGTGTCTTCCTGTCGGACTGTGTGCTCCCCAAGGACAGGGACTCTTGGCTGACCTACAGTGGGGCTCAGTAACTGCTGGCAAATGAATGAGTGACTAAATGAACACTGGCATAACTAAGTAGATAGAGGATGGTCCGGAGGCAGACAATGGGAGTAACTAAAGAACTGGTGTATCCTGCACTGAGGTAGAGAATTTTTTAAAATCATGCTATTTAGTTATCAAGTGTAAAATAAAATCTGGTATAATTCCTAACATCAGATTAAAAATAAAAAGTATTGTCACATTTTTGTCTCATTTGATTTTTTATTTTAAAGAAAGAGAGAAAGAGAGCATGAGCAAGGGGGGGGGAGGGGGGAGGGGGGAGGGGGAGAGGGGGAGAGAGAGAGAGAGAGAGAGAGAGAATATCTCAAGCAGGCTCCACACTCAGCAAGGAACCTGACACGGGGCTCAATCCCATGACCCTGGGATCATCACCTGAGCCGAAATTAAGAACCCGACAACCAACTGACTGAGCCACCCAAGCACACCTCTAACTGGATTTTGGACATTCTTTTTAATGTTTATTTTTGAGAGAGAGAAGAGAGACAGGGTGTGAGCAGCAGAGAGAGAGAGGGAGACACAGAATCTGAAGCGGGCTCCAGGCTCTGAGCTGTCAGCACAGAGTCTGACACAGGGCTCAAACTCACAAATTGCAAGATTATGACCTGAGCTGAAGTTGGGCACTTAACTGACTGAGCCACCCAAGCGCCCCTTCCTCTCATTGGATTTTTTTTTAATATTTATTTACTTTAAGAGAAGGAGGGGGCGTGCATGACTGGGGGAGAAGCACAGAGAGGAGAGAGAGAATCCCAAGCAGGCTCCACGCACTCAGCACGGAGCCCTACGCAGGGCTCAATCTCATTAACCAGGAGATCAGGACCTGAGCCAAAATCAAGAGTCAGATGCTTAACCAACTGAGCCACCCAGGTGCCCTTCACTTGATCTTAATAAACCCTGAAATAAACTGATAATGCCCATTTCATAGGTGAGGAAACTGAAGATTTGAATGGAAAGCAGTAAATTCAGGGCCTCTCGATTTGAAACTGACAGAATCAAAACTTGAACCTAGACCCTAAAATCCCAAATCCCAGCTCTTCTGGTATAACAAATTTTTAGAGAGAAAGAAAAAGGATGAATTTGGACAGAAATGCTGACATTTGGAATGCTTTCTGAATCCATGGGTAGCCCAAGCGGTCATTCAATTAGGCTGAAAACATAAAAGAACTCAAGGAAGGCTGAGATAATTTTGTGGATGCTAAGTTTCTAATAAGTAATTACTGAGGATAGGGAAGCTTGGGGCTTTCTGAACAGCTGCTGTGACTGCCAATTAATTTTGGCAATTAACACCTGTGTTTAAAGACGTGGCACAAACTCCCACCACCCAAAGCATGAAGCAGAGGGGCCAGCTCTGCCACACCGGCAGGCAGAGAAATGAAGGACAGAAGCAAAGAGGCCAAGGGTGAAGTTAGGGTCAAAGTAAACACCACGCAACCTGTCTCTTTAGCATTTGGCCAGTTTGGCGAGTAGCTTCCCTGTGGTCAACACCAGGAGGAAACAGTCACAGGATTTGTGGCCGAGAGCAGAGGCTGGGGAGCACAGGCTCTGGAGCCACCTGCCTGGGTGTGAATGTGACTCTGCCACTTACTAGCGGTGTGACCTTGGGCAAGTTACTTAACTCTGAGCCTCAATTCCTCATCTGTAAAAAGGGGGTGACACTACCTATACTTCCTAAGGTTTTGTATGGACCAAGTGAGTTACTTCATTTAAAGCACTTTACACGGTGCTTGACACAAAAAGGGCTCGATAAAGGCTATCATTTTCAGAGTAGGAAAAAACAAGGATGTAATCATTTCTGACACAAGAACGTTCACCAGAGACCAAACTAACGGCTGGGTGGGACCCAAGTAGATGGCCAACAGAGGTGAGTGGCTTTACTGTACATCTGAGGTCCTTCCTACCAGGTTTTCAAGTCCTGTTCACCTGTTCACCCTTCTTCCTGAGTACATCTCAAACATCTCCTTGTTTTCCCACTGTTGTCTCTGCTCTGGTCCAGGCTACCATCACCTCTCCCTGGACTGCTGCAATTCCTTGCTAACGAGGCTTTCTGACGCTAGCCAGCCCATCCCTCCAATCTGTCCTCACACTGCAGTGAAAGTGATCTTTCCAAAACATAAATCTGATTCTGTCACTCACTCTGCCTAGAACCTTCTATCAATCCCCAGTGCCCTTAGGATAGCTCATCTTTCTCAGCCCCTGCCACATGGCATCTGCCCCTTTCTCTCCAGGGAAGGATCATCTCCCACTAAGTCTCGCCCCCTCCTCCTACTGACATCAGTCTAGCGGTCCTAACAATGCCTTATGTTCACCCTTGCTTCTAAACCTTTGCGTGAGCCAATCACCCCATTCCCACTTCTTCTGTCCTGGTTAATTTTTACGGAGTCTTGACATGAATATATACATCATTCTTACCAAAAACCTTCCTCCACTTCCCCAAACTGGGTCTGCCATCCCCAGAGCTCCCCGCACTTTCCCCAACAAGCCCGATCTCTTGTGTGGCCTGTCCACCGGGACGTGAGCTGCTCCTGGTGGGACTTTGCCTGGCTCCCGCAGTGTCCCATTTCCAGGCTAGGTGGGTAGGTAAGTTCGTAGGAAACCCATGTTGAAAGAAGCAATGAATGACCACCTCTAAGATTGCGTGTCTCTAAGATTCCACTCGACGAGGTCTTCAGATTCTGTTTCAAGAGACCCACTCTTTCTAAGATTCTGATTTTATTACTAAAGAGCACTTCCACTTGTAGTATCCCAAGTTGCTCAAAGTTTACCATTCCAGCTCTCTGGAACGAGTCCTTGACTCTTTGCCTCCCGGGGCGTCCGCGGGGGGCGCCGGTCAGCGCCGGCCACCTGGGCCCGCCTCGCCCCGGGGACGGCGGCCCACCACCCCCAGACCCCCGGCCCCTTACCTGGCTGCCTGCATGAGCGCGCTCCAGCCGTAGTGGTTGCGGCTGTTGACCGAGGCGCCGCGGCGCAACAAGAAGCGCACCAGCGGCTCGTGGCCCCCGGCCGCGGCGAACTGCAGCGCCGTGTTGCCCGCCTCGTCTGAGCAGTCCACAGGCACCGGCGCTCCGGCCGCCGCCGCCGCCGCCGCCCCGGGCCCGGCCGCCTCGGCCCCCGCCGGCTCTGCGCCCGCTTCGGGCTCCGCGCCGCGCTCCGCCGGCTCCGCCGCCCCCGGCTCCAGCAGCCGCCGCGCCGTCTCCGTGTCGCCCTGGTCGCAGGCGCGCAGCAGCAGCTGGAAGGCCGGGGGCAGCCCGCCCTCGCCCATCGCGGCCCCGAGGCCCGCGCCCGTCCGCCTGGCCGGCCGCGCCGGCTCCGCCCCCGGATACCGCGCGCCAGCGCCCCCTTCCGCCCGCCGCCCGCGCGCCTACTGTGTGCCGGGCGCGCGCCGGGGGGCGGGGCCGCGCGCCTACTGTGTGCCGGGCGCGCGCCGGGGTCCCGGCCGCGCGTCCTCGCCGCGCCGGGAAGGACAGCGAGTTCCCGGACCTCCGAGTGGCGTCCGCGCCCCGACTCCCGGGGCCGCCCCTGCCCGTGCGGCGCCCAGTGGCGGCCCTCTCCGGAGGCTCGGGGGACTTCCTGCCCCGTGCGGAGGTCGGAGCGGCTGCTGCAGACCACTCCTGGTGCGAGCTCGGAACCACGGGATCTAGGTCCGCCGCCGCCCCCTACTCCACCAGCGCCTGGCGCTACACGGCCGCTTCCTGGAGTTGTTGGCTGGAGCGAGGGGCGGATGGATCCATTCTGTTCCTTCTGCACCGCACGGAACGTCCTGCGGGACCTTGAGAGCGGGTCCTTACCTAGGAGTTAAGGCTACCAGCGCCTCCTGTCCCTCATCTGTTTTCATCAGTGATTCTTGAATCTGCACCATCTGGGACGTTGTCACAAACGCAAATTCCCTGACCCCACTCCAGACCTACCGGATCAGAAATTCTGTGTGTGGGTCCAGACACCTGTATTTTAATAAGCCCTCCAGGTGATTCTGGTGCACCCTGAAATTCGAGACCCACGTGTGGTCCTCACAGCATCCTGTCAGCCACCGGGGAGGCCTCAGATGACCACTCCAATTGACAGAGGACACAACAGAAGCTTAAAGGAGGTTGAGTGTTGCTAAAGGCCACACGACTGTCCTGGAGGAGAGCTGTGCTAGGACCAGCTCTTCCGACATCCAGCCCAATTTCCTGTTCTCAGCAAACATTTATGGAGTGCCAACTCTGCACTGTTCTAGGTACTGGAGAAGCTGGGGGAAACAAAATAAAATCCCTGCCTCTCGAGCTGACAGTGGAAAAAGACAGGCTGTAAATACACAAGTAAGTAACTTGTATGTCTGTTGGTGATGAGTGCTACTAAAGCAATAAACAGAGCATAACATAAATCCAAGTAAATAGGATAGAGGATGGGATGTTATTTTATAATAGGGTGGGTAGAGTAGGTGTCAAGGAGAATGTGGCACTTGCACAGACCTGAAGAAATTGAAAAATGGAACCATGCTGACATTTGGGGAGAGTATGATGCAAGCAGAGGGGAAAAATGTTCTAACAAGGGCAGTCCTGTTTGCAAATTGCTTTTGCTGCCTGCTCATCGTGATAACATCAACATTCGGATATGGGGTAATTGGTTTGCATAGACTGTGAGCTGTAGTCCAAAAACCTAGAAGACGGCCGGGCATATAGTAGGTGCTCAGTACATGAGTGTTAAGGACTAAGTCTCATGTACATAGACTTGTAACACAGATCAAAACTTGATGAGGGCCTGAAGAAGGAATAAAAGTCATGGCATCGGAAGATCAGAGAAGACGGTAATACCCTTAGGATCTGGGCCAGCAGGGCTGGAAGAAAGTCTTCTAAGCACGATGTAAAGATGAGGAAAGATCTCCAAAATACACAGGACTCAGACTGCCATGGGCTTCAGGGCCGGGATGGAGACTGGGATTTATTCTGTGAGTAATGGGGAGGCATGGAAAGTGACCAGGTGAGTTACAGGGCTAGAGCTAATCACTTAGGCCCAGTGTCTGAGGTGGTACACTCTCACTCGCTTCTAGATTTGGCCCTATTCACAACAGAGATGAGGATAACTTCCTTTTGAAGGTCTGGTGAAGACATTTGTTTCTGTGGAAATCCTGAAAAATTGTACCCTTTTCTTATCCTATTTATTCGGGTACCTTTTTACTAACTAGTTGTTTCATTATAAAAGTAATATGCGTGATAAAAAATAAATGCCAACAGTACAAAAGGACATGAAAGTAAAAGCCCCTTTCCCTCTTCTCCCACTGTCCTGGTCCTACCATAGGTAGGTAACCAATATTCACATTTGTTTTATTTTTCCAAAGATATTTCACACATATACAAACATGCAATATGTACATGTAGGCATTGATCAACCTTCTTGATTGCAAACTGTAGAAATTGAACCTCTAGATAGAAAGTAGAAAGAGGGTTTAATACAAAGTTCTTTTTGTAGTCACAGATCCTACAAGGGCCAGAAAACCAATCTTGGAGGCCCGACAACCAAGAACAATGCCCCAGATCATTCCATGGCTGCACCCTATACCAGGATGGAGTCTAAACAGGCCTTTTTTTTTTTTTTTAAAGTTGTTTGTTTATTTATTTTGAGAGAGAGAGAGAGAGAATCCCAGGCACACTCTGTGCTGACAGCTTGGGGCTCGATCCCACAAACCGTGAGATCATGACCTGAGCTAAAATCAAGTCAGACACTCAACCAACTGAGCCACCCAGGGGCCCTGACACAGGCCCCTTTTTGTATTACCAGCTTGAGAGCCAAAGCCTGAGATGAGAGCATGTAAATGGCTCAGCCTGGGTCACATGTTTTGCCTGGCAAAAAGGGAGGCTGGGAAAGTGCCTTTCTGGCACTTTCAGTATGTATAGCAGGGGGTAGGCTCCAGTATACGTGCTCTAGAAGTTAGGAGACTCTCCAGAATAGGGAGGGGGTATAGATACTGGGAAGCCAAAAAACATAACAAATACCAACTACAAATATTCCCTCTAAGCGGATCCCTGCTGCTTACACCTGCTCTGTGTCTCCTACTCCGGGAAGAAATGCCCCCTTTTTCTTAGGGATCCTCCCTCTCCACTCTCAGTATGTATGATTCAGTGGTTAGCATAAGTCCAAGTCTGTCCTGATTGCTTTGGCCCAGGATTTTTTGCTAAAGCAGTTGGGAACAAGGCCCTCTGTGCTGAGGTGGTCAGCTTTCAGGATGTCCAGATGTTTTGAGCCGAACAGGTACTTTCTCTGCCACCACTTGAAGACCACCTGCCTAAGCGTGAAGATACCACACAGGAAAGCAGAGATGAGTGATAGAAAGAGATGGGGTCAGAAAATCCTCACCGCCCCCCTTCATGCTTTTGTTAGGTTTGTTTTGAGCAGGGGTGTCCTCACCTGCAATCCCAGCCTTAACAAATGTAGATTTTATGTTTTGAATGAATGAGTTCATACAGTGCAGGCTATTCCGAATCTTGCTTTTAAAATTTTTAACAAATGCTTGGGCATCTTTTCATGCAGGTGACTAGATCTCCTGAATCCTTTTTAGTGGTAGCATGTAACACCATTAAGCAGCTGTGCCATAATTTATTTAATCAGTTTTTAATGATTCACAATTAGCTTGTTTCCAGTGTTCTGCTATTATAAAAAAAAAAATCGTGCGTGGAACAGTGGTTATAGCAGTCAGGGGCCCAGCGGGAGACAGATGGCACACTTGGCTGAAGAAATGAGGAACATTTACTAAAGGGCTAATTATAGAACTCTGGGCAGGGTTTACTAAGAGCCACAAGAGCTGGTGCAGTACTCCAGAGCTGGTAACAACAGGGAGCCATTGTCACCCCAGGCCTGAAGGGGGAAGGGGGAGAGTACTCACTGGAATTCTGCAAGAGAGAAAATGGAGAGATCTAGTTGATAGGAGTTAGGACCATTGGTAGAGGGACAGGGCCAGCCTAGTAGGGAGCAATCCCCTGAGGAATAAAATCCTCTGACCTCACCCTTCTTCTGTCCTCTAGTGCTAAACCCAACTGTTAGCCAGACGTTCAAGCCTGCTGCTATGGTCCCGACAGTCATCCTCCCAGGGATCAGAGCAAGGTTCTCTGGAAGGATGATCTGAGCAGCGTAGCTCCATCACCAACACAGACCTCATCCAGCCAACATTATTGAGCGCCTTCTGTGTGCCCAGCATTATGTGTATGATGGCATGTTATAGATGATAGGGCCGGCCCCTGGCTCCCAGGGGATCCCACATGATTGCAGACAGGGTGGTCTATGAGCTTCATTGTCAGTTCAGAGGAAGGTATCACAGTCTGGGTGTATCACTGACAACTTCATGGGAGAGCTTGGCCCCAAGTTGAGCAGAAAGACTGGGGGATATCCTGGTAGTGGAAGGAAAAGAGAGGGCACAGAGTGGAAAGAGGGAGCAGAGGGACTGGATTCCAGACACTGGTGCAGTAGATTAGAAAGGAGGTAAAGAGGGCCAGCAAGTAAAATCATCTCTGAAAGGTACTTATTGGGGCCTGGGTGGCTCAGTTGGTTAAGTGTCCAACTTCGGCTCAGGTCATGATCTCACGGTTTGTGAGTTTGAGTCCCACATCGGGTTCTGTGCTGACAGTGCAGAGCCTGGTTGGGATTCTCTCTTTCTCTCTCTGCCTGTGCCCCATTCTCACTCGTCCTCTCTTTCTGTCTCTCTCTCTCTCTCTCAAATAAATAAACATTAAAAAAAATAAAACGTACTCTTTTAAATGTCTAACCTGTTTTCCCTAATATGATAATAATGTTTGTTGAAAAGAATTCCAGTGTTGTGCAAACATAAAATGTGAGTTCCTTTGAGATCAATGATAGGTAGGTGGTAGGAAATCAATAAGTATTTGTTGAAAAACGTGAATAAATTGAATGAAAAGTAAAGGCCCACAGAATCTCACTCACCAGAAATAAATATAATAGTTAATAGTTTGGTGGATATTTTCTTAAGAGTTTTTTTCTTTGTGTATGTTAACAAGTTTTACCAAAATAGGATTATACTGTCTATATAGCTCTACAACTTGCTTTTCTTGACTTAATGATGCATCTTAAGCACATTTGTATGTTAAACACCTAGAATTAGTGTCACTCTTGTTAATGATACTGTGGTATGTTAGTGTATGAACGTACAATACTTTATAATCTCCTATTAGTGGACTTTTAGGTTATTGACAACTTTCTGCTTTTATACACGATATTGCAGTAGGCTTCCTTTTCTTAACACATCTCTTGAGTACTTGTGAATCTATTTCTGTTGATGTGACATTGCAGAATCAAAAGGATATGAGAATTAATATTTCTAATAAATGTTGCCTAATTGCTTTCCAAAAGGTTATGCCAGTTCGCATTCTTACCAACAGTGGATAATAGTACCTGTTTATTCACATCCTTGCCAATGGTTGAATTAATAACCTTTTAAATCTTTGCTAATCTCATAGGTGAAAAAATAATTCAGAGTAAGTTTAATTTGCATGCATTTTAAATAGAGAAATTGAACACATCTTGATATGTTTATAGATCATTTGTATTTCTTTATTGGGGGAATGGTCTATTCAAATCTTTCAGCCATTTTCATTTCTGTTCTTTTATTTCCCTGTTGATTCACATACCGGGTAAATGTCATCTGCAAATATCTCTTTCTGATTTGTCTTTTGACTTTTGAGTTTATATTATTTTGGACCTTATTGAATATTAAAAAATTTATGTGGTCAACTTTATAAATCTTTTCTATAATGGTCTCTTGGCTCTTTCATCCAATACTTTTATTGCTGGATTTTTATTATTAATTTTTACTTTTACATCTTTACATCATTTGGCATTTATTTTGGTATAAGGTGTGAGTTTGGGATTCAGCTTTATTTTTTTCCGAATGGCTATCAAGTTGCCCCAGTCATTGACTGAGTCAGCCATCTTTTTTCCACTAATGTTTGAAATTCCACATCTACCATATACCAAGTTAAACTCTCAAAGGGGTGTAATGACCCCTACGAAGGGAGTTAATACAACAAATTGAAAGTGCCTTCTAGAGAGATCTGTTTGTTGGTTGAACAGCTGATGAAACGAAATGGTGTGGTCAAAGAACAAATAAGCTCCCCAAACAAACAACAAACCCAAGGAAAGAACAAGGTACTCAATTTGGGAAGTGGTGCCAAAAGAATTGAGGTCCCAGCTGGGTTTGCTCTCTATGGGTGCATCATCAGTAACATTTGTAAAGGGCTTACTCTGGGCAGGGGCCATTCCTAGTGCTTTATCTCTGCTAACAGGCTGTTGTATTTCTGATAGCTCCCAGGTGGTACCAATGCTGCTGGTCTGAGTAGCACACTTCGAGTAGCAAGGTGCTGGACACCTTCCATTTGCCCTTGCAGAAACTCTTCCCACCCTGCTTTGAGCCTGGGGTGGCTGTGTGGACTATATCACTCAATCCTCCCAAAAACCCCACTTAGGAGGTACTAGTATAATCATCACCACTTTATAGATGAGCAAATTGAGTCAAGAGAGGTTAAGTGACTTGCCTAAGGCCACCCAGCAGTCTGTGATGGGGCTGAGGTGTGAGCTCAGGCAAGTGGGCTCCAAGGTTGTGCTTGTACGCATTAAACTAATAAGCTGCCTTTTGGCCTCACAGCAGTCTGCCGGTGAATTGTGTGGTGGGACATCCTGAATTAGGAGTCAAGACACCTGGACTCAGACCGTCACTCTGCACTTTCATGTCATTTGACTCTGAATAAATCACCTCGCCTCTCTCTGAGCCTTAAATTTCCTCATCTGTCTACCTTGCAATGTTGTCATGAGAGTGGAAGGAGATGACACATGAAAAATAAAGTCTAGTAGTTCATGGCACGTATAAATGCTCAATAAATGACAGCCCTTACCATTATCTGGGGCTTGAACCCATGTTTTGTAGAGCCATCCTTCTTTTCTCGGCAGCTGAGCCTGTATCAGGAAGCATTCCAATCTGGTAAACTGATCCGAGACAGTATGAGTTGTAATCCGTGTCTGTTTTCTAATTTGACCGCAGATCTTAATTGTGTTGAACATCCAGACAGAGGCCAAAAGGCACAACTCCAGGCCTTTCCCTCACACCTGCCTTCTAGTACCAACCAGCAGACTGTTCTGTGGGTGGAGTCACCTCCCACCAGTCTGGTGTCCTCAGCAGGTTGTCTTGTGTGGGAGCTGCTTGGCGTGGCTCACTCCAAACCCATCCCCCTCCTGGAGTCCCGGGGGAGATGTTCATGGAAGGCCCCTTTCCTCCAGGGAGGCTGTGAGTCAACAAGGATGGAAGGTTAAATTCTACCTGTATCGGAGACACCAACTTGTTCGAGGCCCTTTCCGTACTCTGTGTCTCAGGTTCCCCATCTTTAAAATGAGAGAATCAGGCCACCTTTATGCCTCTTAACTTTTTTGGTTGTGGTCCCCTTGACAATAGAGAATATTTGATAAAAAAACCTTTGGACCAGCTTCCCAGATGTTAAAAAAAAAAAAAAAAATACAGCTTACTCACTCTGTCCTTCTATGGGAGATTCAAAACTATTCATTTCCCCAAATTTCCCTCCCAGCAGAGGGAGCTCCACATTAACCTAAAATATGGTTTCAAATCTCTGATATCATTTTTACCATTCAGGTATCCATGTAAACATTACTTCCTCAGAGAAGCCTTCCTAAAACCCTCAACTAAACCAGGTTTTAGCGCCCTGTAATTCTTTAAAACACTTAACCACAACTCTAGTAAGATACCTTTTTTTTAATTTTTTTTTTATTTTTAATTTTTTTCTTCTTAACGCCTATTCATTATTGAGAGACAGAGAGAGACAGAGCATGAACATGGGAGGAGCAGAGAGAGGAGGAGACACAGACTCCGAAGCAGGCTCCAGGCTCTGAGCTGTCAGCACAGAGCCTTGCATGGGGCTCAAACCCACGAACTGTGAGATCATGACCTGAGCCAAAGTCGGACGCTTAACCGACTGAGCCACCCAGGCACCCCGTAAGATACCTTTTTAATATTTGCACTCTATTCCATTGCACTCTAAGCACCATGGTGTTGAAAATATGCCTTGTGACAAAGAGTCTCTCCTTGATCAAACCCTAGCCAGGCTCCTCTGAGCCCACTTCTCAACCAAGCCTTAACTTTGGCCTGTGAAGGTGACGGACTGAAGACAGATAATTTTATACATCTACCTCCCTTCATATTAAAAATTTAAACATTAACAGAGTTTTTAACAGCTCAAGGCTGCACTCTCAAGATGACCCTAGCACCCCCCTGCTTAAGTATCTGCCTCAGAAAACTCAAGACTGTCCAAAGAATTTACTATTTGTCATAGCTGATACCTGTCAGTCCCTGACCACCCTTTCTTAGAGAACTTACTAAGAAGGGCTTGCAGTTATAAATCCTTTCTCTGTCCCTGTGAGATGTATGTGTATCTCCTACAATTCAAGAGTGTCTTTCTCAAGGACTGAAAGCCATTCCTTTACAATGTAATCAGGAAGGATAGGGCCTCTGTCTCTGTGTGAGAATAGAATCCTAACTTTGATATTTGCCAGCATTATCAGCATTTATGCTGATTACTCCTTTGTCATTTTTCACTTCCCTGACCCTATTTAAAATGCCCAGTCATTCTGTGCAAATCAAAGTTGAATCCATTCATGCTGGGCCCTCTTCCCTATTGGGATAACATGCTACTGCTTAAAATCTATCCTTACCACTTTAAGTAGTGTCTAGTTTTGTTTCTCTTTGACACTTGATCGTTATAGTGTGCCTGGACTCTAGCATGGTGCCTGGCACTATAGTCGATTCTCAATAAATGTTTTCCTGAATTAAAAAACTTGGCTAAAACCAGCCATTTGTTCTAGTTATCTATCGCCGAGTAACAAACCATCCCAAAACTTAATGGTGTGAAACAACAACCATCTTATCGTGCTCCTGGATTCTGTGGGTCAAGAATTTGAAAAGGGCACCTCTCTTCTCCATTCCGTGACATCTGGGGCCACAGATGAAGTGACCTGAATGGTTAGCATCCTGGAACCACTTCCAAGATGGCTTCTTCACTCACCTGCCTTATGCCTGGGCTGTCTGGGCCAGCGGCAGTTTGGGTGCAGCCGGCACTGTTGGCTAGATTGTCCACCTGGGGCTTCTCCAGCATGACAACACCAAGATAGGGATTTCTTCCCTGGCAGCTCAAGCTGCACGAACAGTGATCCTATGAACAAGGTGGAAGCTTCACAGCTGGCTTCTCGCTCCTAGCCAGTGAAGTCAAGGAGCTTCACTTCTACCATAATCTAATAGTTGAAGCAGTTACAAGTCTGCCCTGATTCAAGGCAAGGGAGTGTTGAATAATTTGCAGCCTTGTTTTAAAAACACCACACTATCAGAGCCAGATGTGGGAGGAATTCTTGTGCAATTAATTCTGTTATCACTCAGGATTAGATTTGGCTGCATAGGACAACACACACACACACACACACACACACACACACACACACACACACACAGAAACAGTGGCATAAACAATATAGAAGTTGATTTCTCCCTCACATAAGCAAAGCCTGGAAGGAGGTTGTCAGGACTGGTTCAGTGTTCACAGTGTTAGGGTTCTTTCTGCCATGTTGTTTAACCACTCTGAGTGGTTTTACCGCATGATTCACGGTGGTTGCTTGAGCTCTGGTCTTCATAGCCACAATCCAGCGAGCAGGAAGAAGCAAGGGTAAGGGAGTTTCATTTAGGGAGATTACTCAGAAGCGCCATCTGACAATACCACTTATCCCCCATTGGCTACACTCTCAGTCATATGGCCATGCCTGGCTGCAAAGGAGGCTGGGAATTCTAGTCTTTATTTTGGAAGACCATGGGCCCAGAGAAACAAGCAAACGTCTCAGGGGTTCCATTGTTAAGAAAGGAGAGGAGAATGCATATTGGCAGACATCCACGGGTTTCTGCCACACCTTTTTAGTCCATTTTATTTCCTGTTCTGCCACTGACCTTCTGTGGGCTTGGACAACACACTTTCTGTGGTGTTGTTACCAGTTCGTCTGGTAATTAGGGAGGAGGGTGCTGTAGTCTCAGAAGGCAGCTCAAAGCATTCGGCAGATAAAAGTGTCAATGCTCTGGTTTTAGGGAAGAGAACTGGAGCCTCAGTCAGCCTCTTTTTCCTTTCCTGGGTGGTCTCCCAGGGTTTCTGGGAGCTAGATTTTTGAAAACTCCCCTATTAGGAGTTTTCAAGGCCACTGAGGCCCTTTCAGGAACAAGGCCTGAAGAATTCGTGTTTGTCACATTATGGGAGTAACTCCTCCCTGCACTTAACCGGGTTATACCTTCCATCAGACACCTCCCCAGCAAGTTCAAAGAGATGCCTACAGAAGTGAGTGTGAGATACAAAGCCAGCCATTAATTGAGCACTTTCTGTGTGTCTGACTCTATGCCAAGTTCTGCGATCATGAAGTGACCACAGCTCATACTCTAAGTCCCTTACATTCTTTTTGTTACAAGGCTAGGGGTAAATTAAACATGACCCAATGTACTAGGCATTGTAACAAAGTATGAGGGTGTTATGGACTGAATCGAGTCCCTCAACAAGATATGTTGAAGTCCTAATCCTTGGTACCTATGAATATGACCTTATTTGGTCTTGACAGACATAATCAAGATGAGGTCATCAGAGTGAGCCCAGATCCGATGTGACTGGTGCCGATGTGACTGGTGATGTGACACATCAGAAGAATGACAATGGAGGCAGAGGTTGAAGCAATGCCTCGATCAGCCAAGCAATGCCAAGGATTTCAAGCAACACCAGAAACTAAGAGAAATGTATGGAATGGGTTCTCCCTAGAGCGTTCAGAGAAAGCATGGCCTTGCTGATAGGACTAATTGATTTTGGGCTTCTAGCCTCCAGAATGGAGAGGGAATCCATTTCTGTTGTTTTCAGCCACCCAGATTGTGGTACTTTGTTATGGCAGCCCTAGGAAACTAATAGAGGTGGTCAATTTGATGTGTCAGCTTAGTTGGGTTTTAATCCCAAGTTATTCACTCAAACACTAACTTAGAAGTTGCCATGAAAATATTTTGTAAATATAATTAACGTCTACAATCAGTTGACTTTAACTAATGGAGATTATGTAGGTGGGCCTGATTCAATCAGTTGAAAGGCCTTAAGAGCAGAACTGAGGTTGCCTTGCAAAAGAAGAAATTCTGCCTGTGGACTGCAGCTTCAGCTCATGTCAGAGAGTTTCAACCTTCCCTCCTGATGGCCTGCCCTACAGATTTGGGACTTGCTTAACCAGCCCCTGCAGTTGTGTAAGCCAATTCCTTGCAATAAATCTCTTACTATATCCCCTCCTGGTTCTGTTTCTCTGGTGGAACCCTGACTAATAACAAAAGGGTGATGCAATCATGAAACGCATTTGTCTAAAAGGCTGTGGAGTTGCTGGAGGCTTCACAGAAAATGTGGCTTTTGGCAGGGCCTTGAAATGTAGATAGGAGTTTGCCAGGTGGGGAAGGGCATTTCAAGCTGGGAGAACAGCATGTGTTGCAAAGGTGTGGGATGGTGGAGTGCCTGGGTGGCTCAGTCGGTTGAGCCTCCAACTTCGGCTCAGGTCATGATCTCACAGTCTGAGTTTGAGCCCCGTGTTGGGCTCTGTGCTGACAGCTCCGAGCCTGGAGCCTGCTTCAGATTCCTGTGTCTCCCTCTCTCTCTGCCCCTCCCCTGCTCACGCTCTGTTTCTCTCTCTCTCTCTCTCTCTCTCTCTCTCTCAAAAATAAATAAATATTAAAAAAAAAATTTACACAGGTGTGGAATGGTGAAGGCCCTCTCCCTCAGTGGCATGGAGACAGGCTTTGCATTTCAGCATTTATACTGGAGGCCAGGGGTATTCCTATTTTTTATTCCTCTTAGTTCTTTTTATTTATTTTTTATGTTTTTAATTGAGATAGAACTTTCATAAGTCAAATGCATATTTATGACTTTTGTAATAAATTTTTTATTTTAGAGAGAGCATGAGCTGGGGAGAGGGGCAGAGGAGGGAGAGAGAGAGACCCTCAAGCAGACTTCACGCTTAGTGTGGAGCCCAGGGCTCCATCCCATGCCTCTGGGATCATGACCTAAGCCTAAATCAAGAGTCAGAGGCTCAAAGGACTGAGCCACCCACGTGCCCAGATGACTTTGGGGCACGTGTATATATATATATATTGCATATATATATATTGCAATATATATATATGCAATATATGTATCTCCATGTAATCACCACCAAAATCTAGCCATGAACCAGGGCAGGGATTAGGGTGAGTGAGGCCTGTGAGGTGAGCTGTGCAAACACAGGGTCAGGTTCTGTCTGCTTTATTTAAAATTTTGATGTTTTGTTCATCGTGGATTTTTTGCTTTCATTTTGATTTTCAAAAGTATTTTTTATTTTTGATTGCTGATTCTTTTTGGCCCAACCTATAATTTCTTGCCTAGGAGAGAGCCAAGACTCACTCTAGTCTTGACCCTGTTAAATATTTTCAGCACCCAAGTGGCTCCTTCATTTCTTCAATCCCCTCAAAGGAAACCTCTGGCCAAGGTCAGGGGGTATTTAACAGGAACAGATGACCTGGGATGTGTGCGATCATATTATGGGTGCCTATGCATGTGTTTCTCTGAGGGGGTTCATTCCTTTGATCAGTTTCTTGGAGGCCTTTGTAAAGTTAGGGATAAAACAAAGATAGACTAACAGGGAACCAGGGGAAAGTTTGCTATTCACCGAATCTAAACAGTATTATGTCTTTGGTCGGGCCTGCAGGCCTCAGTGACACAGAATCACTGTGCCTCAGTCCCATCATCTGTCAAACGGAGTTGATAATCCTACTACCCCTGTGACTGGACTGCATAAGGGCCAGATGAGATAAGGGCAGTAAAATTCGTAGCACCCTGCAGAGTGCATTCAGCCAACATTTACTGAGCGCTTATGAAGTGCTAGGCGCTGAGCTGAGGGTTTTACGACCGTCACCTTTTTCCTAATGCTTACAGCCCAACGAGGAAGGTGGTGCGAGTCTCGGCCTGTCCGCGGGGGGACAGAGTGAAGACCAGCCACCCTCCACGGCGCGGGCTGGGCTGAAAGGGGGCGGCGCGCAGGTGGGGCGGGCCGGGGGCGGGGCGGGGTGGCGCGGCGCCGCTGTTCCGGGATCCGGGTCCGGGTCTGCGCCGCCGCTCCCGGCGAGCGGAGCGCTGGCCCCAGCTGGCGGGCGCATGTGGGGGCGTGCAGCGCGGAGGCTCTGCCCGCTGGGGCTGCGGCGCGGCCGGAAGGCGCTGCTGGCGCTGCTGGTGCTGCTGGCGCTGGCCGGGCTGGGCTCCGTGCTACGGGCGCGGCGCGGGGCCAGGGCGGCCGAGCCGGGACCCCCGCGCACCCCACGCCCGGGGCGGCGCGACCCGGTCCTGCCGCGGCCGCCGGTGCCCAGCGACGCTCTGGGCGCGCGGGGCGAGGCGGTGCGGCTGCAGCTGCAGGGCGAGGAGCTGCGGCTGCAAGAGGAGAGCGTGCGGGTGCACCAGATCAACATCTACCTTAGCGACCGCATCTCGCTGCACCGCCGCCTGCCCGAGCGCTGGAACCCGCTGTGAGTCCGCAGGTGGCGGGGGGAACACTGCCCGCGGAGTCCCCGGGCCTCAGTTTAGGCATCTGTGAAGTGGCGGGGTGGAAATGGGGTGTCGAAATACCTGGGGATCGCGCGTCTTATTCTTTCTCGGAAAGTGGGCAGTGGAAGGGGTCATCTGGGTTGGGGCGACGCAAGAAAGTTTTAAAAAAAAGAAAATAGAATAATCTCAGAAATTGACGAATCTCTTACTGGGCGGTCTCTCCCTCCTAAGAAGGTCTGTCATTCGGCTCTGAAAAAGTGGGGGAGGGTCAGGGCCAAGCAGACAGGTGTGAGACCCCCTTTGGGTGCTCTTCCTGGTTTCCCAGCACCTTCCCCCCCACCCCAGTCCAGCCCTGCCTGCATGTCCCTTCCTTGATGAAACTAAGGACTCCTAGGGTTTGAGATCGTCTCTCCATTCACTTATCAGTGTGTGTCAGGCCCATGAATGAACCAGGAGGGGAGGGCGCCCCAGCAGGAGTGGTGAAAGGTCGCTGGAAGGCCAAGTCCGAAGCTTCCCTCTCATTGGGAGCTGGATTCCTGAGCTTTAGGCAAAGGAGGGCAGGAAGGAGGCGCTGGTGGGAAGGGCTCCTTCTGGCTGCGATGCAGCTCAGCTCACTCCTGTGGGTGGTGCAGGCCCCGAGCTTGTGCAGTGGGAGGCCTAATTCCTGCCTGAGCTGCTGGCCCGGTGGGTTGTGCCCACTGCCTAGGTGAGAAGGGAGCAAGCTGGCAGAAGGTCAGACCTCCTGGACTTCTCTCTCCTTTCCTCCATCGGTGGGGATCTTCTAGGTCCCCACTTGAGCCCTGTTCTTAAAGACTTGGAGGAAAAGAGGGCTCAGAGAGGGGGTCCCAAGAGGAGCCAGTGGAGCAGTCTGTGTGAGCACCAGGCACCTGCCACCCTTTCTTGCTCCCCTGAATTCCTGCCTTGGAGGTGTGGCAAAGATCTCAGGTGTCAGGACAAGTGACTCACCCCACAGCTGGAAAGTGGGGACGATGTGACCCTCATGGCCTCTTTGGCATTGTGCTAATTTCAGGATTTGGGGATCCGTGAATCCTTGGCCAGAGAAAGCATGAGTGCCTGCTCCAGGAGCTGCTAACCCCCCCCCCTCCCCCCCGACCTTGGCAGAATTGGGAGGGACTCACACTTCACTGTCTTCCCTATTTTCCGGTATCTGTTCGTGTCTAGCCTCATGCTTTCCCCTGAGGCATCTTCACTGTTAATCTTTTTGGTAGAACTTTGTTAGTGTTGGTAGCAGTTCCCCCCACTTTCCCTATCTGCAAAATAAGGAATGCGTAGAAATAACACCACCTAGGAATTAATAAAACATTGAACACACTGTGTACTCAATTCTTATTAGTTTTTCTTCCCTTCCCTGTTGCCAACAATGTCCTCAGGAGGTTGTTTTTAAGAGGCATGCAGGGATTGGTTGTAAAGTTGTTGTTGTTGTTTTTTTTTTTCCGGGTTCCAACTTCCTTTATTGTCCCAGGTTGAGAAATCTCTTTCAAACACTGTGGATGACCTGTGGGGCTTATGGTATCCTTGTCTCCATGGTGACAGAGCTGCCCTGTGTCCTATCAGGATTTGCGTATAGATCCTGCTGTTGCATTGACTCTGGGAAGTTAATACAAGCCCAGCGTGATAAGGAGTGTGAATGCCTCCTGCCTTTAATTCCTACAGCAAGGCCTATTGGATTATTCTTGTCTAGCTGGAGAGAAAGGTGAGCTTGATCTGTGTTAGACTCAGCCAGGGAGGCCTGGAGGCATAACTTCTGCCCTCCAGGTCAGGGTCTTTGATGGAGACTCACTTTTACTATAGTTCATACAAAGGTGAGGACCTAATCAGGGTCTTGAGTTTTAGCCTGAGAAACCAGAATAGCAGAATATAAATTTACAGTTGGAGTCAGGGTGGGTGTGGGGGAGTCCTTTGAGATTTTAACTGATAAGCAGAGGGGTGGTTAAGATCCTTGAATGTCACTGAGGGAGAGGCTGAGTGAACATCCTGTCTAACAGAGGCAAAGCCGTGCCCCCAAGGTAACATGCAGATCTGGGGCAGAGCTTATCTAGAACCCAGATTTTTTTTTTAAGTTTTTTTTTATTTATTTTGAGAGAGCACAAGTGGGAGAGGGTCAGAGAGAGAGGAAGAGAGGGAATCCCAAGCAGGCCCCACACTGTCAGCACAGAGCCGGACCTAGGACTCGAACCCACAAACCGTGAGATCATAGCCTGAGCCAAAATCAATAGCTGGATGTTTAACTGACTGAGCCACCCAGGCACCCCTAGAGCCCAGATCTTTTACTCCCTCCTCCCTTTTGGGGTGCAGACAATTATTTATTTATTTTAATTATAAAAGCAATACATGTTCACTCTAGAAATTTTAGCGTGTACAGGGAACCAAAAAAAAAAAAAAATCTTCCATAAACCTACAACCCCAGGAGAACCACTGCTAACATTTTGCTGTGTATCCTTTTGGACTTTTCCAGGTATAGAAATAGATTTTGAAAAATATACCCATGGGTATGTGAACGAGAACATATTCAAACATGAGTATGTACATAGGCTCACACATGGTTGTGACTGAAATCTTTACACTACGTGGATGAAGCTGTTCCCATTGCAAGGAGTTGGGAACTACTAAGGGATCCGGCCTGGTTCTTCTCGGCGTCTGCAAGCCGTGATACTGCGTCTGCTCTCTTGGACAGGCCAAAGTGCTAGAGACACTTCAGTGTTGGCTCTAAGTCTTTGAGACTTGGTGTAGACCCCAGCTCTTCTGTGAGTCTGGTAATTCATGTGCCAGTGGATTAGAACACAGCTTTATTTCTGTTAGTTATAGCACGGAATCGAGGAGGAGGAGAAGGAGGAGAAGGAACAGGATGACCAGGAATCCTTACATGGTGGGATAGTAAGGGCAGGGTTTGCAAAACTCACAAACACGGTCTCCTTTGAGCCGAGCAAGGAGGTGGAACTTTCACTCTGAGATGGCAGCAGGCCAAAGTGGGGAGCCAGGAAGCTGGATTTGTGGCGTTGGGGAACTTTGAAACGTATTGATGCCAGGGACCTTCCCCAGAACAATTAATTAGAATTTCTGTAGGTAGCACCTAGGCTGAGGCTGATGTACACCTAGGGCTGAAAGCTACTGTCTTAGGGCCTGTGGGTTTTTTACTCAGAAGATGAAAAGTGAGTGCTTTTGAGCAAGGGGGAGAATGCCAGAATTAGACAAAGTGGGGATTCAAAACAGGTCAGGTGCCAGTGAAACCAGTGATGACATCACAGTCAGTTGTAAGGTGTGTCACAAGCGATGGTTGCTAATGTTGTACCAATATTGGCAAAGAGTTTTAGTTTTTTTTTTTTTTTATTTTTTATTTTTTTTTATTTTTTATTTTTTTAAAGAGTTTTAGTTTTTATAGACCAGAGAAGCGTTGAGATAATCGCTATAATGCCATTCTCATTTATAGTCTGACCTATTGAGCAGGAGGAAAAGGTGGAGTGACGGTGCGCTTGGGGCTGTGCATTTCCACATTTCCATGGCACATGGACGGGGATGTCACATGTGAACATCAGCCATTCTCTGCTGTAGCTGAAGAATTTTGAGCTGCTGATTAGGCAACAATACATAGGTGTTCCGTGAACGCTTGCTCTGGTTTTAGCCTTATTAGTGCTATAATTGCAGATGTGTGTCTGAGTTCAGGGATCAGGACTTGGGTGCTGGGATGGTGAAGAGTTTCAGAATTGCTCGAAATAGGCAATTCAGCTAAAGAGAGTGTGCTTGATGGGGTTGGCAGGAGGGAGTTGGTTAAGAGTTCTCTTTTTGCAGAGCGGTAGCCTCCTTGACCGTTCTCATAACAACATCGTCTTTGGAACAGCATCACGCATAGTGTGGAGATTAGGCTAATGCTTCTTTGCTTCCCCAACAAAGTTGTAAACTGCAGGTTATTCCGTTAATTTTTACCAGACCCATCTTGTGGTTGTCAGAGTAACATCCTTTCTTTGAATCGGTGCTTTAAGTCTGGAGAACGTGTTCAGTTTTAGTTAGTATCTTCATGATACCTTTTTCCATCCTTTTACTGTCATTGATTCTATGTCCGAATGTTGTAGGCCTGTCTCTAAGTAGCGTGTTGCTGCATTTTGTATGGTCATTAAAGAGAAAATCCAGACTGAAGGTCTTTTTATTGGACATTTATGTCCTCATATATTTCGCGTGCTTACAGGATACTTAAGGCTTGATTATTTTGATCATGCCATCTTATTTTATGCTTTCTAATTGTTTTTCTTTTTCTGTGCTTTTTTCCTTTTTTTCTTTTAACACTATTCTTTCAGTTGATAGAAGTTTTTTCTCTACCCTTCTCATTCCACTTTTTCTTCTCTACTAATTTGGCAGTTATACTGTTTATTTCTTTTATTATTATTATTTTACATTTATTTATTTTTGAGAGACAGAGTGAGACAGCACAAGTGGAGGAGGGGCAGAGAGAGAAAGAGACAGAATCTGAAGCAGGCTACAGGCTCTGAGCAAGCATTCAGCACAGAGCCCGATGCGGGGCTTAAACCCACGAATGGTGAGATCATGACCTGAGCTGAAGTTGGACACTTAACTGACTCAGTCACCCGGGTGCCTCAGTTATACTGTTTATTTCTAATCTTTGGTGGTAAACTTGAAAGTACATATTCAGCTCAGCAGGATCTAAAGTCTTTGGTGATCTAAAGTCACTGCTGTGAGATGTCTATACTGAGTTAAATTTGCCTGTCATTCTTATTTCTTTGTCATTTATATGAGGGCGTCTTTTATTTATTCAAGCATGTTAAGCATACTTATTTTATGCTTTGTGTCTGATAGCTCTAATATCGAGATTTGTATTTTCATGTTGTTCCTGGACCCTGAGGACTTTATTTCCTTTTCTATAAGCTGAGCCATGCATTTAAAAGAGTTTTTTTAAGGGCGCCTGGGTGGCTCAGTTGGTTGAACAGCTGACTCTTGATTTCGGCTCAGGTCATAATCCCTGGATTGTGGGATCGAGTCCCACATTGGGCTCCGTGCTCAGCATGGAGCCTGCTTAAGATAATGAATCTCTCTCTCTCTCTCTCTCTCTCTCTCTCCCCCTCTCCTTCTACCCCTCTCCCCTACTCGTGTGCTCTCCCTCTGGCTTTCTCATAATGAATAAATAAATAAACAAGATTTTTAAGAAGTATTTTATCAAAAATTTTTTCCAACAGGGTTTCCCCAGACATTTTAATCTTCCAGATTGTCCGGAGTGGAAGTCTTACATTCACTTAAAAAAAAAACAACCAAAAAAAAACACAAAACCTATTTCCTCTATTAGTCATAGTTCATTTGGTTGAAAATAACTGTAAACCCAGTGCAGAATGCGAACTGACTTGAATATAAAAGAAAATATATTGGCTTCTATCACAGGAAAGTCTGGATTATTCTGGGCCCTGGATTCAGGGACTCAACTGGTGTCATCAGGCAAAAAATGTTCATTGGTCAGGCCTGGGGCATGTGACCTTCCCAGAGGGGTGTGTGTATACACACGTGTGTGCGCATGTGTGTGTGTTCAGCCTTGCACAGACCACATGGCCTGCGAGTCTGGGAGACATGGTTCATGAAAGGGAACTCAAAGTGCAGGAATGTGAAGAAAGGAGAAAGGATTCTGGGCAGGCAGAACCCACCAAGGTGCACTGTGACCTCCTTGGCCTGTTCTGCAACAGATAAGGATTTTCATTTTTTCAAAAGACTTTTATGTGATAACCTGAATATAAAGATAAAGGAAGACGA
Organism: Neofelis nebulosa; assembly: GCF_028018385.1. Lineage (NCBI taxonomy): Eukaryota > Metazoa > Chordata > Mammalia > Carnivora > Felidae > Neofelis > Neofelis nebulosa. The sequence continues at coordinate 33,679,835 of NC_080793.1, read as the reverse complement.
GGAGGCATTTACTGCACCCATTCATTCGCATCTGTATAATACGTAATCGTATGTTATGCTAGCAGAGTTTATGGAAGTCCCTGCCCAACTGGGTTGCTGGGAAGGGAAAGTGGAATAATGCTTGTAAAATGCTTAGCACACTGCTTACCATGTAGTCAGCGCTCAATACATGTTATTATTATTACCAGGTATAGTACAAGGCATGAAGAAAATACAGCAAAAACCACAATTCACCCCCTGCCCTTACAAGACACATGGATTATACCAGAATGTTAAAGAAAGGATGGCTTACTATGATTTAGCAGTGAATTTGACTCTGAGCTTCCTTTTGTCCCTTAGGCAAAAGTGGAACCCTGAGGCATGGATGCATAGCTGTTCTTGTCTAATTAAAGGATGCTCTGCTTTTGGTTGGGAGGAGAATGAGAAATGCCACATAATTCTTTTCTATCCCTTCATAGCACCTGGGATGGGGAAGGGCACATAGAGGTTTTCAGTAATTTTTTTTTTTTTGGTTAATTGACTTAAAATGAAAAATTGGAGAACTGAAATAAAGACTTAGTTAATTCACAGTTCTAGAAGGCTAGACCTGTACATTTATAAAAGTCATTCAAATTGCTTTGATCATGCAATGAAGGAAAATTGCATATTTTTTTCAGCAGTATTTGTTTTGCAATCTGAACTTTTGGAACCTTGCTTTGAAAAAAGGGAAGAGGGAAAGCGTTTTTCCTGGAAACAAACTTAGACCTTCCAGGAGGATATATTGAACATTCACGAAGGATGATGCCTGTAAGGTATGTTTAAAGAAAGGAGGAGAAACTATATCAGGCCAAGAAAAAAGGAGCGGTCAGAATATGAAATTACTGCTCAATGAGGACATTTGCTATGTGTTACTAAAGAAATATGATCCAGCCTTTTAAAATTAATCTTCTTTGGGGCATGTGGGTGAAGCATCTAACTCTTGATTTCGGCTCAGATCACGACCTCACAGTCTGTAAGTTTGGGCCCCTCCTTGGGCTCTGCACTGATAGTGTGGAGGCTGCTTGGGATTCTCTCTCTCCCTCTCTCTCTCTGCCCCTCCCCCCACTCTCTCGTGCCCTCTTTTTCAAAAATAAATAAATAGAATTTTAAAAAAAGAAGAAAATAATGTTAATGGTGCAAAGGTTATATCCAAGGGCTAAGCTGATTCTGATTCCAAAAATAGGTAACTCAAGCTTAGTGGCCCTGACACAGGCCCTCTCCTACCTCACTCTTCCCGCTTCCACCAAAACAGCTGCTCTCCTGCAGATATATGTTGTAACAAATAGACAACATATATACGTATATAAAATATTAATAGGTGTATCTGCATTTTAAAAGCCCCTGACTAGTAGACACGGCTCATGGAGAGGCTATGTCGTGCCGAGCCACAGCCTGCTAGAAGCTTTAGAAAGAATTAATTGCTTATACTCCATGAAAAAAAAATGTGTTTCTGTGCAACCTAAAAATAAAGATTTTTTTATCAAAAAAAAAAAAAGCTAAAATTTAGTTCCAAATGTATATAGGTCCAAGGAGAAATGAATGGAAAGAAGGACAGTAAAGTTAGGTTTTCAAAACTGAGGTTTATTCAATGTAAACAGTGGTCCTTTAGTATAAAATCACATCCTTAACCGTTGGTATTAAAATGGTTTTCTTCCCATGATAAGAATAAGTAGGAAGGTAGAAAGATATCCGCTTGACCAAATAATGCTGGGACCAGATGTCAGTCCCTCCTCGGTGTTTTTGTTTATATGTTTCTGCTGCTCTGCAAAACCCCAAAGCCCAAGGCCACTGTTCTAGAATGTCCAGGTACTCTATCTGTGTCCCTTCAAATCATAAGAGCACTGGCTACATTTGGCACTATTACTCAGAGCTTCAAAATGTTCCTCTTCTTTTTAATATCATGTCATAATACATCTAAGAATTTCTCACCTAAGGGAATAATCAGAGATAACCCAGAAGGACGCTTGTAGTAACAATCTTTCTCTGTAACATTATTTATAATAGCAAAAAGCTGTAAATAATTCCAAAGGTCCGACAAGAAAACGTGAAATGTAGTGCAGGTTCATGAAGGAATGCTACAAAGACCATCCAAAACCCGTTCTCAGAGACTCTTTTAACAATACAGAAGAATAACTGCACTATCATATTAAATCAAAAAAGCAGGGTACAGATCTATAAACAGCAGTGTGTGTGAGCATGTGCTCACACACAAACAATAAACAATAGAAAGAAATATGCCAAAAATGTTAACAATGGAGATCTCTGAGCAGTGGGCTTATTGCTGATGCTTACTTTATATTTTCCTGCATTCTAAAATTACAATGAACATGCATAATTTTTATATTCACAAAGAAAGATTATTTTTTTAAGTTTATTTATGTATTCTGAGAGAGAGAGAGAGAGTACAAGCTGGGGAGGGGCAGAGAGAGAGAGGGAGAGCCTGACATGGGGCTTGATCCCACGAACTGTGAGGTTATGACCTGAGCTGAAACCAAGAGTCAGACACTTAACTGACTGAGCCATCCAGGGGCCCCCTTTTTCTTCTTAATTTATTACACTTTTAATTTTGAAAAATTCAAAGCTAGAGAAAATTTGTAAGAATAGCAGAACAGACTCCTGTATGTCCTTCCCCTAGATCCATTCATTATTTTGCCCCATTTACTTAATTTTTCTCTCTATGTGTGCTATATACTATTACACACATTTGAGAGTAAGTTTTAGCAATAATACCTTTTAGCCTTTGTTCCTTCGGCACGCATTTTCTAAGGACAGGGACATTCTTTCATGATACCATGATGTAGTTCTCAAATTAAGAAAGTTTATACAATACTGGATTTTTCCAACTGTGCCAACTTTTGGAGCAGCTTTATTTTTCCTGGACCTGGTATCTGATTGAGAATCAAGGGCGACATTTAGTTGTTGTGTCTCTTTAGCCCTGTCTCTGTCTCTTAGGACACTGGCATTTTAGCATTTTTTTTTTAAAAGTACAGGCTTACTGGTTTATAAAACATCTCTCTCTGTTGGGCTTGGCTGAAAGTTTCCTTGTGATTTATTTCAGCATAGGCCGTACCATAAACTTAGTGAGTTGAAACAACAATAAACATTTGTGATTTCACATAATCTCTGTGGGCCAGGGATTCGGGAGTGGCTTAGCTGGGTGGTTCTGGCTCTGGATCTCCCATGAGATCGCAATCCAAATGCTGCCTGGGGATTTCATCATCTCAAGGCCTGATTGGGCCTGGAAGATCTGCTTTCAAGAGGGCTTATCCCATGCTGGAAAGTTGGGGCTGGCTGTTGGCTGGAGGCCTCGGTCCCTCGCCACAGAGACCTCTCACAGGATGCTTGAGTCTACTCGCGTCACTGCATGGAACTGGCTTTCCCCAGGATGGATGGTCCATGGGAGGGAACAAAGAGGGAACCTCAGTGTCTTAGGGCCTGGTGTTGGAAGACACGTACTGTCACACTTCTGCATTCTATCCCTGCGTGGCGGTTTTCAAATATATCCACACATTCTTGGCAATCATCCCCTTCAAAGGATGGAGCCTGCCTCTCCTCCCCTTGAGTGTGGGCTGGACTCCCCTCTGTGGAGCACAGTGCTAAGTAGTAACCACTTCTGTGAATCAGAAGCCCTTGGCGTCCAAGGATTCGCGTCCCGCTGCTCGGGCTGCTGGGGATGCCCTGTCGTCGCTTTAGGACACCAGAGCTGTTATGCTTCCAGCCTCAGCTGACTTTGACTCAAGCGTGTAGAGCAGGGCCTGCAAACGCAGCACGAGTGAGGATGTGAGTGTGGTTGAGAAGAGCCGGCCTCTAACAGAGTCTCCCGGATACGCCTGTTCATGTGGAGGGTCCTCCCAGTGACAGCAGAGCTCTCTGCAGAGACTGCCCTGGAGTTTAGGAAGAGGGCCTGGAGCAAGACCCTGGGAGGGAGGACAGGGAGGGAGGAGGGCGAGGCAGGGAGGTGTGGTGCAGGGCTCTTCATTTGATCAGATGGCCCACCTGAGCGTCCGGCTGGGGGCAAGCCACAACCCCACGACCGGGCCTCTGGACATGAGGACCCCGGCCAGGTACGTGCTCACAGGCATTCTGTGAACCGCCCAAGTTATCCCACTTCTCTGAGCCTGGCCTTCCAAGCGGGAACAATACATGCCAACACTGAAAGTGGTTTTGAGAGTTAAATGAAGTAGGACATTTCATTAATTTTAAGTCTTTTTTTTTTTTTTTTTTCATATTGAAGCATCTCTGAGATTTGGATGTATCTTAAAATCAATGCATCCTCCAGTTAGGATAAGCAACACTTGTCCTTAGAGGTTCTTAAAAGAATGGTGTGTGTTCCAAACATTGGCATCTTTAATTTTTATGAAATATTGCAGGCTGGAAATATGGTAGCAGTAAAGAATTGGTAACTTCTTAAGACGTCTCAGTTGTATTGTGTTTTATTATGAAAAAAAAAAAAGGTGTCCTTATATCTTAGATTGAAATATTCATGGATGCTGTGATATTCTGGGTTTTGCTTTAAACTAGTCTGGGATGGGGTGCCTGGGTGGCTCAGTCAGTTATGCATCTGACTCTTGATCTCGGCTCAGGTCATGATCTCACAACTCATGGGATAGCTGAGTGTGGAGCCTGCATGAGATTCTCTCTCTCCCTCTCTCTAAAACACAAAACAAAACAAAACAAAAAACCCTAGTCTGGTGAGGGCATAGATGAATCAGGATACACCATGCATTGAGAATTGTTGATGTTGGGCAAAAGGTCCCAGGAGTTCCTTATAATGTTTGAAAAAATTCATGATGAAACAAAAGGAGAAAAACCACAAGAAATAAAGTGGATATATAAAGGGCTTTTTCTCTGCTTTTTTGCATTATTCAGGTCTCCTCCTCAATGTCACCTCCTCTAAGAGGCCCTCCCTGATTACCTGTTCTGTGGTTGCTCCGTTTCCCCCTTCCCACTGCCCTCCACAGTTGCTCTGTTTTGCACCCTGCTTTTCTTTATAGCACCATTACTTTCTGAAATTACTGATACGTTTGCTTATTTGATCACTGTCCCCTTGAACTTTTTTTTTTAATCCACATACATAGTAGGTGATCAGGAAATATTTGGTGACTGATGGGTAAGGGCCCACTGACGCGTTGCCTGGTACCGGCAGTTGGCTGATCTAGCTTTACTCCTCATCCTGCTTGGTTCTGTGTCCCTTTGATGTGCTGCACAGCCTGCTGTGAGGTCTTCCCTTTCGGCCCAGCCCGGCTGGCTGGTCTTCAAGCATGTATGCTCTTCTCGCATTGCCAGCCCCGCATTCCAGCCCAGTCTTGTGGGTGCCCCTCTGGGGTTCTGTTCCTCCCCTCTCTTGCCATTTCCTATGGAAGGTCTCCAGGCACGGCCCAGTCCCTGGGATGACATTGGGAGTTTCTCGTGAGCCACTCTGAGAAGAGAATTCTCTGTCAACTAGGGAAACTCCTTAGGAAGTAGCTGGAAACCCTACTAAAGAAAGAGGAAACTTACTGGTTCCTATCACCGCCAGTCAAGGCACGTGCCCCCACCCCCACCAGGAGGCCACAGAGTGGGGCAAGGGGCGGGGTGGGTACTGGGAGGGGGGTGGTCAGTGTCCTCGATGCAGCCCTTCTGGACTGTTTGCACATTCTAGCAGTGGCTCTGGTTTCTGCACACACCACCTTTGTAAGCATCGTTGCTGCCCGGGTAACGTGCTGGAGAGGGCAGTGAGATGCCAGTGAGCAAAAAGAGCGCTGTGACTGACACCTGCTGGACCACAGGCGCGCGTGTGGGCAAGGCGCCCGAGGAGCATCCACAAGCGAGCAGTTGCCCCCACAGGCTGTCCCAGGGAGAGGATGGGGCTGAGCTGTTCTCGAAAGAGGACAGAGAGTTTGCCAGGTAGAGAAATGAGGAAAGGGCGTTCCAGGCAGAGGGCACGGTCTGAGCACAGGCCTGGCAGTGGAATCAGAAGGGAGAGGACCCACGAGAGAGGTGCTGAGGAGGGGGAGGTGGCCATCGTCCTCCCTTCTGAGTCTGCTTAGCTCGTATGTTGCTCAAATCTGAAATTTGCTTTAAAGCCTCAAAATAGTGTCCCACGGTTCAAGCTTCTTGGTGTCACTTTAGAACCTTTCTTAGACTCCGCTGGGGCTCCTAGAGGAACACGGGGGTCTCTGGAAGATCCCAGCAGATTATTTTCCGTTCCCTAGGAGGAGGTCTCAGGACTGTGTCCTGTGTCCCCTTCACACCTCCATCCCTAGGACCAGCCTGGGCCTGGTACACACAGTCAGCTGCGGATTCTCGATTCCCTGAAGCTGTGTTGTTGTATTTGCAGGTGCAAAGAGAAGAAATATGATTATGACAAGTTGCCCACGACATCTGTTGTCATAGCGTTTTATAATGAAGCCTGGTCAACTCTCCTCCGGACAGTTTACAGTGTCCTCGAGACGTCCCCAGACATGCTGCTAGAAGAAGTCATCCTCGTAGATGACTACAGTGACAGAGGTAAGCCCTCCACATAAGCTCTTGGAGGGGCCTGGCTTCCCAGAGCAGTGCCTGGGAGGCAAGAGTGCGACTCAGGAGGGGTGGAATGGGCCCCAGGAGGACAGGCTTTCTGTGTCTCCGTGTGCCCCACCCCTGCCAGGAGCTCGGAGCCTGCTGGGATGCAGGTGTGTGGACAGAGGGCTCTACCACATGGTGCTACTGGAGACAGAGCACTCAGGAAGAATGACTGACCTTCGTCTTGAAGTAGTTTGTGGGCAGCAAAGGTGGAGAGAGGGTGTTTTAAGTGGAGGCACAGAATGTGGAAAGCCTCCGAGGCACAGTGTTGCATGATAGGCTCTGCAGGTAGTTCAGGAAGGATGGAGGACCAGCAGGCGGAGGAGAGGTATGAGACATGGGGAAGGGTGCAGGCGTTACACGCGAGGCCGAGGCGTCCGGACTTTGTCCTGAGGGCGGGGAGAACAAAGCAGGACTTTTTTTTTTTTTTTAATTTATGTTTATTTTTTTTTGAGAGAGAGAGAGCAAGCAAGCCAGGGAGGGGCAGAGAGAGAGGGAAAGAGAAATCCCAAGCAGGCTCCACACTGCCAGCACAGAGCTTGACGTGGGGCTCGAACTCACAAACCATGAGATCATGACCTGAGCCAAAACCAAGAGTCGGCTGTTTAACTGACTGAGCCAGCCAGGCGCCCCTATGGCAGGGTTTTAAACAGGAGAGCAGTTTTGCCCTTTGAGGGATCCCTCTAGGCTGTGGGTGGAGAACGGTGTACAGGGGAGCTCTGCAGGGAGGCCGGGGGCTGTAGAGGCGGCCCAGGTGAGAGATGGAGGCTGGGAGTCTGGTGGTAGTTGAGGGAAGGGGAGGAGGAGGAGGGGTGTTTGAGACATGGCATCTGGGGGACCTGCAGGCCCTTGGAATGGGTTTCTGGGTGAATGGTGGTGCTGTCCCAGAGCTAGATAAGCCACCCAGGGCAGGAGTGACAGGTCTGGGAAAGGAAGTGGGGCATTTGGCTTTGGATTTGTTAAGTTTGAGATGAGATCGAAAAGGGGCAGCCCAGGGGCGCCTGGGTGGCGCAGTCGGTTAAGCGTCCGACTTCAGCCAGGTCACGATCTCGCGGTCCGTGAGTTCGAGCCCCGCGTCGGGCTCTGGGCTGATGGCTCAGAGCCTGGAGCCTGTTTCCGATTCTGTGTCTCCTTCTCTCTCTGCCCCTCCCCCGTTCATGCTCTGTCTCTCTCTGTCCCAAAAATAAATTAAAAAAAAAAAAAAAAAAAAATTAAAAAAAAAAAAAAAGAAAAGGGGCAGCCCAGACAGGAGAAGAACTGAATCCAGGGAGAGGTGTTCCATTGAGAGAGTGACCCATATCCCTATAGGCCTGACCAGTGACCTGGGGTCCAGCAATTCACATGCAGTCCAGGGTTGGCACTCCATTTATTCAGCGAACATATTTTGAGCTTCCACCTTTGTGCCAGGCACCATTCTAGGCACCGGGGATTCTGTGGGAAATAAGACAAGTCCCTGCTCTCGTAAAACTCACATTCTAATGGGTGGAGAGGTGGGTGGGGATGGTCAATGAACATGTAAAGAATAATACACGATGACATGACACAATACAAAATAGCATAGCATAATATAGCAATATAGCAGGTGGACTACAGCAAGGGACAAAGTGCTGTGAAATAAAAGAGCAGGAGAGTAAGGGGAGCTTGGGGACGGGCCCTCCTCTAGCCTGGTGGAGGGCAGGAAGCCTCCCTGAGGAAGTGGTTTTAAGCCAAAAGCTAGGATGTAAAGGAGGCAGCCCAGTGGCCCCAGTTGCAGGAAGAAGCTGGGCCACGCAGGCATTCTGCAGGGCAGACCGTTGGCCAGTGGGGAGGTGACGCGGGAGATGAGGTGCCAGGGTGGGTGAGGCCAGACCAGGCAGGGCCTTGGAGGCCGCCATAAGGGGGTTTAGGCATAAATATGAGCCTGATGGGAGCCGTCTGAGGGCTGCTGGGGGGACAGGAAGGTCGCTCAGTCTTGGGCTCACTGTGCAGCCATGTGGGGCATGGCCGATGGATGGGAGTGGGGTGGAGGGGCTGCTGTGGTCATGCCACATGCCATGTGACTAGCTGAACTGGGGGAGCTAAGCTCAGCTGAGGGGAAATGTCAGGGTCATAGCAACAGGGAGAGCCGTGGGCTGAGTTGTTAGTCTCAAGCCAAATTACCATCCGTGGGCCACACAGAAGGGCAGCAGCTACTGCTTCGTGGGCATCTTGCTGTTTTGGGCTCTGTCTGGTCCGTCCGACTTCAAAGCTTGGAGTATGTGTCCTAATTGGTGGGTGTGTTTGGCCGTTCTCACAGAGACTCTAAACAACAGTGATTTACATGGGAAAAAAATGATCTCTCTCACATCACACTGCTCGCGTAAAATGGTCTAGGGCTGGTGTGGCAGCTTCACAGTGTTGGGGCCTGGCTCCTTCTGCCCTGTATCTCCACATTCTCTAGGATGTTGTGCTGCCCCGGTCTGCGTGCCCCGGGCTGGTTCTTCACCTTCTGCGTGCTGTCATCGGCAGGAAGATCTCATGGGGCTGGAGAGCTAAACTCGAAAGTTGCCCTCATGTCCCATGGAGCAGAGCAGGGGTCACTTGGCGACACCTAGCTGCAAGGGAGGCTGGGAACTGTAGCTTCCGTGGTGGGTGTTCGGCGACAGTTGGGGCTTGATGCTGCATGAAGTCCATTAGGCACTGGGCTCTGGGTTCAGGGCACCTGGGTCAGAGGTGAACTTTACCATGAACCTGTCGTGGCACCTGGGCCAAGTCACTTGTCTTTTCTGAGCCTCAGTTTCTCATCTGTGAATGGGTTTGTCCACACTTACATCAGAGAGTGGTGAGGAACAAATGAGATCAGGCATAGGATGGACTCTCACGTCGGCCAGCACGTAATAGGTACTCATCTCCCTTTCCTTTGGTCCTCTCCTCCCGGGGCTGTTTTAAATCTGTGCCGGCACTGGTCCGAGCTCCAACACTTTGCAGCCACTCAACCTTGAGCAAGTCCAGTGTCAACCTTGGCCTCAGCCCCTATAAAGTGGGATACTCGTCCCTAGCTCGCAGAGTCACAGTGAGGATTAAATGAGATAAAGACAGGTAACATGCTACGTCAGTGCCTGGCATATTGTCATACCTGTACTTTTATGAAATATTAACAAAATGTAGAGTACCCCCAATATTTCAGAAATGTATTCATTCAGAAGCGAGGATCAGATTATTTATTTGATCTTCGTGGGATTGAATAGCTCCTCAGCAGGCAGGACCAGGGTATGAACCCCTTCTGCATAGCTCAGTTCTTCTCGTGAGTGTAAGTGTGGGTCTCTGTGGGGCTGAGGCTGCCCTCTCCATCATGGTGACCTGCGCCACGGACAAGATGCCTGCTCAAGCCATGATGACAGGATTTGTGCCCTGCCCCTCCCCCTGGCCTTTCCACATGCCAGTCTGAGCTCCGCGCAGGGGCGCCAACCCTCCCCAGGCATGGGAGGGCAGTTCAGACAGACCTAGAATGGATGCTGACCAAATCCATAAAAAGTACAAGGAGGGTACATGTGCATTTTCTTTTTTTCCCTTTATTTTTTTTTTTGCACCTGTGTGTTTACTGGGCATAGCCACCACCAATTAGCTTTGCTTGGGAAGTCACCTCCCTTATTCCTGCTACCAGCTTATTTGCAGTTATATTTAGGATGAAAAAAAATCAACCAATGAAATGCTTTTTTTTTTTTAATGTCAAGAATATTTAGGGAAACATTTTTACAAACTGAAGCAACCTAGAACAGTTTACAGACTTTTCCCTTTTGCTGATGATTGAAGACTTTCAGACGACACCCACAATGATTAGGGGGGATTCTCTCATTTTTATTTTGCCTGATGGGTTCCCCCCACCTCCACCTGACCCACGGAGGGGTGGGAATCAGGGCCTCCTGTCCCTGAACCTGTGTGTGAAGTCTGGAGTCCTGAGGCCAGCCCTCGCTGTGGACGAGACCTTTCAACTTTTAAAGCCTCATTTCTTCTTATGCAAAATGGGACGAGCGCGTCCTCCTAACCAGTTTGCGTTTGTTTAGCAAGGCTGAGAGATTGAAGAAAGCTCTGTCTGGGAGGCAGTATTAAGCCTATGGATTCAAGCCAGGGCTGCTGGGTTAAAATCCTGGCTCCTTAGCTCACTTGTTCTGCGATCTTGACACATTACTTAGCCTCTCTGGCCTCAGTGTTCTCATCTATCAATGGGGATAGTTGTAGTACCTACCTCATGGGAAAGTTCTGAGGCTCTGATGAGTTCATATAAATCACCTGGACAGTAATTCTTGCAGTAGGCCCCCTAGTGGTAGCTGCCATTATTATTATTATTATTATTATTATTATTGTGTCAAATGAAATGAGCTCCTGAGAAAATTTGCATTAACATAAATGTAAATAAAATTTGTCAACATAATTCCACATAAATTAAAATTTTATAACACGTTACATAATTAGTTAATATAAATAAACCAAGTGTATATTAACCCAGTTTTCCTGAAAAATGGTGGTTGGGCAGTTTTTGTGTGTTTTATTTTTAAATGTTCGCAAGTCAAGGTGTAATGTATTTTTGAGGGGGTAACAGCTTTATTGAGATATACCCAGATGCCACATGCACCCATTTCAAGCACACAATTCAGTGTGCGTGTGTTTTGACGGGGAGCCCTGGGTGGTTCTGGGATTCCTCTGCCCCAGCCACCCACCCCTGGCCTTCGTCGTACACGTCCAGCCTTGGTTCTGCGTGAGGTGAGGACATCCCAGGTAGGTGCAGAGCAAAGGAGGCTTCTGTCTATTCAGTTGTCATTTGGGGCTAGGGAGGGCCTGGAAGGATGCCTCTTGGCATGTGTGGCGGTGACCCCGCTTGTCTCGCTTGCCTCCCCAGAGCACCTGAAGGAGCGCCTGGCCAATGAGCTGTCCGGGCTGCCCAAGGTGCGTCTGATCCGCGCCAACAAGAGGGAGGGCCTGGTGCGAGCCAGGCTTCTAGGCGCTTCCGCGGCGAAGGGTGAAGTGCTGACCTTCCTGGACTGCCACTGTGAGTGCCACGAGGGGTGGCTCGAGCCGCTGCTGGAGAGGTACGTGAGCATGCGAATGGGGGCCCAATGCTGTGCAGAAGCAGAAACAAATTTCTCACCTTGGCGCCTGGGTTCAGATGCCCCTGGGGCAAGTCCTCTGTCACTGGGCATGATAACAGTCTGTGCCCCACACGGCTGCAGAGGCCATTAAATGAATGAATACACATACAGCCCTTAGAACATGCTAGCATGTATGAGGCCTTGTTAGTGTTTCCTTTTACCACTGCTTATTATACACGTTTGTTGTGGAACACTTAGGAAGTATCTTGATCAACCAAGAAAAAGCTATTAATCATATAGAATCACAGTGCTGCAGAATATACGTTTTGGTGTATTTCCTTCAAGCAAGGCTGTCTTGTCCATTATACCCAGTACCTACAATGCTTAGGACCCATGAAATTTTTTAATAGACCCGCAAAAATGTTTTTATGTTAATTATTTTACATCAGAAGGAAAAAAATGAGCATCATAACAATGGATTTAGTCTGGAGTGTGGCTTGTCCTTCTAGCAATATAGTCATAAAATACAGCTTTAAATATATGTTATTTTTTATGAAGCCATGAAAAGTCATAACACAGCCCTGTCTTTAAGGGCATGTCTCCTGCTGTCCCACAGCCTCATATGCTAACCCTCCCAATCTGCCTGTCCTCCAAATCTACTGCCACTGGGCTCCTCTCTCCCCTCCCCTCCCCTCCCCTCCCCTCTCCTCTCCTCTCCTCTCCTCTCCTCTCCTCCTTTGTCTCCCTATTCTCCTGAGTCAGCATCACAGCAGGCAGGAGCTGGGCTGGCAAAGTCAGAGCTCCTCCAGGTGGAGGAGAAAGGTCCAAGATTGGGAGGGTTTTCGTTTGGTCCCTCCCCGCGGAGCAGGCGAAGGGTCAGAAGATCAGAGTCTCTGGGGCGCCTGGGTGGCTCAGTCAGCTAAGCGCCCAATTTCGGCTCAGGTCATGATCTTGCAGTTTGTGGGTTTGAGCCCCGTGTCAGGCTCTGTGCTGATAGCTTGGAGCCTGGAACCTGCTTTGATTCTGTGTTTCCCTTTCTCTCTGCCCTTCCCCTGCCCACACTCTCTCTCTCTCTCAAAAATAAATAAACATTTTTTTAAAGAAGATCAGGATCTCTGCAATTGGCAAACTGCTTTCCCATGGCCTCTAGCACTTTGGTTGCCATGGTCTGTCTGGAAGAGCTGGAGACCCACTTTCCTCCTTCCTGTGTGAGACCAAGCTGTCCCCTGCTCTGCTACTTCTGCTGTCCTATCTATGTCCTGTCCCCTGTGGGTCCCATAGTTGCCTCCTTCTCCTCCTCAGCTCTATGAGCTTCACCAGCAGCAAGGACCCAGGGTTCCTCAGGCCTGTGATGGAATTTTACGGCATGGTGACAGTTAAGGGTTCCCTCTGGAACCTGGACCAGTGGGTTTGCCCTTCACCCCTTCCCCACTGTGAACACACATGGCTGCCTCTAGGCCGATCTGAAGTCCCCTGATGCACTAATACCACCCAGCATTCTACTCCAGCCCATCCTCTGAAGGCCAGTGAGGCAGCCCTCCCCATAGACAAGTCCTTGTTCCATATCCCCAGATAAAAGGATTCTCCACCCTGGCTACCCATAGAACCCCATCTGGGCAACTTGTAAAACATACCAACTCCTGGGGTGCCTGGGTGGCTTATTCGGTTAGGCATCCGACTTCAGCTCAGGTCATGATCTCACTGTTCATGAGTTCTAGCCCCGCATTGGGCTCTGTGATAACACCTCAAACCATGGAGGCTGCTTCAGATTCTGTGTCTCCCTCTCTCTCTGCCCCTCTCCTGCTTATACTCTGTCTCTCAAAATAAATAAACATTAAAAAAATTTTTTTAAAAGCATACCAGCTCCTTGGTCTCATGGCCAACCACTGGATCTGAATCTCTAGAGGTGGCCCCGGGCTTCTGGATGTTTCAGAAGCTCCCCAGGGACCTAGGTGTGTACCAGAGTTGACACACGCTTGTCCCTCAGATGGTCCCAAATGGGAACCCTCCCTGTCCCTTGGACGGTCCGACAGGAGCAGTAACCATGTTCCTCCAGGGGCTTTGGGCAATAGATATTCTTTGGTTTTCAAGTCAGGTGGGTGGTGCTCCTGGCATTTTATGAGCCGGGGACTGGGGATGCCAGACGTCCCACAGTGTGCAGTTCAGCCCTGCACAACAAAGACTGGTTCTGCCCCAGATGCCAGTAGCATGCCTGCCCCCGCCCCCCACCCACGGGGCAAGCTGTTACTGGGCCTGCACACTTTGTAACCATGGTTCAGGGTCCTTTACTCCAATGCCGGCTCCCCCAGTTTTCCTTTTCTTATAAAAATTAGGCCACCCGACCAGTTTGATTGCAAGTCACAAGTTCTTCTGGTCTCTGTCAGGGGCTAAGAAGCTTCTTTGAACCTGCCCAGCAGGTCAGCCACTTGTCTTCTCAAACCTTTTAACAGTGCCCTAAGTTTGTTTAAAGAATTTGGCGGGGGGACACCTGGTGGCTCAGTTAAGCCTCTGACTTTGGCTCAGATCATGATCTCACGGTTTGTGAGTTCGAGCCCTACATCGGGTTCTCCGCTCTCAGTGCAGAGCCTGCTTTGGATCCTCTGTCTCCCTCTCTCTCTGTCCTTCACCCCCTACCCCTGTCAAAAATAAATAAACATTTAAAAATTAAATCTTCCTCAGTTAGTGAATGCACAGGTTTTATTCATACAGTCTATCCTGAACAATGCAATTTCGCCTAATACTGTAATTCTTACCTGAGTGTGGTATTCACTTTGCCCCCTCTGACTTTCTGGGATTATTCTAAGGACACTGACAACTCAAGTCTGGTCGATCTCTGTTTCTTCACATTGCTCTGTGTGACTTACGATGTTTTAGGTCTCAAATTCCAGATAAAAGCCCCCGGAATGTAGCCCAGAGAAATCCAGTGTTCACACACAGGCCAGTCCCACTTCATCTTCCCTGGTGCACTGTCAAGTGTAAAAAAAAAACCCACAAGATATGGCAGCATGCTGAAGAATGGCTGGGTCTGTGATCATGGTTGCAGAGAGAATAGCTAAAGCAGGCACATGGACTGATACCTGCAGCATTTTTCTCTACAGTATTGTAACCTGTTTCACAGTAATAAAGAGGACAAGAAAAGACTAGCAGTAGGTCCCAGGTTCTCTGCCAGCCACCTTATAAACATCCCCCAAGGGTGTCCTCACCTTAACCCTAAGAGTAGATATTATCGTTCCAGGGTCACCCACAGGTGACAGGTTCTGAGAGGTTAGGCGACTTGGCTAATGTCACACGGCAAATAAGGGGCAGGGTTCGAATTTTTATTCTAACTCCAAAGCTGATTCTTTGGTCTGGGCGCATCTCTGTTTTTTAGAGGGATAATTAGTTCTCAACACTAAGACATTTCGTTGTGATTAAATGAGGTCCCTCTTGGCAGTCTTTAGAAATTGCAAAATCTGCTTTCTGTCTTAAAAGTGACCTTTGGTTTTCACATGTCTTGACTTTCATGGAGGGACTCAGATTTATCCAGTATGTCCATAGATGGAATCTGAATATTGAAGCTGGGGACTTTTCCTATTCAAGCCAGAATCCTTCCTTCCTCGGTCTCCCCCGCCACCTGAGCGTTCCCTGTGAGGATCACCCGCCAGGGCCTCATGTGGCTGCAGACACCTGCAACGAGAGACGTAGGCCTTCCTCACACGGGCTCTCCTCCCTCCTCGCGGAAGGATGAGGAGAGGCATCCCCAAATTCCCTGATCGTCCTCCCGCCACCTGTCCTCATGGAGAGGCACATGGGGCATCCCGGATGTTCGCAGGATCCACGAAGAGGAGTCGGCGGTGGTGTGCCCTGTGATCGATGTGATTGACTGGAACACCTTTGAGTACCTGGGCAATGCTGGGGAGCCACAGATTGGCGGCTTCGACTGGAGGCTGGTGTTCACGTGGCACGTGGTTCCCGAGAGGGAGAGGACGCGGATGCGGTCGCCCATCGATGTCATCAGGTTAGGGGCTAACCTCTGGCCACTCACTCTCTGAGCGTGTCTCGTTGCGTCTGGCCACCGTGTCAGTGAGGGTACCCGGGGAGGGCTGGTTAGCTGTTGTTCCCCCACTTTCTCCAGAGCATTTGTTTATTTTATTTTATTTTTAAAATCTTTATTTATATTTGAGAGAGAGATAGAGACAGAGACAGAGCATGAGTGGGGGAGGGGCAGAGAGAGAGAGAGAGGGAGACACAGAATCTGAAGCAGCCTCCAGGCTCTGAGCTGTCAGCACCGAGCCCAGAGTGGGGCTCAAACTCATGAACTGCGAGATCGTGACCTGAGCCGAAGTCGGACGCTTAATCGACAGAGCCACCCAGGTGCCCGAGCATAATTTTATTTTTATTAAAAAAATCTTTGCCACCCACGTGAATTTTACGTTGGTATATTTTATTTATTTACGTATTTAAAAACTGTGGTAAAATATGCATAACAAAAAAATTGTTCACTTCAACCATTTTTTAAAGTGTTTAGCTCAGTGGCATCAAGCACATTCACAGTATTGAATAACCGTCACTTCCAGAACTTTTTCATTGTCCTGTGCGGAAACCCTATACCCATTGAGCAATGACTCCCCTGTCTCTTCTTCAACCCCTGGTCACTTCTATTGTACTCTCGATGGATTTCCCTAGTCTAGATTGCTCGTGTAAGTGGAATCACACAGTATTTGTCCTTTTGTGTCTGGCTTCTTTCACTCCACATAAGTGTTTTCAAGGTTCTTCCAGAACCCCGTTCCTTTAATGGCTGAACAATATTCCACTGTGTAGACATCCATGTTTGTTTATCCATTCACCTGCTGATGGCCACTTGGGTTGTTTCTATCATGTGGTTATTGTGAACAATGCTGCTGTGAATATTGATTTACTGTTACTGTTTGAGTCCCTGTTTTCAGGTTTTTGAGGTATATACTTAGGAGCACCATTGGCGGGTCATATGATAATTTCATGCTTACCATTTTGAGGACACACTGTCAGGTCCTTTTTCAACTGGGGGATAGGTGGACCTGGGGGGTGAATGGGCCACCTTTGGCTAGTTGGTGAGCCTGGGTCTGAGTAGGGTGGGTTTAGCAGGGGCTTGGTTGCTCTCATTCTTTGAGGTGTTGAAGTAATATAAAGGCTTCTTCCTCCCCTTCCAATTTCAGGAGCAAATGGGAGTCAGGCAGAGGGAGATCGGACATCAGCTTTATTACTGCATTGAGCTAAAAATGGTGTCTTAGATCTGCACCCATGTTTGCCAGGAGGACTTCTGAGTTCTGACCTTGAGATGACCCACTGGCCAGAGGGAGATGCCTGTGGAGACAGTCTCAAGAGATGGCGGTAGAGGGGTGCCTGGGTGGCTCAGTCAGTTAAGTGTCCGACCCTTGATTTTGGCTCAGGTCATCATATCACGGTTCGTGAGTCTGAGCCCCACATGGGGCACACTGTCAGCGTTGAGCCTGCTTGAATTCTCTCTCTTTCTCTGCCTTTCCCCTGCTTCTGTGTGTCCCCCCTCTCCCTCTCAAAAATAAATAAATAAATAAATTTAAAGAAAACGAGATGGGGGTGGAGAAATGAACGAGGCCAAGTCACATCCAGCCTAGAAGGCCAAGGACGGGGCTTTGGACTTTACCCTGAGAGAATAGAAGCCACTGAAGGGATTTGAGCTGGAAATGACCCTGCCTGTTACATTCTTTAAAGATTGCTAGATGCCATGTTGGCAAGGGGCCTGGAGGGGGCGGGGCAGAGGGCAGGGACATCTTTAGGAGGCATCATAATCTTCGAGTCAGGAATGATGGTGCAGGAGAAGATGGAGAGAAACGGGGTACTCCAGAGATGATGTGGTGGACTGAGAGAGACTGAATGAGAATGGGGAAGGCAGGGATTGTGGTGACACCCCGGCTTCTGTAGGAGTCCTGAGTGACATCCTACTCAACTTTCACTGAACAGATTTGTAAACTGAGGCTCAGAATAGGAAGGGTCTTATCCAGGTTCATACATCCAACCTGGGATGCTGACATGTACTCCCATGGTCCCCTCCTCCCCATCACACACATGTGCTCGGGGATGCCATGGCCACCTCCTCTTCCCTTCCTATAATATCCCTGGGTCTCAGTTTCCTCACCTGTGAAATAGGTACAAGCATATCCACCTTGCCTACCCCTTAGATTTTTGGGATGAAACACGTGTAAGTGCTTTGTAGTCTAGAGCCTTCCCTTCCACAAGGAATCTTGCTGTCCTTTTCTCATCGGCCCAGAGCTTGGAATGCAGGGAAAGCTAATACTTTGTCAAGGCCCAGAAGCACTGCCAGGAGACCTTAACATTTTTAAACAGTTAGACCCTTGATGATGTACAGTTTCTCTACCTCTGAATACATTCCTTGGCATCTGCATGTCTTGGTGTGTTGACCTTTCAGCTTTCTGCTGTGGTAGGACAGAAGGCTTGGGCCATTTCTAGAACCAGAGGAACCTGCTGGGGAGAAAACAGGGCTGGGTGAAAGGCAAAAGTGGCCATCGGGGTCCTGGAAGGAGGCCACTCATGCAGGAGAGGAATGGGCCCTGGAGGAGCTTTGAGATGAGAGCTGCCTTCTGTGGTCTTCTATGCTCCAAAGGGCATCTGTGTTGCCCTGTGACCCTGTGACCAAGGCCACCACAGCCCAGCGCTAGCCATCCTCCTGGGGAGCCTGTCTCTTTCCTCAACTCTCTGGGTTGTCTGTGCTTCTAGGGGTACAAGGTTTTATCTCGCCCTCAGGCCTGTGCTCATGCTGGTATCTTCTTGGAGAAACATTCCATTCCTCTTCTCTGCCAACTCCTCCGTGTTCTTCAGGCCTCATTTCCTCTGGGAAACTGAACCCTGCCCACCTGCCCCATGCCCTCCCCTCTGTGCCCACACAGTGCTGCCTGGTGAGATGTTTGTGAGCCTCCTAGGGCAGGGACCGTGGGGCACATCTATGCCTCCTGGCCCAGCGCAAGGCCTGGTACAGAGTGTAGAGTCAGGGTGTGCTTAGAGACGACTGGGCAGGCTGGAGGGCTCCCGACAGACAGTTCACCTGCTGCTCACACTGCAATGTGGTTATCACACTCTCCTAGGTCCCCAACAATGGCTGGAGGGCTGTTTGCTGTGAGTAAGAAATATTTTGAATATCTGGGGTCTTATGATACAGGAATGGAAGTTTGGGGCGGAGAAAACCTCGAATTCTCCTTTAGGGTAAGTATTCCAGTCTTCTCTTTGGACTCATCCTTCACTTGTCCCTTCTCTCTCTCTCTCTCTCTCTCTCTCTCTCTCTCTCTCTCTCTCTGGGAATGATGGGATTTTCCAGGAGAACCTGGCAGACTTTTCTTCCATGTTGATGGTTTTTATCTAACGATCCTGAAAGAGGATAGTAGTGGCGTGCACGTTCTATAAACATGCTTGCCTTCTTGTTTGAACTTTTAAAACATTGTACTTTTCATAGATTTGGGGCAGGGAAGGGCCTTGCAGGTCACCTAGTTCTTTCCTCTTACTACAGCAGGGAGAGAAGAGAGGGGAAGTGACTGGCTCAAGGTCACCCACGCAGTGAGTGGCAGAGATGGGGCTAACACCCAGGCCCCTGCTTCCCAGACCCATCTTGTGGAGTCTTGATTTGCTTATTTACTTATGAAATAACCTGTTTAGCACAGTGACCTTCAGACTTTGCCACATATAAGAATTGTTTAACAAAGAACTTGTTTAAAAAGACACATTTATAGGTACAGTCTCCAGAAAGTCAGGCTTGATAGATTTTTGGTAGGGACCAGGAATCTGCTTTTTGGGAAAAGCCCATTTCCTGATTCTGCTGCTTGTGTCCCACGGATGCCCCTTTGAGAGGCCACTAGCATTTCAGTGGGTTTTCCAGTTCACCGAATCCTGCATTTTGAGTATCAACATGTTATGTTAACGTCTGTAGTTTTTAATAGAAAATTTTAAATTTTGGTGGTATTTTATATGGTTTCCTGCTTAGAGAGAGTTAATAAGAATTGGCCCTCCGCTGAGGACTCACACCCCCCATTATAAGTACCAGGTACTCTCCCTGGTCTCACATCCTGGGAACCGTGGGGTCTTCACGGCCCTGTGCCCCAGCATGAGCTGGTCTCAGACAAGTCAACCTGTTGAGGTTTAGGATGTGCTTTTAATGGTCTTTCTGCCTCTTCCCTAGGTGTCAGGCTGCTCTCTGCCTCTAGAAGTTCTTCCTTTCCCCTTCCAAACCTCTCTCCTTACTCGCTGCTTTCCTATCTTCTGTGGCTAGGAGATCAGGTAATGAGCCTGTGTTTTACATAATGAGTAATGGGTTCCCAGTGAGGTCAGTTATGGGTGCTCCTGTGAGTCAAGTGCATGAGCTCTAGTGCATGGACTCTGGGATCTTGCTCCCGGCGGCTTGTTTGTCTTTGGGGCTGTGTTCTTGCTCTTTGACTGCATCCTGTGTCCTGAATGTGCTGGGGAGGTGGCCTCCTACCCCATGGAGGGTGAGGCCTGGCAGTGTTCATCATGATGTCTGTGTGCCCAGCCTCCTTGCTGCGGGCACGGTGAACCAGCAGCTCACCATTCCGCGCCACCAACCCCCCCCTCGCCCCGCCACTCACCCACCCGGCCTCCTCCCTGCTCTCTGCACAGATCTGGCAGTGCGGTGGGACCTTGGAAACACACCCATGCTCTCACGTTGGCCACGTTTTCCCCAAGCAAGCTCCCTACTCCCGCAATAAGGCTCTGGCCAACAGTGTCCGAGCAGCTGAAGTGTGGATGGATGAATTTAAAGAACTCTACTACCATCGCAACCCCCATGCCCGCCTGGTGAGTTCCCCAGCCCACCTGTATCCCAGCTGGCCTCATCCCAACAAAAGCAGCTGATTCTGGCCTCCCCGCCATAGTGGACCTGGTTCCAGAAATAGATACAAGTATGGGAAAACTTTATCCCCCCACTTATAATAATACATTCATGTTGATTCTCATCATCTACAGTAATTATGGTCTGTGTCACCATTGCAAACACTGATTCAAGGCTACTGAGCCGCTGCTTCTCAGAGAAATACGGTGCTAGGTTCCTTCAGGCCTCTTGCAGGTTGACATTTTTGCCAACCGATCAATATATACAGTATACAATACGTGGTTTTGTGTATATTTCTGTCGAAAGATTGTTTGCATTGAACTCATGGCCAACAACATTGTGACATGTGCCTAATCCACGTATTTTCTCCGCCAGGCACAACACAGCCTTCTTGCACCGAGGAACACTAGCCAGCCCTTCAGCACCATGCTTGGGGGCCTTTTAAACAGTGAGGTCACCAACACAAAGCAGCAAAATGTGGCACTAGGTGGGCGATGAACAGGACACTTGTTTACAGCATGAGAGCTGAGACATGATCTCAGCCAGGAGCGTCACGTTGGGTGACTCAGATTTTTTATCCCTCTCTGTATGTATTTGCAGATGATGGTGGTGTAGTGGTTTTAGGGTTACAAATAAGCTTTAGCAAATAGGTCCACTGCCTCTGCAGTGGCCAGCTCTACAGGCCCCTGGACAGGGTGCCCACTCTGCACCAGCATCAACTAAAATGAAAATGTAAAACTCTTTTTCTGAATCCTCACAGCAGCCCTTCAGGATAGCGAT
Organism: Neofelis nebulosa; assembly: GCF_028018385.1. Classification (NCBI taxonomy): domain Eukaryota; kingdom Metazoa; phylum Chordata; class Mammalia; order Carnivora; family Felidae; genus Neofelis; species Neofelis nebulosa. The sequence goes on along the minus strand of NC_080793.1, from coordinate 33,658,601 downwards.
GGAATTCTCATTTTTTATTTATTATTATTTTTTTTAATGTTTATTTAATTTTGAGAGACTGTGTGTGAACGGGGGAGGGGCAGAGAGAGAGGGAGACATAGAACACGAAGCAGGCTCCAGGCTCTGAGCTGTCAGCACAGAGCCCGATGAGGCACTCGAACTCATGAACTGCAAGATCATGACCTGAGGAAGTCAGACACTCAGCCTACTGAGCCACCCAGGGGCCCCAATTCTCATTTTAGATGCCAGAACTGAAGCTCAGAGAGCTTGCCCAAGGCCTCGCGGGTGATGTGGGCAGAACTGAGCCTGGGGTGCATAGAACCCACTCCCTGCTCTGCAGAGCCCTGTGGACCTGCCCCTGACCTTGGCCCCTTTCTGCCTCTGGGCTCCAGGGTCATTGCTTCCTCTGTCATGCCCAAGGCTGCAGGGTGGAAACATCTGCTCCTTCCCATTACCCAGTCTGGAACCCACAGCTCTCTCTTCCTGAGGCTTCCCAAAGAATGACATATTAGAGGGGCCCCGCGTACACCTTTTGTCTGGATGCCCGTGGCCGAGTGTTAAAAGGGATATTTGGTTGAAGATGAGGGCACAATGACTCATCAAAGGAAGACCCTCTGGGAAATAAGCAAAACTCTGAAATTTTGCTCAAACGCTTTCCTGACATTACCATTTTGTTAAATATTTAGCCTGTTAAATTTTAATACTTTAACATCATATTGCAAGGACAGTAATAGTGCTCGGCACTGCTCTTGTGGCGATGCTAAATAGATGCTTGCTTTATTTAATTATTTAGAAGTTAAAAAAAATTTTTTTTAATGTTTATTTATTTTTGAAAGAGAGAGAGAGAGAGAGACAGAGTGCGAGCAGAGGAGAGTCAGAGAGAGGAGACACAGAAACTGAAGCAGACTCCAGGCTCTAAGCTGTCAGCACAGAGCCTGACATGGGGCTTGAACTCACGAACTGCGAGATCATGCCGTGAGCCACCCAGGTGCTGCAATTATTTAGAAGTTCTTAATCACTTGTTTTGTCCAGAAAACTAAACTTCCACGAGTATTTTTCACTGCAGCACTTGGCACTTACCATTGTAAGCATATGTTCAGACTTCAGCATGTTGAGCACATAAGGTCTATGTACATGGTTACATTGAGAATATTCACCTGTGTTTGAAAGTGAACGCTTCAGGTATCAGCAGTAATTCAGAATGTCAGGGTGTATGTACTCGACTGACGTCCACTGGTCTGTGATCACACACTCATCGATGGTGTAGATGCACGGGTCCAGGGAGCTGACGCAGCCCCAGGACTCGGCTCCCTGACTTCATTACCAGGCGCTTCGTGTCCTTCCCTAGAGCACCTGGCCACACCTCCTTGTAGCGAGAGTGCCCGAGAATGCAGTTGTTTGTGTGATGGTCTGTCCTGCCAAGGTGCTGTCGCTGTGTCTGAGGCTGGTCTGACCCTCTGAGCCTGTACAGGACCCAGCACACAGTGGGTTCTCGGTACACGTTGCAGAGGAGGGAAGCATCCGTGGAGAGAAGGCTTTGGTAGGAAGTACGTGACCTGCAGGGACTCACTGCTTTTGCTGTTTCCTCAGGAACCCTTTGGCGATGTGACAGAGAGGAAGCAGCTCCGTGCAAAGCTCCAGTGTAAGGACTTCAGGTGGTTCTTGGAAAACGTGTACCCAGAATTGCATGTGCCTGAAGACAGGCCTGGCTTCTTTGGGATGGTGAGTGAGGCAGGCCTCTGGTGGGCAGGGGCTTCCCTGACCAATAAATCCTAGCCAAGAAAGGCCCCTTCATGGGGACTGCTAGCCTTCCTCACCCCTTCTCCCCTCCCTGCTTTAATCCACTGTCTTTCCTTCTCCCCGTGTCTGGGCCTCAAGTCCAGAATGTCAGCACTAGAAGCCATCTCCAAATTGGTGACGATAAGCCTCCCATTTTATAGATAAAGAAACTGAGGCTCACCTGGTGTTTCCATGTCCAGTTTCACATTACTTCAAGCTTCAGATGGCTGGACCAGTTAATAATTCCCAGCTCAGGGATTGATAAAGGCAGTAGTAGAGGGAGAAGAGTCACTTCGGTTATTTCAAAGAACCTGAAAGAAATGTCTCTGGGATGAAGCCAACTAAAATGTCCAGTGCCTTTGGCTTTGGGGAGGAACGACACCAACTTAGGAAGGTGTCCTCTGCTGTGTCGTGTTGACCAGAAGTGCCCATGTTCCATTCTGGGAGTCTTTGATAAACACAAAGCAGGACGCTAACGCATTCAATTCAGTCTTTGCTATGAAAAGGTTCAAGCAGAGAGAATGATGTAATGAACCCTGTTCCCGAGCTTCTAGAATTATGATGATTTTGCCTCTCTTGCTTTCTGTCTCCTCTGCTGCATCCTCTCATGTTTTTCTTTGCTCAAGCAAACCCCAGGCATCCTGTCCTTTCACTCCCATTCGCTTCCACGTGCACGTCTGTATGGACGGTATCTTCTAACCGCAGACCATTATCACACCCCCGTCGAGTGAGCAGTAATTTCTTGGTACCCTTTAATATCTAGCCCTTACCCACATTCCCCTGCTTTTTCACACCTCTCTCAGGGTAACTGGCTGGTTCCACCTGGGGTCCAGACAAGGTCTCGCGTTGTGGTTGGCTGCTAGTCCTCCCTCCCACGTCTCCTTCATCTAAGGCAGACCTCTTCCCTCCTCCTCCCCACTTGTGCTAATATTGTTGCAAAAACAGCATCCGTTGTCCAGTAGCACATCTCACCCTTGGAATTACCTAATTGTTTCCTTGTGGTGTCTTTTAAATCATGCCTCTCGCCCATAGTTCTTAAAATGGAAGTGAGGTCCAAAGGTCTGATTGGAATGGAATCATCAGCCTTTTATGGCAAGAACACTTCACAGGTGTGTTTTGTGCTCCTGCTGCATCATCGCAGGAGCACCTAACCTCTGGTCATCCTGCTTCTAGCTATGACATTGATCAGCGGGTCCATGGGGCCTGTCCGGGACCAGCCACTATCAGGGGCCATGTCAGCATCCTCTCTCGTGTTTTCTGTAACTGTTGATAATCATTACCTAGACCCAAACTTCAAGTGGCATTGTCAAATGGTGCTTTTTCTAATCATTTCCTCTGCATTTTTAGCTGAGATGTTTCTGTAAAGAACGTTCCCTTGTTAACTGGGACCATTTGGTATTCGTGAAATTTAGAGTTCATTCAGAAAAGGCATAACAAATTTTAGGGATGAGTGGGTGACTTGGTCAGTTAAGCATCTGACCCTTGATTTCAGCTCCAGTCATGATCTCATCAGGCTCTGAGCTGACTGTGTGCAGCCTGCTTGGGATTCTCTCTCTCTCTCTCTCTCTCTCTCTCTTTCTCTTTCTCTCTCTCTCTGCTCCTCCCCTGCTCGCTCGCTCTCTCTCTCTCTCTGCCTCTCCCCAGCTTGCGCTCTCTCTCTCTCTATCAAAATAAAAAAATAAACTTAAAAAATTAAAAACAAGAAAAGGCATAACAAATTTTTAAGTCCTTCTCTTTATTTGCCTGTTTTCAGAGTAAGAATTGGCACTTCAGTTTCCTCCAGTTTGTTTGTTGGCTCATTTGCTTGTTGGCGTTTTCTTTTCTTGAGCATCACTGTAAACCAGTGGGGTTTTATATGGTCAGTGTGCTGCAGTTCGTCTGTTGGTTTCTGTTTTTTTCTTTGAACAGTTCAGGTTGCCCATCTTCAGCTAGTGAGAACCTCTTCATTTTGGCTTCTGTGATCTTGACCCCTTGTAGTAGCTTGATTGCTTCCTTGATCCCGGCCACGCTCATCTTCTACATTTGCTGCCATTCCTCCCAGAGCCCCTGACCCTTTCAGTGGGGGGCAGTGTTCAGAGCCCACAATCCGGATGCCAGCTGTGGTCTCTGTCTCTAGACTACACTCTACACCAGAAACATAATGCTAGCCACATACGTAATTAAAAATTTAACTATATTTAACTTTATTTTTAAGGTTTAGTTATTTATTATTTAAAAAGATTTTTTAATGTTTATTTTTGAGAGAAAGAGAGAGTGCAGGTGGGAGAGTGACAGACCGAGAAGGAGATCTGAAGCAGGCTCCAGGCTCTGAGCTGTCAGCACAGAGCCCAATGTGGGGCTTGAACCCACAAACTACAAGGTCACAACCTGAGCTGAAGTTGGACGCTCAACCAACTGAGCCACCCAGGTGCCCCTAGTAACCATATTTTAAAAAGGAGCAAGTGAAGTTAATAATATATTTTATTTAATTCAATGTATCCCCAGTATTATCATTTCAACATGTAGTTGATGTAAAAATTTATCGAGATGCATTACGTCTTTTTCTCATACTGTCTTGAAACCTGCTGTGTATTTTACACTCACTGCATATCTCAATTTGGACTTGGTCACATTTCAAGTGCCCAGTGGCCACATATGGCCAGTGGGTACCATGTGGGGTGCACAGTGCTATAGTTTTTCAGTGGGTAGAGAAAGGACATGCATATTTTTGAGAAACAAATCATGAACTCATACTGATATCTCAAATTTAAATGTAATCTTACAGGATTTTTTCTTCTTCGATATTATACTTGTATTACTTTTTTCTTACACTGAAAATCTTAGTTTCAAAAATATTACCATATTATTTATTTGCTTTATCTTAAAAGATATTTAAAATAGTTTCAAAATAATAATTCACTATTACGACTGACAGTTGATACTGTCAGTGAATGAGGTTTAGGATTTCTTTGCTGCTCTATTTGTTTATAGAATATAGTTCACTAAGGAAATGTAATCAAACATGGAATGTTCTAAAAAACAAAAACAGTGGGGAATGTTCTAAAGTCATTTAATATCATTCTTTTTTCTGTTTCACCAACTTGATACAGCTAGCTTAGTTTACCTCAGTTTTAATTTTCAGGGGTTCCCACCTCTCTTTTAGTGTTTTTTCCATTTCAAATCTTTCTGAACATAGGGAGTTCATTTGAGGTCACAGTCCTTTGGTGGTCAAGCGTGGGGACATTTGAGCCCTTCCAAATCTAAGGTGCTCTGCTTATTCTAACCAGATTTCTTCACAAGCAAAGGGACTTCAGGAACATGGAAGTCTGTGCTTTGTGAGCTAGTTGATTGGATTGTGGAATCTTCTTTCAATATGACTGAGTCTTATCTTCAGAAACAGGCTAGTCAAGGGTGGACGAGGGCCAGGGCAGGAGAGGGATTCATGAGGAGTTCATTGAGGGGTCTTTGAACTCTCCAGAAAGAGATTTGGAAGGTGTATGTCTTTCCCTGGAGGCTACTAAAAGGGAGGCGGGAGCATGATTTTTTTCTCTTGGAATGATCGAAGGGTTTTAGATCTAAAAGGTACCTTAGAGATGGCATTAGATTAGACAGCGTTGAGTGATGGGGAGAGCACTGGACTTGGAGTCTGAGTTCCTGGATTCAAGACTCAGGCATCTCCACTCGTGTGACCTTGGGCCATCAGCTCTGTATTGTGCTGTTCCTATAGTCTAGAATGGTGGACTTCTCATCTGGAAAATGGTGAGTCTCTCACACAGGATGTCTTTTGCAGATCCTGCTTGCAGGGGTCCTTGGTACATGTGTGAGGCAGCAACCCAGCTCTGCATGGACCAGTGCAGCAATAAGTCTGCACCAAGGAGAAATGGAGAGATAAGAGCTTTCAGGTCATAAAGAGTTAATCTCTCTGCAACTCAGATTTATCTTTAGAAATGGGGGTTATGATTCTTGCCTATGGTATAGAATGGGAAAGCACTTTCAAAACTGAAAATCTAAGGAGCTCTTACCCAGTAAGTCCGGGTCTTGACTCATTGACTCCTCTCCAGTGGAGTCATTACCGTTGGAGCCTTGGGTGGAACCTGTTGTTGTGTATAAATCTGGACCAAAATGCCACCTTTATGTTTTGTTTAGCTCCAGAACAAAGGACTGAGAGATTACTGCTTTGACTATAACCCTCCCAATGAAAACCAAATCGTGGGACACCAGGTCCTTCTCTACCACTGTCACGGAATGGGTCAGAACCAGGTAGGTGCTCCTTCTCCATAGTTTGACATTCTTGAGCCAGGGGAAAGCAGACGGTGGGAGCCTGAATGTTCAAGGGACCGTTTGTGTGGGGTCTTTAAAGAGAGAAATGAGGGGAAGTCTCTTTTTTTTTTTAAATTAAATATTTGATGTATATATATATATATATATATATATATATATATATACATCAATATAAATAATATATATATATATATATTTTTTTTGGCATTATGAGGGTACTTTATGCTCTTGCAGAATATTTGGAAAATGCAAAAAAATATAAGCAGTAAGTGAATGACAGGACTCTGCAACCACCATTAGAACTAAGACCTAGTTATTTCTCATCTTCCTTTATGCAAGATCATGTGTTTTAAATAGTTATTATCATAATGTCTATATGTTTTATATTCCATTCTTTCCACTTCGTCATACTTTTCATGTGTTATTAGACATCCTTTGAGAATGTCATTCCTAATGGCCTCTTGATAATCCTTTGTGTGGCTGTATTACTGTTTAGTTAACTGATTCCCTGCCTGCCTGTTTTTGATTGTAAAGTAACCATGCCACTAACCTCTTGTCAGAAACAAAAGTGGGGGGGTGGGGAGCAACAGATCTGCGTGTCCGATGACTTCCTTAGAATTAATGCTTGAACAGAATTCTGGGTTTTGATGGATAGTGCCACGTAAAGTGGTGTTTAGGGCAATTGCTGGTGGCCGGGGCAGGTCTGTCTGGGTTAAGTGCTGAGTTTCAGGCTGGGCAGGGGAGCAAGTTCTGGAAGGTCTGTGAATTGCAACAGATCCCAGCCCCAGGAGGCAGATAAACCACCAGAGCGGGCCCGTGGAGGATGCAGGAGATGCAGGAGACCCAGAGGAGGGAAACGTTGGCTACCTGGACCTTTAAAGGCTTCCTGCCTTAAGCAGTGTCAGACACCTAGAGATGAGTGGGTGGGATTTGAGTTTCTTCCAGCTCCAAGTCACCCCAGGCTCTCGTCCAGCCATTTCCCTCTCTCCACATCAGAGAGTAACTGATGCACGATTGGCTGCTCCATTTTTAGTTTTTTGAGTACACATCCCGGAATGAAATACGCTATAACACTCACCAGCCAGAGGCCTGCATCGCTGTGGACGCAGGAATGGATATTCTCATCATGCAACTCTGCCAGGAAACTGCCCCGGAGAATCAGAAGTTCATCTTGCGGGAGGTAAGTGAGCCGTCTGCTGCCCTCCTTGCTCTCGGTGCATGGGCTGCAGAAGGGGGAGTGGAGGTAAAGAGTGTTCCCTGGCACAGTCCTCGAGGATCTCAGGGATGCGGCCACATCTGGGGAGACCAGGAAGTTCACCATGGATCCAACAGTATGGTCGGGGGCCCCGGCATCCAGCATCAGGAGTGCTTTGACTCCCATCTAGTCGTTCTGGCCTCCTTAGACCGTGAGCCATAGTCCTGGAGTGAGGTGCTGTCGCAAACACACCCAAGGATGAAATGGGCTTAAAATGAGTGAAACGAATAGCCAAAGTCTGAGGATGTGAGGTTAGATCCAGGAGCAAGCTACTCCATTTCTTTAAGCCTCATTTTTCCCAGCTGTAAAATGGGAACAATAATAGCAGCCTGTCTACCTCTAGTGTGGACTAGATGGACAGCAGAAATAGTCCTTGGAAACCATAAAGCTCTATAGAGATCAGTTGTTACCTGCAGGGTAATCACCAAGAAAACATCTCTCTGATGGAGCTGGCTCTCCATCAGAATAGTTGATGTTGATTTGGAACCGGGTATTATTTCAGGCTCGTTAGGCACTAGCCCTGCCACACTTGGCCACAAGCTGTAACAGGACTCGTGAATCTGTCAAATCTTTTGACTCACTAAAAAGCACTTGAGGGAGTAAATCCAAAGAAAATAATTCAAAAGACGAAATGAGTTTATTTTTATCTCCATAGGAAGCTTTCGTTCCCAGCCTGGCCCCAGGGATGGAAAGATTGGTCTAATTTGCTAATAAATGGGTTAATTCTAAGCATGATCAAAAGTTGGAGTACATTTTCCTGTAGAAGATATTATGATTATCAGTGAAATTTGCGGGCTACCTGAACAAGCCTGCGCCATGGTGTTATCCGTCTGATATCAGAAATAAGAGGGAAAATACTTCTGCAAAGCTCCCCGTCTGTGGTTCTCTGCAGCGCCCGGCTCCATCCCCTTCTCTTGTTTCTTCTAACTGTAAGCCCTCAAGGGGCTTACACAGTAATGTAAGCTAGAAATCATAAAATTGGTTTGAAACATCATTAAAATTGTATCTTAAATTTCAGTGACCAATTAAGGAAAAGTAAAGTCTCCTTAGAAGGCTGGGAAAAGGGATGCTATTTAATTATTTCCTTTCATGGTACTCTGAAGGCAACATTTGAACTCTTTTAAGGGTTTTCAGGGTTAATATTTTTGAGATTCTTCTGCCTATAATTTTATTCCCAAAGGTTTCTCTTTCCCTGGAACAGGTATGTCACTTGCTCAGCCATGATTAAGTTCCCAGGGAACTTAAAGCTTACAACAGAGAGGTGGAGGGAAAAAACAGACTCAAGGATGGGGGAGAGTTTCGCTGAGGTAACTCAGAACAGTTGGGAAAAGGAAGACAAGGGGAAGGCCTTAAAGAGGACCACGATCTTTTGGGGTTGGGGAAATTGGCACAGTCCCATAGAACCCATGTCCTCAGGTGACTTGTCCCCTTGCCCAGCTGTTCTCTGGCTGAGCTGGGACTACAGCCAAGTTTCCTGATTCTGTATTTAAATACCTAAGAGAAAAAGATCGCCAGGGATGGAATCAGTTGACCTAAGGGAAGCGGAAGATGTTAATAAAGAATCTTTGATCCTAATTTCCCTCAAGGAGAAGAATAGCAGTAGGGAGGTGACTTGGGATCTGACGGATCCCCAGAGCAGCCAGCAGGTGGCACCACTCACCCTGACGGTGGAATCAGGGACCCTGGCGAGCCTGACACGCTTGTCCACGCCTGGCCCTGTCTGTGCGTGGGCAGTCCTGAGTTGCCTCAGTACGGGGCAAACACAGTGCTCAGTAAATATTTCTGCAATGATAAAAAATCACCCGAGCTCTTAACACATTTTAAGGAAAAAGCTACTTTCTGAGGAATTATTTGTATTTCTGGTAAACAGCCAGTGCTTATTCTCTCTTGTAGGATGGTTCTTTATTTCACGTACAGTCCAATAAATGCGTTCAGGCTGAGAAGAAGGCCTTCAGTGACAGTTTCATACCATTCCTACGGCTCTGCACCAACTCGGAACATCAGAAATGGTTCTTTAAGGAACACATGTAATACCAGGGAGCTCCACGAAGGAGTGGCAAGGCCCCCGGACTCTGGTGACAGACCCACCCCAACCCTGGCTTCCTTGTTTTTATAAGGAAGTCATTTTGCAATCTGTGAATGTGACGTTGGATTTAATCAGCTTTGTACTGATTTGGAAAACTTCAAAATTGCTCCCAAATGCCCTATTTTCGAAGGGTGATCATAAAATGTTAACTCGTGGCATTCAGAGAATTAAAATCTTTAAATATTTTTCTATCAAGATGTATGTCCTACTGTCATGTCTTTTTCTTAACCCCTAGGAAAGAGGTAAATCTTCTCTTTTGGTGTTCGTGAGGGTTCCACGAACGTGTGGAAATCAGACTCATGTAATGTACTCTGTGTACACTGATAACACCTCAAGCATGGGGTTAGGTTTTTCTCAGTGTAGACAGATGGACACGAGGAACATTGTATTGATTCCTTCACACTGTTGAGATATTCCAGGTTTATTGAAATAAAGAATGCTATTTGCTTATGTGTTGCCACCATAGTCAAAATTCCAGCAAAGGTTTACATTAGCTAAAGAGGACTAAACCAAAGCTGAAGTCTTTTTTTTTTTTTAATTTCTTAATGTTTATTTATTTTTGAGAGAGAGAGAGAAAGACAGAGCGTGAGTGGGGGAGGAGCAGAGAGAGAGGGAGACACAGAATCCGAAGCAGGCTCCAGGCTCTGAGCTGTCAGCACAGAGCCCGACATGGGGCTCGAACCCACAAACCATGAACTCATGACCTGAGCCGAAGTTGGATGCTTAACCTACTGAACCAGCCAGGCGCCCCACCAAAGCTGAAGTCTTAAAGGAACAGTGTGACTTGCTGAGCCACAGTAAACTTGAAGCACACGGTGGCCTTCCGACAATGCCTAGCTGTGATGTGGCTGGCTACTTTCGGTAATTACCTCTGTGACTTTAAAAGACATTTATGTCATTTCACGTTTTAATCACACATTAGCATCAGGGGAAATTTAATGTGCTCTATGAAACGCAGTTTTCAAATTTGTTCATTGATGAGATTTGGTCCTGAACCCCGTGTTCAGTTCCGTGCTATAGCAGCTCCTGCTGCTGTTTGTCAGTAATTCTGATCTGTGAACTAGTCCAGATCCACTTCTGAGATCTTGTCAACCTGATGACATCAGTGTGATGATTAAAAGGAAACTATGAGGACATTGCAGGTCTTTGTTTTTGTAACCAATCAGATGTGAGCAATGAAGACACAGGCGTACTTGGTTTCAACGTACATTTCCTACCCCCTCATGCTGTCTTAAAAGCATCCTCCCTTCTCTGAGCAATCTGGTTTAACAATCACCCAGAACAACTCCAACTGACCTGGCTAGTGTCAATCTGATGCCTCTTAACCACACTGAACTTTGGTTTCTTTTTCTGTCAAATGAGAATAATGAAACCAGCCTCGGAGGGGAGTTGTGAGGATTACATAACAGAGCAGATGAGGGCTTATTTTAGTCCCTGGCATGCAGTACAGGCTCATTAAATTTCTTTTTTTTTTTTTTAATGTTTATTTTTGAGAGAGAGAGAGAGAGAGAGAGAGAGTGAGCAGGGGAGGGGCAGAGAGAGGGGAGACACAGAATCCCAAGCAGGCTCCAGGCTCTGAGCTGTCAGCACAGAGCCTGATGTGGGGCTTGAACTCACGAACTGTGAGCTCATGACCTGAGCCGAACTCGGACACTTAACTGACTGAGCCACCCAGGCACCCCTTGTTAAGTTTCTATTTTCATAAATAACGTGTTATACAATGTGAAGCACAATAAGCATCTGCAGCCATTTATTCAAAAATAAGTATTAAAGAATTTAGTGATTTTATCCTTATGGGATTAAATAGCTCATTGGCAGGTGGGATTAGGGTATGAACCCCTTCCAGCACAGCTCAGTTCTCTCATAAATGGTTAAAGTGAGAAATTTTATGTTATGCATATTTTACCTTTGCTGTGTGTCAGTCTGAGCTCCATGCAGGGGTATGGGAAGACAGTTCAGGCAGGCATAAATGGATGCCGACCAAATCCATAAAGAGTGCAAGGGTGGGGTGCCTGGGTGGCTCAGTCGGTTAACCGTCCGACTTCAGCTCAGGTCATGATCTTGAGGTTCGTGAGTTCAAGCCCCGCGCTGGGCTCTGTGCCGACAGCTCCGAGCCTGGAGCCTGCTTCGGATTCTGTGTCTCCCTCTCTCTCTGCCCCTCCCCGCTCACGCTCTGTCTCTCTCTCTCTCAAAAATAAATAAACATTTAAAAAAAAAAAAAAAAAGAGTGCAAGAGGGCCACAACATGCATTTTTGTGTGCACTCACTGGGCACTGCCACCAACTTGTTTGGCTTAAGAAGTCATCCCTCTTCCTCCTGCTATCAACTTATGTGCGGTTATTCTTAGGGTAGAAAACTAATAAAAATAATATTTTTTTAGGATGCCAAGGGAAATATTTGTACAGACTGGGAGGCAATTTACAATATTTTGATGAACATTTTCCTTCACTGATTGATGAGGAATATGAGCCTGGGTGTCTCCATCTGACCCACTGGAAGGTGTGAGTTGGCCCCTAGTCCCAGTGTGCTGAGCCAGGGGTTCTGGGGGCCAGCCTTAGCTATGTAGGTTATTTCACTCCCAGGACTCATTTCCTCATCTACATAATGGGGATAAGAATGCCCTTAAGAGTGTTGATTTCTTTTTTCTTCCTTTTTTTTTTTTTTAAAGTAGGCTTCACGCCCAGCGCAGAGCCCGATGTGGAGCTTGAACTCACAACCCTGAGATCAAGACCTGAGCTGAGATCGAGAGTGAGATGCTTAACCCAGGTACCCAAGCATGTTGATTTCTTACCTAAATTTTTTAGTTACACTTTTAGTGGTTACCCTAGGGATTATAGTCTGCTTCCTAAATTTATCACAATCTTCAGCATAGTATTGAGTTAATTCCAGTAAAATTTAGCAAATTTGTATCAGTGTAGCTTCATTTCCTACCCCCTCCTCTGTGCTATTGTAGACATAAAAATTGTGTTAATATATGTTATAAACTCAGTAGAATGGTATAATTATGGCTTTATTTTTATTATTACTCTGAAGAGTAATAAGAGAAGAAAAATATGTATATATATACAGTCTCTTATATTTATCACCTAAGTATCATTTTCCATGCTGTTCACGACTTGCTGTGAATCTGAGTACCCTCTGGTATCATTTTCTTTCAGTGTAAAGACTTTCTTTGGTATTTCATCTAGGCTAGATCTGTTAGCAACAAAAGCTCAGTTTTTATTTATTTGGGAATGTTTCTATTCTACCTTCAATTTTTTGGAAGATAGTTTGGTTGGCTATAGAATGCTCATTTACACGGTTTATCCCCCCCCTTCATCATGGTGAGTTTCAGATTATACCACGCTAGTGTTGCCTTTGTTTTGAATGAGAGGTCATTTGGTAATCATTTGGTTACCTGTCTGTGATAAGCCATTTTTCTCTTGCTGCTTTTAAGATTTTCTCTTTGTCTTTGTCTTTCAGCAGTTTAAGATGTGTCTAGATGTAGCCCGTGTTTATCAGACTTGGGGTTTGTTGCAGCCTTTGGAATGCAATGCTCTTAAAATCAGTGTGGGAAGATGTTAGCCATTATCTCTTCAAATATTTTTTCTGCCCTTTTATTCTTGAAATTGGATAATGTCTGATAATCTGTCTTTAAGTTCATTTGATTTCTTTTGCCATCTCAAACCTGCTGCTGGGTTTATGTTTTGTTTTGTTTTTTTGGTTATTATATTTCTCATCTCTGAATATCCATTTGGTTCTTTTTTGTAGCGATCATTTCTGTGTTGAGATTTCTTCTGTACTGACCCATCGTTAGCGCATTTTCTTTTAGTTCTTTGAATATAGTGTTAAAAAATTCTTTGAATATATTTTTAATAACTGCTTTGAAGCTTTTGCATTGTAGCAGCTTAAAACATTAAATATATTATCTTACAGTTTCTGTAGGTCAAATTTGGGGCATGTCTCGACTTGATTCTCTGCTCAGGGTCTCCCAAGGCTGCAATCCAGGTGTCGACTTTGGCTGTGATCTCATCTGAGACTTAGGGTCCTCCTCTAAGCTCCCTGGTTGTTGGCTGAATCCAATTCCCTGGGGCCACAGAATTAAAGACCTCAGCTCTAAAAGTCCACTTTCCGCTCCCTGCCATGTGGCCCTCTCCACAACATGACAGTTTGCTTCTTTAAGGCCAGTAGGAGAGCGCCTATTGCTAATTCTTATCTCTTTTAAGAGCTCACTTGATTAGGTCAAGTTGACCCAGGATAATCTCCCATCTCTTAACTCAGAAATCATCTGATCCAGGGTATTATTTACATCCACAAAATGTCTTCAGCAGAGTTGTATCCCATCATATTCCCAGCCCCTGCCCACACTCAAGGGGATGAGACCACACAGAGCATGTCTGCCAAAAGGCACAATGTTTGGGGCTCATCCCATTCTGCCTGCCACAGCCCACCCTCTGGCCCGTAGTAGTTTATACCCCCTCCACATAAAAAATACATTCACCCCCACCCCAGGTTCCTGAGCCTCATCTCATTACAGTATGAGTTCAAAGTCAAAAATTTCATCATCTGAATCTAAATCTCACCAGCTGAAAATCCAAAAACTAAGTTGGGTTCAGGTCCAGATGGGGCTCCTGGGAGCCCTCTGGCATGTGCTGTGGCCAGGGTATGGCTCCTCTCCACCCATGGGCCTGCAAAGCCAAAGGGACAGGTTATCTGCCCTCACATGGCCAGCACACAGCAGTGGGAAAGCATGTGATCACGGTTGCAGACTTTCTGTCTCAAAAAGGGGGACGTGAAGGTCAGAAGGAGCCACAGGTCCATAACACTCTGAAATCTAGCCACATAAATGTTTGCCTTTTTTGGATTCACTTTCGAGACTTGGGAAGAACCTTCGGGACTCTTGTCTCTTTCTTCTGGGCATGAAGTTCCCCCTTTTCGTGTCCTCCTTCCTTTTTTATGAAAGGTAACATGATTGCAACTGAATAGTTTTACCAACCTGCTTCCTCCAGTGGAATTTTAGGGGCCCAAGAGTCTCCGTTCATGTTGTACTCTGTCCCTTTTTCAGTCCAAGCTAGCAGGATTTCTGCTAAAATGATTTTCTCAAGAACTTTGAGCATCTTGTATGAATTCACTGCTTTTCACTTCACTAAACAGAAGCCACATCCACAGATCTTTTTAAAAACGTCTCTTCTCTGTTGGCCTCCTGTTAAGATGCCTGGGGGATAATGACTTCAAGTTTCCTAGATGCCCCTGGTTCAGCTGTGAAGACGTTTGAGGTGCCCACACCCATAATTTCTTGAAAGGGCCCCACAGTTGGTGTGACTGAATATTCTGACCTTTTGATTTCTCTGGGGTTTTAACAAAAGGTGGTGCAGTCATACACTCAACCTTTTCTCTGTGATACACATTCAGCAACCATCCTGATTTTTACCATCTTTTGCCATCTGGAGAGTCTGAGAATTTTCTAAATAATTTAGTCCTGCTTCATTTTTGTGTAACTATCTATCTGTCTCTTGTGTTCTCCTATGCATGGCAGGAGACCAGGCAGCACCCAGCACTGCCTGGAAATCTTAGCTAAATAACAGGTTCATCCCTTCAAATTCTACGTAAGTGCAGGAAGTTTTGCTAAGCTTTCTGCCACCATATAACAAGGGTCCCCTCACTGTTTCCAGTAACGTGGTCCTCACTTTCTTCTAATCAATCCTTATAGTCCTTCACCAACAGTGTCCTCAACATCCATTAAAAAAATTTTTTTTTAATGTTTAAGAGAGAGAGAGAGAGCATGAGCCGGGGAGGGTGCAGAGAGAGGGAGAGAGAGGGAGACACAGAATCTGAAGCAGGATCCAGGCTCTGAGCTGTCAGC
The DNA here is from genome assembly GCF_028018385.1 of Neofelis nebulosa. NCBI lineage: Eukaryota > Metazoa > Chordata > Mammalia > Carnivora > Felidae > Neofelis > Neofelis nebulosa. Next base: position 33,643,379 of record NC_080793.1, on the reverse strand, counting down.
ACAGAGCCTGACGTGGGGCTCAAACCCACCAACCTTGAGATTGTGACCTGAGTTGAAGGTGGATGCTTAACCCACTGAGCCACTTAGGTGCCCTCTTTACCCAGATTTTTTAAAGTTAATTTATTTATTTTGAGGGAGAGAAAGCTCGAGTGAGGGAGGGGCAGAGACAGGGAGAGAGAGAGAATCCCAAGCAGGCTCTGCACTGTTTTTGCAGAGCCCAATGCAGGGCTTGAACTGACAAACCATGAGATCATGATCTGAGCCAAAACCAGGAGTCCGATGCTTAACCAACTGAGCCACCCAGGTACCCCACATCCATATATCTATGAGCAGTCTGTTCAAGGAAATTTAGCCTTTCTTACCATGTTCTGCAAAATTCCTCCAGCCTTCTCCCACTGTTCAATTCCAAAGCTGCTCCCCATGCTAGATATGTTACAGCATTGTCTCACTTCTGAGTACCAAAACCTGTATTAGTTTCCTATTGGTGTGTAACAAACCACCACAAACCCAGTGGCTTACAATAGCCCTCATTTCCCTGTAGGTTGTTAGCCTGGGCATCACTTAGCTGCCTTCTCTGCTCTGGGCTCATGGGCTGAAATCGAGGATCTTTCGGGGCTGCTGTCTTTTCTGAGGCCTGGAGTCTTCTTCTAAGCCCACTATTTGTGGGCAGAATTTGGATCTTTGTGCTTATAAGACTGACTGACCTCAGCTCCTAGAGGTCACCTGCTGAGAGAAATTCTCTAACTGGCTTTGAAGAAGTCTGCTGCCGTGTTGTGATGAGGCCAAGCGGCTAGAACCTGAGGATGGCCGCTGGGAGCTCAGAGTGGCCGAGTTCATGTTGAATTTCTGGAAACATACCCATCATTGTGGTTATTACCTTAACAACAATGCAGACAGTGCAGGCGCATTTGAAAATCAGGTTCAGGGACACCATGTTTGTCATCGGATGCCTGCTTATACCATTCAAAAGGGTCCTTTTTGAAAACTTGTAAACATTCCCAAGAAACAAAATCTTCATCACATGATGAACCCCTTAGACATCATTTGGGAAGGATTTATTTTATGTATGTGAGTCATTTCCAAATTTCTTTAAGGGTTGAGTATGTGTTCAACTTAAATTGCCTGCACTAACTAGCTTCCTTCTTTCTGCCTGTGAAAACAGTGCTTCTCACACTTGCATGTGCACAGGATCACCTGGAAGCTTGGTAAAAGGTATATTCATGTTGGGTAGGTCCGGGTTGGGCCTGGACATTGTACATTTCTTACGAGCTCCAGGATGATGCCAAGGCTGCTGGTCTGTGGGCCATATTTGGAGTGGCCAGATGTTCAAGTGAGAAAAAGAAAGAGGGCAGAAAGCTCCAGGTTGGCCAGTCACTAGTGTCTTACCCTCACACACACTCCAGATGGTGTTGTCAGTTCAGGAAACATACCACAGCTTTACTTGAGGCCGAGTCTATTGGTCTAAAAATCCTCCAACTCATGGGTCCACGGGACGCAGACCTGGAAGGCGCCCAGAGGTCACTCCGTGCCCAAGGTAGCCAATGGCAGAACTGAGGCCAGGCAGGGAAAGGGTTTTGCCTGAGGTCACACAGCAAGTTAGGGACGGCACTTTCTTTGCCGTTCCGTCATTCCATCTGGTCCCCTGTGTTCTAAATTTGGTCTGGGTGTGTTTTTCTTAAAGTGTTAAATTGGTATTCTATTAAAAAAAGTCGTTCTTCAAACATTGGCTTTAATATATTATGTTAAATTATAAAATAAAATTAGTTACCAATCTTGATAAAAAGTTCTAAAGACCTTGCTACATGGCTGGTTGTACCACAGCTACAATGTTTATTTAACAAGCAGGGTGGGAAATACTGGCGTCTTCAGTCTCCTAATGTTTGTGAGGTTTAATGTACTACACACTAGATTTCTCACACTTATACACAACTCTAGAGTTCTGTTTTCAAGGGCATTATTTTTTTTTTTTAGTGTTTGTTTATTTTTGAGAGAGTGAGAGCACAAGTAGGGGCAGGGCAGAGAGAGAGGGAGACAGAGGATCTGAAGCAGACTCCATACTGACAGCAGGGAGCCCAATGTGGGCTAGAACTCAGGGACCTCGAGATCATGACCTGAGCCAAAGTCGCTCAACCAACTGAGCCACCCAGGTGCCCCTCAAGGGTATTATTTTGTTTGATCCTACAAAGTCATCTGGGTAAGGATTGCTGTCTCCTGTTTGCTGCTGCTGCTAATAATAATAATAATAATAATTATTATTATTATTATTATTCCATGAGGTGGGCTGTGCTCTAAACAGTTCATGTAGATGATCTAATTTAATTCTCAAAACACCCAGTGAGGTAGGTGTTAGTCCTCCCCTCCCTGTGCCCCTTTTAAATGTGAGGACACTGAGACTCACAGAGAGTAGGGAATTCATCTAAGGCCACACAGCTGATAGGTGGCAGTGCTGGGATCTGAGCTCAGCTATCTGAGCTCTGTCCTCTGCCTCCCCCAGAGGAGGGATGACCCACCCAACAGCCCCTGCCCGCAGGGCCCCCTTCACTCTTGGTCCAATTACGCCACACTGCCAGTTACTTCTGGCGTGAGAATTACTGAGTCTGTCCTGCTTGGAAAGTTCAGGAGGTCACGGTGGACTCCTGTCTCTGGGCAAGCTCATTTCTTTTGAAGGTGCCAAGTCCGGGAACAAACCCGGGGACACTGTCCCAAGTGCAGAGTGGCCGAAGGTTCCGACCGGTTCCTTCATGGCCAGCTGTCCGGGTGCAATCCCTTTTGTCCATACAGCCTGCCCTCTCTCTCTTTCAAAGGCAGCAAAACTGGGTTTGGGAGGTATTTCTGCAGTCTCTCCCATGAGATTCTTGCTGCAGAGCCAGGGAGGCCCACAGTCTATGGGCAGGGCAGCTGCAATCACTCCATCCAGCATGTTTCTGTCTTCAGAGTGCTTGAAACCCATGGGGCGGAGAGTTTTGTCACATCTGCTATGTCATGATTCCTCTGTGAGTCATCTTGAACCTTCTTTTACAAGGCAAGGGTCAGTGGAAGTGATTGCTCATTAGAATTAAGACAGTTATTTCAGTATCCCAAAAAGAAATTGCCAGAAGGGTGTGTCTATTGGGCAGCTCTGGTTATTAACTCAAGAGTGATTGCAACTCAGCCCCGGAGTCTAATTGCCAACTGTTACAAAAGGAAGCAAACTACTGGGTTATGGAATTTGAAGGGACTGTAGAAGTCCTATGTTCAACTCACTCCTGATGCAGGACTCGCTCCTCGTCCCCAGTCTGTGGTCAGAGACACTGGCTTGTCCACAGCCCCTGGGAGGGATGCTCCTCCCTTTTCAGGCCATTCTTTTCTCAAATGGCTTATGAAGCTGAAATTGTCTCCCTGAAGGTTCCCTTATTGTTCTGGATCTCCCTGGGAGGCCACCCAGTGTGTTTGCCTCTCAGAGATTCAAGGAGAGAGGATATATGTCCAAGTCTTCTCTGTTCCAGGCCAGCCAGCCTCATTTCTTCAAACCATTCTGATAGGATGTGGCTTCCACTGGAGTTCTGGGAGTAGGGAAGATAAACGTTTGCATTACATCTGCTCCATTTAACCAAAGGTCAAGACTCTGTTCACCATTGCTGCAGAGAGGTCTAGGCAAGCTTAGGTTGTCCCAGATGCTCTGAGGGCAATAAAATCACATCAGGGGCTGTGGGGCAGGGTGGAGCTGTGCATGCGTGTCTGTGTGTATGGCAGCAAGACTGGGAGAAATGGTGTAAGGCAACCTTCATTTTCCATAACAGGAAGTCAATAATAATGATCTAAAACAGAAAAATCACGAGAAAGGAGGGCTGCTATGTTATCTGAAATACGGAGGCAAATACTGGAAGAAACAGCTTGAAATGTTGAGCCTGGGAGCCAGATCTGGATGGGGTGGGGGTGGGGAGGGGCAGGAGACTGCTGATTTTATTATAAACCTTGAGTACTATTCAGCTTTTTAAGCAAAGTACAAGTACTTCTGCTAACTAAGTACATTTGGGAAAGATTATCTTTAAAAATTCTCCCAAATGAATTCTCAGTCCAAACTCTTGTTAGCAGGAAAACAATTAGGGACCTAGATTTGGCTTTATTTGGCTGGCTAGATTTAAAAGAGGTTGGAATTTGTAGAAGGACAGACCCGGATATAAATTCTGATTGGTCACTTGCCAGCTCTGTGACTTTGGGCAAGTAACCTAACCCCTCTGAACCACAAGTCCTCCTCTGTAAAATAGAGGCAGTGCCAGTACCTCTCAGGGGGTCGTGAGCATTAAACGAGATGAGGTGGACAAAGCCGGAAGCATAAAGCACCCAGCTGAACAGGTGCTCGGGGACCATTTGCTGACCAAACATTGAGAGTTGCTTGTACTAAGACATGCTGGGTACCAGGCCAGCCGTCAGAAACAATAAGGAGTATCTCAGACCTCTGCCCAAGAATAACAGTTGCTCTTCGTAAAAGTCCTGGATTCTGTGCTGTTTGCTGCCTTGTGGGTGAACGAATGAGCAAAAGAAGTCCTCAGAGGCTCCCCAGTCTCCCTCCCCCTCCATCCATAGGGAAGTTAACTTTTCAACTCATCTCTTCTCATTATTCATCTGTGGGAAAACTTTGAACTCAAGAACTGCAGGAGGCTTGGGGGGTCATTTTAGTCCAGTTTTTTCACTGCACGGTGGGGGCACCGCATCCTAAGAGGGGCCAGGAAGCGGACTCCCAGGCTGGTTCATCCTCTGCACCCACAGGTAGGGGAGGGGAGCGTGAGTCTGGGCTACTCTGCAAAACCCCAGCTGGCCATGGGGTTGGAAAGACCTGGGGAGCCTGTCCTGACATGGAATGGGCTTAGGAAACTCCTTTTGGAACCAGAAGCTGAAGGGAAATAAAACTGCCCTTTCTGGGTAAGATTCTGGACAGTTCTGGGAACTTGTCTGCAGAACAAATTGATTTATGGGGATCCAGCTGTGAAGAACTGTACAAAACAGGGAACAGAGGAGATACACTCCAGATGTGGCTTTATTAAAGGCAGGGGTAGAACAGTGGGGTTGAAAGACTTTCTGAGGTCCATTGGGCCATGGAGACTTTGAGAAAGTATGGCCAAGAGCCTATGGCTTTCAGCTGCCAATTCTGAGCTGGAAAACAGCTTAGAACCCATTGTGTCCGAGCCCTTGAAACTGTAGATGAGAACCCCAAGGTGCAGGGAGGGAAGGGGCTTACCCTGCATCACACAGAGAGGGGAGATGAGGCTGGGACCAGAACCCACATCAGCTGGTGCCCGTTCCAAGGTCTGTCTCATCACCCACCCTTGCTCTCCTGTCTTTTAGATTTAACTCAGGCTGTTTCCTTAATTTCAAGTTGAGGGAAGGCTCAACCCTGCCACACTCTGATGGTGAATGGATTTCAGTTTTTTTGAGGCCTGGAAATGAGACTCATATTTGGTAGAATCTCAAATGGAGTCTAGACTCTCTTTCCTACCATCATATCTTTTTCAACATTTATTTATTTTTGAGACACAGAGAGACAGAGCATGAACAGGGGAGGGGCAGAGAGAGAGGGAGACACAGAATCTGAAACAGGCTCCAGGCTCTGAGCGGTCAGCACAGAGCCCGACGCGGGGCTCGAACTCACAGGCAGTGAGATCATGACCTGAGCCGAAGTCGGACACTCAACCGACCGAGCCACCCAGGCGCCCCTACCATCATATCTTTTTAAAAAAATTTTTAATGTGTATTTATTTTTGAGAGAGAGAGAGAGAGATGGAGAATGAGCAGGGGAGGGGCAGAGACAGACAGACAGACAGACAGAATCTGAAGCAGGCTCCAGGCTCTGAGCTGTCAGCACAGAGCCTGATGTGGTGCTCAAATTCACAAACTGCGAGATCATGACCTGAGCCGAAGTCAGATGCTTAACCAACTGAGCCACCCAGGTGCCCCTCCTACTATCACATTCTTGACATAGATTGTCTCCCCCCTCCTCCATAACACTTTACTTTTTCCAGATTATTAGGAAGATATATGCTTAGCTGAAAATTTAGAAACTATGCAAGAAATAAAGAAATCAGCTAACTTCTGGCTGCCCAGAGATGGCACCATTTGGAAGTTTTTCCTTCCAGTCTTTCTTTGTCCCCACCATTCCATTTGTTTGGGTGGAATTGGCTCAAAATTAGTTTTTGCCATGTGAACCTGGTTCTGTCCTCTGGAGAAAAGCACAGCTAGTCTCCTTCCTCTTGCCTGTACCAAGGATTCAGATGTGTGAAGACAAGATGCATCTCCAGATTCTTCCCGCTTCTGGGAGAAAACCTGAACTCCATTTTTGAATGCCAATGTTTATAATTACAGTTATGATCATTGCGCTTTATTAAAAAAAAAAGTGTGCACTGCTTGCAAGACATTGCACCAGTTGCTTTTCATGCATGACTTTGTTTATTCTTCACAACAACCCTTCGAAGGAGATATTTTCTAGGTCTAATTTATAGGGGAAGAAACTGAGACTCAGAGATTACAGGTCTCATTGGGACTGATAGGGATGGAGTTCATCAAGATATCACCTCCCTTCATCTGGCCTCTTTATCTTTATTAATATATCCAGAAGACACAGTAGCTTTCCTGACAACTTACTAAAACTGCCTGTTGAATGCCATACCTGCAAAAGAAGCCTTTACGGTTGTTCCTGATAAATTCATCTCCTTCATTCTGTCTCACGAAGACCTTTTTCCCCCTTATAACAATCACTCGGAGGCAACATAACTCATGTAGAATTCCTGGCAACGATATTAAAAACGACAACAACAACATCAACAACAAAATCAAAACGACCAACCACCTAGCTCAGCTCCTGGCATGTAGCACTCACCCAGTACCTGGTTGCTATGTTTATTGTATGAGGTGAGCGACACTGTTTGGTTCCCTGGGTTTCCCTCTGTTCCTCACAAAACACAGCAGAACAATGTGCTAAAAGTAGCACTGTGCTAAGGAGGGGCCCATCCACTGTGGTTGGTCTCCGAGGTAGTTTCCAGAAGCATCCTTCCTCCCCAGCTATTGGCAAGAACAAGAAGCTGCTTCCTTGAATTTGTGTGCATCTGCCCCATGCCAGCCCCACCTCCCCCTGGGCTTTCATCATCCCACCCGTGCTGGTGGGACAGGCCTGTCCATCTCTGGTGGGAAGAACCCCCTCTCCCCAGCGACCTCCAAGCTGGTGACATCACAGCCTGCCGTGCTGTCACTTCTGCTGCTGAGCCCTCACCCACGTTGCTCAGAAGAGATGCTCCTTTTAGCGGGGTGGAGCTGTCAAAATGGATTTTAAATATGGGTTGTGTTTTATTTTAACTTTTGGTTGTTTTCTAAATTTGGTCACAATCGCATCTTCTCCTTCTAAAACAAGAGAAAGGATGCAGCTGCCCTCTGGAAAGTCTCCAGAGAGGAGAAGGGAAGAAAGCCCTTGCGCTTCTCTGCTGATTGCTCTGCTCCCTTCTGGAGCTCTCAGAAGCCAGCGATGTGGGAGTGGAAGGGACAGATGTGGACCTGAGGATGCTCGCATGTTCCCCTTGCCCTGGGAGCTTCATGGAAGGCGTACTGTCACCGGCCCAGGACGACTCGCCAAGGCCGAGACTACTGGCCCCTACATGTGCCAGACAACCAGACACTGTCCCTACCCCAGTGAGCAAACCCTGCTTGGACTCGGGCAGTCATGTTTCAAGGTGGACACAGAGGGATGGGAGGAGCCCAAAAAAGGAAATGATCTCATCTTCATCATAGAAGGCTGCAACCTGTGCCATCTTGAAAGGCTGAGCAGGCCATCGATTGGGAGGGGAGGGTGGTCCAAGGAGGGGGCGGCAGGGCCAGGAACAGTGGGGAGCGGTGTTGCTGGAATGTGGGGGAGGGAGGCTGGGAAGGTGAGCCAGGTCCTGACTGGGTCCACATCTTGGTGGGGTTGGACGCCAGGCTGAAGAGTTTAGACTTCATCCTGGATGAAAGAGGGGAAATGGTCTTTGCAGTGAGGACAAGACAGCAGCTGGCCCAGGGGCCGCTTCCTCCCATTGCATCGTCCTTCCACGAGCGCCCCTCCCCCATGAGTGAGCTGCCCAAAGCCTGGGAGTCTATCACGCTGTGTGGTTTCGCTTCTGTCCCCAACCCTGCACTGAACCTCTCCTGACAGGTCAAGGGCCTCTCATATACTAAATCCCTTGCAAAGTTTCTTCCCCATGTCCCTGCATCTCACCACTACATTTGGCCTGCTCCGTCCCTGCCTCCTGTTCGAATTGTCTCCTCTTGTGGCTCTGGCCACTGCACCACATTTCTTAGCTCCCCATCCACTCCAGACTTCCTCTCCAACATCCTTGAGCCACACTTCCTGGGATCCCATGGGATCCTCTTGTGACCCTGCATGTTCTCCCTGGAAGACCTCAAACACAGGCCTGGCTTTAATGCTGACTGTTACCTGGGTCTATCCAGTTAGGATTTACTTGTATTCAGCTGCAAGTGTCAGAAACCTGAAAAACAGTGGCTTAATAAAATTCAAGGCTTTATTTTTCTTATGTGAGAGGATGCCTAGCATTAGGCATTTTGGGGCTGATAGGGAGGCTTCATGGTACTGTTAGGGGGGGAGGCTCATTCCATCTTTCCACACGGCCATGCTTAGCACATCCCTGTCACACTGTGGTTGCAAGATGGCTGTCTCACTACCCCCCCCCACCTCCCACTAAGTATTCCCTTCGTCTTCATTCAAGGAAGAGGAGAAAGGACAAGAGCAAAAGACCCACCAGCTGAAGAGAGGCAAGAGGGGAGGCGCCTGGGTGGCTCAGTCGGCTAAGCTTCCTACTTTGGCTCAGGTCATGATCTCACTGTTCATGAGTTTGAGCCCTGCATCGGGCTCTCTGCTGACAGCTCAGAGCCTGCTTCAGATCCTCTGTGTCCCTCTCTTTCTGCCCCTCCCCCACTCACCCTCTCTCTCCCAAATAAAAAAACATTTAAAAAAGAGAGAGAGAGAGAGGGGGGGGGGGGCAGGCAAGAGGAGTCACCTCTGACTCCTAGTGAGGGGTCAGCCTGTGATCCCCTGTGCACGCTCATCAGCCCCGAAGGACCCTGGCTGTCTCACATCATGCCCTGGCACCGAGGCCTGGCATGCATCTTGTTCCTTTGCAGCATCAGTGGCTCACGTCACCGTCAAACATATTCACGTCCTGATATCAACCAAGGGAGAGGACGGTACAAAGCCACCTAGTCTTGTCAGATGGAGCTGGTGCAGGACAGCAGCCGCTGCTCCGCCGCCAAATCCCGAAGCGCTAAGGGACGGAGAGACCTTCGCGACAGGCCGGACTTGTTGTTCCTGAGGCAGGGGGTCCAGAATGGCTCCAAAGTCCACAGCGCTACCTGCGCTCTGAAGCCTATCTCTCACCGCCTGCACTCTGGGTCTTCCCCCACCCTTCCGCCTGCCAAGCACTTCCCCGTGGTTGTGCCAACGCTGCCGCACAACTCATTCCAGCCCACACTCGTCCACAAAGCTGGAAGATGTGGTTTGTCTCCTTGGCACGTTTCCCTTCACTCTGGCAAGAGCCACCGTGTTTCTTTGGGATCTGCCCCTTCCCCTCTTAGTCTCTGTGGTCCACATGGTTCCAGGAGAGCTCACGTGTGAGGTCCAAGTCAGTGAGCACAACTACCGGCTCAAGGGTCAGCGTGTGATCTAAGCCGGTCTGACCAGAGTGAATCTCAGAACTTTTGTGGAGATGCTCAGACACAAGCTCTTGTTTACTTCTATTTGATTTAAACCTAGAAGGATATAGCTCAGAGAGGTGTCGGCAGCCATCTTGTGACCATGAGGCTGCTGGCCATCCTGTGACAATGCAAGAGGAGTCATCAAGGACAGTCAGCACAGAGTACCTGAGCCAAGAGAAGGAGAGAGAATATACTGATGATGTGGTTTGAGGTCCTGGATCTTGCTGTGAATGAAGTGAGTGAGTGAACTCTAATCTCACACTGTTCAGTCTTATGAGCCAGTGTGCTCCCTTTTTCCTTTTGGTAAAGGTCTGTTTGATTGTAACCAAGGTCAGCCAGTTGGAACCAAGTGTCCTGCTACACCTCTCTCACTGAACAGCAGTACCATTTATTCAGCCACGTAAGCCAGAAAGCTGGGGTCACCCCCAGACTCACTCCCCACATCCAAGGGGTACTGAAAGGCTCTCAGTCCTACCCACTGTCTCCCAAGCCAGTCTTCTCCCTCCTTCCCATTTCTGTTGTCTCAGTTCAAACCCCATAGCCTCTCTTCCCTGATCCATGGAATAGACCATTAAGTGGCCTCCTTTGCAGACCTGCTATCTCAATTTCTCCTCCCCACTTGGCAGCAAAGTCTTTCTAAAAGCAAATATGACCACGACAGTGTTCAACCACTCCCCAAGCTCTGTTGGTTCGTGGAAAGAATGACCTGGCCCCAACTGTTGCCGGCGGTCCCGGACAGAGCAGGTGTGAACTTGTGAGGTTTCCAGAGCTTGTCTTTGGGGCTGCCTTCCCCCTCTTTGGCACTGTCTCCCACCCCTGCACCATCAGCTGAGCGTGGCATGGGACTGCTCAGGTGGGCCGAGCCCACCGACCCGGAGGAACTTTCAGGCCCGGGAAAGGTCAGGCCTCACTTGCCCAACATGATAGAACCAGAGACCTCAGGGTATGAGGAGCCTATGAAGCCCTCACCACTCTTCCCTCCCCTGGTACCACACGGCCTGGCTGTAGCTAGATCTCCAGAGGCAGCCAAGCTCAGAGGGTGAGGGTGAGGGGGTGGGATGTGATGAAAAGAGGACTAGGGATGGGGTGGGGCTCAGGAGGCCTGAGCTTTAGACTGAGTTGAGCTTCTAACTCATTGTTGGACTGTCTCTGATCTGATCAGGCCAGCTTCTTGGGCGTTTGACTTGTTCACTACCCACCCCCCCAACTGAGGGGCCCCCCACTTGGTTTAATGCTCTACTGTTACCATCATGAAATTCTTAATACTTTTTGAAAGAGGGAGCTGCAATTTTCATTTGGCACTGAGCCCCACAACTGATGTGGCTGGTCCTTGTGTCAGTCTCCCCACCTAGTGTGTGACAAATGTAGGATCACTGGATTCTTTGCAGTGGGGTGCTGGGCCACTCCAGCCTTAGGAGGGGGAGGAACGTCTGCTCCAAGCTTGCCAAGTGAGGCTTGTATAGTCAGACTTCGTGGCATCTCCCAGGGGCATACTCGTAGTGCCATCTTCAGTCCCAGACAGCCCCCCCTTTCCTGAGGCCACTGAATTCTTCCTTATCCCTCCTCACTGGGGATGTTTGTGCTCCTAGCTTGGGGCCAGGGGATCTTAGAGTGGCCAGGGGCCCTGGAGGTGCCCGGTGGTCCAGTCCACGGAATCCTGCTCGGGTCACGGACGCCTCTGAGAATCTCAAGGAAGCGATGGCCCCTGTACACAGGGAAGCACACACGTGTACACACATGCGGTTGCCGGGCACACACACACCGGACTGCACGTGCCCTCAGGAGCTTCCAGGTAAACACTTCTGCCTTAGAAGAGTCCTTTCTGCAGCATCTCCATCCCTGCTTGAGAGCCCTCTGACAGCAAGGCCTCCCCACCTGCCACACCGGCCACACCTGCGGCATTACTCCACTCTCTTTACCTCCTTTTCTTTGCGCTAGTGGCTCTGCCTCCCAGTGACTTACAACCACTGGCCCTTGTCCTGCTCCTCAGAGCCACCCAGATGAGATCACTTAGCCCTCACTGTGACAGAGATGGGAAGATAAGGAGTTACATACCCCAGATTTTGCCCTTCTCCATGGTGTTTAGCTGTGATTCTTTCTTCACGGGACAGGGTGTCCAGACCCCAGCCTATGTCGCCTCCAGACGTCTTTCTGTTTCTTGGTGTTCCTGTTAAGGGCTGGCTTCCAGAACACAGCATTCCGGGTACAGTTTGACCAGCTTGGGGGAGGATGACCACTCATCTATTTGTTCTGGACATTAGCCTCAATTAAGGTAGCTGTGGGGACAGACCTATAATATCAGATACACTGAGCTGGGGTTCACCTCAGATCCCCAGATCTTCTCCCTATAAAGAGCTGCCCAGTTATAGCTTCTTTCTCCTCTTTTTAGTATTTGAGAGGTTTTAAACTGAAATACCAACTTAGACCACATATTCAGGTTTTTGTTCCATTCCTTCACTACTCATAGTGCCTTCACCCAAAGGTGTTTCCACCCCTGAGCCTCAATTTCTTCACGGGTTTGTTGAGATGGACAAATATATCATGAAAATACCGTGGCTTTGAAATATGTTTTTAAAAAGGAGTGGGGGGGGGGCGCTCTGGGGTGGCTCAGTCGGTTAAGCATCTGACTTCGGCTCAGGTCATGATCTCGTGGTTTGTGACTTCGAGCCCTGAGTCGGGGTCTGTGCTGACAGCTCAGAGCCTGAAGCCTGCTTTGGATTTTGTGTCTCCCTCTCTCTCTCTGCCCCGCCCCTGCTCACGCTCTCTCTCTCTCAAAAATGAATAAACTTTAAAAATAAATAAATAAATAAATAATAAAACCTTTGTCAGTTGTTATTTTGGAAAGATTTCTGGTTGTTTCCAAAATCCATTTCCCCTCTCTTACACTAAAATGGAACTTTCACCCTGGCATACAGATGCTCAGCACTAGACCACAAATCCCAGCCTGCCTTGCACTAGGCATGGCCCTAGGCGGTGAGGGGACTGATGCACCCAAAATCCAGTCACGCCTTACAAGGGAGGAGTGTACTTTCCCTTGCCCTTTGCCCCTCCCGTGACTGGGGATGTGGTGGTGCGCCATCTTGGACCACCAGTATGCGTACAACATCCGTGGAATGGCAGAGCAATGGAACTGAGGAGCTTGGGCCTGTGATGACTTCGAAGAGCAGCCTCTCCATACTCAGTATGACTTTCATGTGAGTGAGAAATGATCTCCTATCTCCTTTACACCACTATTATTTGTGGTGCTCAGGTCAGTCTTATTCTAGCCTAATGGTGGAATTTTCTGGAGGCATGTTAATTCTGAGAGGCAAGTGTTGGCTCAAGTCAATCAGGAAGCATTAGGGGTTTGCAAATATCCTGAAGAAATCCATATTTCCTCCTTTCTTCTTCCTACGTCTTTCCTTCCCTCCTTCCATTTCTCTCTCCCCACCCCGTCTGTCCCCCAAGATTTACAGGGGTCTTCTGTACAGGCTGATTAGGTAGAACACCTGCCAAAGGCTTGAAGGCTCGCAGGGGAGACAGATGTAACAACAAACTGCCTTCCAAGCCCACGGTAACAAGATCCCTGTGAAACTGTTCCCAGGGTGAAGGGTGAACCCAGAGGAGCAGCCACCACTGTGGCCTGGAAAGGTGGGAGGCAGGGAACCCCGGTTGGCCCATGAGGGTTGGGAGGTTCTCTAGAAAGGGAAGGTAAGGAAGGGCATTGCGAACACAGGAACAGCTTGTGCAAGGGCTCAGGAGTGTGCAAGCACCAAGCGTGTGTAGGCCGGGCTCACCGCTGTGGACACCCTGGCTGGCCAGGGTCCTGCTTTGCTGTCAAGTGCCTCTGCTGGAGGAGACCGTCCTTCTGACCAGCCCCGAGCCATAAAGGGACAACTGCTTCGCAAACAAATGCCTCATGTGTTTACTTCTTCAGTTTTCCTCCCATATCTCATCTCCTCCCCTGAGTGAGATGCCTCCTGGTTTTGCTGAATTTCCACAGGAAACTGGAAAGAGCAACATCTGTCCAAATTCCCTTAACTAGCTCCAGATTTCCAGGGTCAGAGTGTGGACCCTGGGAGACGTGGTCTCTGTGGGGTTAGAGGTACAGGCCCTGGACCCGGTGGACTTGCCGTGAGCCCCTCGTGGCAGCCCGCCCGGCGCCAGCTCTCTGTACGACAGAGTCGTTGGGCCAGAATTTTGCAGGGAGCATAATCAGTGGCTGCGGCGGCCCCTGGAGAGGGGAGCGCAGGACTGTTCCCACGGGCTCCTGCCCAACGCGCGTTCCTGAGTTTTATGTTCCTGGGAGAGGGGGTGGCAGGCAGCCGCTCCAGCTCCCACACCAGCTGCTCGGGTCGGCAGCTCTCCTCCTCCCCTGGGGCCCTGCACTGCTCCCTACCACAGGGACACTGTTAGGGACACTGCTTTGTTCACAGCCACGTGATTATGGCCTTTCTTTAGGGACACGTTCTCTTCTGCCACCCCAAAAGGAGGCAGCTTGGAGCAGGGGAAGCAGCAGGGCCAGGCCTCTGGGGATCAGGTCCCAGCCCTTGAGTCTCCATTTCCTCACCTGCAAGACAGAGTGGGCTGGTTCAGGTGGCATCCCAAGGTGCCTCATGGACAAGGTGAGGGGCTTTGGAGCCAGGCAGACAAAGTTTCAGTTCTACCTGTGCCGCTTACTGGTCTCATGAGCCTGCCAGGGAGTCCCTACAGCTCGCCAGCCTCGGGTACCTCATCTGTGCGCGGAGGAGGGGGACCAGGTCACCTCCGAGGGCTCTGAGGGCTTCGTAATGATACAAGTGCTTGCCCTCCACAAGGAAGCTGAGAGAAACAGTTTTATTACCTCAGCTATGGCAAAATATTTCTGATTCTACGCCTGCTGGAAATCAGCAGGGTCAGCATAAGCTACCCTTATGCCCCCCCTGACTCCCCGCCCACCCTGCCAAGTCTCCACGGATCATCAGAGTGTTTTTCCTGCAGCCTGAGCTGGAGGCCTCCTCAGGGTGTCCCCCAAGGCCTTGTGGGAGCCGACCCTGCCTGACCCCCTCTGCCCATTGCTCTGCTCTCTCGCTCACTCTGGCCCCTTGTAGGCCCTGAAATGGTCCAGCCGTGGCCTCCTCTGGATCTGGCCCCAGGGGTGGTGTTCATGGGGGGCCGGGGGAGGCATGGGAGGGGCTTAGTTCCTCCAGAGTCTTCATTGGCTTCCCCAAGCCACTCCAAAACCTCCATCTAAGTAAAAGCAGGAGGCTGTTGGTAATGACAAGGCCTAGTCCCCCAGGTACCCCTTTCAAGATGCCACCCCCACCAGGCCCCAATAGGGGTGTGCTGTCTCCGCTGACCAGTGAGCTCCCACCCTCTCTATCCTTTCTGCCAGCTCCTTCTCCTTTCATTGTCACTCTCTCCAAGTGGCATTTGCCCACATCCTGTCTGTCCTCCTTGTTCTCATCTCTCATAGCATCTGGCACTTTCATTCCAAGAACTCATCATGTTTGTATTTATACATGTATCTTGTACTTACCTGTTTAATGCCTGACTCTTCTACTGAATTATAAATGCTGGGAGAGCGGGGGTCATGCTGGTCTGGCTATACCCCCATCTCATCATCTGGTGCCTGGTAAAGAGTTGGCTGTTGACAAGTCATTGATGAATGAGTGAAGGACTGAATCACGTGGAGAATCTAGAATGTGGTGGCAAAATGATCCCAGCGGGAAGGCAAATCACGGAAAATGCTGACATGGTACCTGCAGCATTGAGGCCCAGGGGCTTTGGCACTAACATCATGGGTACAAATCCTGGCGCTGGCACTCAGGGCTCTGCGAGGGCAAAGTCATTTTCCCTCTCAGCCCTAGGGAAGAGAGTATCTCAAGAAAGAGAGATGGTCACCTATGGCGAAATGTTCCTGAGAAGAAGTCAAGGTAGGAAAAGGACTGGGACATGCCTGTTGATTCGACCACAGGAGGTGACAGTGACCTTGACAGGATCAGTTACAAAGGATAGGGGAGTCAGAAACTGCACGGCAGGGAGGGTGGCAGGAGTTGAAAAGGGGAGACCGTGAGTCTGAATGACTATTTCTAGACACTAGAACAGGAACGGGAGGAGAGAAGACATTAGCTATTTCTTACCACACAGGACCACGTCAAAATTAATTTGGAAAAGTTTCTGAATAATAAAAATGACTCATCTCCTGGATGGCTAGCAAAGTAAGATGCTTCAACTCCCCGTCTTACTTTTCACAGAAAAGCAGGATGTCAGAGCCGCAGGCATCTCAAAGGCCAGAGGTTCTGGCACAACCTTCTCATTTGGTGGATGAGGTGCCCGAGTGACTTGTCTGGGTCGCACAACAGACGAGGGGCAGAGCCAGGCTTTGAACCCAGGTTTCTGTATGCCCAGACTCGGCTCTTTTTCACATTCCGTGTCTTTCTTTCCTCTATTCTTTCCAAGCAGTCTTTATTGGCTCCAGGAAATGGGAAGGATGGTTATTTTTAGCTTATTCAAAACGAGTAAAATGGGTAATGTTTTTTTTCCCCACATATCAGATCCAAAGCATGTCTTACGTAAGAGCTAAATGAGATGAGCAATGGCTCCATGGCGAGAACAAAGATGCCTTTGGATATTAAAAGCTCCAGAGCGAACCCCAAACGAGCCCAAACAACTAGGACCAGTTCTACTTGCCTAGCCGAGAGCGAAGGGTAGGCAGGGCTGTGCGCATGTGCATGACGTGTGTGCGTGCGTGGGCGTGACGTGCAAGTGTGGGCGTGACGTGCGTGCACGCGCATGACGTGCGCGCACACGCACAACAGGCGTGTCGCGTGTGCGACGCGCGTCCGTGCATGGGCGTGATGCGCGTGCGTGGGCGTGATGCGCGTGCGTGGGCGTAACGCGCGTGCGTGCGTGGGAAGGTCGTGCATGCGTGCATCGGCATGCCGTGCATGTGCGTGTGTGTGGAGTCCCTTTCTGGAATGATTGCTTGAGTACAGGGTAAGCGCTGCAAACCATCTAGGTACCACTTTATTATTATTATTATTAAAAATACTTTTATTGTTTAGAGCAGTTTTAGATTCACAGCAAAATTGAGCAGAAGATAGAGAGTTCCCATAAACCTCCTGCCCCTGCACGGCCTCCCCCACTGTCTGGCACCAGAGTGCTACCTTTGTTACAACCGAGACACCTGCATGGGCACCTCATCACCAAAGTCAGTAGTTTACATGAGGCTTCTCTCTTACTGTTGTACATTCTATGGGTTTGACAAATGTATAAGGATGTGACTTTGAACCTCCTCTACACGTTGTTATTATTATTATTATGGTAAAATAGGACGCAAAATTCACCATCCTAACCGTTTCTAAGTGCACAGCTCCAAGTATTAAGTACATCCACATTATTGGGCAACCATCACCACGATCCATCTCCAGACCGCTTTCCACCTTGCACAGCTGAAACTCTGAACCCATTAAACACTGACTCTCCATTATTCCATTCTCTCCCGCTCTCCATGCCCCCCCCCCCCATCCCCATCCCTTCTCCAATCCCCGCCTCACCCCTGACAGTCACTCTTCTACTTTCTGTCGCTATGAACCTGACTGCTCTAGGTGTGCGGGGTCAGAGGACTCCTCCAGCATTTGTCCTTTGTGACCTGCTTACTGCGCTCTCAGTACCTCTGTGAGTATGCTGCCTGGACTCCAATCCCACCGTTCAGATTCCGGCCTCTGTCAGAGGATTTGCTTCTGTGCTGCGGGCGAGCTGGGTAAGCATCCTTGGGAAGATTGCATGTCAGGTTTTCCTGGCGCTATCTCTTTAATGCCACTCAGTGGGTGGTACCTTGAGAGCAGGTTTTGGTGGGGTGGGGGTGCCCCTGGTTGAAAGCCCTGGTTGAGTGAGAGTGAGGAGAGGGAGAGACATTAATAACGGACAAAAAAAAATTCCTTGCCTGAAAACATATTGGGATGATTCCGCGTAAATCTCTGTAATTAGCTTTATAACGTAGCCACCTCCTAGATTTATGTCTCTGGGTCTGTTGACATCGTGTCTTGTTCTGACTTGAGTCCTTGGGGTGTTATGGCTGAAGTGACCTCTAAAGACAGTGCTAGCTGTAATCTTAACACCACTCTTGTGTTTAGGTTGCATTCTACTATTTAGGATGTATTTTTATTTCTATTATTTTATTTGATCAAATGGTAGTCGTATGAGGTAGTTAGAATAAGATTTATCATCTCCATTTTTCAGGTGGGGAAACTGAGGCTCAGTGGGGTGAAGGGATCTTCTCAGGGTTATAGATTTGCGTGTTGGTGGAGCTGGATTGAGAACCCAAGTCTTTCATCAGGGGGTCTTCCCATGCCCTACGTTTTGCTGGCATTTACTAAGTTAAAATATTGAGCGTAACATCTATTTTCAAATGCACGGTCCTCTCCCGCGTTACTCAATCACAGACCCCATCTTTCTCCAAGAGTGATGTGTCACCATCCAGATGTTCAAATTAGAAACGTACGAGTCGTTCTTGACATTTCCCTCCCTCTTGTTCCATAGCCAATCTTCAATTTAAGTCCTGTGGTCTTTAATTCCTAAATATGCTTTCAACACACCCACTTCTCTGCAGAGAAGTGCTGGACTACGGTAGTCCAGGCCTCTGTCTCTCTATTGGAGTTCACCCTTTGTATTGTCATGCTGTACCCCTTCTGTTCATCGATTTCCCTGTGATTTCTTGAGAATTGTGGGTCTGAGCAAAGTTACTCAAGTTTCTGTATTGTAGGATTTCTCAGAGGCTTTGACATGCTTATCATGGTCCCAAGGGACCCAAGGTGGGGCATTGTGTGTTTTGCACTCCCCAAACTCACCAGACCGTGCAGTTCTTCTCTGCCCTCTTCCCCTGTCCATTCTCCACACTGAAACCAAACTGATCTCTGCTAACTACAAGGCTGATCGTGGTGCTCCCCACCCTCGCCCCTCATGCCACACTGGCCTTTCAGCTTCTCTGACATGTGTGGGACACACCACAGGGCCGCACCCACATGCCCTTTGCCAGGCTCCTGCACCCACCCCAACTTGCGACAGCATTGACTGCTGGCACTCACAGCTGCCTCTTCTGGGGAGCTACCTACCTGGGAGGCCACATTCCCCACCCTCCAGAAGCATCTCATAACCAGTGTCTGACTTGGTGGCAGGGTTCACAAAAAGCCACCCACCCCCACTTCAAGGAAGGAATCTCTGCTGTGAAGGTTATGCTTCCGAGCCAGCATGCCAGCAAGGACCAGGACAGAGAGAGACTTCACAGGAGAGCACATTCTCTTGCCAGTCCTTTCCCTTCCCTTTCTGCCTCCCTCACTCCCTGTAGGTGCCCCCTCACGCCCAGGAAGAGCACTCCCTGGATGCTTCCCTGTCTCAGCTTCTGCTTCTCAGGAGTTGTCCCTGAGACTCATGTCCTCAGTCATAACAGGGACATGCAAGGGCATGTCGTCTCTTAGTCCTTTGTCTTATTCTCTCATGAAGCAGGTTTGTCTCCCCCAAGGGGACCATGTCTGTTTCTGTCTACCTCTCCACCCCCCAATACTGGTAGGTGCTCAGGATTTGCCAAATGAATGAAAGTTAGCACCACAAATATCCAGAGTGCAGATGAAAAGTATTTGTACAATATGGCAGCAGCAAGTTGGCATCTAGAATATATGAAAAACTTTTCCCAGTGAGAGGAGACAAACATCATACAAAAATGGACGTGAGCATGCAATTTACATGTACAAATGGAGATGGTTGCTACCTATATGGGAAAGTATGTTAATCAAAAACTAGCAAATTCAACCAGTAATTGAAAGAACACTTTTAGGCTACCGGTTACTCAAGGTTTACTCATAAACTGATCATCATGCTGGTGAGGGAATGAGCCAGGCATGCTCATAAATGGCTGGTGGGAAGCTACGTCGGTACCATCACTAGAATATAGCTCCGGAGGGCAGGAAGTTTGTCTCCCACTCACTGTGGTATCCCCAGTGCCCAGCATCACGCTTGGCATTTAGGCACGCAATGAGTATTTGTTGAACACAGTGGAAGGCCATTTGGCAATATCTATCAAGAACCTTAGGTTTTTCATACCCCTTGGTTTAGTCATTCTACTTCCTAAAGAAACTCTTAGAAAGACAAAGACATTTGCATGAGAACATTTTACACACATTGATTTATAAAATCAAAAGACTGGGAACAACCTGGGTGTCCACAGGCTGGTAACTGGCTCAATTAATTATGGCACTTCCACACTGAGCAATTTCATATATCTGATAAAAATGACATATTTGAAGAATACTCAGTGTATGGGATTATGCTACTTACAAATGAGAAATGAAAAAAACTTCAGATTTTATGACCTCAATTTTTGTTTAAAAAATAACTTGTTAAGGGGCGTCTGGGTGGCTTGGTCGGTTAAGCGTCCGACTTCAGCTCAGGTCATGATCTCAAAGTTCGTGAGTTCGAGCCCCGTGTCGGGCTCTGTGCTGACAGCTTGGAGCCTGTTTCGGATTCTGTGTCTCCCTCTCTCTCTGCCCCTCCCCTGTTCATGCTCTGTCTCTCTCTGTCTCAAAAATAAATAAACGTTAAAAAAAAAAATTTTTTTAAATAACTTGTTAATAGTGGGTTGCAGCGATTGTTATTTCGTTTTTCTTTTTCTTGTCCAAAATTTCAGCAATGAGTACCTATTACTTTCATAGTCCGAAAAAAAAAGCTTTAAAAAAGAAAGCATGGTTAATAACAAAATTGTGGGCAGCCAGGAAAAGTAGGAATCATTTGTAATACTATTTTTTCCATTAATATTTCATAACACATCATTTTATGGTGGGTTAAGGAACACAGCCTCCTGATGGAATTAGCCTGGTTTTATTTAGACAACAATGAGAAGTCAATTTTATGCTGTTGGAGACAGTGAGTGTTGTTTTCATGTTCTTAGTGTATATTTTTCCATGACTTGGAGAATCTTAAAATATTGACTCCACTAAAAAAAAAAACAAAAAACAAAAAAATTCACAACTTGTTTGACTGGAATTGATTTCTCCTGTGGCTCCTGGGGTCTGTAAAAGGCATCAGGATGCGACATAGTGTTGACCTTTATTCTTTGCCTTGGCCAGAGAATTTCCCTATGGCTAGCTCAAGGTTTCCAAGAGGAAGGCAATTAAATGACCTAGCACAATTGTCTGGATTCTCGGTCTTGGGCTTATCTTGATTAGGAGGAAGTGAATATGTAGTTGTTCCAAATTTAGAGCATAGGAAGGAGCCAGATGTTTGAGACTATCACATGGAGAAAGCCTTAACCCATGATGGTTTTTGCCCTACTCACCACTTCTTGGATATCTGATTGTGCCACTTTGACACAGAGCTAAGGAGTTTGGGGTTCTATTTTCTTCTTCCCAGGAAATCTGTGCTGACTTCAGAGTCCATGGCAAGGCTCATGATAAGTACTGAAAGAACCAAGCATGTTTGTTGGCTTGTGTTGAACCTTCCACCATCTCTAAAGTCTAGTCCGGGACCCTCTGCCTAGCAGGCAAGGCTCTTTACAACCTGGATCCTAACTCCCTCTCCTACCATTCATCCCCACTACAGTGACGGAGCAGTATTTCAGAGAGCAAAGTGCAGGAACTAGACACAGCCTTGTCCCCTAGAGTAGCGGAGAGACAGACCCAAAACGGTGGAAGACATTCATCTGGCAGAAGGTGACCTGGGTCTGAAGATCAAATAGGCCTCTTTCCAGCTGTGTGAAGCTTCTGTGTCTTAGTCATCTCTTCTGTTAAAGGGGGATATTAACAATAGGAATAATAATACTACCATATCCATCAGGTTTATTTCACGTATCTAAAGCACTCATTACAACATCTGCCATGTAGTTAGTGCCTAATACATGTTAACTCTTCTTTTATCCATTTACTTGGAAAAAGGTTGCTGAGTGCTGACTAGGTGCTAAGCACCGTGCTAGGTGATGGAGATTCAGAACGGGCTAATGCACAGTCCCTAGCTGACGCCAGGAAACTCATATTTTAGTGATGGACACTCACTGAGGACAGGTCAACATAACACAGCTCAAGGTACCACATTCCGGAAACCCTGGTCTCCTCCCCTTTCCTGAACACACCATGTTCCTCATGCTTTGTGCCTTTTCTCATCTGTTCTCTGTCATAAGAGCTTTACCCCCTCTGCCATTTGAAGACTTTGAAGACACAGCTTAAATGCCATCAACATTGTGAAGCCTTCCTGACCCACAAGCCAGAATCAGGAC
Source organism: Neofelis nebulosa (assembly GCF_028018385.1). NCBI lineage: Eukaryota > Metazoa > Chordata > Mammalia > Carnivora > Felidae > Neofelis > Neofelis nebulosa. The sequence goes on along the minus strand of NC_080793.1, from coordinate 33,621,445 downwards.
CTCACCTGTGTCTCCATGGTCCTTTGCATAAACTCTCTGGCTCTTACCTTTCCCTTCTGCCGGTGCTGGCCATATAGGAGCATCTCCCAACAGATTGGGAGCTCCTTAAAGGCAGGTTTATCTTGATCCATTTCCATGTTTCACTGTCCAGCACAGGGCCAGGCACACTGTAGGTGTTCAGAAAGTGTTTGTTGGTTAAATGAATGAATGAATGAATGGGTATCTGGATCATAGGAGAAACTGCTGCATTGACAGAGGAGATGAAGAGGAAAAATGCTTCCTTTCTACTGCTGGATTTTATGAGACTGTCAGATTTGCTCTGCAGATACTTGGGTCCCTCCTATGAATTCCATCTGCAGCTATGAACAAGGATACGTTTATGGAGTCATTAGGAAACTTGGAGAAGGTGTATGTTCTCACAGTGTCTGCCTGAGCATGGCTTTCAAATTGCTGTGTTGTCTGGAGCATTCTGAAAGAGGTAATACCCTTGTCTTGATGCTGGGACGGTGCTTTTCCATTTGCTTTTCACTGTGTGGGAGACCATTTAATTGCAACTGGAGTTACTAAGGCTGATGTTGCAACAGAAGTAATTGGATATACAACCACATATGCTTTGGGAACTGGGACACAGAAATTTAACTTAATTCTAGTTTCCTCACTTATTTGTGGGATAATCTGTAGATGGCTCCTTCTCCTTTCTGGACCTCATCCATTAAATGTGATTGTAGGAGGTGGGAATTAGGGTAGTCAGAGTGATTAACTTCTGAGTTGCTTTCTGGCTCTGATAAGCCCTGTCTGTAACTCACACGGTATCAGATGGACAAAAGGCCCACTGACAACAGAGTTGCGGGAAAGTGGTGTGGACAGGAGTTCTGGGAGAGGATCCCAATCCTCGTGAGTTCAAGGCCATGGTCTTGGAACCAAAAGCTCAGAAATGCTCTGAAACCACAGATGGCCAAATCCACCCACTGGAAGTCCAGACATACTTACTTAAATTTGTAAACTAAAAGCAGAGTTTTTTTTGTGTTGTTTGGAGGATGCGTGGCTAAATCTAACCTGGTCGTGGGTTTATGGATTGGCTGTGTGGGACCTGCATCATAAAGTAAGGAGGCATGTCCCCTGCTAGCCCACCCTGGCCATCAAGCCATAGAGATCCTTTCTGTGAGCCTTGCCCAGGCACCAAGTCTTAATGATACCCTAAGGGAATTCTTTTAACTCACTATGTTATAGAGGCATCAGGATCAGTTGAAAAGAACTGAATCCATGCTTGGTAGTGAATTGTAGCATACGCCTTTCTTTTTCTTTTTTTAAATTGAGATATGATTCACATACCATAAAATGTGCCTTTTTAAAGTGTACAATTCATAGTTTTTAGTATATTCACAAAGTTATGCAACTATCACTGTCTAATTCCAGAACATTTTCATCATCCCCAAAAGACATACTACATACATGAGTATCACATCCCATCTGCCTCTCCCCTTAGGTCCCTTTCTGTCTCTATGGATTTGCTTATTCTGGACTTTTCATTAAAAAAGAATCCCATGACATGTGGCGTGTCAGGTCTGATTTTCATTTGGAATACTGTTTTCAAGTTTCACCCATGTTGACCATATACTTTCTGAAAGATTAAAAATTATATATGTGTAACACCTTTCCACTAGCATATGGATAAAACCATAGTGTCCATTTGGTGTGACCTACCAGCACTTCTTCATGGACCTGATGAAGAATTAGGCTAGTTAGCTAGGCCTGTTCCAGAGCCTTCTTACTTAATTATTCCAGTTCAATTTTGGCCTTTTACAAGAATCGTACAGACCTTTAACATTAAGAATCAGGGCGCCTGGCTGACTCAGTTCGTGGAAGATACGATGCTTGATCTTGGGGTTGTGAGTTCAAGCCCCATGTTGGGTGTGGAGATTACTTAAAAATTAAATCTTAGGGGCGCCTGGGTGGCGCAGTCGGTTAAGCGTCCCACTTCAGCCAGGTCACGATCTCGCGGTCCGTGAGTTCGAGCCCCGCGTCAGGCTCTGGGCTGATGGCTCGGAGCCTGGAGCCTGTTTCCGATTCTGTGTCTCCCTCTCTCTCTGCCCCTCCCCCGTTCATGCTCTGTCTCTCTCTGTCCCAAAAATAAATAAAAAATGTTAAAAAAAAAAAATTAAATCTTAAAAAAAAGAGAAAATTAAGAATCATGTTGATTGACATTTTCAGTTTTTGTTCCATCTTTGCTGGCAGATTTAAAAGTCATTTTCTGGGGCTCCTGGGTGGCTCAGTCAGTTGAGCTTCCGACTTTGGCTCAGGTCATGATCTTGCAGTTCGTGAGTTTGAGCCCCACGTCGGGGCTTTGTGCTGACAGCTCAGAGCCTGGAGCTGCTTCGGATTCTGTGTCTCCCTCTCTCTCTACCCCTCCCCCGTCATGCTCTGTCTCTCTCTGTCTCTCTGTCTCAAAAATAAATAAACATTAAAAAATTTTTTTAAATAAAAAAAAATAAAAGTCATTTTCCAACCTAAGATTATCTAAAGACATACACAGATTTTCCTGTCGTATTTTCATTGTTTCATTTTTACATTTATAGCTTTAATTCCTTTGGAATTTGTAAATGGTGTGAGGTAGGCATCTAATTTTATTTTTTTCCATGTAGTTAGCAAATTGTACCCCAATACATCTCTTTCTCATTGATTTGGAAACAATTGTCTTAGCATCTACTATTTTCTATATATCGTCAGGACTATTTCTGACCTTTCTTTTCTGCATTGATCTCTCTTTTCAGCTGTTAGCACACTGTTGAATTTCTTGCCCTTTTACGATACAATTTAGTATTTGTTAGGATAAATTTATACTATCCCTCATTTAAAAAATGTGTAGTCATTATCATACGTTTATTATTTTTGTTTAGCTTTGTTAAGGTAATATAGTTATTTCATGTGATGTGCATTGCTATATTATTTAAAAATTTATGTTCTGCCTTAGAAACAATAGAAACAAGTAGCTGTGTGACACATTATAGATAAAGTAAACAAAGCATATGTGAGCTGGAAAAACCAAGGGAGCGCTAAATATTCATGAGGTCTGAGACATCAGATATGCAGCCAGTTATAGCGGAGCTGCAGCAGGAGAGCCCCGTCCGTGCAGACTGAGCAGAGAACCAGAAAGGCCTGGGTCTCTGGACTCATGGGATGGCTGCTATGCCAGGCTGGTCTGCTCCCTGCAATTTAGGCAAGAGAAGAAGACACTTCTATTTTGTTCGAGCCGTGATTACGTGAAACTGAACATCACCCTCACTAATAGCACCCCTAATTTCAGTTTTGTATTTGGTTGTCTGGATTAGGATGTGCAGACCAGCGTTAGTCACACTGATGGGCATGGACATCTTTTTGGTTACTGATGGGAATGGGAATGGCTCTAGCAGTTCACCATTAAGCATCTTGACTTGATTTACATAGAGTACATCCCACTTGACTTGATTTTACGTAGAGTACACTTGTCACTTTAAGAAAATATTCTCTCTCCTGATGGCAATGAGGAGGCAGAGGAGGAGGCAGAGGAGGAAAATGATGATGGAATGTTGAATAGTCTCAAATGATTTGGTCATCTATCAAAATAATCATGTGGTATTTCTGCCCTGCTATAGTAATATGATGAGTTAAGACTAATGAGTTTTTCTGCAGTTGAAGTATATGTGCAGCCTCCATTCTTTTTCTCTGTGTCCTCTCTTCTTATCTATATGTAGAAGCTCCATTGTAGCTCTTGATTCCCTCTTCAACCTTTCTTCCACCATATGCATCTCTTTAACCACTTCCTTTGAGTTCTAGAATTGCTCAGAATTTGTCTTCTGACTTCTGGCTCTTCTAAGTGTGGTCCAGGGACCAACAGTAAGACCATCACCCAGGAGTTTGTTAGAAATGCAGATTCCTGGGTCCCATCCTAGACCTACTGAATCAGAATCTGCACTTTAACAAGATTCCCAGGTGATTCATGTGCCCATTAAAATTTGAGAAGTGCTGTAAAATTCTAGCCAGAGGGAACCCTTTCCAGGTTTTTGGTGGTGATGCAGGACTTTCCCCATTATTATAGGAGCTTGATTATTTTAGTGTAAATTTGGAAGAAGTTCAAGAAAAAGCTTTGGATCGCCATCTGGCACCAGAATCCACAGGCTCTTTGTGACAGGATATGGAGGAGGGCAGTCGGCTACTTTGTGTGAGGCCATGAAATGAAAATGACATTCCATAGGTCATCAAAGTCACCACCAGGCATCATTAGACCAGCAAGAAAGAATCCTTCTGTTGCATTTCTGAAAGGCAGTGTGTATCCCCCAGAGGGCTTTGCCCACACTCCTTTCTTTGACAAATTTATAAATGCCAACTGGTAACCACATGAAAGCCTCTGGTCCTGAGCTGATAGAGGGAATGAAGGGGATCCGGCAGACTGGTTTGGTCTCCGGGCACGCATTTCCCTCTTTTCTTGGTAAGCAGAAGAAACTTCTGAGGTCATTGAGGAAAGAGATGTTTTGCAGGGCCCCAGCCTGAGGGTTGCCTGGGTAGCAGGGTGGTATTCTGAGACGTGAATTATGTGAGTATTAGCACATGGGAAGACAAATTCTTTTAAAGAAAAAATTAATTGAATAATGCACAGTTCTCATCAGTCCTGGCAGAATAGGCAAGAAAAGCCTGGGGAAGGTACCGAAAACTATTGAAACGATTCTAAAAAGAACAAGAATCTTTAGGACAAATTGGCTCATTCTTTATTGCTGTCAAACCCTTTATTCCCTGGAGACAGTTGAAACAATACCAGAGCATAACTCTCATTGTGGAATTGACAAACATCCTACCTCTCTTAATGGTTTCATGGAGTTGTTGTCTCAACAGGAAATTCTGGTCATTGTCACACATTCTTCTTGTTTATTATTAGTAATCATAACTCTTTGCATCACAGTCAGGCTCTAAACCTTACAAGGCTTTTCCACACAAAGTAGGTCATTTGGTCTTTCCTGAGAATCCCCGTGGGACAGCAGGGCCAGTAGGTATTAATGTGTCCATTTCACGGAGGAGGGGACTGAGGGTAAGAGGAATCACAGGACTTCCTCAGGGGCAAACTTGCAGTAAACGGGCGCCACAGGCCTCAGACTCATATTCACTGGCCATGAGAAGTCTCCAAGACACATTTGGCCAAGTGTCTTTTTTTTTCTGATGTTTATTTATTTATTTTGAGAGAGAGAGGGAGGGAATGAGTGCGAGCGTGGGAGGGCAGAGTGAGAGGGAGAGAGAGAATCTCAAGCAGGCTCTGCACTGTTAGTGCAGAGCCCAACTTGGCACTCAGTCTCACGAACCGTGAGATCATGACCTGAGCCAAAATCGAGAGTTGGACACTTAACCGACAGAGCCACCCAGGGTCCCCAAGGCCAAGTGTCTTTAATCATTAAGTCTCCCAGTCCACCCAGCAATTATGCCTGTGCCTATACAGTAACAAGAAGGAGGGTCACCACCCTTGTGTAAAGGTCACTCTCCACAGTTCTATGCTAAAATGCACTGTGTAACTTTAGTGAGGTTACATTCTTCAGCTCAGGTTCACATGGTCAGACATCTTTGATTCCATGTACGGTGTTTGTTTTCATGTCCCTGACTCTGACAGACCATTGTTAAACTTCTGTCAAAGATCTAGTAAGTGAGGTATGGTTCATTATAAATCAATCAACAAAACTGTTTTTAAGTTATTTTCTAAATTTGATTCATTTCACTCGATGGGGAGGGTGATGGCATCTTCTTTCTACCTTTCCATGCTTCTACTCCTCATGCTTCTACACTGAACTTCCCCAATTCCCCCCACGTTCTATTTTTTTCTCCCTCGAGTATGTTCTCTTTGCCTTGAACATCCTTCTTCACTTCTCCACCTTCTTCACTCTTCTTATCCTTAACGGAACTTGGCTTAAAAACAGTTCCTTTGTGAAGACTTTCAGACCCAAAGCTAGAAATAACCACACTCTTAAAAGCACTTTGATTGTATCTCTGCCATACCATGGACCTATCACAGTCTGAAATGTATTTCGTTTACCTCTCTGTATACTGGGAATCAGACTGGGAACTACTCTGGAGCAGGAATGACCTCTTATAACTCTCTGTATTCTCTGAGCTTAGAACCTGACAGCTAACAGGAAATCACTAAATTCCTCCACCTGATGGCTTTAGTGCCTCAGGCATTCTTTTGGACCAGGTATCACTTTAGTGTCTGCAGTTTAGGTGATAGGAAGGTCCTAACGGGGCTTCTCAAACAGAGCAAGAGTATCATGGCTTATCATTTTAAAGCAGGAAGTACACTAAACTTCTCTCATTGATTTGTTTTGGATTCTATTCCGTTATGTCTGCCAGATTAGTGCCATTTTAGGGGAGAGCTCCTTTATCAACATCCTTCATGACTTTGTCCCAAAAACTGGTTTTGCATTTTCTTTGGTACCAGGGCCTTTTTTTCCAGCTCCTTCACTTTAGGGAATTAATGGTCAATGTTCTCAACCTTGGCTGTTTGTTGTAATCACTAAAGGAACTTAAAAAAAATGGTAATGTGAGGGGCCCTTGGGTAGCTGTCAGTCAAGTGTCTGACTTCAGCTCAGGTCATGATCTCATGGTTTGTGAGTTTGAAACCCTGTGTCGGGCTCTGTCCCAACAGCTCAGAGCCTGGAGCCTGCATTGGATTCTGTGTCTCCCTCTCTCTCTCTGCCTCTCCCCTGCTCATGCTCGCTCTCTCTCTCTCTCTCTCTCTCTCTCTCTCTCAAAAACAAATAAACATTAAAAAAATACTGGTGTATCAGTTTTCACAAATTCGTGGATCCAAATTCATGGATCCCCCTTAAGTCTTTTGCTGAGTAGTAAGCTGTACATGAACAGAGTTAGACTCTGAGAAACCTGGTGGGAAACAGCTACCGAGGGCTGTGAGGTGGACAGAGATTTTGGTAGTCTCGCAGTGCTGACAGATGCTGGATTTTGGACTAGCTGTATTAGATAGCCCTCACCCAATGCCCTGGACAGTCAGTTGAGACCCCAGGAAGTCTCTGCCTTTCTATCTTTAGAATAAAGCTAACTGTCTGCCAGGAAGAATACAAAACAAAACAGAAAAAGACAAAACAAAAACATGACACTCCTTAAAGGAAGGTAACAATCCCGAGTGTCAACATAGTATCCACAATGTCTGTCAAACAAACAAAAATTACTGGAAACACAAAAAAGCAGGGAAACGTGCACCAAACTCAAAGGAAGAACAGTTAGTAAAAACAGGTCCAGAGATATAAAATGATAGAATTAGTAGATAAAAGCTTTAAATAGCTATTATCAAAATGTTCGTCGATTTAATAGAAGATGAAGAGTTGGACATAATGAGTGGACAAATGGGAGAATCCAAACAGAGAAATGGAAATGACAAAAAAGAACCAAACAGAAACTCTAGAACTAAAAAACCTAATATCTGATATTTTAAAAATTCACTGGATTAGGATAAAGCAGATTGGACACTGCAGAAGGAATGAAGAGCATTGGGAAGGCAAATAACAATGTGGGCATGTTGAAGACTTTTTCTCGATACTTCATTCAGATGACTGAGGTCATCAAGAGTCATAAGTTGTGGTAACTGTACCCTGGATGTGATGTGATGAGAATGGTGCTTTACCTCTGTGGTCTTCCTTTCTAAAATCCTTAACTCCAGCATAATATTGAGGAAAACAACATATAAATCCCCACTGAGGACATCTTAGAAAATAACTAATACTTCTCAAAACTGCCAAGATCATCACAGCCAAGGGGAGCCTAAGAAGACGTGTTGGCTAGATGTAATATGGTTTTGTGGGCAGGATCCTGGAATAGAAGAAAGACATTAGGTAACAGCTAAAGAAATCTCAATAAATAATGGACTTCAGTTAATGTAAAGGTGCCAAAAATGGTTCATTCATTGTCGCAAACATACCATACTAACCTAAGATGTTAATAATAAGTGAAACTGGGTTCAGGATACATCAGAGCTCTCTTTTACTACCTTTGCAATTTTTCTGTAAATCTAAAACTGTTCTAAAATAAAAAGGTTAGGGGTGCCTGGGTGGCGCAGTCGGTTAACCGTCCAACTTCAGCCAGGTCACGATCTCGCGGTCCGTGAGTTCGAGCCCCGCGTCAGGCTCTGGGCTGATGGCTCGGAGCCTGGAGCCTGTTTCCGATTCTGTGTCTCCCTCTCTCTCTGCCCCTCCCCCGTTCATGCTCTGTCTCTCTCTGTCCCAAAAATAAAAAATAAAAAACGTTGAAAAAAAAAATTAAAAAAATAAAAAGGTTACTAAAAAAACTGACATAAGTGATAGCAAGGATGTGGAGCAATTGGAACTTTCTTCCATTGCTGGTAGGAGTGTAAAATGAAACACCTCATACACCAGTCCGGAAGTTTCTTATAAAGTTAAACATACACTGCTGATATAACCCAGGAGTCCCGCTCCTGAGTACTTAACCAAGAGAAAGAAAAACATATGTCCTCACAAAGACTTGTATGTGAATGTTTATAGAGGCTTTATTCAGAATCATCAACCATCACGCTGAATGGAGGAATGAATTGCATAAATCCACACAACGGAATAAAAGTAAGCAATGACAAAGGAATGCACTACTGATACATATAAAACATGGATGAATCTAAAAAGCATTATGCTAAGTAAAAGAAGCCAGACACAGAAGAGTACATAATGTATCATTCTTTCTTTCTATCTATTTATTTATTTTAATGTTTATTTTTGAGAGAGAGACAGAGAATGAGCAGGGGAGGAGCATAGAGAGAGGGAGACCCTAGAATCTGAAGCAGGTTCCAGGCTCCGAGCTGTCAGCACAGAGCACAACATGGAGCTCAAACTCATGAATCGTGAGATCATGACCTGAGCTGAAGTCGGACACTTAACCAACCGAGCCACCCAGACACCCCTGTTTCATTCTATTTATATGCAATTCTGGAACAAGCAAAAACAATCTAAGGCAGGAAAATCAGAACAGTGGTAGCATCTTGAAGTCTGAGGATGGGGATTGATTAGGAAGGAACAGGAGGAAACTTTCTGATGTGATAGAAATGGTCCAAATCTTGATAGAGGCATAAGCTACATGGGTGTATGCATTGTTAAAACACATTAAGATATGTAGTTAAGATCTATACGTTTCAGAGGTATGTAAAGTATATCTCATTTTTTTTTTAAGGTAAAATGCTAATGTCTATGTCCTACTCCCAGAGATTCTGATTTTAATGGTTTTAGATGTAGGGTATTAGGTTTTTAAAAGCTCCCACAGCCAAGGTTAAAAAAAAAACAAAACTACAGTTGTAGGTGATTTGGCTGGTGTGGGGATCCTTCATCGTTGTTTGCCCTGTAGATGCCTCTCTGACTTTGATGTATGGTCCCTGGAAGCTGGATTCATGGAGCAAGGAAATGGCTGTTTGGTGGCCAAGTCTACCTGGGGTTGGCTTATTGGCAAACACCAAGATGCCAAAAGGCCCAAGAAGAAGACAGGAGCAGGATGGACCCTGTCCCGCAAAGACCCACCCATCAAGCTCTTCACTTTCTGCCTCTTCTGAGAATGGCCTGCTTATTCAAGGAGTGGATTGTTATAGTAACAGGAGCACCGGAAGGGGACTCATTATGGGGCAGGGGGACCTCTTATTCCACATACCACTTTGGAAAACTCTCTTGTCAGTCCGCGGGTATCACATAGACCACAAACTCCCACTGGATTCTGCAAGCTGGCCTGGTGTCATCCTGATTTTGTCCTCTTGGTGACTTCGAAAAGGCTGTAAAAGAGAAAGAGCAGGGTATGTCCATGTGTTGAGCACATGCCAGGGCCTGCGCTGGAACTTGGCTGCTTCTTTCCACTTCCAGGTTAGCACTCTTAACTACACAATTTTCCCGATAGCAGTTTTTCTTCTTTTGAAGCTGACAGGCAACCCATTAACATTTTTAGGACAAAAAAACTTTTCTTAAAACTCTATCCAACATTAATAAAACTGCATAATAAAAACTGAAATGATAAATCATGACAGTTATTCCGTGGATGCTCTTGGTCTGATATTTATTTCAGAACAGATGGCCAAGGTTTCCGAGAGGTCTCATTAATTACTGGAAGTTTGGCTAACAGTTTCATCTAGGATGCACCAATAAATGACAGCATAAACTTAGACGCCCCCAGCTGCTAGGAACTTTGCAGGTCATCTAGCCCAACCCCACTACAGTGCCCGAATAGTGACTGCATGGCCTGAGGTCTCTGCTTGCACACCTCCCAAACATGGAGCCTTACAAGACAACCCAGTATATCTACGAGCTGGTCTGACATAATTTTTCCTAGTATGATGCCACACTTGTTTCTCTTAGCCACAAAGAACATCAGATCCCTTTTCCTGTTTGCTGTCCACAAGCTTTTTCTGCCACAAGGTAAACATCTCTAATTGCTCAAAACATGCCTCTTAGGATTTGGGTTTGTTTGCACTCAACCAGCCTACTTTTTCTCTCCGTCATGAGTCCTGGTCCAATTCCATTCAAATCCAACACAATTCATTGGGACCCAATCTACAGCCATACCATCCCCAAAGCTCCCGATCTGGTCTAAACCCATGTTACCAAAGCACCTTCTCAGGGCCAGGCACTAACTAGGCTAAGGGCTGTGGGGAGGAGCAAATCAGGATTGGCTTTGTGAAAGAGAGAAGCCTCATCCCCAAAGGCCCAACAAGGTGGCGTGTGATACGGGGCAGGAGGGAGGACAGTGTCCTATTTTTCCCCCTAATTTCCAGGCTCTCATCCTGCATTACAGCACACTGGCTAAAATATATGGCTGTGCAAGCTCAGGAGGGAATAGTTAGAAGAGGCGGCTTATCAAATTTTTGATGAACGTATGCCAGTTGGCTAGGTCTTTACAGTCTAAACTCCTGGGAGGGACAGTCTGATTGGCCCAGCTTAGGTTGGAACTCCATCAGCTGCCTGCAGAAGGGACCATATCACCTCGTATAAAAGACCACGTTTTCTGGACTAGGAACAAGGAAAGTTCTGTGAGACATGAGTGTGGTTGGGGAGGAAATGATAGGCATCTTAGAGATGTATTATGGATATAATTACCATGATATACAACGTTCATAGGTATGTATAAGCAAGCAATATATAATATCCATAAGCATCAATCCTGAAAGATGGGTGTTTTCTCCATTTCATAGCTGGGGGAATGGATTCTGAGAAGTGAAGTGAATTTCCCAAAGTTGCTACGTGTTGATGGCGAAGTCATGGTTTGTATTTAGGGCTGCCATGTTGCTTCTTGGCATTTCCTCAACAATTCTTCCTGGAACTCATTTAGTCATTCACTTATCTATTCATTTATTCATTCAGCTAGAATTTCTCCTGCAGTGACCATGGGTCTGGCATTATGTGAGGGCCTGGGAAACAGCAATTAGCCACGTAGACACACCCAGAGGGACAGCCATCAAGAGCACGAGAGACGGTTCCTGCCCCCTCACCCATACAGTTTTGCTAGAGAAATGACACATATGGACACCACAAGTTCAGGCATAGTTGTGTGAAATGATTCCTAGAGTGACCAATATGGTAAGGGCTACAGGATGTCAGAACAGACAGATCTCTGAGCACTGGAGTAGCTGAGGAAGCTTTCTGGAGGCAGAGCTCTGATGAGCTTCCAAGGATAGAGAAAGGAGAAAGAAAGAAGACACCACAGAGGGCCGGGAGTTGTGCAGATTCAACTTCTGGGGTATTGTTCATTGACACCTGCTTCTCTCAGTCCCATCTGGGTGTTCCCCTGGTATGGCTCCCTGGCACCCCACCCACGGACACAGCCTAAGCCTCCCCAGCAGATATGTCCCCGCCGTGTCTTATTTTCCACCAATCCACTGTAAATTTAATTGAAATAACACTTCAAACATATAAAAAAGTACAGCAAATAATGCAAGAAACACCAAGATACCCACTATTTTGATTCAACAGGTAACATTTCACCATATTTGTTTTACTTCTCTCTTTTACAGAAATAGAATATTAAAATCTCAGCAAAATTCCTACCCTATCCCTTAACACTCCCTCACAGAGTTAGTGTTATCCTAAGTTGATGGGATTTATTCCCATATATGTTTTTCTACCTTTTTTACTGAGGATCCACAAACCATATGGTATTGGGTTCATGTTCTTTTGCGAGTTGCCTTATTTCTTCCACTGCTCCTTATAGTTTCAGATTTGTCCTTGCTGCATGGAGATCTAATTCATTCATTTAACCACGGTGTGGTATTCTGTTGTATGAATGAACTGTAGTTTACTGAGCTGCTCCCCTACAGCCTGGTTAGGTCATTTCTGCTTTTTCACTATTACAAATGGCTCTGTGGTGAATATCCTCACACATGTCTCCCAAGAAACAGAGCTGCTGGGTCAAGAGTAAACAGATCTTCAACTTGACTGGTATTGCAAATAGTTCTTTGAATGGTGGGGCAGGTTATAAGCGCACCTCCTAGTGTATCTGAATATGGGAGTTCCAGTGGCTCCACATCCTGACAGACGGCTGCTATTGTTAATATATGTATTTTTAAATCGGGTCCCCCTTTGCCCATGGCAAACAGATGGATCTTTTTAAAGTACACTCCTGACCATGTCCCTTTTCTATTTAAAATCTTTCCAATGGGCCCACTGCTCTTGGTATAATACTCAGAGTCTTGCTCTGCCTGAGTCAGTCCATGCCCACCTCTCCAGGCTCACCTCTTTATCCTCTCCTCCTCCAATATGCATGCACATGTACACACATGCACACACAGGCATGCATACACCCCCCATATACACATACATGCCCACATGCATACATATGCTCTGTGGTCCAGCCAAATCAAATCACGTTCATGTCCCCTAACCTGCTCATCCTCTCTTGTCTTTGGGCCTTGGTGAAGCTGTTCGCTCTGTCTGGAATACTTGTCCTCTCCTTCAAAAAACTGATTGCTCCCAGCCCTCAGCTCCCAGCTTGATGTCTTCTCCTCTGGGAACCCTCCACAGGCACCCCAAGCCTGAATTAGATGCCTTTCCTCCCTTTGCCTAAGCACCCTCGACTTCTGACATCATGGTTCTCAGGACATGGTCTTGTAATCACCTGTTTATTGTCTCCCTGCCCCACTAGACTGTGGACACCTTGCTAGAAGGGCCTGTATTCTCTGTGTCCAGGCTGTCTACTGAGTGAATGTGTTAGATAATCCGCAGGCAGGAGACAGGTCAGGATGGAGCAGAGGCCGCAAGATGGAAACAGTTGGAATCAGACTAGAGAGAATGTGCTATCCCATAGTCTCTATAGCGCCAGCTTCCATTAGGGAAACTGAGGTTCAGCTGGGTGGCTCATCCTATCTGGAGTCCTGCATTTGGTAAGTGGCAGGGCCGGATTTGATTCTGTCTCTGGACTCTGTGTCCGGGCTTTCTCTGCTGCACTTCAGCTGCAATGGGTGGAAAGGAGCCAGCAGAGAGGGAGAGAGGGGCTGCCAGGGAGGGGAGGCTGTGCAGGAGAGGGAGGTCCTGGGATCTAGGACACAGGTGGAGGGCTGACCCCAGCAGACATGACCCCAGATCCTCTGAGCCAGTGAGGAAGGAAGAACATTCGGCCAAGTTTCTAGAACAGACACTTGTTCAGGCTGCCCTGGGAGACTGGTAGGCCAGCCCTCCTCTGGGGAGGAGAAGACCTGTGGAAAGAAGTTCAGCATCTCCCTCAGCACGCAGCCCACCCGAGTGGCTTCTTCCTGCTGCACCAGGAGAATGATTTTTCAAGACTCCCCTCTGGTAGGAGGGAGACCAGAGCCAAGGACAGCTGGAAAGAAATATGGACCCAGTGCAAACAGGTGGGAGTGAGAGCCCCAGTGGTGGAGAGCAGCATGCAGGTCAGGCTCATAGGCCCCAGGTCCTTGGGCATCTAGAGGAGCCCTGTGGACCATCTCATGTATGGCAGGGCAAGCGGACATCAGTAAAATGGGGACAATAATACCTATACCTCATATGATGGCATGGATTAAGTAAAATGAAATATGTAGAGGGCTTAGAATAATGCTTGGCACGTAATATGAGTCAATGAACTATTGTTATTTTCTCACAGTCCTGTTGGGAGTGAACAGGACGACATGGCAAACAGACTCTGCAGAACTGTGTAAGTGTTGGTGAGCAGCCTTCTCTTGTTAGGTACTCAGTAAGCAGCGTGGATGGTGATGAGAAATCCAGCAGACAGAGAGGAGGGGTGTGGAATTCGGTGACCAGTCACCCTCCTCTGTTCCCTGAGTTTCCTCATGGGACATTTGCATCAGAGACCACAGGGGTCAGTTTGGGAAAGATGCTTAGAGATCTGCACAGTCCAGTTCTCCAGATACACACAAGGGGACACCGAGGCCTGCAGGGTGGAAGTGACTTGTCTGGGGCCACACACAAGGCATCAGGGGTGAGCTTCCCAGACTCAGATCCAACGCTTCTCCTTCTGTCCCCTCAGTTCAGCCCAAGCATAGGACAGGACTCTTACAGTAGGTTCAGTGGTTGGTGTTTCTTCCTGCGGGTGTCCCCTCCCCCACCAGAGTCAGTGGGACTCCCACCATCTCTGAGAGGCTCTGCCTCTGAGAGCTCCCTGCTTTGAATGCTCTCTTCCTGTTTTCCCATGGCCAGCGGTTGAAAAGTAATTGAAAGCCACTTCCAGCTCCGGTTTCCCCTCCAGAGCCAGGCCCCCCCTGGGCCTCCCTTGGAGAGGTCGGGAGCAGGTCAGCAGCATGTACGCACCTGCTACCTTCACCAAGGTTTCTTGAGCATTGGGCAAGCATGAGCGTCTCCTTCCCCTCAAACAAGCTCCCTCCTTCCTCCTTCCTTCTCTCCCTGCTTCCCTTCTCCTGCTTTTTTTCTAAATGACACCCCCAACCTCCCAAAATTGCCATTGGACTCACCCATCCATCTGTCAGAAGCTTATTCTGAGGGACCTTGGGTATGTATCCTTGCCATTCAGGTGGGATTTCTCTGCTGCAAAGCAGTTGCAGGAGAATGCAGATGCAAAATGCCAAGCCCGCTAAGAATTCATTTATGAGGCACATGTTGACCAGCAAACCCAGCAATTATAGGCATGCCAACAGAGCAAAATTAAGATTCAGGGTTTTTCTTGTAGCTCCTTCCATTTCTTGGAAAGCTGTTGGATCAGCCCATGGGAAGGTCTTGCTGCCATGATAAACTCTCCCATGGGCAGAGGGGTTTCCGATTCATGAAGTTGGCTCACACACATTATTTCATCTGAACTGTGCAACTGCCCTGGATGGAATTATTTTGTCTGCTTTTCTGATGAGGAAACTGAGGTTCAGAGTGGTCAGAGTCACTTCTAAAGATCAAGAGATGGAAGGCTTCAATCAAGGGTTTCTGATTCCACACCCAGGTCTCCCTTACTAACTGTTGTACTAAAGAAAATCCAGAGTTTTAAACTCAGGACAAGCTTCTGCCTTGAATTTGTAGTTGAGAGGTAAAATTAAGTGAATCAGGAGTAGACGGCCACAATGGGACAGATTATGGTAAAGACAGAAGTGACCATTGAATCAATGAGAAATTGGCTGTCCCACTCTGGTCTCCTGCTCTAGGGGAACAGGACTCCTAGCTGGACAGCACTGGCTCCCCAGAGCTTTCCCTGACCCCCTTCCCACACCTGGGGGTGGAGTGGATTCACATCCTCTAGGACAACCTTCCCATGCTTTGCGTGCCTCTACTGCAGTTCTTACACTACACTGTCATTCACTTGTTCCGATAACCGTCTTGTCCTGTGCGCAGTGGGTTCCTCCTGTGCACAGGACCCCTGGGGCACCATAGCAGTGAGATGCTGCTTCAGGTGAGCTAGTGTGGGTCCGTTCAGCTGCACTGCACAGAGCTCCGTCTGGGGCTGGGCCAGAAGCAATAGTGTCTGGAGGTCCAGGGAAGGGCCTGCAGCTGCCAGAGCTGTAACCAGGGGCTGAGGAGGGGGCACTGTGGGAGTTTCTAGGAAAGTGGGTGGCTTCTGAGGTGGTCTGGGAGCCATAAGCCTGAGGTTTAGGGTCAGGATTCAAGTCTCTGGGTTAGGGACTCCAGGGGTCCTGAGGGAATGGGCTGCAGAGCTGGGACTGACACCAGGAGGGGGTCAAAAGCCCTTCCCTGCTGGCTCAGCTGCCCAGGACCACCGGAGCTGAGTCCTCTGAGCACCCTGGGGAAAGGCAGCACCATGGATCTGGGGCCATGTCAGCTGTGGAGAGCAGAGACGGTTGGGAGTGGGGAGCCAAGCAAGGCATTGTAGGGATACCCTGTTTCTCTCACTTCCTAAAGGCAGAAGTGAGAAGCTCTGAGAAGTTAAGATACAAAGAATGAAAAATAATGTTTGATTTAGAAATTGCTGTAACCTTCTTAGGGAACCTTCTTCTTAGGTAAGGGGCTGCCAGACTTTCACACAGGGCTTGTGTGACTCCCGCAGGAGAGGAGACATGACCTTCCTCGTGCAGAACAACTGGTTTCTGCTTCCATTCAGCTGCCCAGGTCTATCTGTCTGACCCCATGGACAGGCTGACATCCAGAAGGCATGTTGAGTAACTGAGCTCACATCTTACCAAACCACTTGGATTTGACTTTCTGGGTAAAGAGTTATCACCCAGTTTCTTTGAAGATAGGCTATTCCTATCACCTCTGGGAGGAAAGCCCTCAGTCTCTGCATCCTGTCCCCACAGTGAGGAACCCCAGCTGTTTCACTTATCCTTGGAGCCAGTGGAGTGGAAAGGCTGGTGTATCATATCCTTGAAGAAATGAGAGATGGGAACTCATAGTTTTTACTGAGAACCTGCTGTGCACGGACATGGTCTTAGGCCTTTTACATATGTCACTGTGTGTGTATGCATTTGCTTACAACAGCCCAGAGACATAAAGCTTTACTGTCCCCAAGCCCCAGAAGAGGAAATGGAGGTTCAGCTGCCCTACAGCAAGAATAACGGACCTCTCTGAGCTCTTTATATCCCACCTTTCTGGAGATGCCCAGAAAATGTTGGTGCTGCCTTTTCAGAACTGGGGTGACAAAACCAAAGGCCACTGGAGCTGGTCTGGCCACCAGGGGCTTTCTGATCTTTCAGATGCTCCTTTTCCATGCCAGTCTCTACAGGTGACATCAGCTGGAACATCTGGAGGCCTGGCCCTGGTATCCAGAGGTGATGGCCCCATCCTGGCCCAGTGGCCACTCAGTGGTTAGGGAAGAGCGAGGCTGCTCATTCCCTGTAAGGGAACTGTGAACCCAGCCGAGAGGACGTGCTGGCTGCACAGGTCTGCCCGTGAAGGGAGCCAACGCAGTTGGTTGTAGGGAATCTGATGAAAATAATCAGCTGCAAGCTCCTAAAAAACAAACAGTCCGTGATCCAGAGGTTTGAATAACAGCCCCCTCAGCCAGATGGCCACAGGAGGCATGCCAGGGAGAGAAAATGATCTCCTGCCCTGAATTTCCTCTTTGTTCTGGACGTCATTGGCCTCCACCCCTCTCGTGCGCCAGCCACCCAGACAGAGTCTTGTGTTCAGGGAGCTTAAGGAGGCTTTCCCCAGATTAGGATTTGGGGACAGGGAATCCAGGAAAAAAGCGGCTTTCTTGTCCCAGCATGAGTCACCAGAGGCGGCAGGAAGCACACAGCTGTCTGCATCTGGTCCTGGAATGCTGCTTCTTCCTCGGAGGACACTCCCAAGAAGCCCGGGACCCTTGTGGGTGCAGAGCAAGAGGTCATAAGCAGGGCTGCCTTGTGTGGGACTGAGCCTCTGGACACCTTGGTTCCCTTCAGTAGACCTTCCCATCTGAGCCGTTGGGAAGCTGAGCATAAGCTTGTTGCCTCGTTAAATTTCAACTGTGCCTGGAGTGAATGGTGGCCAGTGAGTCCTGCCAAACTCAGCCTCCCTATGGCTCCAATAAGAGCATCTGTGTAAGAGCATAGCCAACATGGGTTTGAATCCTTGCCCTGCCACTGTATGAACTTGACCACTTATTTGACCTCTCTGAGCCTCAGTTTCTACTTCATTGAGTTTTAGTGAGACCAATACGTAAAGAAATTATATTTTCACTGCATGTAACACAGTATCTGGCACACAGCAGGCATTCAGTAAACATACCTCCCTCCCAGCCCTCTTGTCCAGAACTTTTTGGTACTAATTTCTTCTATTATCCACTCCTAAATGCTTTCACTGATCCATGATACAATATTTCATTCCTGGCTTTTGGCAAATCTTCTAGGTACAATCCTCTCCTGTTTTCTCTGAATGGATTCCCATCTCTCCATTGTTATATTAGCTACTCTGTCTGCCAGTATGTATTTTGACTTGCTGAGCTGCTACAGATTCTGTTTGGAAGGAAACTGGGCAGTGCATAAGTGCCGTGATTTTGCACTAGGCTCATTTAACTTACAAAGTTACTTAGAGCTTTCCTCCCAGTATATAATGTAATGCCACTTAAAAAATATTCACGACGACAGACAAATCTATTTATATGTAGTAATGTTATGGAGCATAGTAGTTAGGATGAGCTGGGGCTTGCTGCAGTAACACACAACTCCCAAATATGAAAGGCTTAAAAGAGTCAGGGGTCATTTCTCACTCATGCTACACATCCATTGTAGGTTGTGGGGTTTCTGCTCTATACTGGCCTCTCTTGGATAGTCAGAGTTCACCATTTGGAATGTTGTTGGTCACTGTAGCATAGGAAGGAGGAGATGAAGAATTGTTTCCAAGTATTTTAAAGCTTTGCCTGGTAGTAATGCACATCACTTCACATTTCATTGTCCCAAGCAGGTAATGTGGTCTCTCCTAAGTTCAAGAAAGCAGGGACATCCAATCCTATTGTGTTTGCAGGTGGAAAATAATCAGAAACATTGGTGGACAATGCTAATGTCTACCATATAGAAACTCAATGTTTTAAAAAGAATAGAGAGTTAGGCAAGAAGGAATTCTTGAATTCTCCACCCCCACCATTTACCACTAGAGATTTGCTAGTCACTTTAAAAGCAGAAAATGCCCAAACATTTGCATATAGAAGTTCCTTTTGTCCCTGCCTTCATTTTATTTCAGTGGTCCTCAATTTCTAGTTTGCATAAGAATTGTTATTTGACATTGGGCAACATGGTATATGCAATCCTAGAGAGTTTCAAAGTGTTTTGAACATATGCAATTTCCCTGTTTGTGCTGAATTCTGAACCTAACCTATTTTGGATGTGACTATAGTAATTAATTCATACTAATGCCTGAATTCATTGTTTTTTTTAATTTTCTTTAATGTTTATTTATTTTTGAGAGAGAGAGAGAAAGCGTGCATGGGCAAGTGGGGAAGGGGCAGAGAGAGAAGGAGACACAGAACCTGAAGCAGGCTCCAGGCTCTGAGCTGTCAGCAGAGACCCTGAAATGGGGCTCGAACTCACAATCCATGAGATCGTGACTTAAGCCGAAGTCAGACGCTTAACCTACTGAGCCACCCAGGCAGGCACCCCTAAATTTATTATTTTTAAAACCACTTTATTGAGGTATGACTGACATACCATTTTGTATGTATGACATGCGAAAAGCTGCCCATGTTTAGTGTATACAATCTAATGAGTTTCAAGATAAGTATACACCCATGCAACTATCACCACCGTCTATGCCATAACCATATCCTTCCCCTCCCAAACTTTCCTCCCACCCTCTTCAACTGCCTGAATTTAATTGTTCCAATGTTTTATCCCCTTTTTGCTCTTCTGTGCTACACTTGCAACCTGAGGGGCGACTCCATCCCTGAATCCAATTGCAGTTAGCATCTGTTTGATTTTGTGTCTATTTACAGGTACTCATTCTTACCAAAACTCTAAAAAAGTCTTTCACATGCATTATGTCATTTAACAGTTCTCACCATAACCCTGAGGTGCTGGTTTATTAAGGGAACACTTCCATTATACTGATGAGCTAATAGAGGCTAAGAGAGGTTAAGTGACTTTCCCAAAGACACAGAGTACAGATGTGTTGAAGTCAGGTTCAGAGGCTCAGGTACCACAGACTCCTCGCGCCACTGCTATTCCTATAGCCAGGGCTTTGTGCTCAGTGGAAGCCTGGCTTCCGCAGGGATTACTACTCTGGGCACACAACATTTCTGGAGCTGGACGTCCAGGAATTCCTGTCAATTAGGCATTTGTTCACAGAATAAACATTTCCCTGAAGAGCTCACCACAGCTGGCCAATGTCGTGGCCCTGCCATGGTTCTGTCTCAGGCAGTGAGATACCCGTTAGTCGTGGAGGCACGACAGTGTGAGGTACACGTTCACACATAAACTGTACTGTAAGCGTGTAATATGTGTTAAGTGTGCAAGCCGTGTTCTGTGGGGGATCGAAGTCTTTGTAGATCTTTTTTGATTTGTAGGGTCCCCCAATACAATACAGAATGCCCAGTTAAATTTGAGTTTCAGATAAACAATTATATTTTAGCCTAAGTACGGTCCAGATATACTAACAAATGATTTGTTGTTCATTTGGGCACCTTACGTTTTTACTGGCTAAATCTGACAACTACATCTGTGTGCATGTATGTCAGTGTAAATAGACTTGCTTGTTTACGGCCCAGGGCACATCTGAGTATGTGTGTGTGTGTCTGTATCTGTGTGTCTCTGTGTGTGTATGGGTTCTGTGTGCATGTGTATCCTGGCTGATAAGAAGTCAGAAGGGTGGTTGGGAATTAATGGCTTCACCACCCACAGCTCATTTCCTACTAGGGCAACCCTGCTGGATCAAGAGAGGCCAGGATGGGCCTTGAATGCCAGGCCAGAGAGCGTGGACTTCCTCCGGAGGGCAATGAGGAGCCATGGAAGGCTCTAAGCTAAGGAGAGGGCAGATTTGGATGTGTGCTAGAGGTGTCCTTCTGGCTATTTGCAGAGAACTGGAGAGGGCCCCACAGGAGGGAGGCTGGGAGTCACTTTGATGAGACAGGTGAGGATCTGGGCTCAGGCCTTGGCAGGGGAGATGGAGGGAATGAAGCCAGCTGTGGGATTTGCTCCTCATTCCTGCAGGGGTGAGCGATGGGGGAGTCGGAGGTGATGCTCAGGCTTCTAGCTTGGGCACCTGATGGACTACAGGCTTCTTGAAGGTTTATCTTCGTTCCTCCCTCATCTTCAATGTGAGGCACCATGCCTGGCACATAACAGATGCTCTGTGGGTGTTTGTGCCCTGAATGCATGTGTGTTTGAATGAGAGGAATGGGGAACGCAGCAGGATGTGGGGGGCGGGGGCGGGGAGGAGGAAAGGTCTGGGAAAGAAGCTGACCTCAGTCATTTGGGGAGACCTTGGCTTGAGGTGGCAGCGGACCTCCCAGGGAGATGTCCAGGAGGTAGTTGGCCATAGGACCAGCTGAGGAGAGGGGTCCAGGCTGGAGAAACAAATTCAGGGGGTTGTGCGTAGGTAGGAAACCAGACCACTGGAATCAACTCCCTACAGGACATGGTGAGGAAGATGAAGGCAGCAGCTATAGAAGGAAGCTTGGGGGGAAGTGGCATTTAAGGAGCTGGAAGGAGTATGAGAGGGTTCATGGTTCCCCCTCACAGGGCTGCTGGGGGCTATGCGAAGTACCCACTGGGTGGGAGATCCACGAGAGCCAGGCAAGGGGTGGCAAACAGAACATTTAACAGACACTGGCCAAGCAGATCAGGCTGGGCCACCGATGGACGCCAGGTTTTCTGGGCTCCCGGTTGTGTTTGAGCCCACTCCTAAGTAGTTGGATCATAGGGATGTCGGGGGAAGGATGGGAAGAGGGCCTGGGGAAGCTGGGGCAGGGATGGGCGCCCAGGGACTCAGGGCAGCTGTTCTGTACCAGCTAGAACAGAAACATGTAAATATTTTGATAAGTGGGACAGTTCTGTAGGGACATCCTGGCTGCATGTCAGCCCTGGGGACTGGCAGAATCTATTTCATTCATTCCTGGCTATGGCCCCACATTAGAATAGCACCCAGCCGTGAGTAAATGACAGTTTCCATCAGGTCCTAGCACACTTCCTGGCATATAATAGGTGCTCAGTAAATGCGCTTTTTAATCTTTTCAGGGAGTAAAGATGCCTCCATAGTTCTAGGGAATTTCCTTCCCTGAGCACAATTTTTCTATTTTAAGGAATCAAATTTCCTTTCACTTGCAAAGATCTGTCTTTTCTGCCATTGAAGTCCAGGGAATTTCAAAGGCACTGGCTGGCAAGCTTGCTGCGGATCATGGGACAGTTGGAGCCCAAGTGAACAATGGCCCAGTCTCAAGGGATGGTTCCTGTCAGGGTCACCCCTCTCGTGGCCTCCCCTTCCTTCCGACAGCCCTGTCATCTGTCGGGAATTAGGGGCTTCTCCCGGGCCTGGCACACAGTCCATGCTGTGTAAGTGTTTGCTGTGATTATTTTTCTTATTACTGTCCCTGGGCCTGGTGTTTCCTCAAATTGAATCATTTCTGTGACTCTAAAGTTTAGTTTATTTTTTTTTTATCCGAGCCTCAGACTAATATCTCAATGGCTTTGGATCCCCAAAGCCAGGCTGTCTTGCGAAGACTAATTCCAACACAATCCCTTTCCGGTGATTTTTAAACACTCACACCGCAGAGGAAGGTAAGCTTCCTTCAAGAGCTCACTTAGTTTAGATAAATACTTGGCCTGTGGATATACGAATGATCCTAAAATATACCTTTGTCTAGGTGTTGGGTCTCAAAAGGAGTTTTCAGGATTCGGCGCATATTCATCAGTGATTGATTTGCCCACCTAGCCGTTGCTGCTAGAATGTCAATGAGGACAGAGCTTGAGGCCCGTTTTGTTCACTGTTGTAGACCCAGAGGCGGAACAGTGCCTGTCACATCATAGGTGCTCAGTGCATATTTGTTGGATGAATGAGTGAATGAATGAGTTACTTCTCTGTGCCAGGACGCCTGGCATTGGAAAGCCAAGGTAGGACACAATCCCTGCTGTCCATGGGCCTGTGGTCTTGTGGAAGGACTCCCCATCCCCATGACATCTACCAAAAATAGAAAGCAGGTCAGCATGGCTGCCCGTGAGGTACATTCATGCCTTGCTGTCTAGAGACGGGTAGCGGTGGCATTGCTGTTGGGAATACCCGAAAGGGCATTTGAGCTGGGTTTGATTTCAGCAGGAGTTGGTGGCAGGGAAGCAGAACGAGCCAAGGTCCAGAGTGGGAGGTCTTGGTATAGGAGAGGAAGTTTCAGGAAGGCCACTGGTTGTGTGGGTCACAGGGTATCAGCTCCTGGAGGGCAGGGGCTGTGTCTGTCTGGTCCATCTTCTGTGACACAGAGTCTGGCACATAGTAGGCTCTTAGGAAATCATAGCACAAGAGAGGGAATGAATGACAGGAGATGGAAGGAAAAATGGGACCTGGAAATCTCTTTTGGAGGTTTGTTCAGCAACTTCAGTTGATTGTCTTCCAGACTGGAACTGTAGATGCTCGTGTCTGGGAGGAACCTTAGGTCCAACCCCTACCATGTCCTTAACACCCCACCAAGTGATCATGGAGTTTGGGCTGGGATGCCTCTCAGTGATGGAAAGCCCCCTCCTTCCCACACAGCTGGCCCTTTTATTTCTGTATAGATGTGATGGTTAGAATAGCCATCCTTATGTTAACCACAGAGGAGTAGCAGGGATATAGCCCTGAGCTTGGTTTGGCTCTTGGCCCTGCCCCTGACTCCTACAGTTCTTTGGCAGGGCTGCTAGAGCCAGTGATTACAAATGTGGGCTCTGGTGTCTGACAGAACAGAAGTTACTTGACATCTCTGTGCCTTCATTTCCTTACCTGTAATTGGCATTTAGTAATAATACCTACCTCGTAGGATTCTTATAAGGATTAAATACATCCTAATGTATTGGCTAATACATGCAAAGTTCTTAGTGCCTATTGGCAAATTAGTAAGTGCTCAATAAAAGTTGGCTATGATTTGTAGTGTTATTGCCTCCTTTCTGGCTCTCAGTTTCTTCCTCTTTATAAAGGGAATAGAAGCCCTTCCCTGGCTGTCTTGTGGATTGTGTAAGTACCCAGAGAGAGAAGAGTGTGAAGGCATCGAAGAGGGGAGGCTTGTGTAGCTGTGGCATTTGCCTTGGAAGATCTCACCAGCATGGCTGGCCCCCTCAAATCACTCCCACCCCACCCAACTCCTGAGTTTTCTCTCCACCTTTAGGGGCTAGGTTTCTGTCCCTTGCCATCCTGCATCTTGACCTCTAAGATATATATTTAGAACAATCCCTCAAGGAGAGGAAGGGGGACATGAAGGGAAGGAAACAGGCAAAGTGCTCTCTTTCAGCAGTGCCTTGGGGGACTCAAGGCTCAGGCTTTCTGACCCCTTTGCAAGGGGGGCTCACCCAGCCTTTGAAATAACCACTTCCTCTCTCCTGGCTTTTTCAGATCAGAGAGGTGGGAGGGGGTGTGGAGATTCAGTTCCTGGATGAGCTGAACAGGAGGCTGCAAGCTTCCCTCTGATGTGTGACTTTTCTCGAGGGGCCCTGGCCCTGGAGACAGTACTCTGGGCTGCGGCGGCTCCTCTTGGAGTCTGCCTTGGACTCACCGCTGCCCAGCTGCCACTGACCACATGGATTGCTTTTAAGGGGTTTGGCTGACCTTCAACATAACTGAGATGCTGTCAGAGCTGGAAGAAGCTTTAAGACTCTTTCAGCCAGTAGTTCCCAGGTTAGGGGACCTGGGCACTGGGGGTCCTGAGACCATTTCCAGTTCTTTCACAAACCCCAAAGGCACAGCAGATGGCCCCTGTGTGTACTCACAGGCTTCTAACAATATCAGGAATCTCTGTGTTTTCCTGAAATCAACTCAGGGTGGTACCTTGATGTTGCTAGATATAACAACAGCTTTTCATTGAGCTTATCCTCTGCCATTAGCTGGGCACAGCCCTTGACACACATCATCTCACTAATCCCCAACCCAGTAAAATGGGGATGTTGTATGATCTCTGTTTTACTTATGGAGAAAGGAAGGGTGCAAGATGCCTGAGGCCACATGCGCAGTCAGCCAGGATTCCAACCCAGGCGGACTGATTCCCCAGCCCCAACCCTCAGCCACTAGGAAACAGTTTCCTGGAAGCTCACTCGTGTGCTTTTCAATATTGCAAAAGGGCAAACATACTCGTCCTTACTCAAGAAAGGCTATTGGTAGAGAAACTTTCAGATGTAAGTAAAAGATGAAGGAGGCATAATCTGAGGCGTGGTGGGATAGGTGGGAACCAGCCACTTGTGTTGTAGAACGAAGGCCAGAGAAGTGAGGGTCTCACCCAGGGTCTTCTTGGGAACTGGCAGCTGGGACGAGAGTTTGTTTCACTCCAAGCGATAGGAGAACACCTTTGGCTAGTCAGCAACCAGGGCCACAGAGGGGTTCCCATAGCTGATGGCTCCTGCCTGTGCTGGCATATGCCTGTAGCTCTGCCTGGCAGGGTCTCTGAGCTCCCCCCTGCCCTGCAGACTGCTCCCCAGCAAGGGTCAGACCACACACCCTGATAATTCTCCACCGGTCCCCACCTACCTCCCACCAGCTCCACAGTGCTTTGGCCTTGCCAGACCACAGGGCTGTTGTATGCTGGAGGGGCCGGCAGTATTTGTCTTCAGCAAACTCTTCCTTTGCCACTGCTGCAACTCCTAACTTCACACTTGTGCATGCACTTCACAGTTTGCAAAGTCCTTCCACATCTACCATTTCGTTTGAGACACAAGGCTGTTCTGGGAACTGGGCAGGGTAGGATAACACCTCCTTTTACAGAAAAGGAAAAGGAAGTTCTAAGAGGCAAGGTGCCTTGTTCAAGGTCATATGCTCAGCTAGGCGAGAGAGCCAGTAGGAGCCAGAAGGTGGAGCCGACTAAGCCTGGTCCACCTCACCAGACAGCTTCTCCCCTTTGAGGAGTGAGGACTCTTGGAGAGCAGTGAGTATGGTGCTAAGGCAGGTCCTGCAAAGAGCTTTATATATAACGATCTGCATCACCGTTAAGGGATAAATCTTTCTTCCTGTAAGGGATAAATACAGGTACCTTGATTAAAACAGTTAAAGCTGTGTCAACCGAGGTTTCAGGCCTGTACTGTGAGAACTCAGGATGTGACGAAAGACACAGATGTTCCAGTTGGAAATGATTTATGTCTCAGATCCATGACTTTATCACTGTGACCCTGGAAAGACAGTTCACCATCTGGGCCTCCGTTTGTATCCATGTACAATGAAGGTGACCACAATACCTACTTTGCTACTTATAAACAAGTAAGGCCATCATGCAAATTCCTCTGAGAGATTTTAAGAAGTGTTACACAATGATTACATGTGACAATGAATTTTCAGAAACAGGGAAGGCAAAGGAAATTCACATTTATAAGCTAATGATTATTAACTGCTTCCTAAGTAATTTACATAGATTGTTCCATTAACATGAACAAGAACCTTGAAGAATCTGGTACCAAAATCATCATCACTGAATAGATGAGGGCACTGAGACCCAGAGATTTTAAGTAACTGGTGGCAAATGGCAGACGCAGGATATGAAATTTTGGTAATTTAGTGCCAGTGGATAAGCGCTTTAACTGCCGGGGGCATCAGAATCACCTGAAGGGCTGGATAAAACATGAATTGCTGGGCCTCATTCCAGAGTTTCTGACTCAATGGGTTTGGGGTAGGGCCTGAGAATTTGATTAGATTTGGGGTGGGACTGAGAATTTGATTTCTTTAAAAAAATTTTTTTTTAATATTTTATTTATTTTTGATAGAGACAGAGCACAAGTGGGGAAGGGGCAGAGGGAGAAGGAGACACAGAATCCGAAGCAGGCTTCAGGCTCCGAGCCGTCGGCACAGAGCCTGACGTGGGGCTCGAACTCACAAACCACGAGATCATGACCTGAGCCGAAGTCGGACGCTCAACTGACTGAGCCACCCAGGTGCCCCGAGAATTTGATTTCTAACAAGGTGCTTCTTTGATTTCTGTCTCAGGTGATACAGATGCTGCTGGACTGGGGGCCACACTGTGAGAACTCTGCGGTGCACAGAATTCTCCTGGTATTTCCCATTTCACCAATGGCCAAATCTGGGCCTTCTGAGCCTGTTTGCACAGCTTAGCTGGCCACCCATGTGCACTAGATTCTTGATTTATGTCATGTAGACGTATGTTATGCTAATGGACAAAGTGGCTGAGTGGCCTTACTCCCTCAGAAACCAAGTGAGAGATGTTGCTCTGTGCTCTATGGCCTTGCAGGTGCCCGAGTTCTTAGAGCTGTAGCTTCTCAGGCCCTTCCCCAGAGCCAGCCATCAGAGGGAGGGCCATTTGTCTCAGGAAGGCACAGAGAACAGATTCACAGGCTACCTCTTCACTCCCATCAGTCTTTCCTTTTAAGCTGCTCACACTTGCGGTTTTGTGAAATAATCTATGAATGGGGAGATCAGGCTCAGTCTGCAAAAAGAGAAAGCACAGACTGAGGAGACTTAAATTTAATTAAAGTTAATTAAATTTATGTTTTTGAAAAGAAGGAAATGACTTCTAGAAGAATAGATGCATTTAAGAAAATAAGGGTTGAGCCAAAAGCAGGGGTAATAGGAACAAGAAAGTGAAAACCAAGGGCATATGGTTATCTAATTGTTCTGCAACTCTATTTTTGAAAAGACTGTGCTTTTTCCACTGAACTACCTTTATATCGTTGTCAAAAGCTACCTTTATGTCTTCGTCCAAATGTAGAACTGCCAAAACAATGTTGAAAAAGAGTAACATCACAATTTCAAAACTTAGTACAAATCTACAGCAAACAAGATGGTGCAGTACTATTGTAAAGATAGACATCTATGCAGTGGAACAGAATTTGAGAGTCCAGAAAGAAGCCTTCACTTTTATGATCAATCGGTTTTCTGCAGTGGTGCCAAGACCATTCAATGGGGGAAAAACAGGGTCTTCAACAAATGGCATTGGGACAGCAGGATATTCACATGCGAAAGAATGAAGTTGGACCCCTGCCTCAATGCCATATACAAAAACTAACTCAAAATGAATCAACGACCCAAACATAAGAGTTGAGACTAGAAGACTCTGAGAAGAAAACAACAGGGGAAGTCTTCATGCCCTTGGATGAGGTCATGGGCTATCTCTCCACTGATTTAGGTCTTGCTTAATTTCCTTGGCAGTGCTCTATAGTTTGCAGTACAGGCCTTCACCTCTTTTGCCAGATTTGTATAGCTATGCATTTTGTACCTTTTAGGCTGTTATAAATGACAGTGTTTTTAAATTTCAAGTACCAACTTTTTATTGCTGGTGTATAGAAATAAAATTGATTTTTGTGTGTTGATCTGATATCTTGCAACCTTGCTGATCACACTTCTTGGTTCTAGTAGCTTTAGAGAAGATTCCATCAGAATTTCTCTATAGACAATCATGATGGCATCTGTGCATAAAGGCAATTTTACTTCTTTTCCAATCTGGGTGCCTTTCATTTCTTTTTGTAGCTTAAGGAACTAATGAGAACCTCTGGTACCTCACAGAGGAGCAGTGAGACATGCTCACTTTGTTCCTGGTCCTTTGAGGAGAGGGACCAGTTTTGACCATTAAGGAAGATGTTAGCAGTGGGTTCTGTGGGTGCCCTTTGACAGATAGAAGAGCCCTCCTTCTATTCCCCTTCTATTCTTAATATGCTAAGACTTTCAATGAGGAATGGTTCTTGGATGTTGTCGGTATCTACTGATACAGAAAATACAGCGATCATGCATGGGAGAGTCCAAACTCAGCAGTCGCCTCTGCTTTTTCTCAGAAAGAAGGAGAAGAGAAGAAAGAGCCCCGCCCAGTGAAAGAAGGCTGTCTTGGGCAACTGAGCTTGCCCCTTTTCCACTCTGCACCTCACTCCTTGACTGATATTCCTAGATATCAGTCTGATATTCAGACCCTTCCCTGTGGACTCCAAAGCCAACGCTCTTTCCTCTACACCAAACTGTTTAAAGACTTTGATTTTGGAACTCTGCCTGGCCAAGGCCCTGAAAATGGATAAAACCTCAGATTCCTCAATAATATAACAGTACCAACCATTTACTGAGCCCTTTTGGAATATCAAGAACCAGGGCTGGGACTAGGGTGAAGTGGGTGAATCCTCCGTGGGTGCAGAATTTAAAGAGATACCTACAGGACTACAGATGCCTCACCTGCCTCACCCTCATCCAGGCCCTGCAAAGAACAGTGCCATATAGTCTGTTTGCATCTACTCCCTACATCCTCAAACAACCCTGCAGTGGTAAGTGCTAGTATTCTTAGTTTACAGACGAGGAAGCAGGATCAGAGAGGTGAAGTTACTTAACCAAGTAATAAGCTGGCATGTGAGACAAAGACTGTTCATGCTCCGTCTGTGTGCTTAATCAGTGGTTCCCAACTCTAGTGGGTCAGAACTACCTGGAAGGTTGGTTAAAACACTGATGGCTGGGCGCCATCCTACAATAACTGATTCAGTAGGTCTGCTGTGTGGGTAGGAGAGTTTGCATTTCTCACAAGTTCCCAGGTGGCGCTAATGCTGCTGGTCTAAGGACCACACTTCGAGAACCACTGCACTATATGTCATACTTTTTTTTCTCTGTAACCTTTGTTCATCAGATCCCAGGGGCACAAAGATTCTAAGAGTAAAAAAAGAGAAGTCTGAGAAAACACTGCCAGATCCTTCTAGTTTGTGAAAGGAAAGAAAGCATCAACTTCTCAGGACAGGACCAAGAGTTTCTATGTCATCCATGAGTGTGTTGGAGCCCCAACCCCATTCCAGAAGGCTTCACACAAAATCAGCGAGCAGTTATGACTTGAATTGTGGGGTGAACTGACTGGTCGTGATGGGGCCTCTGTAGAGACTTATTCATCCTGAAAGAATGCCTGACATTTATTCTGAAAGGCGTCTTTCTATAGACCCTCAATCCTTGTAGCACAAAATGGCACTTTTTTCTAAATATATTTCAAATGTTTTCTAATTTATTCTTAGACATCTATATCAAGGGGACATGGTACATCACTTTTTCAAGTCTTTGAGTAAGAGCCATTGCAAAATAATAAGGGGAAGGGGGAATCAACACAGAGCTATTCACCATGTTATTAAAAAAAAAAAAGTAAACTTAAACCAGTTTTGGCAAAATCTCCAAACTCTGACCATGTGACAACATTCCAGAGTTGACCCTCGTGTCTGAGGAGTTAAATTTTTCTTTAAGCTCCCAAATCTTTGGACCCTAAAACCCTCTTCCAGCTGCATTTGGCCCAAAAGTGCAATAAGGAAAAAGCTGATTTTATTCATTTACTTGAATTTTATGGTGAGTATCACAAGCCCCCATGGCAGGAATTCACAGCCTTGGCTGCACACTGGAGTCACTTGGAGAGTTTCTAAGAATCCCTTCACCTCTGGCCATGCCTGAGACCAAGCACTTCAGAATCTCTGGGAGTGGGATTAGGCATGAGTGTTTTTGAAACCCTCCAGGTGAGACTAGGGGCAGCCAGGACCAAGAAAGCCCGGCTTCAGGGAGAGCGAATTCTTAGTGCATCCCTACAGTCTTCTTCTGATTTTATACATTCTGTACATATGGACAAGGTCCCTTCCCAAAGCGT
The DNA here is from genome assembly GCF_028018385.1 of Neofelis nebulosa. Lineage (NCBI taxonomy): Eukaryota > Metazoa > Chordata > Mammalia > Carnivora > Felidae > Neofelis > Neofelis nebulosa. Next base: position 33,590,872 of record NC_080793.1, on the reverse strand, counting down.
GGTACCAATTTACACCATCGTGGTGAATATAGGCATAAACTCCACCTTGGTGCCTTTGCCTGCATTGCTTGCTTGCTGCAATCTCCCTCCCGATTTGATTCATGTAGAACGTTGCTGTGATTGACTAGAGATGAACACAGATTCTTTTCTGTCTCTCCCATTGAGCAACAGAGTCTAATTCCCTGCCCTTGAACCTGGACTGGACTTAGTGACGTTTTGACCAATAGTTTGTGATGGAGGAGATGTTCTGAAACTTCTGAGCTAAGTTGCTAGAAGTCTTGCAGCTTTTGGCTAGTTATCTCTGAAGGCTTGCTCTGGGAGATGCCACCTGCCAACATGAGTCAGCCAACCACTCCAGGGACACTGCCACACTAGAGAAGCCTAATGCAGGAGCAGTGGTCAACACAAGCAGCTGAGCCCATTCTACCAGCCTCCCCAGGCATCAGACGTATGAAGGAACCCTTGGATCCTCTAGACTCATTTTCCAGCCAAATACCACTGAGTGCCCTGAGAGGCCATGAAAAGCAAAAGCATTTCTCAGCTGAGCCCTGCCAAAATTCTTGACCCATAAAATCGTGATCGTGAAATACAATAAAATGGTTTTTGTTTGAAGCTGCTAAATTTTAGGATATATTGTTGCACAACAATAGATAACTGGGATAGGTGCCCTTATGTTTCCTTTTTAAAAATTTTTTTAATGTTTATTTTTTATTTTCGAGAGAGAGAGTGTGTGTGCACACACATGCACGGGAGGAGCAGAGAGAAAGACAGAGAATCTGAAGCAGGCTCCAGGCTCTAAGCTGTCAGCACAGAACCCAGCGCAGGGCTCAAACCCATGAGCTGTGGGATCATGACCTAAGCCAAAGTCAAGTGCTTAACTGACTAAGCTACCCAGGCACCCCTGGGTTTCCTTTTTCTTTCTTTTTTTTTTTTTAATGGTGTTAAGAACTATGTTCTTTTGATTTCCATTTCCAGTTTGTATTTTCCTGGGTATTTGGATTTGGATTTGTGATTTGTCTTCACCTTTGCACACTAGCCTTGTCTTGTCCCTAGGTAGGACTTTGACTCCAGATTCACACTTCCATAGCAGGTCTGGGATCCTGCATGCCCAACTTTGCACTCACATTGCTGTGAAATGTGTTCCTGCCAAGGAGATTTATACACGAATAACCTTGAATTCCTTTCAATTTTTCCATTATTCTAAGTGTTCTGGATGGTAGAGGGAGAAAATGAGATTTGTTTTCTAAACCCAACACTCATATCCAGCTGATCAGGTCATACTGAGTGCTACAGATGAAATAAAAATGTAGAGAGATATGAAGCATCATTTCAATGCTCCTTGATAAGAAGCCCCCTGTCAGTGGATCCATAACCACCCAAAAACACAGAAATTGGAGAACTTTTAAACCCTGAATGCTTTCTATAGTAGTATAATTTGGGTTTTTTGTGTCTTGAACAAAACTGCCTTTTGCATATGTTATATATTTATTTCATAAAAAGTTAAAGCATTCTAAAAACACGTAATAATTTGGGCAATAAGATGGACAATTTCCCATCTTAATTACCCCTAACCTCTACTAATGTTTCTTCCTACTTAAAACATGAACAGTGTCTATTATTCCCTTCCCTGCTTTTTTAGGGAGTAAACTTTTTTTTTAAAGTAGAGATACAATAATATTAGAGAAATTTGAAAACAAGGTAAAAATTTATATGCCTACCACTTTGACATAGTGACAACTATATTTTTATGTTCCTTTCCTGTTTTTACAAATCATGTGTGTGCAAATTTTGTTCCAGACTTTCCTCACCCAATACTTTATCATAAGTATTTTCTGTGATCCTTCATAAACTCCATACCCATCATTTTTAATGGTTATAGAATATTTCTTCAAGGTTTATACCATAATTTACTTTACCAGCCTCTCTTTCCTTTTTTTGAATATTTGGGCTGCCTCCAGTTTTTCACTAAAGCAACTCTTTGATGAATATTTTTATGCATATGGCTTTTTCCATATTTCAGGGTATTTTCTTAGGCCAGCTTCCCAGAAGGGGATTACTGAGTCAAAGTGTATGAACATTTTTATGGCTTCAAAGTATCTTTTGAAGAAGGTAGGTGTTCCATTTCATGAGGTACACAAACATAAAAAAAGGAAATTCAGCTTCAAAAAAATCCCTTGTAACACATGTACATAAAAACTTGGGCTAGGAGCTGCTCTGATAATTTTCTAAGTCGTTAAAGGTTGCCCTTTTAAATAAAAAAAAAATTAAAAAGTTACTTTTTGTTTTATTTGCTTTTGATGAGAGTCTCTTCTGAGATGTTTTACACTGCTGAGCTTTTCTAAAAAGAACCCACAAAGCACAGTTTAACCTTTTTCTTGATGACTCATGTGATCAGTATAGCCATCAGCCATTTTCTCTGGGCTTAATCCCCGAGTACTTCCAGGAATTTCTGCAGCGGAGAGGCCACTGGCTCCTTCACAAAACAGCCACGGATTAGGGGCCCCTGTGGAGGTCTGCCCCTGAATCTCATTTCACGGCTCTGCCTCCCAGTGGTGGGCTTCCCTTAGCATGCTGCTGCCTCCTCGGGCACGGTGTCCTTGGCTGAGGATGCCGGCACCAGCTCTGATCCTTCCTCTTTACTCTCAGACCACAGGCAGCTCTTGTAATTGGGGGGCCCATGCACTGAGCAAGCAGCGAGGTTCCCCCCCCCCCGCCCCCATAGGCAACAGTCCGCCTTGGCGAACACTATTTGTGAAGTGCAAATGTGGAGGTGGTGAAAAATGCGTGCTGGGATTTCCCTGGACTCGCCTTGCTACAGGAACTTGCTTCGCTCACGGAAGTCCCCAACTCTTCTGCAACTTCTCCTCTGAAGGTGAAAATCTCTCAGCTGTCTTTCCGTGTGTCACCTGGATAGCCAGGTGGGTGGCCGGAGTTTTGACTAAAGCCCTGGGGCCATACTGAGGCAGTGGAGTGAAGGGGGGATGTGAGGCCAGAAGACCCAAGTTCAAATTTCAGCTCTGCCCTTTCTTAACCTGCTGGCCTTGAGAAAGTTAGCTGTTTGACCTCCAGTCTTCTCCTTTGTGAAATGAGGGTAACAAGATGGACCGCTCAGGCCAGCACAAGACATTGTTTTATTTTATCCGTAGTTGGGTGGGAAACCCTGCAATCTCACAGGTCATTCTTTTTTTTTATTAATATGAAATTTACCGTCAAATTGGTTTCCATACAACACCGAGTGCTCATCCCGACAGGTGCCCTCCTCAACAGGAGCCCCGGAAGTGTTGGGCTCCCCAGGGCCTGGAGCAGTGCGGGGAGGCATGGAGGGGGTGACCAGACCTTGGTGGCACCAGGGTCCTGCAGCGAGAGTGTGTGGTGTTTTCCACAGGGCTCTACATGTAAGAACACGGAGTCACTAACTCCAGGAAGTGGGAAAAGCATAAGCCAAGATAGGAAGGGACTGTCCATGGAGAGGCAGGCAGTCCACTTTTCAGCCATTTAATGGTGAAAATGGTGTCTTTTCAGCCATTTAAAGTAATATGTTGAGGGGCACGTGGGTGGCTCAGTTGGTTAAGCATCGGACTCTTGGTTTCGGCTCAGGTCATGATCTGGCAGTACGTGAGACTGAGCCCCACTTTGGGCTCTGCGCTGACAGCACAGCCTGCTTGGATTCTCTCTCTCCCTCTCTCTCTGCCCCTCCCCACCTCTCTCTCTCTCTCTCTCAAAATAAATAAATAAAAACATTAAAAAAATGTTTAAAGCAATATGTTGATATGACAGTAGTTAAGAATGTAGTAAGAATAGGGGTGCCTGGGGTGGCTCAGTCGGTTGAGCGTCCGACCTCGGCTCAGGTTATGATCTTGCGGTCTGTGGGTTCAAGCCCTGCGTCGGGCTCTGTGCTGACAGCTCAGAGCCTGGAGCCTGTTTCAGATTCTGTGTCTCCCTCTCTCTGCCCCTTCCCCACTCATGCTTTGTCTCTCTCTGTCTCTCAAAAATGAATAAACGTTAAAAAAAATTTTTTTTAAAGAATGTGGTAAGAATAAGGAATAAGAATAAGAGGAAGCAGTCAGAGAAAGGGATCCAATTACTTAGGTTGTAATCCATGTTAGTGGTCAGGAGGGGTCAAAGTGTGGCTGGTGGTCCCACCAACCAGTGTCACAGGTTCTACCCCTTAAGCCTAGCCCTGCCCTTGGCCTTGTGGGTGACATCTATTCTTGTATTTCTTCCCACATATTAGAACCAGTCCTGCTTGCACAGAGTGGGCAGGGAAGGTGTTTTTTTGTTTTTGTTTTTTTTAATGTTTATTTTTGAGAGAGAGAGACAGAATGTGAGCAGGGGAAGGGCAGAGAGAGAGAGAGAGAGAGAGGGAATCTGAAGCAGGCTCCAGTCTCTGAGCTGTCAGCACAGAGCCTGACACGGGGCTCAAACTTGCGAACCATGAGATCCTGACCTGAGCCGAAGTCGGACACTCAAGTGACTGAGCCACCCAGGTGCCCCAGGAAGTTTGGAATCAAAGAACCAGGCTGCCCATCTGATGTAGGTGCCAGGCTGTGGTTCAGGAAGGTGAAAAATACTCCCTTAAGCCCTCTCAGCTTCAGAGTCCTCAGCCCCACTCCGCTCCCACTGTGGCTGGTTTCCATTGTCCACTGTGATATAAAACCTTTGAATGGCTAGTATCCATCTGTTCCCCACTGCCCCCTACCCCCCACCCCCCATGGGGATATGCAGGACACATGGGCTTCCAGCCTCAGAGCAGGGCCCTGTGAAAACCCCAGGCCTCAGCAATGGACAATTGTTTGTCTCTCTTTGGGCATCTGGTTTTGGGAGAAGGAGCAAGACTGGTTTAGCTCATCAGAAGTCACTGGGTCTTTCACTTGAGCCCTGAGATTTTGTAAGTCAAGTAGTGAGGGTGAGAGCAGATGACTAATGCTTGCAGAGCGATTCACTCCGTATTTCCACTCACGGGTGCCGATTACGAATTTTGAGGGGCACCCGGGTGGCTCAGTCAATTCTGCGTCCAACTCTTGATTTCAGCTCAGGTCATGATCTCACAGTGGAGATCTCTCTCTCTCTCTAAATAAATAAATAAATAAACAAACAAACAAACAAACATAAAAAAAAAAGAATTTTGAAATGATCACACCCTAATATGGGTGGTGGCTCATTCATGGGTCATAAAATCTATTTAATAGTTTTTGATCAATCTGTCTTATTTTTTTTTTTTAATCCAGTGCAACAGAACAGAGTAGAAAGTACCTAAGCTCATGACATGTAGTAAGGGCAAATGAAACTTTTGCTTCAGAAATGTGTGTTTATGGGATTGGGAGACCAAGGGCCCTGTTCCAAAAAATTTGAAAGCCGCAATCTGCTAGCAATTCTTCGTGGGGCGCAGTTGGCATTGTTGCTGGGATATTTCTTTGTTGTATAGACTGCCTCTTGCACTGCAGAATTTAGCAGCCCCGGCCCCTGCCTGCCAGATGCTGGGAACATCCCCATTCATTGTGACAAAAGAAACTTCCCTGCCTGTACATTTCCAGCCACCTCCTAGGGTTGCCACTGACCAGACCCTGAACTATAGGACTGAGGAAACAGGAAGCCGAAACCCATCGTTGATCCAACACCACCCCTGCTGCATTGCAGGTAAGCCCAGCAGAGCCAGGGCAGGGGTCTCGTGGCACATCAGGGGGGAGAGGACATGTTTTTCATGTTCTGGCCACTCACAGAAGCAAGGTGTGGCCCTGCCACATGGGGACATCAGTCCTTAATGGGTGATAAAGCTCCTATCACTCTGGGGGCGCCTGGGTGGCTCAGTCAGTTAAGCAACCTATTCTTGGTTTGGGCTCAGGTCATGATCTCACTGTGAGTTCAAGCCCTGAGTCAGGCTCGGAGCTGGCAGCAGAGCTTGCTTGGGATCCTCTTTCCCCCTCTCTCTGCCCCTCCCCTGCATGCACTCTCTCTCTCTTCCCTCCCCCAAGATACATACATACATATATACATACATACATACATACTTAAAAACAGAGAAAGCGCCTGTCACTTTGGACAGGTTTCATGTCCTGCCCTCTCTAGCTTATCACAAGGACACATTTATCAATTCTCTTCCTCCTTGAGACAAAAATAGCTGTTAACTTTAATTCTTCTGTACCTGCTATCTTTTTATAGATATTAGGGACATGACAGGTATTATCTGATGTTTTGATGAGGGGTTTGGGGTAAGATGGAAGGCAGGCAGTCCATAGGTGTGGGGTTTGCCTAAATCCTCTTTGGTAGACCTCCCCTCTCTAGCCAAATGGTATCCAAGGGATCCTCTTGCTATCTTATTTCTCTAAATCTCCAAATTGGATTGGCCTTGGAATCAGGTGCAATGTCCCTTCTAGTTTTGAGCTGCTTTGTCTCCAAAATCTTGGATTCTAAAGGCCTTAACTCAACACAACATATGATCTCTTGCTCTTTCAAAGGCGTGGTGAATGGGAAAGTCTGTCCAAGAGAGAGCTTGGCAGTATGTCAGAGCTAGAAATTGTAAATGATCATGGTGGGGGGTTATATTTCAACTGGAAACTGTCCTAATACCCAAAATGCCAAGCTAAAGTTGAGGAACCAGGTGCTGTGAGAAATAGAGATGTTGAAACTTCAGGCTGATAGCAATGAAACTTCAGTGTACAGAAGATGGAACAGAGGAGCTTCGTAAAATTCCAGTTCCCAGGTTCCACCTGCAAACATTCTGATTTGGTAGGTATTGGGCAGAGACTCAGAATCTGCATTTTTAACATTCTTCCCCACAAAATAATTCTGATGCACATCACAGGTTAAAAACCACTGGTCTGGACCATGGTTCACTAATGCAGAAAGGCAGAGTGAAATGCTCTACGACAGCAAAGCAGGCAGAGACTTTGGGGCATATTATGAGAATGAAACCTTCATTTCTTAACTATCTTTCTGATCTGTAGTGGTCTTATTTCCAGGTGTATGGGGGAATTTGGCAGAAGCTCCACAAGGCAGAGAAAAGATCTGGACAGGTGTTTGAACACTTGGCTCTGGCTTCGCCCTGGATTAGAGTTACAGCCCCGGGCAAACCCCTTCCTCCCCCTGGACAGGAGTGGAGGCCGGCCTGACATTCTCTGAGTACTCTTCTAGAGCTGATATTCTATGACTATAAGTATGGTCTTTTTATTTTTATTGAACAGACAAAGGCACTAAATAATAATAAAATAGAAAACTGCTTAGTGACTGCTATGTGCCCGAGCCCTTTAATTTGATGCATTCAACCACTCTGTATTACTATAACTACCTTTCAATTCATGACACATGAGCACAGAAACATTAAGTAACTTTCCTAAGGTCACACGGCCAGTAAGAGACAATCCATGAATTTAAATCCATACAGTCTGATTTTGGATACTCTCTGATGCTCATATGTCAGATGTTGGATGGAATCCTTTTGCTCCTTAAAAATGATCTTTGCTTCCCCCATTCTGTGCCTTTTGAAAGCCCAAAGTCATCTTCAGTATCTAAGCAAATTCTCAGAAAGCTAAAGTTCTTATGTTTACCTCTGATGCTGAGTTCCTGTTCCTAAATTCCAGTCATGTCTCGTCAAAGCATCCCGTGTGTGGAGCCTTTGTCCTGTTCTGTTGACCAAGGTATGGAATTCACCTCTCAGCTGGTGTCCACAGAACCCCATTTTCACGAGGCATTTTTGTATTTGGTAAACTTGATTGAAGGCTTCTGTTGTTGCTTCAGGAAGGGGACTTGCAGGAGGAATGAATGTCCATGCTGGAACATAAATGGCTACAAACTGTATGTTAGATTTATAGTTTCTCAAATGGCCTGGGCCACGCCATGCCTGCTAGAAATGTTTCACTGGCTGCTTCATCTGCAGACTTTCTGGCCTCTGTCTTGATGGTGCTTATAAGCTCTTACTGTCCGTCTTAGCCTGGGTTGCAAGAAGCAGAGCCTGAGGCAAAGACTTCTATGTTACTTTCTTCCAGAGTACAATCCCAGCAATGAGGGAAGGGGGAATGAGGCAAAGAACAAGGAAGATAGGTAAGAGGCATCAAATGGACAGGATTTCTCCTCCTTTGGGATTTTCTTTTAATAAACTGATTTCTAGGAAGGTTCATCTAAGAGAGGAAGGGAGAAATATCCATTCACTGATTTCTGTCTCCCGTTCAAAAGTTTGCCACATATTATTTCCTCCGCATTTCCAAGTTGCTTATGTGTGGGCACTAAGTGAATCCTGCAGCACCTCATGCTTCAGGATGGATGGAGAAGTCCGAAAGCAGGAGGGTGGAACCCAGTGTGGGCGTAAGTTAAGGCTGCCAGGTTGTGCCCGTGGTTGGCTGGAACCCATACAGAGGTGATCGCTGCAGCAATGGCCGTGGCTGGAACAAATGGTCACCTGGAGGTGATGCTGGGAGGATTTGAAATGGTGCATTAGAGATACCTAATCCAGTCCACCCCTGTGCCACTTAGGTTTGCACATGCCCTCCCAATAGATCAGCTCCAGTACTAGGATATGGGGCCTCTGATGCTGTGAGAACAGGATGTTCTCACGCACAAGTCCAACCAGTCAGAGAATCCCTTTCAAGATCAAAGTCAACTGAAATCTCTGGTAAGATTTTAGGCAGGAGAATTAGTGAAAAACGCTTCATACAGTCTCCCAGCTGTAGCCAGTGCCATTTCCCTCCTCTGTTGCCCATTCTAGATTTCCTTTATTTCCGATCCACACTTTGGATGGTCTGAGTTGCTCACCTAGTGAGGTGACCTGGACGTTTATCCTTTAAGAGTCTGATCTGTTAGTTGCCTTGATAGTTTCATTCACCATCAGTGTGGAATATAGAGGTACCAAGAAATCTCCCATGAAATTACCTGAGTTCCTCTCTACCTTCATAAGGTAGTTGCTGTCACACTTCTCATGGAAATCAGGGTCCTTATTTCCACTAATGCAGCCACTCTTTGTCCACTGGCTCTCTGGCATGAGCAACTTAAGGTGACCAAGTGGTCTCAGCTTCAAGTTTGGTGACCTTACTGTAGCCTCTGGAAGAACTTTTTCTCTGGAAACTGCACCCCCAGTCTAGAAGAGCCTACAGTTTCAGTGGACCACTGGGAGAGAAGATAAAAGGGCTCAATCTGACTATTCTTTGGCTTCTAGATCCAAGTACTCTAGTTCCGGAGGACACAGCACCATATACAGACTGTGGGTTTCACACTCTGGAGGAGAGTGCCACAACCTTGCACTGTGTTGTCCCTAAGCTGGCGCCTTAGCTGAGCCTTCAACAGGCCCTTCCACCACTGTATTAAGCTAGCTTCTTCTGAGTGAAGTGGTACATGCTAAAACCAGTGAATCCTTTGGTCATTCACCCATTGTTGCACCTCTTTTGCAATAAAATGTGTCCCGTATCTGAGGTAATGTTGTATGGGCCACCATATTGATAAATGAAGCATCCTTGGTGCTGGCAAAGGTACTTGGTCAGGGAAAGCAAACCTGTATCCAGATAGGTGTTGATGCTTGTAAAAGCGAACCTCTCAGGAAAGGATCTGAAGAAACTGGCTTGTCACTAAGTGGCTGGCTGCTGTCTTTGAGAAATAGTGCCATATTAAGCGGTCACGGTCAATTTCTGTAGCTGGCAGGTTGGGCATGCCACAGTGTGCGTAGCTAGATCTGCTTTAGAGGGATGGGGCCCATGTTGTTGGGCCTTTGTTTAGCACTTACCCCTGCCATCATTGTCACTCCACCATGTCAGCCCTGGGGTAGCCAAGGAGAGAGCCTGGCTCATCCACAGAATGAGTCACTCTGTCCACCTGGTTGTTGACTGTCTCCTCTGTGGTGGACATTCTCTGGTGAGCATTGTGAAATACAAAGACCAACGCATTTTGTGCCCACTCCCGTAGGTCAATACGTGATACACCTCCCTAGATCTCCTGGTCCCCGATAGTCCAATCTTATCTTTCAGGCCCCTGGCCAACATCCAAGACATTTTCTTTTTTTTTTAATTTTTTTTTTCAACGTTTTTTATTTATTTTTGGGACAGAGAGAGACAGAGCATGAACGGGGGAGGGGCAGAGAGAGAGGGAGACACAGAATCGGAAACAGGCTCCAGGCTCCGAGCCGTCAGCCCAGAGCCTGACGCGGGGCTCGAACTCACAGACCGCGAGATCGTGACCTGGCTGAAGTCGGACGCTTAACCGACTGCGCCACCCAGGCGCCCCCATCCAAGACATTTTCACACTGCTCAGGCATCTCTGTATATGCGCAACTCAGACCACTTCTCCCTTCGTCATAGTGGTCAACCAAGTCTACCACTCACAGTTCTTTTTTTTAATTTTTTAAATTTTTTTAATGTTTTATTTATTTTTGGGAGAGAGAGAGAGCATGAGCAGAGGAGGGGCAGAGAGAGAGGGAGACACAGAATCCAAAGCAGGCTCCAGGCCCTGAGCTGTCAGCACAGAGACCGACACGGGGCTCAAACCCACAAACTGTGAGATCATGACCTGAGCCGAAGTCGAACCCTTAACCACTGAGCCAGCCAGGTGTCCCATCATAGTTCTACCCCCCTGGAAGAAATTCTTTTCGTGATTATCCTTTGGGGCCATCCTTGAAATGGCTGCAATACAGAGAGACTCCATTTTCAACTAGTGCCAACACATCATACTGAGTCATCTGTATGCAGCATAAGTTCTTTCCTTCTCTGTTTATGGGTCATAGGAAACCACCCATAAAGCCATAGGTGTGCATTGAAGGAGTTTTAGTGCAAAGTGGTAGGTGACATGGGGATCTGGGCTACCTGTTCACATATTTACCTGTGCCTTCTAGATCTGTTTAGGCCTCAACTATGTAATTGGAATAGATACACTTAGCTTCTGACAGAACACTTGTATTAAGCTATTTGACTTACGGAGATGGATGAGAAAGGTCAAGTGGAAGTCCTTAAAACCACCTCCCTTCTCCATCTTCAAGAGTAAGTAAGAAGCAATACCACCTCCCAGGAAGTATCGCAGGGATTAGACCCACTATTAAGGCTTAAATGGTACAGGGCTGGTGAGTCCCATTCTGTTTCTGCTAATTCACTTTCATGGCCCTTGCAAAAGCCAAACAGATTATGGTGGATAATAGTGGATTGCCATAAACTCGGCCAGATGGTAGCCTCGATCGCAGCTGCTATTCCAGATGTGGTATCTTTACTGGAATATATCAACACCACCTTCGGCACTTGGAAACACACCGTGACCTGGCAAGGGCAGTCACAATCCCTATCAGTGGGGAAAATTGAAAGCAGTTTGTTTCCATATGGCAAGGAAAGTACTACATGTTTACATTTTTGCCCCAGGACCGTGTGAACCCTCCTGTTCTCGGTTGTAATCTAGTCCACAGGGACTCTGTCATTCTGACATGCCACAGATCACAACGCTGGTTCCCTCCATTGAAAGCATAACACTGATTGGACCTGGTGAGATGGAAATGACAGCTGCCTAGAGACCCTGTGAAGATAACATGAGTGTGAGAGTGACAGGTAAACTCCGCCCCCGTCTTCCCCTGGGTTCTGAGGCGGAAGTTTTTGGTGCTTCTCTGGCATTAGGGAGTATAGTCCCAGGGAGAGGAAGTGAAGGAAAGGGGAGTGAGGAGGGGAAGGAGGAGGGGCCAATAAGATGCATTAAATGACAGATATCTGTGTTGTGAGACCATCTTTTTCTTTTTTTTTTTTTTTTAATGTTTATTTATTTTTGAGAGAGAGAGACAGAGCCCGAGCAGGGGAGGGGTAGGGAGAGGGAGATCAAATCCGAAGCAGGCTCCAGGTTCTGAGCTGTCAGCACAGAGCCTGACTTGGGGCTCGAACCCATGAACCGTGAGATCATGACCTGAGCCAAAGTCGGTCTCTCAAGCGACTGAGCCACCCAGGTGCCCCTGAGACAATCTTCTGAGATGCCTTATAAATGACTTTCTCGGGACAGTGTATCTGGGAGAGGTAGGGAGAAACGTGTTTGTTGGCTTCCTCTGGCAACATGTTTGCTTCTCAGGGTGTTATTTCCACATCACTTGCAGGCTGCTTATGCTGAGTGGATCACGCCATGTGCCAGCACCAATAGGGAGCCCTGGGGCAGGAAGTGAGAGATGCTCCGCATGGGCATGGGGCACTGGACAGGGACCCTGGGTGCCTAAGGGTTCCCACCAAGTGGGAAAGGGAGCTGACGTTTGTATTCTCCAGTTCCTGCTGGTCACTGGTTAAGATTTTCTTGGTCGGCGTTAATTCCCCAGCACTTCAGGTCTGTGTGGGTAGGGCGGGCTCCAGTGGCCAGAGAAAGCACTCAGGTAAAGGGAAGCAGGTGCTGGCAGTGGTGGCCCTTGCCTGTAGTGCACCTGGATGACAAAGGCAAGAGGGGACAGGGACCCGGCGCTGACAGTGGCCCCAAAGAGGGTCTGACACACTCTCCCTCCTCGTCCTCTTCCTTTTGGGACTGTCAGATTTTCAAATTCATCTCTTTCTCTTATGCAGCCCTTGGCTCCCCTTTGCACATCCAAACACATCCAGGTGTTCATCAGAACAAGGTTCCTCCCTGGAAAGCATTGGTGGGCTTAAACTGTTATTGTTTTCTCTTGATTACCCGAAAGGCAGCCCTCTTTAGTTACTCTAGTAAATTCTTTTCTAGCCAGCTAGCTAAGTTTAGTCCTCTTTTTCTGCTCGTGGAATCAGATGAGGATGCAAGCTTTGGGTGCCTGTGTGCGTTCTGTCACACAGCTCCACAAGGAAGCTGCTCACTGAAGAGACACGTTCAGGAAGACGTGTGCTATGTGCTTGGTAACTTCTTCCCAAACCAAAATTTGGGATGCTTCTCACTGATTTTTGTACCCCTTCCAGCTGCTGGAGACAGTCTGGAGAATGTTTTCGGAGACGGCGTTTTCTGGGACACTTGGGTGGATTATGGGAAAATGGAACAGCACGGTAATTTAGCTGAGTCCTGGAAGAGCCGAGACATAAGATCCCCACGTCTCCACATGTCCTAATCTCTCAGATTGTACTGAAGCTGTGGTAAACAATTTAAGACCTGCTTGGGTATGACATGAGGCTTCCTCTTGGCTATTTCTACCACTTCATATTGAATGGAAGGAAATTGCTGAAACCCTCAAAACACAGTCTGGCAGGAGGCAAAATGCCTTGCTTGGCATCCTGCCCTCACCCCTCCCACACCTGCAGCTGGGACCATTTGGATGCCCTGCACCCTCCCTGTCTTCCTTCAGCCTGAGCCCACAGTTCTCAGCTCTGGGCCCAACTCCAAAATGAGAGCCCTACTGCCTACGAACATGGGCCGCCTTTCCAGGTGAAGTAGGTACAAAACGAACAATATTTGGGGAGCCTGGGTGGCTCAGACGGTTAAGCATCCGTCTTCAGCTCAAGTCATGATCTCTCGGTTCGTGAGTTTGAGCCCCTCATTAGGCTCTATGCTGGCAGCTTAGAGCCTGGAGCCTGCTTTGGGTTCTGTGTCTCCCTCTCTCTCTCTGACCCTCTCTCTCTCTCTCAAAAATAAATAAACATTAAAAATTTAAAAAAAACAATATTAACATGCATCTGTTTCCAGTCATTTGTACAGAAAATGTGCTTTGGAGACCTTCATTTTTAGATTCCAGTGAATTGGAAAAAATAAAGATTCCAGTGAACTGGATATTATCCAATACACAGAACCAACAAAATATGAAATGTGCACACAGGATCTCCCTGCCAGAATAGTAAAGGAACCTGCTGCCTTATGCATACAGATCTTCCTCTACTCACAATGGGTCCTGATAAACCCATCGTAAGTTGAAAATCGAAAATGCATTTAATACATCTCACCTACAGAACATCGTAGCTTAGCCTAGCCCACCTTAAATGTGCCTAGAACACTTACGTTAGCCTACAGTCGGGCAAAATCATCTTAACATGGAGTCTGTTTTATAATGAAGCATTGAGTATTTCATGTAACTTATTGAATACTGTCCTGAAAGTGAAAAACAGAGTGGTTGCATGGGTACAGCATGGTCATCGCTGTATTGGCTCTTTTTTTTTGTTTGTTTGTTTGTTTGTTGTTTTTTGTTTTGTTTGTTTTGTTTTTTTCTGTATTGGCTCTTTACCCGTGTGGTCGCTGGCTGGCTGGCAGCTGCAGCTTGTTGTTGCCGCCCAGGACCACGAGAGAGGATCAGAACGTATATCCCCGGCCCAGGAAAAGATCAAAGTTCAAAATTTGAGGTACAGTTTGTACTGAATGCATATCGCTTTCATACCATCCTAGAGTCGAAAAATCAAACCATCATCAGTGTGAGACCATCTGTATGGACCTTGGGCTATAAATGGGACCACAATTAAAGCTCACCACTCAAGGGGCGCCTGGGTGGCTCGGTGGGTTCAGCGTCCGACTTCGGCTCAGGTCACGATCTCGCGGTCCGTGAGTTCGAGCCCCGCGTCAGGCTCTGTGCTGACAGCTCGGAGCCTGGAGCCTGCTTCGGATTCTGTGTCTCCCTCTCTCTCTGACCCAACCCCATTCATGCTCTGTCTCTCTCTGTCTCAAAAATAAAGAAACGTTAAAAAAAAATTATAAAAAAAAAAAAAAAAAATAAAGCTCACCACTCAAAACGGAGCCATGCCTTCATCCTTCCTGTAACATACATACCTGAGGGAGACAAGGTTTGTTTCATAATAGCATCTTGGTTTTCATTTTTTTCAAGGTAGATATACTTTATTTATACAGTAAACATGCAGAAATATGTTCTTGCACATGTTTTTTGAAACCTGACTCCCTGTTTATCTATACACATCTTTTTTTTTTTTTTACCCATTTTTTAACAGAGACATGAGCACACAATCTATTCCACTCTTCTCTTTTTTATAAGAAAGAAAACGTGCATGTGATGGCAAATGATTCATATCCTTGGTGCTGAGGAACAAAAGGGAGTGGTGGGGACCAGGGCAAATGGCAGACCACTTTCTTAACTGAAAGTAGCAGCCCCTTTTCAATGCCAATCAACTGTTGGCACAGGGAATTCAGGCCCCATGTTGACAGGTTTTCCAAAAATTTAAAAAGAAGCCAGAAATCTAGACTTGAATGTAAAATCACTTAATTATCAGGCGCCTGGGTGGCTCCGTCATTAAGCACCTGACTTTGGCTCAGATCGGATCTCGCCGTAAGTAAGTTCGAGTCCCACATAGGTGAGCTCAAGTCCCGCTTCCGGCAAGCTTGAGTCCTGCTTGGGTGATCCCTTCTTCTCTCTATCTTTCTCTCCCTCTCTCTCTCTTCCCTTCCTGTGATTCTCTCTCTCTCCCTTGCTTACTTGTGCCCTTTCTCTCTATATATAAAAAAATAAAATAAATAAAATCACTTAATTATCAAACATTTCCAACTAATTTAATTTTGAGCTTGTCACCAGACAGGCCAAACAAAACCTGTGGGCCAAATTGAGCCAATGGCCACCAGTTCATCACAACTTCTGGTTTTAACAGTCCAATAGAACCATAGACCTATTACACAATTGTAGTTGATGTAGCTCTTTTTTTTTTTTTTAATTTTTTTTTTCAACGTTTTTTATTTATTTTTGGGACAGAGAGAGACAGAGCATGAACGGGGGAGGGGCAGAGAGAGAGGGAGACACAGAATCGGAAACAGGCTCCAGGCTCCGAGCCATCAGCCCAGAGCCTGACGCGGGGCTCGAACTCACGGACCGCGAGATCGTGACCTGGCTGAAGTCGGACGCTTAACCGACTGCGCCACCCAGGCGCCCCGATGTAGCTCTTTCTAAGCAATGTAGAAATATATTCTAAGTTTGAGGCCTAAGAAAGTCAATTATATTTCCAGTTGATGTGATACTTTATAAGCAATAGAGAAATATAGAACTAAGAGACCAAATTCCCTATGGTTAGTGATTCATACTAAAATAAGAATGGCTGCACGTGGGAAAGAATTCATATTCACAGAGAATATGAACCGATGAAGAAAGAAGACTGAAGCAGACAATTTTGTTAGAATGTGCTTTGGCTTGTGAGTTAATTCCACGTGGGGACATCCTAGCTCTATGGCTGCTTTGGCTGCTGGTGCCTCAGCCTCTTGAAGGCTGGGTTTGGGGTTTCGCCTCTCTTGCAGACATGCCCCTTGCCAGAATCGCGCCACCATCAATTATAGACGCTAACATTCAGTGAGCATTATTGTGCACCAGACACTGATAACTGCTTTGCATCCCAGGAACATCTTCATCCTTCCAAGAGCTGATAGGAAAAACTCATTGTCACCTTTGTCTTACAGATTTGCCCACATTTCATATAGCTCATAAAGAATGGAGCCAGGATTCGCCAGGCAGCATGATCCCAGAGTACCAGTTCATAATTCCTACCTTCTCAGGGACCTCTTGTTTGTTAAGAGGTGTATCTCTCTTGTGACAGGTAATTCACCACCTTTAAGGATCTTCTGCAACATTTCAAGACCTTACACATTTCCTCCTTCTCTTATGTGTCTCTGCCCTTACCTCTGACTTGGTAAATTGCATAGCCTTTCTGAGCCTCAGTTTCTCCATCAATAAAATGGGGACAGGAGGGAGGTGGCTGGATCAGGTCCACATGCACACACCCATCAGCTGGCATGTCATTGAAGTTCTTGGCTCTGTAACACTTCCCTGGCCACCAGTCCCCTCTGCAACCCAGGAAATTTTTATCCATTTATTGCTTGAGAGTGCATCTCTCTGAGTACTGCCTTCCCCTTCCTCCGATGTATCCCCCTCAAACTCTCCTCAGACCCAGAGCCTGGGTGAACTTCACTCTCCTCTTGAAGCCTCTCCAGCTTTCTCCAGGACGTGCTGCTCTCTTCCTGTTCTGAAGACTGTTCACATTAATCCCAGATCTGTAGATATGTGCAGCATTTACAAGCGACAGAGCACTGTGGTGTGCAAGTTGCATATCGAGAGACCCACAGCCCAAGTCAGGATCATCGTGTCTACTATACAGATGAAGAAATTAAAAAAAAATTCAGAAAATGTCAGGATTTGCCCAACTTTACTCTGTAGCCCAGACAAGAACTGGACTGGAAACAAGCTCCTGACCTCGGGCTGGAGCTCTTTCAGAGCCCTCACTGCCCATGCAGGCATTAACCCTGTCATGCCGGAGTGCTGCGCATCTCCAGTGGGTCTAACCCTCTGTTCTCGTGCAGGTAGGTGACTGAGTGGTGGAGAGCATGGGTATCGGCAACTGTCACGCATAGGTTGGGCATGTTTTAAGCCTCGGCGTCCTCATCCATGAAATGAGGATCATTGCAGTACTGCCTTTCCAGGGTTGTAGTGTGGATTAAATGAGGTAACACAGGTATAGGTATTTTCTGCTTTCCAAAAGTTTCCATTTTGCCACTTTGCTTTTACAAAAGACCCACGGGAATACCTGTTCTCAGTAACTGAAAGAAATCTGAAGAGCAGTTTCACTGTTGCAGAAAAAAGGAGCAAAGCGAAAATAGCGTTCAGTGTTTTGGGCAAGCTGTTAAAGATGTGGCAAGCACCCCAAGAGTGTGATGGGCCCCAGGAGACATCTCAGCATCAAGCCGCTGCAGCTTTCAGCTGTAGCTTTCGACTGTGTCTGTGAGCATCTGTGCTTTATCTCAAGTTATTTTGGGCATCATTAGCAAGATGTGTCCTAAGGTTTCAGAAAAACCTAAGAGGGGTAATTTTGGGGGGTCTGAGAATGCTAAAACTTTTTTCCATATAAATTAATGGTAATTGCTTCTTCACTCTACACTGCTTTGGCTCATGAAAGATTTCATAGGCCCACTGTACTTTCTGATAGTGGGCGGAAACTGTAAAGCATTTAGCGCAGGGTCTGGGAAATAATCAGCACTCAATAAATGTTAGCTAGTATATCCATCCCCTCCTATCTCTGGGGCCCTAACTCAGATTACTAGAAATGAAAACCAGGAGCTGACAACAGAGCCATGGCCCACAGTGGCTCCTTGGTGCGTCAGGAAGAGCCATTGCTGGGGCTTGCTAGGCTTCAGAACTGTGCCTCCGTGGTGCCTCCTCCCACCCCAAAACCTTGCTCTGTGGTGCCTGGTAATCATAATAAAGAGCCACCGTGTGGGGGGTTGGCCAGTGCCAGACCCTGTGCTAAGCCCTTTCCCCTTGGGATAGTCACACATACCAGGGATGGCTGAGACTGCTTCCCCTCTCCCACATCATCATCGTGCCTGGAGAGGTGTCTCACCTCAGACTCTCACCTTCACGCACCCAATGTTTATTTGCATTTCTACCACCAGGTATTGTTTTAGCCAGCTAACAAAACAAATGTATCTTCTTGCCCTCCTGAAACTTACATTCCCATGCTGGGAGTAGGGGGGTGGGGCAGGCAAGTTATACAGCGGAAAACCTTGGAAATATCAGATACGTTCAATTTTTTATTAGGGTTATCTTTGCGGCATGGATTTGTATATATCACGGGGCCATTTCTGGGCATTCACGTGGGGTTCGTGTGTCAGGCGTGCAGGGTAGGCACAGCAGTTAGGAGCTCAGTCCTTCTGTGTGCCCTTGTATATTCGCCCGGCCTCTCTGAGCCTCAGTTTCTTCATTTGTCATTTAAGGAAATCACAGTGACTCCAGCCTCCCTGGGCTGTTGAGAGAATCCCATTGGTCCATGAAAGGAGAGTGCTTTGGCCGCGGGGCAGCTCAGACCGGGACAGACGTTAGGGCGGGAGGGAAGGAGTCCCGCTGACCCAGACGGGCGCGGGCACGAGGCTTTTCTCGAAGGTTACATAAGGCGGCCCGGGGTGGCGGCCGCGGCCGGGAGCGCGCGTCCGTCGAAAGGGGAAAGGGGCGTGGGGACGGCAGCGGCGGCCGGGACCCCCGGGGCGTGAGTGCGGCGCCGCCGGCCTAGGTGGGCGCGGCGCGCGAGCGAGCGCAGGGCGCGGCGGAGTCGGGTTTCAGAGCGCGGGTGACTCAGGGCGCGGGCCGGGAGCCGGGAGCCTGCCCGCCGCCGCCGCTGCCGCTGCCCAGCGCCGCCTTTGTTCGCTGCAGGAAGGGCGAGCGGCGGCCAGCGCTCAGCCGGGCGCACGGTGCCTTCGGGGGGTTCGGCGGGCCTGCGAGATGGCGCCAAGGTAGGACTCGCTTCCCCGCGCCCCGGGCCCTCGCCCCTCCCGCCCGCCTCACCTTCTTGCCCCCCACTTCTTGCAGGAGGAACGGACAGTGCTGGCGCCTGCTGGTGCTGCTTTCGGTCTCCGCGCTTCTCCCCGCTGTCACCCGGACCCGCTCCGCGACAGGTAAGCGACCCGGCCCGGGGGTGGCCCCGGCTGCCTCCGCGCGCCCCGGGGAAGTTGGTTTTTGGCGGCGGGCGTGCCTGCGGTGCGCGCTCATTCCTGGACATAAAAGGGAGTCCTCGCCGCTCTGTGCGCACTGGCGCTCCCGGCGCCGCTTCCCCGGGCGGTGAAGGGGATGCGAGGGGCGAACCGGGGTCCCTGACCCGTCGGGCGGGTGGCGCGCGGTCTGGACGCTGTGCAGCTAGGGCGCGGCCCCTGCAGTCGTGGGCACAGAGGGACTTTGGAAGTACGGGGGCAGCGCCAGCGGCTCCGAGGGAACAGTTAGCTCTAGCTCACCCGGAGGCCGCGCGCAGGTCCTGCGTGCCGGCTGGCTCATTGTAAGGACAGGTCTGGTGCCCGCTCTGCACACAGGTGCGGCCGCGTGATCGCTAGCAGAGACACCTGGCGCTTTTGCCGCGCAAGAAATAACGGGACTGAATCGCCTCGATGCCTAACTTACCCCTGAGTTAGCTGAAGGAGTCCCATCCATGGTGGGTGGGCAGTGGCGCCCAGGGTGATGAGAAGAACTACCGGCGAGGAGCTAGGGGATTTGGTCCCCTTCTGTTCCACAAGCCACACTTTCCTCACTAGGACCCAGAGCAGGGTGGATGACTAGTAGGGTCTGAGTTAAAACAGATTTTGTTAAGTTGTGTTCAGGCTGCCTGGGCTTGAAGCGTGGCTGAGTTAGGTGACCTTGGGCAATGGATTTCACCTCTTCGTGCCTCAGTTTCCTCACCCCAAAAAACGGGAATAATTAGACCACCTTTCCTCATAGGGATGCTGTGAAGATTAAAAGAGGTCTTAGAGGTAATACGCTTTCCACACTGTGGCACATACTAGGCAGAAAATAAGCGATAGAAACTATGGGTCGGTCCTTGCAATAGCTGTTAGAAAGCAATGCAGGCAGTTTTTACAGAGGACACTGATGATTAGGGAGGCTTAGGAAGTGGCCTGTCCAAAAGGCAGGACTGGAGCCCGGATCCTAGGCTCCCGTCCTTCCACCCTCAGCCCTTTCTCCATGCCGAGTTTGCAGAACTGTGTTCTCCAAAGGGTCCCACCCGTCCTGGATTTAGGAGATCAGTACACAGCCTGGACAGAATACGTGTCTGAGGAGAAGGGGCAGCAACCTCTCTCCCTTTGAAGGACACTGAGGATTGAGGGGGTGGCCTGGGTTAACTCTTTGTATGCCAGAGAAAGCCTGGGACAACCTAGACCATTGTCTCCTTGGCCTCTGGCCACTTTTCCCACCGGAACATCCAGGCTAGCATTTCTTGTAGATCAGAGGGCAGAGGGAGCACAGTTCTGGCTTCTCAGCGCCATGCCCCATGTCGAAACGCTGCAATTTCCCATGTGATATAGGGCACTGCCAGCTCAGCGGTAGGGGGCGGCCTGTATTTCATGGGCTTTCGTGAATTTTGCTGCAACCCCTGCCTCCAAAAGGAAGAAGATTCTGGGCAAAGAGACTTTGGTGTTTCTTTCTCCTCCTGTGTTTGAAGGCTCCCCTTGATGTCAAGTCAGTTGTTAGAAACAACACAGAGGAAACCCTGTTCCCATCGAAAGCGTTAAAAGGGAGTGGCAGGAAACCGCCAGGAGCTGGAAAGGGCCACGAGAGGGCCATCTGCAACTGATGGGTATTCAGTGTCCCTCTGGGCCTCTGCAGAAACTCTTAGACATGTAAGATATCCTCCTGCAAGCCCAGTTTTGCATGCCATTTAATAAGGCCAACAGTTATAAGCAAATCACTTTATATGCTCAGGCAGAGGTGTGGGCATGTCTGGGTTACATTCATTCAATCTTCAAAAGTGCTCCAGGAGGCAAGGACTGGGACTGTTATCTTTGTGCTCCAGATAAGGAAACCGAGGTCCAAAGTCTCAAGGCTTCCCAACTCTAGAGGGTTTTTCCTGGCCTGCCCTGTTTGAAGAGATCCTTGTCAATGGGACCCTATCCCCTACACCGATCCTCGTGCCCCTCATGTGTCATGGCTGAGCTAGTAAAGTTACAGTGTCATTGGAACACCTGCTATTTTAGCAGATAAGAAGGTGGTTTTAGGGGACAAGGGCAGCGGTTTCACAAGTTATTTGTTCCTGTTAATAAAATCTCGATATGTGCAAATTATTTACTTTTCTTTATACTGTTTTATTGTGAAATATAATATCTATTCAGAAAAGTGCACACAAAAATTACAGCCCAAGTGTTTATCACAGAGCAAACAGCCACATAACCCAGGTCAAGAATAGGAGAGCCCCAGAAGCTTGTGCCCCTTGGATGTGACTGTTCCCTCCTTGCCCTCAGAGGTAACCATCACCTTGACTTTTATGGTGATTGCTTCCTTATTCTTTAGAAATAACTTTAGGGGGCGCCTGGGTGGCGCAGTCGGTTAAGCGTCCGACTTCAGCCAGGTCACGATCTCGCGGTCCGTGAGTTCGAGCCCCGCGTCAGGCTCTGGGCTGACAGCTTGGATCCTGGAGCCTGTTTCCGATTCTGTGTCTCCCTCTCTCTCTGCCCCTCCCCCGTTCATGCTCTGTCTCTCTCTGTCCCAAAAATAAATAAAAAAAAAAGTTGAAAAAAAAATTAAAAAAAAAAAAGAAATAACGTTAGTACCTAAGCATGTATCCCCAGATTCTACAGTTCCACTTGAATTTGAACTTTATACATGGCTTATTTCACTGGATATTCAGTTTTCAGATTTGTCTATACTGTTGTGTGTGGCTGTAGTTAATTCATCTTTGTTGCTGTATAATTTTCTACTGTATTAACATACTGTACATCATCTATTCATTTGTCTCCAATATTTGGGTTGTTTCCATTTTGGCAGAGACAGTGGTGGGTTTGCAAACATTCTTGTACATGTCTCTTGGTGCACATGTGCACATACCCCTGTTGGTTCTGTGTCTAGGAGTGGGGTGCTGGGTAACAGGGTGTGTTCATCCTTCAACTGAACAGACAGTGCCAGACCATCTTACATATGGTGGTACTGAGGTGCATGGTCACCCACTGGGTATAAGAGTCCCCATTTCTTCAAATCCTCACCAGCACTTGATCTTGTCACTGGGCTGAATTTCAGCCCTTCTAATGAGTACATAGTAGAATCTTACTGTAGTGTTTTTTTTAAAAAAAAGATTTTATTTCAATTCCACTTACTTATTTTGAGGTAGAGAGAGGGAGCATGTGGGAGGGGCAGAGAGAGAAGGTCAGAGAGAGAATCCCAAGCAGGCTCCACGCCGTCAGCACAGAGCCCAGTGTGGAGCTTGAACTCATGAACCACAAGATCATGACCTGAGCCGAAATCAAAAGTCAGATAAAAGTCAACTGAACCACCCAGATACCCCTTACTATAGTCTTAATTTACATTTTCCTGATATTTAAGTTGATTACCTTTTCATATATTTATCGGACATCTGGTTGTCCTGGTTGACTTTTTTATTGAGGTAAAATTCACATAACAAAACTAGCCATTTTCACGTGTACAGTGCAGTGGCAGTCGGTCCATTCAAACTGTTGTACAGCTGTCACTTCTGTCTGGTTCCAAAGCATGTTCATCTCTCCAAAGAGTGCAAAACATTGTTTCCATGAAGTGGTCACTCCCCATGGTCCCCATCCTCATCCTCTTAGCCCCTGGGAGCCACTAAACTGCTCTCTGTCTCTATGGATTTGCCTATTCTGGATCTTTCATATAAATGGCATCATAAAGTATGTGCCTTTTGTGTCTGGCTTCTTTCACTTAGCTTAACGTTTTTGAGATTCGTCCATTTTGCAGCAAGTGTCAGTACTTCATTCCTTTTAATGGCTGAGTAATATTCCACTGAATAGATATACTACAATTCGTTTATCCATTCTTTCGTTGATGGGGATGTTGATTTGTTTCCTCCTTTTAGCTCTTGTGAATAGTGCTGTTATGAACATTTGATACAAGTATTTGAGTACTTCTTTTCATTAATTTGGGTATATATACTTAGCAGAACTGCTGGGTCACAGGGTAAGTACATGCTTAGATTTTTTTTTTTTTTTTTTAGAAATTCCCAAACTCCTTTCCACAGTGGCTGTACCACTTCACATTCCCACCAGCAGTGTACAAAGGCTCTGATTTTTTTCACATCCTTGCCAACACTTTTTATAATTACAGTCATCTTAGTGGGTATGAAGTGGTCCCTCATTGTTTTGATTTGCATTTCCCTGATGACTAATGATATTGAGCATCTTTTCATGTGCTTTTTGACCATTTGTAAATCTTCCTTGGGGCAAATCTGAATGCTAATCAGAGCCAGTTTGGGTTTTTCCTCAGATCATCTCACTCTTGCTCATGGCCGTCTGATATGCTTTCCTGAAGGAGAGCAAAGCGGGTAGGAATCACACCTGAGACCCCCCATCTCTGGCCTCTGCCTTACCTGTGCCCTGGCCTGTAGTGAGCTACTGTTGCTGACGTGCCATTAGAAATTACAATGAATATAAATGATTATAGTGTTTTAATTACTGGGTAAACTTATTGGTTTTGTATAAAGTGGGGAATTCCTGCGGTAACATCCTGTGCCGTGCGTGTGTTTTACAGCAGAGTGCAGGCTGAAAGCTCCTGGCACACTGAACCAGCCACAGCTTCCCATGCAGTGCTGGGATTTTGTAGTCTCTTCAGCTTTGCACATGATGTGAACTAATCTCCCTGTCTGGAGTACACTTTCTTACCTTCTGTCTCTCTTTAAGGCCTAATTCTACCTCCCAGCTTAAATGGCGCTCTGGAAGAGGCATCTCTCTGGCCAAGCTTTCTCATCAACTCCCCATTCCCTCATCTCTCTCTTCCAGCACCAGCATTGTCCCCCTGTACTGTCAGTATGTTTATTTCTCTCTCTTTACCATGGGAGCACCTTGAGGGTGTGGGTCATGCCTCATTTGTCCACGGTTGGCCACTTGGACTTTGGCTCTTTTGTCATTATTATAAACAGAGCTGCTGGGACCATCTTCTGACAAATGATCTTTGTTTTCTTTTTAGGTTATTATTATTATTTTTGACTAGATTACCCCAGACTTACTTTCCCATCAAAGAACAGAAGTAGTTGCACGTTTCTTACATATTTAGATAGATCTCTCTTAGATACAAATTTAATCATTTTCCTTCCTCCTTTAATTGCTCTCACTGGATTCTCACTCTACCTAAGATGGGGGTCATGCTCCTTGCCGCAGAGGGCCCTTTGTGGCTTCCCAGTCTCCAGCCACACAGAGCCCCTCTTGACTTGGGCTCACTCCAAACCACCGGTAGCTTGCAGAATGAGACATGTGATGTCTCACCTCTGCATCTCTGCATAGGCTGGTCACTCTTTGAGAGAATGCCTTTCTTCCTGTCCACCTGGCAACCCCCCATTCACCCTTTAAGCATCCTCTCTGGGAAGCCCTCCTCTGCCTGGCATGTTGGGTGTTTTTCCTTTGGGCTGACACTGTTTATCCACTCGTCCCTTGGTCCCAGGCTTCTCAGACTGGACCGTGACCACTGATGATTCGTTTGCCTCCCATGCTACATGGGAAGCTCCAAGAGGCAGGACTAGGTCTTTCCAACTCTGAATCCCAGAATGCCTGAGCAAGCATTCAGAAAACCCTTTCAGTGAATCAAAGAGGGAGTGAATGGGTAGGTCCAGGTTGTGGTCTGGAGAGAACACGCCAATTTACCATATCATCTGTGGATTGTCATTCGTCTCGATTCTTCCACAGCTCTGCCAACTCTGGGGGTGACCATGGCTGAGTAATGAGGGTACATTATGGGGCTTTTAGGTTTTTCTCCTTTAGTGACTTTAATAACTAGTTAGGAATTTATGCTTATGTTACTTTGCTCTTTATTTTCATTACATCTAATTGCATAAACAACTTGTTTTCCTGTTTATCCCCACTCGTCTTATTCCTAGTGGCCTCCATTTTGTCCAGAGTTGTACACTTATCTTTTCTCTGCTAGCTAAATATATGAGTTTGTTTTCAAGGTTTCCTTTAATGTCTATAGCTTGACCTACTTAAAACGGACCATAAATTAGGTAAATTACATAGATTACATAGGGTATAATCTGGTCAGTTGTTTTTGTTTTTTTGGTTTTTTTTCAAAATGGTACTCAGGATTCTCCAAAACACTAATTAAGATGTGAGCTATTAACCAATTATCATGTTGCTTCTGGTTGTCGTCATATACGTTTGTTTCTTTAATGGTCAAAAAATTTTTCTCAAACCTCTACTTTGGTCACTTCCCTGTACCTATGCATGTGCGTGTTTTTTAAATCCCACATGGTCTTCATGATCATTGCTTTAAAAAATGTTTATTTATTTTGGGGGCAGGGGCAGAGAGAGAGAGAGAGAGAGAGAGAGAGAGAGAGAGAGAGAGAGAGAATCCCAAGCAGGTTCTGCGCTGTCAGTGTGGAGCCCAACAAACTGTGAGATCATGACCTGAGCTGAGTCAAGAGTCAGAGGCTCCACCGACCTAGCCATCCAGGAGCCCTGATAATTGTTGCTTCGTAATATATTTTAAAATCTGGTAAAGGAAGTCACCCCTGTCTCGTTCACTAAGCCATACATTTTTTAGTACAGACTGATTTATCACCCAGGTTTTTCATGATACGATTGGATACTGGGAGTGTTGGCGAGGTGGTGAGCAGGTGAGGGTTATCAAAGAGGAAGAAATCTTACAGTGAGATTCAGTTGAAGATGCTAATGTGCAGTAAGGAGAATGGATGGCAAATAAGGCTTCAAAGTCAGAGCAGCAGATCATGGAGCCTGAGCTGCTGCTGTCGACACAGAGCCCAGAGGAGCTGAGATGCATCAGAGGCGTTGGGAGGAGCAGGTTTGCTGGCTGACCACCTTCCTCTGTTCCATCCCAACTCAAGAGAGAAAAAGTCCATGGTTAGAGCAGAACCTGGGAGAAGGTCCAGACCTATTATTGGGCAAGATTTAATGAGGGAGTTATGAGGCTGGGGTCACCTAATGAGTGCAGCCCACCCCTTATCCCCATCAGAACTCAATTTAACTCAATGCAACCTAATCTAGTACAACCCACCTCAACCCAACCCAACCCAAGCCAACCCAAACCAAACCAGTTTTATCCAACCCAGTTCATTTTTGCACTTGTTGCATGGCATGGATGACTTAAGATTGGACAGGGAAGAAATCTGTTCTGAGGGTCCGCATATCTCCCTCAAATGAGCAGGATCCCTGAGTTCAGGTATTAGGGGGCCTCTTCCTGGGTTTGGAGGAGCTTAGCTAGAGTCTGGTGTGCAGGGAGTAGCCCTGCCTTAAGCCTCTCCAGGAGTCATCCTTCCATCACTGAGGCACTCAAATGGGGCCCAGCTTAAAAGCCCCATCTACCACCAGGAGGGCTTTTTCTTTTTTTTTTTTTTTTTTAACATTTTTTAATTTTATTTTTGAGACAGAGAGAGACAGAGCATGAACAGGGGAGGGACAGAGAGAGAGGGAGACACAGAATCTGAAACAGGCTCCAGGCTCTGAGCTGTCAGCACAGAGCCCGACGCGGGGCTCGAACTCACAGACCGTGAGATCATGACCTGAGCCGAAGTCGGACGCTTAACTGACCAAGCCACCCAGGCGCCCCCAGGAGGGCTTTTTCAACTAGTCTTTTCACAAAGCAAACATCTGCTAAAGTCTTTGAAAAACTTCCCTGTTCTGTGTTCTGGCTACTATAGAGATATATACATTTGTAGGTATATAGATTTCTGTCTTCTTCCCGTATTTCCTGGCCGCCTGCTCTCTCTGAGA
Organism: Neofelis nebulosa; assembly: GCF_028018385.1. Lineage (NCBI taxonomy): Eukaryota > Metazoa > Chordata > Mammalia > Carnivora > Felidae > Neofelis > Neofelis nebulosa. The sequence goes on along the minus strand of NC_080793.1, from coordinate 33,563,863 downwards.
CCCTCTGGGGTGGGTGGTGGGTGACTAAAAAGATGCATTGGACTGAGGACCCGTCCTAGAGGGACTCAGCAGAACTGACTACTGGTTCAGTAGTAGAGACCAGTGTGCAGCAACAGCTGGCTTAAATGCTGGGGAACTGATCCTGTGTGTCCTAATGGAGGTGCAAGCAAGCCTCAGCACTCCAAAGTAGGGGTGTCTATTTCCGCCAGAAGATGGGGCGGGCAGGGGGAGAGAAGCAGCCTTTGAAAGAGGAGACTTATTTTTTCAATAATGTTAAAAAAAAAATTGAGAGTAAAAAAAATAGTCATTGTAAAAACCTAGGGGGTGAAAAGAGTTCATAAATGTCACATATTATCTCACGACTCAGAGACAGATGCTGCTGGCATTTGGTGGACAGTTTTTCAAAGTAATTTGCTGAAATATGCACATACGTTATAAAAAGAATAGATCATTCTGTCAACATTGTGTTGTGTTGCTCGGCATTTTTTTCCTTAGTAATCATCTAAACACTTCCTCTGGGACACTAAATATTATTTCCTAACATCCTTTGTAATTTAAATAATATTTCATTGTACGTATGCCCCATAATTAAACTAGCCCCCTTATATGCCTTCAGACTATTTCTGGCTGTTCACTGTTATAAACACTATCATGATGACCCTACTCTTGTAGCTATGGATTTGACCTTTTCTGCAGTTATTTCCGAACATAAATTCCTAAAACAAGTTGTTGGCCCAATGCATGCCCATTTTGAAAGCTTCTGTTGCATTCTTTGGGAAGGTGATAGTAATTTGCACTTCCCGCAGCAACACACAAGACTGGCTCATGCCTCCTTTATCTGCTGCTGCTGTTTCTCTAATCCAAAAGGAGAAAAGGACAGCAGGTAAGAAGACAGTGCTGCATTACTGCCTCATATCGTCCTTAGTTGAATGGAGTCGGGAATCCTTCCTCCCTTTTCCCCTCCTGCTTCATTCATTCATTTTGCACATGCCTTGTAAGGGCTGGGAGAGAAGAGGATTCTTCAGGAAATTGGAGTTCCAGAGGTCATGTTCAAGGACCTTGGTGGTTCTCAACCCTGGCTGAACCTTAGAATCACTTGGAGATTCAGAATGATGTGATGCCCAGCCTTCCCCACTTCCAGGATTCTGAATTCCCCTGGGGTGAAGTCTAGTCGTTGGCGGGTTTGAAAAGCTCCTGGTGTGATTCAAGGGTGCAGCCAGGGTTGAGAACAAACCATGCAGTCCAAGGGCCCCCTTTCAGAGGTGGCAATCCCGAGTCCCAGAGACGAAAGTACCTGTCTGTGGTTGCAACACATGTGAGTGACAGAGCTCGCACTGGATCCCAGAGGGACCTTCAGGGGGTGTAGCTCAGGCATAGGAGCTCTGGGAGCCTGGGTCCTGAGTTCAAATCTCAACTCTGCTACTTCCCATTGAGTGACCTCCCTTTCCCTTATCATCCCTACCTGTAAATTGGGTCAATAATTCCTACTATGAAGACTAACAAGGTAAGCCTTGGGCCTGTAATTGGGGACCCATTCAATACCTCCTTCCTTCCCTGCTCCCACATGTCTGTGGGTTCCCTGAGGGCGGGAACCCTATTTTATTTATCCATGTTTCCTCAGCATCTGACATGGCACCAAACGAACACAATGAGCATTTGAATACATTAATGAATGAGTCATTCAAAGCCTGGGACTGTGGAGATCTTAGTGAAAACCCAGCATTATGAACCCTTGACCATAGCGAAGTCTGTGTGTGCCTCCAGCCCTGCTGAAAGACCACCCGCAGCCCTCTGCTGCGATGGATGGTGTGGGGACCAGAGTGGGCGTGAGAGCAGGGACTGGATATAACAGATATGTCAGGGATAGCATGCATGTCACAGAAGAAAAATGAAGGTATTCTTTTGGGTGCTGGAAAGTTATAACCGTTCTAGAATAGAAGTCTAGAGGGGCGCCTGGGTGGCTCGGTCGGTTAAGCGTCCGACTTCGGCTCAGGTCATGATCTCATGGTCTGTGAGTTCGAGCCCCGCGTCGGGCTCTGTGCTGACCGCTCAGAGCCTGGAGCCTGTTTCAGATTCTGTGTCTCCCTCTCTCTCTGATCCTCCCCTGTTCATGCTCTGTCTCTCTCTGTCTCAAAAATAAACAAACGTTAAAAAAAAATTAAAAAAAAAAAAATAGAATAGAAGTCTAGAGAGCCCAAAAGCTGGTGACAAACCGAACCTAAGTTCATGCAGTGTCAGTGGCATCATACACACAACTCCATCTGAAGTTGGGTCAGCCAGCTGCTTTCTCCCCTCCCAGCCGTACATCGTAGCAGTTGGCTTCTTTTGTCTTTATTTTCAGCACACGGGTCTGTCTCCCTCCACCCTACAATGCACCACCCCCCAACTGCGGCGACAGTAGCCTTCTGGCTTCTTGCTACTCAGGTGTACCGGCAGCATCAGCTTCGTGGGGGATGTTGGTAAAAACGCAGCATCTCCAGTCTCATCTACAGGCCCAGTAAATCAGTATCTGCATTTTAACAAGATCCCCGGTGATTCACATGCACGTTACAGTTTGAGCAGCACTGCAAAACCAACTCTGATTATGTTACCTGTGCTGAAAACCCTCTGTCATCTTCCCATGCTGACCACCTGTGGTAGGCAGTCATGGCCCTCCAAAGGTGTCTACGTCCTAATCTCCAGAGCCTGTGACTAGATGAGGTCACATGGCATAGGAGAACTCGGACTGCAGATGGAATTCTGCTTGGTAATCAGTTGATCTTAAAAGAGGGTGAGGATCCTCAACTATCTAGATGGGCCAATGTAATCACAAGGGTCCTTAAGAATGGAAGGGGGTGGGCAGGAGAGGAGGGCAGAGAGATGCAACGTGAGAACTTGACCGGCTTTTTTTGCTGGTGTTAAGATGCAGGAAGGGGCTATGAGCCAAAGAACACAGGTGGCTTCTAGAAGCTGGAGAAGGCAAGAAATGGATTTTCTCTTGAAGCTTCCAGAAAGGAGCACAGTCTGTTGATACCTTGCTTTTTATCCAAATAAGATCTGTGTTGGACTTCTAACCTACAGAACTGTAAGATAATAAGCTTTTGTTAATATAAGTCACTAAATTTGGGGTGATCTCTTATAGCAGTCATAGAAAAGGATTACAGCACTTCTTAGCATGGCATTTGAGACCCTGGATGTCCCACTGATGTGGTGTTCTGGCTTCGTCTCCCAGAATATTCCTCTTCATAGCCTGACCTCAAACCACACAAACTCCAAAGTAGCTGGAATCTGGGGGAGGGCCACCTCAAAAGTCTAAACTGGGGACATTCTATCCCCTGTACCCCCAGTACCTAGCTCCATGCCTGGCCCCTGGCAGCTACTCAGGCAACGCTCACTAAACGAATAACCTGATGGCAGCCTGGTACATTCAGGTTACCATCAGCCATGGAGGGGTTCCCCTAGATTCAGGAGGCAAGTATGGCAACTGTGGGGGAGGCACGGAAGAAACTTTCCCAAAGGCTCAGCTTTGATGTTCCCCTGTTCTTCTTTTGTCTTAGCTCTCTGCCTCTTTATGGGCCTCGGCTTCCCATCCGAGAAGTGAAGGGGTTAGAGCAGGTGAACCCTTAAAAGCACTGTTAGCATGAATATTATAGGATGCCTGAGTTCAGATGGCCAAATGCTGTGGCACTTGGGGAAAAGAATTGAACTCAGTGGCCCTCATCCCCGTTCATCTGGTTGCTAGGCAGATGCCTCACTCCATCCCGGTCTGCAAGTCAGGATACAGAACTGTGCCCAACAACTGTGTGTATTTGGCACAAAGCAGAGACCAAAGCTGCCCTCTCCCCCTGTCTAGTTAAAATGCCAAATTACTCACTCTCCCACAGCAAGAAAAAAAAGGGGGGGAGGGGGGCAGAAACCATTTCTCACTGCAGAGTTTTTCCATGTGACACATTTTCTAATTTTACTTCAGGTTTAACTGTCTGGAGTAGATGGCTCCATTTCAGGGTCTCCCCCCCCCTTCTTTTAGAATGTAAACTTCCAGTCTGAGAAGTGGAATGTTTTTGCTTGTTTAATATTTGCAAGTGTGGGCTGATACCAGATTACAGCTGAATATGTTCATTTTCTCTGCTGGGGCAAGTTCTCTAAAATGCACAGCACTAACCTAGTGGTCAGATTCCTCGATTCTGGGCTGGGCTGTGGGAGCTTGACCGAGTCACTTCCATTCTCAGACTCAGACACTTGCTGTACGAGGACAGGAAAAGCCTGGATCACCAAGGAGACTGTGTGGTTGGACTGGAAGAAGTGGTTGGTGAGCCCCATTTCTAAGAGTGCTGTTGGGACTTCATTGGAATTGTATGCGCCTTATTTTATTTTATTTTATTTTTATTATTTATATTTTAATTTTTTAATGCTTATTTATTTTTGAAAGAGACAGAGAGACAGAGCATGAGTTGGAGGGGGGGACAGAGAGAGAGGGAGACAGAATCTGAAGCAGGCTTCAAGCTCTGAGCTGTCGGCACAGAACCTGGTGTGGGGCTCGAACTCACAAACCATGAGATCATGACCTGAGCCAAAGTCGGATGCTTAACCGACTGAGCCACCCAGGTGCCCCACACCTGATTTTACATCTGCCACCAGCTCTGTGTGGTTGTCCCAGGGCATGGACTGGCTGAGAAATTGTTAGTGCCTGGAAAGAGTCCTACAGCTTTGTTTTAAAGAAATTGATCTTGCCCTTTCAATGTCTCTGGTGTCTAATCTCCTGCTTGCATCCATCTGCCCAGAGTCAGTCCTGTGTCTTGTCTTCTAATTGATTGTTGTAGCTGCTCCCTTGCTGGTAGGACCTCTATCTTTCCGTCCTCAAGCACTCACTGCAAGTAGAGTGGCTCATTGAAACACAGGTCCCATCATGTCGTGCCCCCTCTTAAAAACCCTTCCATGCATTCCATTACAGCACCTGAAATTCCACTCTCCTTGGGCTGAAGCTCCAGGCTGTTTGTCCCCTCCTATCCGTCTTCATGCCCTGGCTCCAGCCACATTAAGATACTTGCTGATCTCAACTTCACAAGTATGTTCCCTTCACCCAGCATTTGCTAGTGCCTACCTGTGGGCTGGAATACTCTCCCTGCCCTGCTGAAATCCTCTTTCGCCTTTTCCCCTTTTCCCCTTTATAGACTTACTACTCAAAACAGTCTCTGCACCAGCACATTGGCATCACCTGGGAGCTTGTTAGAAAGGCAGGGCCCTGGAGTGCCTGGGTGGCTCAGTTAAGCATCTGACTTTTGATTTCGGCTCAGGTCATGATGCCACAGTTCATGGGATTGAGCACTGAATCGGGCTCTGTGCTGACATCGTGGAGCCTGCTTGGGATGCTCTCTCTCTGCCTCTGTCTCTGCTCCTCCTTCACACTCTCTCTCTCTCAAAGAAAGAAGGAAGGAAGGAAGGTAGGAAGGATGGAAGGAAGGGGGAAGGAAGGAAGGAAGGAAGGAAGGAAGGAAGGAAGGAAGGAAGGAAGAAAAAAAGGGAAAAAAATGCAAAGTCCCAGGTTAGAATCACCCGATGCTGGGGGATGCATGTGTACATGGCCTTTGTAGCATGGTGGTTAAGTGCTGGGGCTGTGGGATCAGACAGAGCTGGCTGCAGTTCTAGGATTTGAACATACCAGCTGGTGACTTTGGATGATTTACGAATCCTCTTCTAGCCTCTGTTTCCTCATCTGTAGAGTGGGAGATAATAATAGTACCCATCTCAGAGTTCTTGTGATGAGGACATGAAATCATGTCCCCAAAGCTCTGAGCACAGTGCTTATACCTGATTCATTCCATTAGGGATCAGAATTCACATGCAAATCCGTCTTGCCAAGGATAGGAGGGCTGGGATGAGGCCATTCATCTTTGGAATCATTGACCTTCCACTGGTGGGACATAAAAAGCCATACTCTGTTGTGGGGAAAAGTGAAATATAGCTAAATAAGAACTTTGCCAGGGTGGGAGGGAGGGTGGGATACAATTAATTGTAAACTTTCAGGCCTCCTTAGACTTCACCATCCTGCCTGCCATATCTGGTAGGATTTTCATTCATTCATTTGTTCACTCACTTTTACTGAGTAAATATTCATTGACGGCCTACAAGGCAATGTGGTATGTGCTGGGCATCACATGATGAACAAGAGAGGCATGGTTCCCACCCTCTGGGAGCCGGCAGTCTATGGGGGACATAGACACTAAGTAAATAATTGTACGAAAACCCCCTAAATATATGTAGATGGTAAACAAATGTTAAGAAGAAGTACAGGGACCTATGAGAGCACAGACCTGGCCACTCTCATCAGCACCGGGGTGTCAGGAAAGTCTCCATGAGGAGTGACATTTAAGATGAGATGTGAGGGATGAATCGATTTAGCCAGGAAATGGGGTGGGGCTGGTGGGTTGGAAGAGGATTGGAATGTTCCAGATCAAGGGATCAGAATGAGGAGAGGGGGGAAACAGCAGCCTGTGTGCAGCCTGAGCGTGGTGTGGGAGGGGAGGCTGTGGGGGGTCTGGAGATGAACACAGAACCTCCATCCAGAAACTGTTTCCCCACACCTGGCCTCCAGTGGGGCCAACATCTTGGCTTCCCTCAGTCCCATGGGTCCCATGCAGTGCTCATAGCCCAGGATCCATGGGCTAGGGGCCTCTGGGTCCTGCCTCCTGCCCTGCTGGTGCCTCTAATTGCAGAGAGCGAACTGCTCTAGGGAGGGGGGTCTGGGGTCTCCATCTCTTTCTTGCACAGGAGAAGTGCATTTAAGAGATTTGCAGCAAAATGATAGGGGAGCAGGGCTGGAGTGAGAGCCACCCAGAGCCTCGGCCACCCGGAGCCTGTCACAGCTGCCTCACCAACAGGCCATGAATGTCACATGGGGAAAGGATTCTAAGAATTGCCCTCTGCAGTTAGACTCCAGTTCGCCTTGGCTTTGAAAAGCTTCTTCCTATCTATGAAATGAAGGGATTGGACCAGCTGTAGGCCCATCCAGATATGATATTATCTCTTTTGATTTCTGTCTCTCTCTGGATCTCTGTATTCCGAACGTGCGTCCATAAACACACAATGCAGAATTAATTCTCTCCCCATGGAACAGAAACAAGATCTTGGAAGTAAATAACTCTGGTGGGAAACTTTTAGAAGTGTTTATGCAAGAGAGTAACTTCTTTAAAAATGGTGGGATGGGGCGCCTGGGTCGTCCGACTTCAGCCAGGTCACGATCTCGCGGTCCATGAGTTCGAGCCCCGCGTCAGGCTCTGGGCTGATGGCTCGGAGCCTGGAGCCTGTTTCCGATTCTGTGTCTCCCTCTCTCTCTGCCCCTCCCCCGTTCATGCTCTGTTTCTCTCTGTCCCAAAAATAAATAAAAAACGTTGGAAAAAAAAAATTTTTTTAAATAAAAATAAAAATGGTGGGATATACCGGGGCATCTGAGTGGCTCAGTCAGTTAAGCGGCCGACTTCAGCTCAGGTCATGATCTCACAGTTTGTGAGTTTGAGCCCGGTATTGGGCTCTGTGCTGACAGCTCAGAGCCTGGAGCCTCTTTCGGATTCTGTGTCTTCCTCTCTCTCTGCCCCTTTCCCATTCCTTCTCTGTCTCTCAAAAATAAATAAATGTCAAAAAAAATTTTTTAATGGTGGGATATAGATGATGGGTTACCCCCTCCTGTCTAGGCCATTCCCCTAGAGACCTTCTCAAACTGGCTGTGCTCATGGTCCATGGCTGTGTGACTGTGGCATGCAAAGCCACATTGTTTATTTTCTGCATCCACTTTACTCAGAGGTTGGTAACTTGGGGTGGGGTGGGAAGTCCAGTAATAACTGGGGAATAATTTAGAACATTTTATACTAAAAGGAACAGCACACATATATTATGGAGTGGAGTGCAAAAGTTGAGGGTTTTTAGAGATAAAGCAGGAGGCTTTAATTACGTTTCCAAGCTCTGGGGGGCTCTTTGGCTAGACCCAGATAGTCAGGAATAGGGTCCCCTCTCCCTGATGGTAGGATGCTTGAGTGGAGATGATGCTGTATATAGATTTGAGGTCCCTAACTTGTGGAGGAGGCTCAGAATTACGGCAGTGGGTGTCAGAACCCACTCTTGCATAAACATTTTCTCCATCTGCAAATGCCTAATGCACTTGTGTGTGGAAGGGGTTATTAATATTTTTGTTGTTGTTGACAAGATGAAAATTACTGCTCTCCGAAGCTCTTGTGCTAGGACTGTCAGTTCCATGAGGGAAGGAACTTGTTTGTCTGTCACTGCTGGATCTCCAGCACCTAGAATAGTGCCTGCTGGACAGCAGGTACTCAGTGAATGCTAGATGAATGAATAGCTGTGTGTATGTGTTCATGGCTGCAAGAAGCTTTCCCCTCTCGATCTGCATTTACCTTTCCAGGAATCAGTGTGTGGGGTAGCATTAGCATGGGAAGGTTGGGGGGAATGTGAAAAATGCTCCTCGTGCATATGCATATGAGAGACCAGCCAGTCCCACTCAGGCTCAGGGTTTCTAAGAATCACCCTTTGGAGACAGCCTCCTACCCAATGTGGTCCATGCCGCACAGTGGCTCTTGTGGGAGAAGACACAGTTCACCATTCATGCATGTTGGAGAGCTTGGCTCCTACAGCTCCCCTCTGAAAGGGCCTGGAGATCCCCCAAACATTTTGCCTCCATCAAAACCCACTGGGAGCCTCAAGGACCCAGAACATGTGGGACTTTCAGGATTTCTTCATTACTGACGGAGGGGCACCTGGGTGACTCAGTCAGTTAAGTGTCTGACTCTTGATTTTGGCTCAGGTCATGCTGTCATGTCTGGCTTTGCACTGACAGCACAGAGCCTGTTTGGGATTCTCTCCCCCCATCTCTGCCCCTCCCCCACACATGCACACACTTGCCCTCATGGGCAGGACACACTCTCTCAAAATAAACATTAAAAAAAACAAAATAAATTATAGATGCAAAGATGAAAGCCACACAGCTGGAATGCAGAAGGCCTGGATCTGGGTCTTCTGATGTGCAGGTGGGGGGCACGGCACCACCCTGAAATTCCCAAGTCCCAAGAGTGACTGTAGATGCACAGTCAGTCTGTCCCATCCCCAGGGATGTGTGAGGAGAGCCGAGGGCAGGCATTCACATAAGCTGAGGTCCCTCACCTTATGGGCTGTGGCAGCATGTGGTTAGAGCTGAGCTCTGGAATCATCAGATGGACTTCAAACCCCAATTCCGCTTTTTCTGAGCTTTGTGACTTGGGCAGATCACTCAGACAGAGTGCCGGATTCCTCACCTCGATGTGGGATGGGGAGAGGTGGGTAGAGGCCCCACCTCCAGGGCTGTGCCAGGCGTTCAGCAAGTAACGCTAGGGGAGAGCTCGGAGAGAGCCGGAGGCAGGCAGCATGCCCTTAGTGGATGGGAGCTTCTTCCTAAACCATGAACCTCACGTTGCCGCATGACGGCATCCCTGGCCTCATCCCCAGAGATTCCGACTGGGGCGGTGGCAGCCAGGCATCAGTGTTCTAAGGCCCTCCGGTGGTGGTTTTGCCAGGGATGAGGAAGGAGCTCGGTGCTAGAGCACGCAGGCCATGAAGGCAGGGGGCACGTCTGTCCTATTCACTGCTGACTCTCCAACAGCAGCAGTGCCAGGCTTGTGGTGCTTGGTGCTTGATAATATTTATAAGTGACTGAGTGAATGCGTGAATGAATGCGTGAATGATGGACGAACAAGGTGTGCTTGGCACCTGACCTTGCCCTGCAGCACCACCCTGAGAGCCAGACATTGGCATCTCCACGTCCAGGTAAAGAAGCTAATGCTCAGAAATGTGAAAGAACTGGACCAAGGTTACTGGCTAGTAGGCGTTGGAGCAAGGACTTGCACACAGGCCTGTCTGAAGTCCAATTCCGTGTCCTTTCCCCTGCACCTGTGGTCGGGGAGGCTGGTCCTCCTGGGATCCTCTCCCCCCGCGTCACCCTGAGTTCGGGTTTCCAGGTAGAGGTATCTCCTGGATACTCACCTTGGAATCTCTGATTCTTCCTCCCGTTGCTCTCCACCACCCTTCCTCCAGCCAACATGTGAGGACCATGGAGCTGTACTTTCATCTAGATTAAACAAGCGTCAGCCTGTTGCAAAATATGACTTCAGGGTCACCATCTGTTCCAGCTGTTCGCCGAAACCCACATCCCATTGCAGAGCCAAATGGGTTCCAGCATCCAGCAGGGAGCAGGTCTTTGCACAGTTGAGCAGGACAGTTTGCAGAGAGAAGCAGTGTGTTCGATAACAGCTGCACGACAAATTTCTTAGGTCGTTTGTTTCCGCCTGCTCAACAGCACCCAAGTCATTGTACGTGTGGACCTCAGGCCCCCACTACAGGCACGCGTGCATTCATTTGCACATTGTGCCCCTACTGTGTATCAAGCACTGGGTGGGGTGCTGTCCTGTGCCTCGCCTTCTTCAGGGTTTCGGGGAGAAGTGGCCTGGAGAGTAGACAGCTGTGGGAACCTGACATGCGATGGGCGCTGGGGTGACTCACACCGTCAGTCTGGGCCCCAGTTTTCTCATTTTGGGGACATTGGACCTGTGTTTCCTGAGGTCCTCCCCTAGCTCCGAAGGCCTCCGCAGGCCTCCACCAGCCTTGGTCCGTGTAGGTGAGATTTTGCAGTGCCTGCTGAAAGCCTGAACTCATTCTGCCAGGCTGCTTCTCTGCCTTGGCTGAGTTCACACAGACTCGTCTGCTGGGACACCCCAGACTGCTCCCAGGGAAGCTCGATTCTGCCTGGGGCGTAACGTGCCAAGTGCCCCAGAGGCTGCAGGAAAGTATGTCTCCTGCTGTTGCCAAACGACCGCCTTCGCTCCACATTCCAATTCACCAATTCCACCCTCTTCTTGGCAAGGGAAAGAAGGGGGCCTGGCTGCCAGGGGCAGCAGCTCGGGGTGAGGTAGTGATGCCTCCTAAAATGGTCAGCTGTGGCTTTCCCCAGAAACCTGCTGAGGCTCCCCATGGCCTGTTGGATACATTTTGGTCTCCTTGACTTGACATTCAAGCTTCTCTGCAATCTGGCTCTTGTCCCCTACGTGAAAAAATGATAAGAGTAGAAAGAGCTGGAGAGGACCTCAAGTCACCTACATTTGAGTCCCAGCCACCCACGCACCAGCTCTGTGGCCTTCATCTGTGAAATGAGATAGCAGTAGTCCCCACTTTATCAAATTGTCCTGAGATTACGTGATGCATGTTACTTTAACACTTCTAAATCTGTATTTACCTGAGTTTGTAACTCTCTCCTTTCTGCTCGAATGCTGGAGATCATCTTAGGGTCTGTTGCTCCCTCCCCTGGAACTGCTCACATACCCCTCATTTTCCTTATGGTAGGTTAGCTTGCGCTCTGCTGTCTCCGCCACGTCCACCTGTGCAGAGCCTTCCAGTTCAGGCCACCTGTATCAGGACTCTGCGTTGGTGTCTTGTTCCCTCTACTAGGCTCAGAGCTACTTGTAGACCAGATACTGCATCCTCTTGGTCTCCCAGAGTCCAGCCCCGAGCCAAGTCTGGACAAGGTCAGCCACTGGACACTGGTTGTAGGCAAGGGCAGAACCCTCGACTGGGACCAGGAGAGAGTGAAAGGAAAGACCCCTCCAGAACCCATTCTCCCCTTGTGGCCACGTCGTGGCTGGGATAATATAAATCATGACTGAATTGACCCACGTGGATAGCAGCTCTTTAAGAGATTTTGCTGACCAGGTGGTGTCACCCATGCCAAAAAATTCAAGAAACACCTGAGAATATACCTCACTTAAGAGAAAGGCTTAGAAAGCCCCAGAACTGTCAGTCTTTTAAGCTCCTCCCACCATTTGAAGCTCCTCCCATCCAGTGTCTTGCTTCCTGGGTGGGGATGGGGCTAGGGGTTGCAACCAGGAGCAGGAATCTTTCTGTTCTCCCCCCAGGACCTGGAGGGCTGGTCTGTCCCATCCCATCCCATCCCATCCCATTTGTCCAGTGGCCCCAGCTCATGTCTGATACCCATATGGGCAGCTTCCCTGAGGCCTCCAGCCAAACTTCAAGACCCTAACAATATGTAAGGGAGAAGGGGAAAACGTCAAGACCCTAACAATATGTAAGGGAGAAGGGGAAGCACATGTTGCTCACATCCTCCACTCAGACCCTCACTTCAGGGAGGGGGAAGGTGGAGGCGGCTGGAATTTAGTCTGAAGTCTAAGAGGCCAGTGTATTTAAGGGAGGCACTCCCAACTTAGTGGGTGAGAGCCAAGAGCAGGCGTTTTGCAAAAGACTGGTCATTCAGAGCCCTCCTGCTTAAGGGTCAGCCAAAAGGATGGGAGACTCCAGCCCTCAGGAAAGTTAGCATCAAGCTTTTGTAATATAATAATACTATTTTATTATATCTTAATAGTGGGTATCAGGTGAGAGCTAGTCTATTAGGTGCATATTGAGCTAACGGTGCTGGTGGCATTACTGTGGCAACACCCGGAGTTCATTAGACTTTTTGATTGATGACAATAAATATGGGATGTTAGGTCAAGCCTGCAATCACTCTTGTCCAGAATCCATTAAGCTCATCCATTCACTCACATGTGCATTATTTGTTCATCCATCCATCCATCTATCCGTCCGATCATCTGTCCATCCATCAGTGCTCAGTTTTTGCTTACCCCAGGCAAGGCCCCATGTTAGAGAGGTGGGTGAAGGTGGGAGATACAGAAATGAAAGCAGAACATGAGGCCTGCACCCTCAAGGGCTCATGGGCTGGTGGGAGACACAGGCAAGTGAACAGATAATAACAGAGTAGTGAGAAATTGGAGCTTCCTGGGAAATTCACCCAGGGAGGCTTTCTTAGCCAGATGGCGTGACTCATCTGTAGGCATCCAGGAGTAGGCCCTGAGCCCCAGCTTCCCAGTGTGGCTGCAGTGGACTTCCCTGGGTGACTGTAGGCCCTTGGTCCCAGCACGGAGCACGGGGAAGCTGGAGAGGCAAGGGAAGTAGCTGTTCCGGCCCCCCTGGAAGGCCTGGGCTCTTTCTGCTCAGGACATCTTTCCCTTGGGGATTGGGCCCCTTGGAGGCTGTCAGCTTACTGTTGGCTGCAGAACCCTGAGCTGACACACCCAGGCCCTTGGGCTAGGGCTCCCAAGCCTCTTTGTATTCACTCACCACCAGCCTGGGGCCACTTGGACATCTCAATCCAGGCCCTAAGGCCCTCCTGTTGCCAATCAGTGAGATCTAGTCCCTCAGGGGACCCAGCATTCCATTAGCCTGGATAGGAAGCTGCTCATTTGTAGCTCATCATGGTTGGGGCCCTGCCTGAGTCTGTCCCCTGGTGAATGCGGCTGGAGTCCTGCCTAACTCTATGCCTGTGTCCTGACCCTGAAGCAGACTTTTCTGCTGCTGACTGTCTGCTCGAATCTCCTGCTCCATGGTTCCCCACCACCTGCCTCTGTTCCAGCCTTAGGCCACAACCTCAGCCTCCACCAGCACTGCGAACAACAGGTGTCACCAACCTGAGGGTGATCATCACCTGGAGGCCTAGTCCAAACACAGATGCTGGCCTTCGCTGCAGTTTCTGATTCAGGAGGCCTGGAGTAGAGCCTGAGAATTTGTACCTCTGGGTTCCTGGGTGCTGCTGCTGCTGCTGCTGGTCCAGGAGCGACACTTTGAGAACCACCTGTTGTGGTTAAGCACATGGGCTGTGGGGCTTGAACCCAGGGTATTTGGGTCCAGATCTTACCTCTGTCACTTCCCAGCTGTGTGAACCAATGCCTCTGCACCTCAGTCTCCTCATCTGTAAAATAGAGATAAGGTGACCCCTGCCTTACTAGGTTGCTGTAAGCATGACATGGCCCAATCCAGGTCCCACTTGGCATACAGTGAGCGTGCGGTGAATATATCTGTGTCCTTGGATGCTGTCACAAATTACCGCAAGTTGGGTGGCTGAAAACCACAACAATTTATTCTTGTAAAGTTCTGGAGGCAAGAAGTCCAAAGTCAAGGTGTGGGCAGGGCCGTACCCACTCTGGAGGCTCTAGGGAAGGATCCTTCTTTGCCTCTTCCAGCTTCTGGTGGCTGCTGGTGTTCCTTGACTCCTGGTTGCCTCACTCCATTGTCTGCCTCCGTGGTCACACTGTCTCCTACGTTTTGTCTGTCAAATCTCCCCTATGTGTCTCTCATAAAGACACTTGTCATTGGATTTAAGGCACACGTGGGTAATCTAGGCAGATCTCTTCATTTCAAGATCCTTAATTTAAATATATCTGGGAGCGCCTGGGTGGCTCAGTCGGTTAAGCATCCACCTTCGGTTCAGGTCATGATCTCACGGTCTGTGAGTTGGAGTCCCGCGTCGGACTCTGTGCTGACAGCTCAGGACCTGGAGCCTGCTTTGGATTCTGTGTCTCCCCTTCTCTCTGCCCCTCCCATGCTCATGCTCTTTCTTTCTCTGTTTCTCAATAATAAATAAATGTTAAAAAAAATTAAATATATCTGCAAAAGACCCTTCATTCCAATAAGGTTACATTTACAGATTCCGGGGACTAGGATGTGGACATATCCTTTTTGAGAGCCATCATTCCACCTACTACTGTGAACATGGCTATTATGATTATGATTATTATATTATTATTATTGCTTAGTTGTTGTTTCTTCCAGCAGCTGCAGTTAGGCCTGACTCCAGCTTCCTGCCCTGGGGTGGGAGGAATTGGGTGGGGTGCTAAGCCGATTTCCAGGTTCTAGCTCCTCTCTGCTGGCCCCATGTTATGCAAACCATTCCCAGGCTGGAGCAGGAGTTCTGCTTATGGAGTGACATTGGTCATATTACAGGGTCTCCGTGTGTTCAGATTTCATTAATCTGAGAAAAATAGCAATCTCAGCTCCCAGACACCTGTTCAGAGGCCTCTGTCCATATTAACTGCTCCTTACACCTGAGATGGCTGCACTGGACAAAGCATTTTCCCATTCAGAGCCACATGGGGCCCTCACTGTAACCTAGTGAAGGAGGCTGTATCACCCTATTTGCAGGTAAGAAAACAGAGACCTAGAGGGAAAGTTGCTCCAAGCTATTTTTCATGGCAATTACAATAGTTCAGGGGAGAGAAAAGAAAGCTTATGTCATTGATAATGAGGGCAATGGCCATAACCCAATGTGCTTTATTAAATGTCTGCTTTTGCTAGGCCCTCAGCTCAGGATTTTATATCTGTTATCCCAGGTCATTCTCAAAACTCTTTCCTACAGCAGGTGGCATTATTCCTGTGCTACACATTTAGAATCTGAGGCTCAGAGAAGGGAAGCATTTTGTCCAGAGTTGCACAGCTTTTAAATGCAGAGCTGGGATTTGAAGCCAAAGCTGTCTTTCTCCCCAGCACCATTCTGCTTGGAGACCCTTCCAGCACTGAAAATATGTCTGGTCAGCCAAGATGAGAGCTGTGGCTTCCCAGGGGCCAGCAGGCCTGGAGTCTCTGGCCCTCCCAGATCTGCTCAGAAGAGGAAGCCTGAGAGAGACTGTCTCTGGCTGGCACAGAGCCCTGTTTCTGGTAGCTGGTAGGAGATGCTGTGTTGATGCTAAGAGCCATGGGGAGGGGCTATCAGGGTGATGGGGATAGAGAAGCAGATGGGCCCGAGGCCACTGAAGGCTAAGAGGTCAGGGTGTGCTCCTGGAGTGGATCAGACTCAGATTGAAGTGACATTCCTGGAAAGGAGCAGATGAACCCTCAACTCCTCACACCAGACAGATGAAGGTTTAAAGCCACCAGTTCTGGGACCTGATAGCTGTGTGCCCTTGGGCAAGTTATTTAACTTCTGCCTCTGTCCCCACACCTGTAGATTGGGCACAAGAAGAGTGAGGTTGTTGTGAAGAACTCAGGGGCTGTGGATGAGTACCAGCTGGGGAGCTTGTGCAGCTTCACCAGCCCCGGCCATGGCCCAACTGAATTGAAATCTCTGGGAGTGAGGCGTGGGGAGTAGTATTTTTGGCAGTCTTCCAGTGATTCTTCTGGGCAGCCAGAGCTGAGAACCACCATGCTGGTAAAGCCCTTGTGCCCAGGACACAGTCAGGGCTCAATACACATGAGCCCCTGCTATGCATGCACTCGTATGTTCGTGAAACTGACATTTATTGGGCACCTGCCTGTGCCAGGCTGTGTGCCGTGTATCTGGCCACGTATGCAAGCCAGCTGTTCATGGAGCAACCGTTTCTAGCATTGCTTCTAAGAAAATGAGTCAGTTGGTTTCAGTGCTTTGTGAAGACGTGACCCAAATCGGATATTCTGAGAAGGCTTTTTACTGATGAGGGGGAAAATATGGAAAATGTACCCACATTAGAGAAACCTAAACGCTGTGTGTAGGAAGTATAGTCAAACATCTCCAAACCTTTAAAGAGGTAGCCGGGGAAGGAAGAGTGGGCTTCAGACTCTCCGTGGGGCCCTAGGCCCATGTCTTCCCTTGCAATGCTTCAATGTGAATGTCAGTGACGTGAAAGGGTTTTGATGGTGGTTTTTTGTTAGTTGGTTGTTGGTGGGTTGGTTGGTTGGTTGGTTGGTTGGTTGGTTGGTTGGTTTTTAGCTACAGAACCTTCTTCAAATGAGGCTGTGACTGGAACCAGATATGTTCAACAAAGGAAGTCTGAGTTGCTTTGGTGCAACTGTGCATATGAGGGTAGGTGAGTTTGTGCGAATGTGTGTCAGTGTGTGGGAGAGTGTCATGAACGAATGTGTGTGTGAGTACATGAGTGTGTATGTGACTGCATGAGTGTGTCTGAGGGATGAGTGTGGGTGGAGGTGTCAGAGGGTGCGTATGTGTGCATGTGAACGTGTGTGTATGAATAGATGCATTAGTGTGTGTGAGTATGCTTGTGGGTGTGTTGTAAACAGGTGAGTGTGTGCTGTGTGTGTATGTGTGTCTGTGTGGCTGTATACTTGTGTGTGTTAGGAGCCCAACAGTCAGGCCTTCTCCATCTCCCCTCTCCTGCTGTGCACCCCCCCTCCCCTGAGCCCCACCCCTGGTCCTGGGGAATGAAGTTTGAAACCTTCTGGTCCAGATGTCCACACTGACCCTGCTTGGCCTCCATCTGTTGGCTCTTTGTCCCCTTCTAGTGCTGAGCCTGGCAGTTTTCAGGAGCTGCGGGTTGCCGGGTGCCCGCTTCCAGCAGGCCAATGCACGTTCCCATCCGGCATCCCTCCTGTGCCCCTGACAGGCCCCTTCCCCTCCATGCCCGTTTTCCATGAGTTTTCCTCGCGGTGCCCTGAGTGGAGTCCTCCAGAGCTGCCTGCTGGGAGTGATGACTCATTTCAGTTGATGTCATCCTCAGGATTCAAGGCCCTCATCACACTCAAAGAGTCTTTGTTCCCCAAATGGAAAAGGAAGGTCCATAAATCGAGAAGAGTTGACTAGAAAACTCTTCCCAGATGCTCACGCCTGCCCACACCTGCTGGCCTTCATGTGCCACCTGGTGCACGTGGGCCCTGGAATGGCTCTGTACCCAGCTTTCTGGAACAAGTTTGGAAAAGGGGTGAAGGAGGGGTCTGAAGACAAGACCCTCACTGCAGTAAGACAGCAGGGCTCACTGCATGCTTCCTGAGGCTCGCATATTACTCTTGCACTGGAGCCAATTTCTGCCTAGTCTGAGGGGGTAGCATACACGTGCATGTGTGTGTGTGTGTGTGTGTGTGTGTGTGTGTGTGTGTGTGTGTGTCTAGGAGGTGGTAGTGAGCAGACCTGGGTCTCAGAATGAGCGAGTCATACTATACTCTCTCCAGGCTAAACTCTTTAGTTCCTTAGTTGCTGGGCCTACTTATCCAATTATATTATTACTTCTATAATGGTTAACAGTTGGAGGCTGGCTGGTGAGGGCATGGAAGCACGGGGCCCAGAGTCAGCCAGTGGGTGCTGAGTTCTAGATGCACCAGCCCCCTGCTAGGCGCAGCCCTCACTGTGTTGTCCATCCTCACGATGACTCTGAGCCAGCCTCTGTTCCTGCCCCACATACAGCCCAGAGGAGTGAAGTGGCTTCCACAGGGTCACACACAGGGTAGTGGCAAACTCAGGACTCCAGCCCAGGTCTGTCTGCTTGCAAAGCCCGGGGGTGGGGGTGGGGGGGGTTTCCCTTACCTGTGGCTGCCAACTGGGAGAGGGCATCAGACTTACCCAGGCCAGACCCTAGAAGACACTGAGCCCACAGGGCCAGGCTGGAGGGGCAGACCTATGTCTTTTTTAAAGCTCCCTGGGTGACTGTGATGTGTGGCCAGGGCTGGAACCTTCCCACCACAGTATACCACCCATTCTGATTGGAATCCTGACCTTAATCATTTATTATCCTCATGGCCTTAGAATGGTAATTAATTCTCCAAGACTTAGTCTGTAAACCTGTAAAATGGGGATAATAATATTATCTATCTCATAATCAGGAGGAAAATTAAATGATTCATGGAAAGGTCATTAAACGGTGCCTGCCACGCAGCAAGCCCACAGTAAATCTTAGCTGTTGCTGTGCTTCCTTCTTGTCTGCATTCCTAGGTCATCCTTTCTAGGCTCTTCTGGCACTGGGGGCTGAGACGGGTCCGCATGGTCTATGCCCATATGTAGTCATATCAGAGAGGGAAGGGAGCTCACCACGAGAGTGCAGAGCGATGGGTGTGTTTGGGTGGAGGGATGGGTGGGGACTATGAGGACACAGAGGTGTGCAGGTGCACCTGGAGAGGTCCCAAGGGCAACCCGGGAGGCCATGGGTTGTAATGGGCAGAGCCTAGTACTGAGTCTTCCGTGCTGAGTCCTGCCCTGGGCTTCAAGTAAGTTACTTCCCCTCTCTGGGGCTTAATTTCCTCCTCTTTGAAATGAGAGAATGATCACTGCCTCGCCTCCCTTCTGGTGGGGGCTCAGGTGAGAGGATGTTTTGGAAGCTGAAGCAGGTGCTGAGTGGGGAAATGGCCTCTCCTTCCTGCCGGGTGGGTGGGGTGGCCAAGCCACAGTGCCCACACCTTGCCTGTCTCTGCCCACATCCAGGCACCTTCAAAACCATCCCTCTCTCAGTTTAGGCCAAAGACCTGAGAGAACAAGAAAGCAAGAGAGACAGAGAGAGACAGAGACAGACAGAGAGAAAGAGAGAGAGAGAGAGAGAGAGAGGAGAGCTCACACAGTAACTTCATTGAGCATGAACATTCCTATGCTATATATGAAAACCGGAAAAGGGAAGGAGGCGTTCTAAGTTTACATGTAGAAAAATGCTCCTCTGTAATTCAGAAAAATGAGGTCTTTGATTGTTGCCAAACCCAGGTCTCCTTTCTAAGTTGATCCAGGACTTTTTTCCCTGGCAGGAAAATGGTTCTTTTTCTAAGAAATGCATTGGGTGGTAGGTTTTTCTAAGAGGCTTTTGCATCTTTGCTGGGTGCAGAAGGATCCCATGCAGCATGAATTCTGTTGTGTCCCTTTTCCTTCGAGAAGGGAGTCAGGTAGAGCCGGGAGCCTCCGTGGGCTCCCGCCTGGGTGGGGCGATGCTTCCTCACAGGCAGAGTTGTAACATTTTCCTGGGCACAGTGCTCCATGCCTCTGGCCAGGCTCTGCTGCCCAAAGACCAGGAAGTTTGTGGGGAGGACTGGCTTTGTCCTGCTCCCTGTTGTAGTCATTCCTTCCAGGCCTGAAGGCTGTGGGCTGGAGGAATGGACAGTTAAGAGTGGTTAGAGGAACTGGGAAACAGGCAGGAGAAAAGAAGGATGCCGAATCGGAGACTCGCAGACCTGGCAGGGGCCCCTGGAAACCATCAGCCTGAGGCTCAGAGAGGAGAAGGGATTGCTCAAGATTATACATTGAGCTAGTGGCAGTCTGCCTCCCAGGCCGGCCGTTTCCCTCGCCGCATGCTTCTGAGGCCATGATGCAAAAGTCAAGGCCGACTTGTGTGTGGTCCCAGAGTGCCGAGCAGGGCCCAGCCAGGCGGGTGCAAGCTAAGGGAGATATGCCTGGGTCCATCAGGAGAAAGTTCTGAGGACTAAAGATTGTCCAGCAGTGGTCAGGGTTGTCAGGAGAGAGATGAACTCCCCATTAGTAGAGATGTGCACACGGAGACCTTGCACATGGCACATAGCCTTTTGGTGGCCGTGTAGTGGAGGAAACTGCTTCTCCAGATGGTGAGCTGTGCTCTTCCTGCATAGAGTCTGTGGCTTGCTGAACTCCCAGCTCCCTGTCTCTCTGGGGAAGTCAGAGGAAGGGAAGCCACAAGCCAGGAGGTCTGATCTGATAACCCAGAGTCCTCAGGGGCCATGTCCCTGTAGGAATGTCCAAAGGGAAGGGAAAGAGCGGTCCTGAGAAGATGCAAGAATGTCTGCCTCCCTGGCAGGATGGCCTGAGAAGGAGCAAGGGGAGGGACACTTGGTTTTCTGAGGCTCCCCAGTTTATGCTGCTGGAGCAAAGGAGGTATTGGAGAACTCCTTTCTCCCCGGGGCCTGGGTGCAGGGAAACCCAGGCCAGAGAGGCTCTGCTGGGGTTCCCAGGGTAGTCACCCCCACTTTACCTGCATATCATTGCCTACTGGCTCCAGCCCCAGTAGGGGGCAGGGAGTAGGATCCTCTGCACCCCTGCACCCAGTGGAATACGCCAACCAGCCTGAAGGAGTCTTTAGTCCCCATTTAAGCTGAATAAAGTGTTCTGTGGGTCTTCACAGCCATAGGTGGAAATGAGAGATGTGTGGGCGGGACACCTTTGGCTCCCCCCCCCCCCCCCCCCCCCCCCCGGCAGCGTAGGAGGTAGGCATCTAATTTCTAGGTGTGGCTTGACCACAGCAACCTGTGTGACCTCAGACCTGCTCTCTTGTGACCCTCTCGGACCTCTGACTCTGATTCTGGTTGTTGGGATCCCCGTTCTCCCAGTTTCCCCAGGCCCAGGCAGTGTCCCTCACAGTTGTAGCCTGGGAAGCCTTCCTTGGGTTTCATGGAGGCGTCGTTCTCCATGTGGCCACCAGGGGCCGCTGCCATGCAGGATCCTGGGGTGTCCTCAGCCTCCCTCCCGGTCTGGCTTCTCTGCAGCCCTTGTTGACCTGGAGCCAGAGGAACGCTCCTTAGCTCCTTCCGGCCTTAAATGCTAACAAGCGCGAGCGCTGGGCTCAGGTCCCAGATGATCATCTGTGAGATGGAGCTTTGCGAAGCCAAATACAGTTCCCCAGGGAGGCAAGGCTCCAAAGCCCAGGCTTGTCCTAGGCACTGCTTCAGCACCCCACAGATGGAAGGGCTGAACCAGCCCATTGCACAGAAAGAGAAACTGAGGCTTGACTGTGGAAGAGAAATACCAGATGCCCTAGAGTCTGTGGCTGCGAGGAGGAGAGGGAAGGGTTCCTGCTCATCACCTCCTCTGGCCAGGTTGCTGTCATCTGTGTGGAAGGAAAACCTGAACCCTGCCCTGTTTGTTTCTTCATTGCTAGGAATCTGCCCTGGTTTCCATGGAAACCGGCTTTGGACCCCTGGGAGGAAAGTTGCACCCTGCAGTGACTGTTCAGATTTTCCTCTGCCTGGTCCATCTCTAAAGGTTTCTGCTCCCTCCTCTTTGTGCCCTTGGGAGGGGCTGCCCAGAGCTGTTCTCAGGAGCCTGAGCCAAAGACTGGAGGAGAGAGAGGCCCCTGTGCATCTGTCTTTGCCCTTTCATCAGGCCACGGCACTGCCTGCCTGCTGTATGCCCTGATTTGAGTATTTAGAGGAGGGATTGATGCGTGTGGCTCTGTGTATAGGGTGAGAGTAGGGCTTGGTGTCTTGGAGTGCAGCTGAGCAAGCTTGGACGACTCAGCTGTGAGAAGATGGGAACTAGAAGGAATAGCATAAGCAGAGACAGAGAGAGGGGAAGAGACAATGAAGAAATGCAGCCAAGGTTCTCTTCAGTGTAATTTTGACTTGATCTTGAAGGCACTGGGGAGCCATTGAAGGCTTTGGGCTTGTAAATAGCATGAATAGGTGACTGCTAACCAAGACACCTAGATCATGAGCTTCTTGGGCACCTGCACTCTAGATTCAGTGTCATATCCCCCATGGCACACAGGCAGAAATTGGGGGCTTTATAAGTGTTATCAATTCATGAATTGGAAAAGTGTGTTGAAAAACCACCATTGGAGATGAAGCTATCCCTATGCATTGATGAAGGGAGAGATCAAGACTGAAGCCGGAATCAGCCCCAGGAGGTATTTTGAAGGCAGTGAAGATACCTAGAATACGTCAGAACTGCTCCGGCTCTGAGATCCCATCTCGTCTAACTCCTCGAAGTGCACATGGGAAAATGGCGGTCAGGAGGGAGAACAGCTTGCCCAGGAGCACAGGTGGAGTCAGTGGCAGAGCTGGCACTCAACTTATGAGTCCTACTTCCCCCACCTGGGCCGTGTCTGTGCCCAGAGGGCTTCCTGGCCCCATAGACCTAACCCCATGGAAATGAGGCAGCGTGTGGGTCTCCAGGAGATGAAGGAGCAGTGAGGTCCTTGTTAGATGTGGAGCTTCAGCCTCATGTCACTGACCTTAACCAGGGCCTCGGACTCTGAACCTGGCACTCCCTGGGTGCTAAACATTTTAGGTGTATTAGTTCACTCAAGTGACATGGCTGTTTTATGAGATAGGTGTTATTATCTGTGGAGAAGTGCGGCCGCCTCCCACCAAGGGCCCGAAGCTCCTGAGGCCAGAGAGTTCCAGGATCAGCTCCCCCCTCCCCCACACCGTTGCCTCCCTTCGCACTGCCCCCTCTGAACTTGAGCCCCCAGGATGGTGGGATGTCTTCCCACCAGCTGTGATCCCCACGCCCTCCCCGCTTCCCGCCCAGCACAGAGCCATCCCAGGACAAGCCTGTGGACCAAGTTGCTGGGCCTGTTTGTCTTGGCTCCCTGGCTTCTCTCTCCCCTCCCTGGTGGCCACCAGAGCAGGTGGCCCTCCCGCCGAAGCCAAGGAAAAATGAGCCAGCAGGCCCAGCACAGCCCTGAGCATGGGTCATTCTAGGCCAGGGGTCGCTCCCCACCACGCCATGCTATGCGGCGCTGTGTTTGGAGGGGGAGGTAGGGGTTGCTGAGAGCAGAGCTGGACTGACTCGGGCTTCCTGTAGATTGTAGCTTGGCTCTCTCTGTGGCCAACCCAGTGGAAACAAGGCCTGTCGCCAGGCCCCTGCACACTTGTCTTCCCTCACGCAGCTGGGACCTGGGCAGCAGGAGGGCAGGGGCGATTAGGAAGGGTTCCCATTGCACACTTTGCTTTTGGCTAAGCTTATACCTTTCACATCAAATAGAATCCCTGGTTGCTACCATTTGCTGAGCATTTGCAATTCCCACCCTTCGTTCTGTTGGATCCCCATGTGTGAGATGGGCTGAATGTCCCCACATCTCCACTAAGTCATCCACCCAGAGGCTGCCCACTTGGTAAATGGCAAAGGCTGGATCTGAACCCAGCTCTGTCCAATGCCAGGAACTCTCCTCTGCAGGTGGCTTCCTCTGCCCACTCTCCAGCTGGCCAACCAACCGCCTGGGCCTGGAAGGGGCTGGGGCAGTGGGGCAGAATCACACCTCCCCTCTGTCCATCCTTGCTCGCTGCTCATCTGCTACTTCCTGGCTGTGGCTCATAGTCACAGAGCTCCCTACCTGACCATCCATTTTCCTGTTTATAAAGCAAGGAGGTTGGATGGATTTGTGATTTTTTTTTTTTAAAGCAGGATTCTTTTGGGACTAAAGAATTTCCAGAGTGGCCACGTGGAAGCCTGGGCTGTACCAGCCATGGCAGCGCTGGGCTGGTTGAAACAGGCTTCCTGGCCTCTCTGCCTCTGCCTCCAGGTCCCCTGAACCCCCACCTGTCCCTGAAACCCTCAGGACACCATTTGGAAACAAGCCAGTGACTGGATGAGCGGCTCTGGCCCATTTACTCCCTGTGGAAGGACACGTTGTCCAAACCTGGACCATCCCACCAGAAAGGGGTTTCTCTTCTTCTCAGTAGGGGGGGAGATTAGAACAGGAGGAAAAGCTTTACACTGGGTCAGGGAAGAAGAAAGCACGGCTGTCAGCAGGGTGCTCTTGGTTTTGTTTTGTTTTTATCTTTAAACCGTGGAGGGGAGAAAAGAAATCTCAGTGGGGTGTTTGCTTTCATTTCTATGTCTTTTCTTTTCACTCTTTCCCTTCCCCCTTTCTTTCGGTACAAAGACAGGCTGTATCTGAGGGAGGAAAAGCAAGAAGAAAAGGTTTTATAGTTTCTAAAAGGGGATGGAAGGAGTTAATGCCTTTACAATATGCAAATGTCTTTTTCACACCATGTATATGGTATAAAATTTCAAAAAGTACAAAAGAGTATGGAGAGAAAAGAAAGTGTGTTCTTATTCCCCACCCACCACCTCCCCTCCCTAGAGACAGTCTCTGGTCCTAGTTTCTTCTGTATCTTTCTGGAGATATTCTAATATATATTTTCAAATATATATATTTGTATGGGAAATATGTATTAATGTATGCATTTCCAACTGATAGTGATTCTGCTCTGCACCCCTTTTTGGGCGTCTGTTTTTACTTAATACATCTTGTTGATTATTTTGTATTGGTACCTAAGGAATCACCCTTTTCAAAGGCTGCATGGTGTCTCAAAACTGGTGATGCCACCAAAGATGGACAGTTAGATACATTTTAAACGATGCTGCCATGAACGTTCTTGGACATGCTTTCTATTTCACATACGGAACTTCATCCGTTAAAAAAAAAATCCAGGGGCGCCTGGGTGGCGCAGTCGGTTAAGCGTCCGACTTCAGCCAGGTCACGATCTCGCGGTCCGTGAGTTCGAGCCCCGCGTCAGGCTCTGGGCTGATGGCTCGGAGCCTGGAGCCTGTTTCCGGTTCTGTGTCTCCCTCTCTCTCTGCCCCTCCCCCGTTCATGCTATGTCTCTCTCTGTCCCAAAAATAAATAAAAAACGTTGAAAAAAAAAAAAAATTTAAAAAAAAAAAAAAAAATTTAAAAAAAAAAAATTTAAAAAAAAAAAAAAAATCCATAGAAGTATAACTTCTGGATCAAGGAGTACATGTTTACTTTTCATTTTGATGAATATT
This sequence comes from Neofelis nebulosa, assembly GCF_028018385.1. NCBI lineage: Eukaryota > Metazoa > Chordata > Mammalia > Carnivora > Felidae > Neofelis > Neofelis nebulosa. The sequence continues at coordinate 33,538,869 of NC_080793.1, read as the reverse complement.
GCCAGAGCGCCTCCCACAGACATCATACGCATTGATGGTCCCAACAGCCCATCGAGGGTAGAGAGGTGGGGATGTCCCGTTCCCTTGCACCCTTGCCGACTCAGTGTTCTGACATTCTGATGTTTGCCAGTCTGAGAGGGAAAATGGTGTCTCTGCGTAGCCTTAACTTGTATTTCTCTCATTCTGAGTGAGTGTGAGTGTCTTCTCAGAGGTTGAAGAGCCATTTTCTTTTTTCTTTTCTTTCTTTCTTTCTTTCTTTCTTTCTTTCTTTCTTTCTTTCTTTCTTTCTTTTTTTTTTTTTACGGTGGCAAGAATGTCCTATTCTTTTCCCATCTTTCCACTTGGTTGTGGCTCTCCTGTGGATTCATCTGTTTTGTGTATTAGGTAACTAGTTTGTTGTCTGTGGCATATGTGGCAAATATTTTTGTCCGGTTTGAGATTTTATTTGACATTGTGGGATTTTTTTTTTCCCTGTGCAGAACTTTAAGAATTTCTGTGCAGTTAAATTTAACCAGATTTATCAGCCTTTTCATTTATGCCTTCTGGGGTTTCTCCTACTTAAAATTAATTCCTGTTTTAATGCAAGTTGCAAACTGGAGAGGAAAAGCCTTGGATTGAGGATCAGATCTGAGTTCGTAGCCAACAATCTGTTCCCTCTTTTAACCCCAGTTTCACCTTTTTTAAATGAGGGGTTTGATTATAGTCATGCAGTCATTTATTTGTTCATTCATTCATTCATTCATTCACTCATCAGAATTAGGCTGGATACTGGGAACACAGAGATGGATGGCGTGGTCCTTGTCCTCACTGTCTAATGGGGAGAGACAAGTGACCCCACAGTGACATGCAGTGTGTTGAGAACTATGATGGGGGACCCCAGCGTGTGTTGAGAGGGCTTCTAATGCAACTTCCAGAGGGGAGGGGGAGGGTGTGGGTGCAGGAGGTGAGACAAGGGATTTCCGGGGAGGTGAGGCCAGGGCTGGGTCTTGCAGGATGAGAAGGAGTTCTCCTGGCAGAAGAGCTGAGGGGGGTGTGGGTGGCCGAGGGAGAGGCACTTGCTGTGGAGGGGAGGACCTGCAGCAGTGCGGGGCCCTCCAGGGCCTGTGTCAGGGCATGCTGGGGAGTAGGGAGCGTGGCTGCATCCAGACCACAGAGCCTTCTGGAGCCAGGAGGCAGCAGCCTGATTCTCGTGCTGAGGGCCCTGGGTGGCCATAGTAGACTCTCAGCAGGGCACCAACATGATCACATTTGCTCTTTTGTTGAGGACAGGTCATTGTTTTCACTAAAATGTTGTGAAATATTTTCCAAGACGTGGTCTACAAAGACTACTACAATGAATACTTCTTTTGAATATTGCTTACTTTAGGAAGTAAACATTATTGCTATAGCTGAAAAGCCCCACAGACTGCTCCCATATCGCATCTCCCTACCTCCCCTAAATGTTGGTAAGAATACGCTGCTGGTGGGCATGTCGGACGGCACAGTGGCATCTTAAATGTTCTCGCCACACACACAACGATAGTTATGTGATGTTAATGGAGGTTTTAGCTAAAGCTAATAGATATACCTATATATACACGTATGAATATATTGCAACGTATAAATGTATGCAATCAACACATTATATATCTTAAGCTTACACAGTGTTATATGTGTCACTTATGTCCTAATTTTAAAAAGTAGCACTTCAGAGAACTTCAGAGGACATTTTGGCAGCATTCAGTGAAGTTGCAGGTGTACATCCCCATGTCACCCGATAATTCGGGTGGAATTGCCTGCACAGGTGAGCACGAGGAGATGTGTGGAAGGAAGTATATAGCAGTAAGTGTTCTGAAGAATGATGAAAATCTCCCTTTCCATCAGCAGAAAAGTGAGCCACTCTGTATGGCTTGTTTATACCATAGAGTGCTGTTGTGAAAATATGAGATCCAGAGCCTCCTGCATCAACACAGATCAGTCTTAAAAATACAATGCTGAGGGGCACCTGGATGGTTCAGTTGGTTAAGCATCCAACTCTTGATGCTGGCTCAGGTCATGATCTAACGGTTTGTGAGATTGAGCTCCTCATTGGGCTGTCTGTTGACAGCGTGGAGCCTGCTTGGGATTCTCTCCCTGCCCCTCCCCCCCCGTCTCTCTGCCCCTCCCCTCCTCAAAATAAATAAATGAAACATTTAAAAAAATAACAATTTTTCATAGGGAAAAAAGTGTCAGAAGGCATACGTGCAGCATACCAACACTGACATGAGGTTTAGAGATGCACACAGTGGCTCTGCATTCTGTCACAGACACATACATGCTCACGTCGTAAACAAACAAAGACATGCACGGGAGTATACACACCACATCCCTCAGAGAGGCTGTCTTTGGGGCATGGCCAGCGGAATAGGATTGGAGAGTGGTGAGAGCTTCTGCTGAACCAATACTTTCTCCCCCCCCCCTTTTTTTTTAACGTTTATTCATTTTTGAGAGAGACAGAATGTGAGCGGGCAAGAGACAGAGAGAGAGGGAGACACAGAACCCAAAGCAGGCTCTGGGCTCTGAGGTGTCAGAACAGCGCCTGATGTGGGGCTGGAACCCACGAGCCGTGAGATCATGACCTGAGCCGAAAGTCGGCCCCCTAACCGATTGAACCACCCTGGTGCCCCTGAATCAGTACTTTCTTAAGCAGAGTGGTGGACACATGCCTGTTCCTCATAATATTCCTCAGAAATTGTTTTAATAATGTATTCTGTTCAACCTAGTACTTCCCCTAATTATCATTTCAGCATGTAATCAATATACACGTTATTCATGAGATATTTTTCCTAAGACTTTTTTCCAAACTAAGTCTTTGAAATCTAGTTTGTATATTACACTGACGGCACAGGTCAGTTGCAATGACCTGTATTTCAGATGCCCAACAGCCACACTTGTAATGGCTGCCATCTTGGACAGTGTGGGGTTCACACATCTCAGGTAGGGATCATATTGGGGGACCTCTGAGATTCCTTTCTGAACCTGAAAGTCAATGATGATGATGATGACGATGATGAGGATGATAATTCCCACCATTGATTGAGCATGTGCCAGCACCTCATGCTATTTCCTTCAGTCCTCACATACAGTTACTCCCTTTCGAAATGATGGCAAGACATTTGCAACCATGTGGGTGGAACTAAAGGGGATTATGCTAAGCGAAGTAAGTCAGTTAGAGAGAGACAAATATATGACTTCACTCATATGAGGACTTTAAGACACAGAACAGGTGAACACAAGGGAAGGGAAGCAAAAATATAAAAACAGGGAGGGGGACAAAACCTAAGAGAACAAACGGAGGGTTACTGGAGGGGCTGTGGAGGGGGGTGGGCTAAATGGGAAAGGGGCATTAAGGAAGATACTTGTGGGGATGAGCAGTGGGTGTTATACAGACGGGATGAATCACTGGAATCTACTCCTGAAATCATTATTGCACTCTATGCTAACTAACTTTGATGTAAATTAAAAATCAACAAATCAATAAATAATAAATAAAATGATGGCAAGACATAAAGGCACAAAATTGACCATTTTAACATTTAATATGTGTCTCATATTATTATTTACACTTTTTTGGTATGTCCTAACTATTTCATAATAATTTTGTGACCCACGCGCACACACACGCAGGCTAGCTGCTGACTTTGTGTGGCCTTCTCTGGGGGTGCTGGGGAGTGGGGCACTGGAGCCAGGGCATCTCTTTCTCTCCCATTCTCCAGAGAAGTTTGGGTTTTCCTCGATCACCCAGAGCTTCAGTTGCACCGTCATGCTGCTAAAGGGTCATTGGCATGGCAGGCCGATTAGGTTGGGCTACCCCCAGGCCCCTGGGACGGAGCACCGCCCCCCCCCCCCCACCCGCCCAGCTTATGAGACTGGGCAGTGAACCAACCTGAGGTCAGACCAGTCACGGCTTGAAAACACCTGCCACTTTTACTGTGTAACTCAGGGAGTCATTCCGTCTTCCCAAGCCTGGGCTCTTCATCCGTAGGGTGGGAGACTGGCAGTCCCAGGGGCTGCAGTGAGGACTAAGTAAAATCCCATATGAAAAACCCGGTTGTTTTTATATTCTGTATGGGGAGTTCAGGAGCACAGAGACAGGGTGTCCAGGCCACCCCCCCTACCCCATCTTGGCCTCCTTTTCTCCCTGTCAGCACAGTGGGGGCAATAACTCGGGCTTGCTGAGTGGATGTAATAAAAGGAAAGAGTAGTGAATGTTCAATGCATTGCCACCCTATTTACCAGGGTTACGTGGATGGTGTCATTTCATCATTTTCGTGGTGCCCATATCGTTGAAGGAGACCCAGTCTTGGAGCAGTGAAATGACTCACCCAAGGTCACACAGCTGGTTAGTTGTCCAGTCAGACAGGGGCAAAATGTAAACTGAAAGGCAGGCTTGATTCGTCAGACAGGGCTTTACTCATGGCGCTCTTGAGTGGCTTGGGTCTTCTCTGGACACAAACCCAAGTTCCCCGTGGTCACTCAGGCTCTCAGGATCCTCTGGCTTTTGGCCGTAGCCCAGGCAGTCACCAGGTGTCTGCTCTGCCCCTTGGTCTCTGGGGAAGGACCCTGCTCCACTCTGACCCTCCCTCACTCCAGACCTCCTCATGGGGCTGAATCCTCAGGATCTGGCTTCACTTCTGAGGCCATAGGGTCCTGCATGTCCATTGTCCTGCCAGCAGGGGTCCTGTCCACCAGTCCCTGAGACCTGCCTTCCTGTCACACTGCTGGCATGGTGGGTATCCCCTCTGGAGCGGGTGCACATCCCTGCAAGCCAACCCAGAGTCTGCTCCCAGCGCACCAAGGCTCCTGAGCCTGGGGGCCTTTCCAGGCCGCCACAGTGCAGCCCTGCGGTATCAGTAAGAGTTCAGACTCTGGGGTCAGTTGCCCTGGCTTTGAACCCTGAGGGAACTTACCTTGGGCATATTTCTTAACTTCTCTTGGAAGTAAAATGAGGTTAACAGCGCCTACCCTCCCAGAGTTGTCGTGAGGATTAAATGAACTGATGTGTGTGAAGAGTTCAGAGCAGGGTCGGGCACAGAATGAGAGCTCAGGGAATGTCCACGATGATGATGGTGATGATGATGATGATGATGATGATGTGAATTTCATTGCCCTGAAGTCTGGGAACACTTCGCTTTGTCTCTACTTGTCCCCCACACCCTGGGACACTTCAACAGTAGACCTCATTCTAAACAAACAAAACAAACTTACCCAGTTTTATAGAAAGAAATGAGGAACAGTCTTTGAGTCGATGGGAGAACATCATATATTCTAGGAATATTCTAGGAGATATTTTTCAAAGTTTTCCAAACTGTAGGTCAGGACCTTTTAGTGGTTAATGAAATCAATGTAGTGAGTCGTTGCCAGGATGCTTTTAAGAAAATAAAAGAGAAGAATTCTGAAACAGAGGAAAATATCAGAGTGCCTGGTGGGTATTAAAAATAAATAATGTTGGGGCGCCTGAGTGGCTCAGTCAGTTGAGCTTCTGACTTCGGCTCAGGTCATGATCTCGCGGTCCGTGAGTTCAAGCCCTGTGTTGGGCTCTGTGCTGACAGCTCAGAGCCCGGAGCCTGCTTCAGATTCTGTGTCTCCCTCTCTCTCTGACCCTCCCCCATTCATGCTCTGTCTCTCTCTGTCTCAAAAATAAATAAACATTTAAAAAATTAAAAAAATAATAATATTTTCTGAAACATTGGTTTCAGTGTTACAGGTATATGTCTATTGAAGGGGGAATATTGTGTTGCAATGTAAATGCATTTCTTATTGTGGGTCATTGTCAAAAAAAGTTTGAAAGCCAGTAATTAAGGCACTACCGTGGGGTTCCGAGGAATCCCATTTCGCTTGTGAGTTTTTATTTCTTCATTTCCAAGCATGATAGAATATATGTGTAAGGCATGGCCTCTGTCTCCTTCCCTGCAGAATCAGTTTCTCTGGGCCACCTGGACCTCACGGAGCTCATCGGTGTCCCCCTGCCCTCATCTGTGTCCTTTGTCACGGGCTATGGTGGCTTCCCAGCCTACAGCTTCGGGCCTGGTGCCAACGTCGGCCGCCCGGCCAGGACCCTCATCCCTCCCACCTTCTTCAGGGACTTTGCCATCACCGTCACGGTGAAGCCCAGCAGCGCCACAGGCGGTGTGCTCTTTGCTATCACGGATGCCTTCCAGAAGGTCATCTACCTGGGCCTGCGGCTCTCGGGTGTGGAGGATGGCCGCCAGCGGATCATCCTCTACTACACAGAGCCAGGCTCCCACGTGTCCCACGAGGCTGCTGCCTTCCTAGTGCCCGTGATGACCCACAGGTGGAACCGCTTTGCAGTGATTGTCCAGGGCGAGGAAGTGACCCTCTTCATGGACTGTGAGGAGCACAGCCACGTCCCCTTCCAGCGGTCCTCCCGGGCTTTGGCTTTCGAGCCCAGCGCGGGAATCTTCGTGGGCAATGCAGGAGCCACGGGGCTGGAGAGATTCACCGTGAGTCTAAGCCTCGCAGATCAGGGAGGCCAGTGGACACCACGCGATAAACATAAGCAACTATTCCTGTTAATTATTTTTAAAAATATTTTTTAATGTTTATTTATTTCGAGAGAGAGAGAGAGAGAGATTGCAAATGGAGGGGCAGAGAGAGTGGAGAGAGAGAATCGCAAGCAGACCCTGCACTGTCAAGCGCAGAGCCTGATGTGGGGCTGGAACTCACGAAACTAAGAGATCATGACCCGTGTGGAGATAGAGTCTGATGTTTAACCAGCTGAGCCACCCAGGCGCCCCCTCGTTATTGTCTTATCCTTACAGCCTCAAGGAGGCGTGTGTGGGTGGTGTGGAGAGTCCTAGTCCTGGAACCCCAAACCTAGATTCCGGTGCTAAGTTTCCAATTTAGCCTGATGACTTCAGAGTGTGGATTCTCTGGGTTTTCTTATCTGTACACTAGGATAAGAAGACCTACACCCTGGAGTTGTAGATTTAAGTGGGATAGCCTGAGTGGAAGCTCTTTGTGCATTTTTTAAAAATGTGTATTTATTTTATTTTTGAGAGAGAGAGAGAGAGAGAGAGAGAGAGAGAGAGAGAGAGACAGAGACAGCATGAGCAGGGGAGGGGCAGAGAGAGAGGGAGACACAGAAGCTGAAGCAGACTCCAGGGTCTGAGCCGTCAGCACAGAGCCCCATGTGGGGCTCAAACCCGCTAACAATGAGATCATAATCTGAGCTGAAGTGGGATGCTTAACCGACTGAGCCACCCAAGTGCCCTCTTTGTGCATTTTTAAGGCATTAGAAAAAGAGGAAGGCTTATTATTCCTTCAGTGACTTTTCCTTTGGAGAGGGGCAGCGGTTACATTGAAGTAATTTCTGCAAAGGTGGAGTAAACTAGAATGCCAGAGTGACAGGTCATTTCTCTCTCACCTTTTAGACAATGTGCCCTGAAAAAATAGCAGAAAATTGACTTTCCTGTCAAAATGGGCTTTTATGAATAAACCATTCTAAAGAAAATCCCTGTGTTATTGTAGTCACGCATTTAGTCAGCACCCATGCTTCTGATACCTCACCTGACTGGTACAGGACAGTACCATGTGGCAGAGCTCAGGTATATTTGCAGTACGTGGGGACACAGTGAGTGAATCTTAAGAAGCTAAAACCCAATTACAATTTTTCAACACTGACTTTGGAAGCCTCATGGAGAATGAACTGTCAGGTGTGGAGAGAGGAGGCAGGAGTGGAGGCAGGAGGCTGGCTGGCCGCTCTTCTTCCCAGGAGGCCTTCCAGCCAAGAAGCTTCATGCTCCAGGGGAGAGACACTCTGGGAGTGGGGAGACGTGCATCTTAGGGCCTGCCGGACAGGTTGGGGACCTGGGGCCAGTTAGGAGGCTGCTGTGGCAGTCCGTGCTTGGAACCCAGTACTCCCCAGGGGCCTCCCCAGGTAGTGGAGCTCATATTACATTGGCCCAGGGAGAGTCCCCCTAAATGAGAGTGGGCCAAGGGTGGCTCCACTGTCACGGCCACAGGCAGCACATTCTCGCACCCATCCTTCCCCTTGGTCTTCTCCGTTACAGAACAATCGTGGTTCCCACTAGCGGTCACGCTGTAGATGTGCAAGTGGTGGCTTCTGACCCTCTGCTTTTCCCCAGGGCTCCATACAGCAGCTCACTGTCCACCCGGACCCCAGGACCCCAGAGGAGCTGTGTGAAGCCGATGAGTCCTCGGTGAGCACCCACCCCCAGCAGCCAGTCGGCCAGGGAGGGTTGGGTGCCCAGGCAATTCCTCTTCCCCAACGTCATGGAGTCTCTAAAATCTCTCAACTTGTCAAGCGCTGCCTCAAGTCCTATTTTGGGCTTTTTGGATTTTTTTTTTTTCTAAAGTGCTTCAGCTATCTTATTTGTGGGGGGAGGGGAGATTGTGTTTCTTGTAAGGTGTTAGGCTCTTCTATGGCTGTGGCAGTCAGTGGCCTGGTTTCCAGACTTCCTGCCAGGAAAGGGTGTCAGGATTCTAAAATCAAAGTTAAAACTCTAAGACATGAGTGTAAATTCCTATAAAAACGAACCTAAATTTAGCTTTTGTGCCTGGCAAATGAATCAGTTCCTAAGTTGGGGGTGGAATATGGTAGGCAGGGAAAAAAGATGGGCCCTTCCGCTCCTCCCCGCTTCCCTTCTGTCCCTCCCCCTTTTCCCTCCCACTTTGCCCTCCCCACCCCCCCCCTCCGCCTGTCCCTGCTAGGTGACAGTCCTGGGGGGTGCTGGACATAAAGGGATACACTGGCACCTGTCTGTGTCCTCCAGCTGCTCACACACACTTAACACGCTCCAATGCAGTGACAAAGCTGAGGGTGACTGGAACACCGGGGAGGTCCTCAAACCCAGGTTCTCTGGCTCGGGTGGGGGTGGGGGCACAAAGGTGAAAGAAGAGGAACCAGACTAGGTGAGGGGGGGCTGATGCCTGGCCAATGACAAGGGAATGTTAGCCAGATGAAGAAGAAAAGGCATTTCAGGCAGAAGCCATAGCCTGCTACAAAAAGTCGGAGGCAAACAAAGCATTCTTAGAACTTTGGGTGCTGTCAACCCCAAAGCAAAGCATAAGTTGATTTCATTCATTTAGAAACAAAGCAGAAAAGCCCTTCGGAGGTAGAATTTGGCTCTGTAAGAATGTCTGCACTCCCTGAGGCCACGATCCTGGCCTGACATTCAGATAAAGCCGGGAGCAGGGAAACCTTATGTATATTCATTCCTTTCTCTGCAGTGCTGTGAGTACTGGAAAAGTAGAAGCAACCCCAGAGTCCAAGAATAAGGCATTATTTACAAAATGATGGCCCCCAGGCCCTTTGGCTGACATTAGAAGGCTAATTAGGAAGAAGAGGTAGCAACAGGAAGACATTCTCTGTTACTGTTCTCCACTGTGTAATTCCGTGATTCTGGTGACAGCCACGCAAGTGGGAGGGCCTTTGGCAGGGATTGAAGGGACCTAGACAAAACCAAAGTAGGTATGTTAGAGACTGTCCATTGATTGTAGCTTTTTGTTTGCGTGAGCAATAAAATGTGGAAGGAACAGCAAAAAGAGCCAAGCCTGTGCACTGTACACATTCTCTCTCAGTTCCGCTCTTCCTGTCTCTTTTTCCCTCTTATGCGCGCACACACACACACACACACACACACAGAGTTTCTCCAAAGGAGTCATCTTATGTGACTTTCCCACTTGTCAACTGCTCCCCCTGTGCCCGGCATGATTTATCTCCATACAGGGGTCGGGAGAGACCAGCGGGCTTCAGGAGACAGAGGGAGTGGCCGAGATCTTAGAAGCTGTCACCTACACTCAAGCCCCGGTGAGTACTGGCTGGTAAGCCATACCTTCTCTGTCAGCTTTTAGAGGCTGAGTGCCCAGAGCCTTAGGTCTGACATCTCTGTTCTTAGATCTGTGACTTCCATTGTCGGCTCATCTGGGCAGATTGGGAAAGTCCTGGCCGAGGGCATTTTGCCAGATCTCCAGTGCACTGGAATGCCAGTTGTCTCCCGGCCACCTTGTGCTATGGCCACAAGAGGACTGTCCAAAGGCAGATATTGTGTCCTACTGCCTCCAAGCTCTGTGAACTTAGCAAACACATTCAACCTCTCTGAGCCTCAGCTCCTCTTCCATAGAGTGATAATCAGAGTCCTAGCTCCTGGGGTTGATGTGAAGGCCAGATGACGCAGTGCAGGGCCGGGTCTCAACCCAGTGTCTGGCATGAGGGAAGTGGCCCTGAATGGGAGATGATGTAGCATTTGCTCCAGGCACTGGGCTGTGAGAAAGAAGTCAGGGCTGCCACTCCTGTGAGATGTAGAGTCTTCTCAGGAGCTCCCGTCTGGCCCCATGGGAAAGGCAGCCATCCTCCCAGTGGTTGGGGCCTCCTCCCTCCTGGGAATCCACCCTGTGGCCTAGACAAGGAAGTGGTTTTGAAAGCACTGAGTCAGACTGTGGAGACAGCGGGAGCGCATTTTTAATGAAAACAAGCCAACAGCATCTGAGTCATTGAACACAGAGGCCCGGTAATCTGGCACATTCTATAGACTCATCTCCGATAAAGGAAAAGAAGGAGGTAGAAATAAGGCAGAGGCTATAAATTATAGATTATAGACCTGTGGGAACAGAGGTTTGGGTAGGGCAGAATAGAATTGTAATCTGTTAGTGCTCTTTCTGTAGTGAGGTATATGGAAAACTACCCTTTGCAGGGCAAACTGAGACCCAGGCAGGGGAAGAGACTGGCCCTTGGGTACCTGGGCAGAGCCGAAGCTAGAGCACGGGTCCCCTGATGCCCCATCCAGGGTTCAGGCCACAACCCTGTGCTTCTGGCCTGGGCAGTAGTGCAGAGGTTTATCCCCAGGACCACAGCCGATTCGAGGGCAGCTGAGATGGAAGAGGCAAAGGTCCAAGGTGGGGAAGGTGGCTGGTCTGGGCAGTGTTGGAACCCTGTGTGCCACGGCTCTTGGCCACCCTGTTGGCATGTCCAGGGCACATGCAGCAGGGCACAGAGTGGTGGTCCTTTGGGCCTTCTGGCCTGATGTGGTGGTACCCCCAGTGCACCAGTTCACAGGTGGGAGTGAGGCCAACTCAGGCAGAGATGCCAGTAACCCACGGTGGCCCTGTGAGAGGGACAGGAAAGGGGAGTGAGGTTTGAGAGCATGAGATGATCGTGGTGACGGGGACTGGTCAGGGAGGGCTTTCTGGTAGAGGAGGCGTTGGAGCCAGGCAGCTCTCAAGAGGGGTAGAGACAGAGAGGGGACGGAAGAGAACCAGGATTTCCCCATACCTACCGTGGCTCTGCTGCTTTTGTATACATGACTTAATGTAATCCTTACAACAACTGTGTAAGGGAACTGACAGCAGACACTTGGAGAACAGGGTGGCTTTGCTAGGGTCATGCAGTGGTGAAGTCAGAACCTTGGACTACAGTACTGCACGTGGGGACACACCGCAGCCGGGAGGAAGTGTCCAGAGAAAAGTGATTTGATGGACTCTTGTTCCTAGATTTCCCAACCCCACTCTCCCCAGTGGTTTTAAGAGAACTGGTGCATACCAGAGTTTCACCAGGTGTGGTTTAGCTCTGCCGCTTGCTGTTTATTGACCTTGAATCAGGAACTTTTTCCCACTCAGTTGAGATGGAGCATGCCTACTTCATAGGCTAGCGCGAGTTACATGACCCTCGTGAAACCTGGGTGGGACTCAGCACATGACAGCCCTCAGTTTATGGCTGTGGCTGTCATTAGTCCTGATAGGCTTATTGTGCCAGAGTGCCCTGTTCCCCTGGGGGTCCCCTTCCCACCACCTGCTTCCTGCCTGGCTGGTGACTGGGGCTGCCGGAGCATGCCAAAGCCCTGTGGCTGTCCTCAGTCCTTAACAGAATTCTCTGTGGGCTGTGGGCCCTGATGCTAACTTGCCTGTTCCTGGTAACAGAATCCCTTTCGCAGGTACCTGCACAGCATTCACTTCCTTTGCCATTTGCAGGGCAGTGTTTTTCCATTAATTCTTCAGAGGAGGCACTGAGGCACAGAGGGGTGAAGAGCTTTGTCCCCAGGGCTGCCTGGCTTGGAGGGGGACAGAGCCAGGTCTCCAGCTTGGGTCCAGATCCTAGAGCTCCGTCAGTAATGTCACCATCTCCTGGAAAAAGCTCTGTGGCTCCCTCTATGCCCCGCCCCCCCGCCACCCCAGGACAGGGAGTTTCCCTCCTCTCTCAGACGTTCCCCTTCCGTCTCTGGCTTCTCTCTTGGAATGAATCTCACTTTCCTGTCCTCACCCTTTCCAATCTGCCACCCTGCAAGACACAAGCCATGACCAGCGAACCGAATCATGGACTGCCTAAGCAGTTAGGGACTTAAAAAGCCAGCCCTCCTCACCTCTTTCCCCATTTAGGGCAGGAGTCCCTGCTACCCCGTTCTTCCCCCCTGCTAAGTCAGCTTCTGTTGACACACCTTTCCATTTCTGGAAAGTTCTATCATGCCTAGTTAGAATTAATGTCCCCACGGTTCTCAGCTCTGGCTGTGCATCAGAATCACGTGTGTGTCTTGGCAGGTGGTGGGGGGGCCGTGGTGGGGGGACAGTTGCTGCCTACCTGGACATTCGGATTCTGGGGGAGTGAGGTCCACCAAAGTGTAAAAGCGCTGCAGGTGATTCTGATCCACAGCCAGGACCTCTTTTCCAGCCACACCCAAATGCTCACAGTTTCCCAGACTCTATACATTGCATCCCTTCATCCAGGCCCCAGTGGTCTGTTTGCCTAGAGGGCCCTTCCCCCGCCCTCCCCTACCCGCTCCACCTGGCCAATTCCTACTTTTCCTTCAGGATCCAGTCCACAGCCCCTCATCAGAGCTTCCCTCCTGCACTTGGGTCTCACTTCTGCTGTCCCACGTGTCACAGTCAACCACATTGTGTCTGGGTCTGGTCTCCCCATAGTCCAATAATTGAAGGGCAGATGCTCTGCCTTATTTCTTCATTTCTCTATCCCCCGGGATCACCTAAGGATCTGGCGCACAGGAGAGCCTCAGGAAATACGTGTGGAATGAGTAACTCTGTTGTTGAGAGAGAGGCCCAACAAATCTCTACACTTTTAATACAAAGTCTATACACCCAACAGCCCCGTTGTGTCATAGACCACGCTGGTTCCACATCCACGCTAGCCCCTGAAAACCACAGCCATCTGCTGGAGCAGGACAGCTGCCCTAACCACCGAAGGTCGGCTTACCAGAGTCACGCTCTGCCTTGAACAGGGCATTATAGCTGACTTCTTGGGAGTGTGACAAAAGAGGGTTTGGGCTTGACAGGCTGGAGTCAGGGATTTCATACAACAGAACCTTTGCCATCCTGAGTAACAGAACTCAGCCCGTTGTTCCCTTGCTATCCTGTTTCTCATACCCCCACCTGCCTGCCTTGTCCCAAAGCTCAGGTCCCCTACAGGACACCATCAGAGAAGCACTGCAGGGTGCCCCATGCTCCTGGAAGGGAGAGAAGAGGAAGTGCCTGGGGCAGGGCCCTTACCACCCTGCTGGGTCACCACCACAGCTGGGGAAGTGTGGGGAAGACCACTTGGGAGTTCTCCACAGCCTTCCTGCGGTGGCATCTACTCTCTGCTGCCACCCCCCGCCCTGGTCCTGCCTCTGTAGTGCAGCCTCCCGGTCTCTTGGCCTAAACCTCAACTCTTTCAACCCTCAGATCCATGCTCCAGTTGGTGTCAGGGTGAACTCCCCACAGCACAACACTTCTCTTGAGCCTGATATCCCATGAAGGCCCCAGGTCCAAGGCCAAACTTCTCACCAAAGGGCCGGCCTCCCCGCTCTCTGCCTCTCCTGGCTCCGGCCCCCTGCTTCCCTCCTCCAATCCTTGAACCCTCACCAGGCGCAGGTTGCCAGGCCCTGAAGATGCTGTGTCCTTTCTTACCCAGCACCTCCCTCCTTCCCTGGCTGCTGAAGTTCTCCTCATTCTTCAATGCCCAACTTCTTGGAGGTTTCCATTCCTGCTTCTACCCTGGAGAGTTTACGCTACAGTAACCTAGATTTTGTTTTTCAATACATATATAGTCCATAATCGTTACTGAAAAAACTGCCAATTGCAGATGAGCAAAGCAGATAAAAAATCACCTCTAATACCAACACCCGGAGAAAAGCACTATTGAGGTGCTGTCCTTTCTCAAAATTTAAAATTCCAGTGATGTTGATAATAGCTACCATTGATGGGTTCGTACTATGGGCCTGGCTCAGTGCTGAGCGTCTCCATGCATTTTCTACCCTGAGAGTATTACTATTGTCCCGTTTTACAGAAGAGTGAAGTTACATGACTTGCCTGACAAAATGTGGCCAGTAAGTGGAGAGCAGAGATTTGACCTAGATTTGACTGTAAGAACCGAACCATTAAATCCCAAGTTACGGTGCCCATAAGAATCCCCTTTGTTCTGATGGACCAGAGATCCACTGTTTGTACACTGGATTTTGGCACTAAGGAAGTAACCTATTACTAGTCAGGATAGGCAAGTCATGTGACCATTAACAAATCAGCCCTAATACCTCAGTGGCTGAATTTTCTTATTCATACCACGGGTCCAACACCAGTCAGCAGGATCCTTCCATTCACCGCCCTCAACCACTTGAACTCAGAAAGGGATGAGGCTGGGTCTAGGGTTCCTGGATCTTGGGATGATATCATGACATTCATGGCCCCCCATCACCATTTCCATCTAGATCTTGAAGATGCTCTGTGTTTCCAACTGTTGGGGGTTTTTGTCTGTTTGTTTTTCTCTACTTGGTAAGGTTAGTCTAGACATTGTCTGACTTTGGAAAAGTGACACAGACCCTAAAGTTTCCTTGGAAGGAAATCACACTCATCTTCTATTTCATAGGTGTTCAGGACACATCTGGTGCTCACTGAGTGCAGCCTGGTTCATTCATTTGTTTACTCATTCATTCCCTCATCTAACAGAGCTTTATTGGGCACCTCCTCGGTGCTGGCCTAGGGCGCAGGGTCCTTGTGCTGGAGCTTCAGCCAAGATGAGCAGAACCTCTCTGTAAATGGAACAGAACTCAATTCCCCCAGCACATACCTTTTTCAGGCCCTGGGAGGTTCAGTAGTTGCCTATGTACATGGCAGGCGGGTCCAGCCATTTTTCTGGGTTAGTTCAGTACCTTGTGGATATGTTATTTTCTTCAATGATAATCACTGCTGTTTTTTTTCTGCTTCCCTCCCAAGTAAATCCTTTTGGGTCTCATTTTTCCTCCCTTCAGTCTAAAGAAGCAAAAGTGGAACCCTTAAACACACCTCCGACTCCATCCACACCTTCTGATGATGGGGAGCTTTCCGGAGAGCCTGTACCTGAGGGGACTCCGGAAACCACCAACTTGAGTGTCATCCTGCACAGCAGCCCTGAGCAAGGCAAGTCCCTGATATGCCTTCATATACGGTGGTCTTTTAGTAAGTGGTTACTGTGTACCCAGCCTGGGTGATGTATGCAACATAGAGCATCTCATTTAACTTTCCCCTCTGTCCTTTGAGGAAGGAATGCTAACCATTCTCATTTTATAGACAAGACGGGGAGATCAAGTCAGGTTGGGTTACCTAGCTGAGGCTCTTTGGCTTGTAAATGGCATGGCTGTGTTTGAACTTGGATACTTTAATTTTTTTTTTTAACATTTGTTTATTTTTGAGACAGAGAGAGACAGAGCATGAACGGGGGAGGGTCAGAGAGAGGGAGACACAGAATCTGAAACAGCCTCCAGGCTCTGAGCTGTCAGCACAGAGCCCGACGTGGGGCTCGAACTCACGGACCGCGAGATCATGACCTGAGCCGAAGTCGGCCGCTTAACCGACTGGGCCACCCGGGCGCCCCTGAACTTGGATACTTGAACTTTTAACTCCCAGACTCCAGTAGGGACTGAGTTCCAACAGAAAAGCTTACAATAATTATTGCTGCATAATAAATACCTACTGTGTGCCAAGTATTTACATACTTTATCTCCAATCCTGATAATACATCTCCCAGATGGTATTATTGGCCAGGATTTTATGGGTGGGAAAACCAATGCTTGGAAAGGTAAGTGACATGCTCACAGTCACACAACTAGGGAGGGTTGGGACCGACCCAGTGCTCAGGCCTGACTCCAGAATCCCCACCCTTTCCAGCTTCGGCCACAAACTCCTGACTCTCAGAGGATAAGATCGAGTTATCTAAACTCCTACGTGGCTCACGTGGGAAACTGGTGGCCAGAGAGGGGCAGGTGCCCAGCAGGTCAGCGGCAGCCCCTGGGGGAGGTGCTGGCCTCTTGGCTCCCCATCCAGGGCTCTCACTCCTAACTCTTATTCCATGAGCTGTGCAGAGGACACTGGCCAAAACCCAAGATCTGATGTGATCCCCCGGGCAGCAGCTTGACACGTCCCAAGGTCTGAGATTGGTCTGTGCTTTCTGCCTTTTATCAGAGGGGTGGCCATTCCATTGAAGGTACTGCCCGTGCCAGAGCACCAAAATTCAGGGCAGGAAAAAAGGGCCAAAAACCACTCAGACTGCCTGGAGGAGGGATTGGTTGGGCATATTGTATTCCATTCATATGTACAGCCCTGAAATTGGAGATGCAGAAGATTCAGTGTCCCAGGGACGCGCTCATGGTATACTCCATGAAAAAAAAGCAGATTTCAAAACTATATGTGTGCTGTAACCCTAATTTTGGATATGTTATTTATATCTACTTGGATATAGCCATGTGGAGCAGTGTATATGTGTGTGTGTTAGAATAACATACAACAAAATGTTATAGGTCATTATCTGGGTGGAAGGATTGTGGGTGGCTGTTCTTTCCTCTTTTTACTTCTGTGTTTGACAGGTCTTCTGCAGTCATATGTATCATTATTCCTTTTACCTCTGCCATCAGTAAATGAGCGTTACTTTAAAAACGAAATTGGGAGGCGCCTGGGTGGCGCAGTGAGTTAAGCGTCTGACTTTGGCTCAGGTCATGATCTCGATGCTCATGGGTTCGAGCCCCGCTTCGGGCTCTGTGCTGACAGCTCAGAGCCTGGAGCCTGCTTTGGGTTCTGTGTCTCCCTCTCTCTCTGCCCCTCCCCCTATCATGCTCTGTCTCTCTGTGTCTCAAAAATAAACAAAAACATTAAAAAACAATTTAAAAAATAAAAACTAAATTGGGAAGTGTATGGATGAGAGACGGTATACAGTACCGATTAGGAAAAAATTTGTATAATTATTTAACAAAGTCATAATACAATCACTGAGTCAGGGTGTAGCCGTGGAAAGAGTGGCGACAGAGCAGACACTTTGGACGGAAGCCCTGCTCAGCCACCTATTTGCTGTTGGGCCTGGGGCATGTTGCTTAACACTTCCAAGCTTTGGATTCTTTAACTGCCCCCTGGGAGTGTTCCTAATCCCTTCCTCCCCAGGTAGATTAGAGAATTGAACCCAGTCAGGGATGTGGAAGTGGTTTATGAATTGCAAGTGCTGTCCTCCTGGGCCGAATTAGGATCTCTGAGGAGGGGCAAGGAAGTGTGGGGGGCTTCAGGGCTGGGACCAGGGCCTCTCCTAGACTGAGGGGTGAGTGCAGAGGTGGTGGGAGCCAAATGCAGACTGGGACGCAGGTCCAAGCACAGCTCATCTGTTCCCTGTGATCAGCCAGTCTCCTTAACTGGCAGAGAAAAGGCCAAACGGAAACCATGGAGCTTGCTAAAGTGTTTGTGTTCTGCTGGTTGGGTGGACAGCCCAGATGGTGAGGAGAAAGAGGTCTGAACCCTGAGCCCTCTCCCTGGCTGCAAAAAGCCACCTAGTAGTTTTATTCTAAGCTTTTCTGACATCATCTTGACCCATGGCACCCCCATTCCCCACCCTCCAAAGAGTGGGGACTCAAAGGCATGGGATCTGGCCTGCTGCTTGCACAGCACCCCCTGGTGGCCAGAGCCGGGAGGACGAGAGAGAGTGGTGATGTGTGCTGACAATACATAGTTCACTTCTTACCGTGGGACATGCGTGAGCACACCGTGTGTGCAGATGGCCTGGCATGGGGACAGGCCGACCTGGCTTCAGGGCCCCTCCCAGTCACTTACTTTCTGTGGGACCCTTTTCCTCTTCAACAAAGTGGGGTTAATAATAATAAGGTGCTAACGTGCAGATCAGAGCAGCACACCTATGCCATAAGGAGATGGTGGGGAGACTGAAAACGTGAGATTCCTGTCCTGGCTCTGTCCCTGAAGCTGCCAAGTGGTGGGAAGGTCCTTGTAGGTAGGACGGATAGGCTAGTGGCAGAATGAAATGAGACACTGCAAGGGACATGCTTAGGCTGGGGCCCCACCCACTAGCCTGGGGCCCAGCCCATAACAGGCGTGTATTCATATTAGTATAATTTGTTTTTCTTTGCTTTAGGACTCCATTTGTTTTTTATTTTTATTTTTATTTTTTTTTTAATGTTTATTTATTTTTGAGACAGAGACAGAGCATGAACAGGGGAAGGTCAGAGAGAGAGGGAGACACAGAATCTGAAACAGGCTCCGGGCTCCAAGCTGTCAGCACAGAGCCCGATGCGGGGCTCGAACCCATGAACCGCGAGATCATGACCTGGGCCGAAGTCGGATGTTCAACCGACTGAGCCACCCAGGCGCCCCTCCATTTGTTTTTTAAATTGCAAAAGAGATATGTGCTTGTGCTAACAGTTCAATCAGTGCAGAGTTGTATGAATCCCCCAAGATAGTAGTTTCCTTTCCTATCCTCTGGCGGAAACCAATATTAAGCATTGTGGGTTAGCCAACTGTGTGTGGCATGTCTGCGCACACACACACACACACACACGTATCTGTATATTACACACATTATTTAATAATTGCATTAAATATATAATGATGATTATATGTATAATGATAATAACATAAGTAAACTCATATAGTTTTTTTTTTCCCTTTACCCATATAGAACCACTGACAGTGAACATTTATCAATTGCTAACTATATTGAGGGGCTGTCCTCAATGCTCTTTCTGCATTAATGTATTTAATCCTTATAAGCACATAGTCTTCAGAACAACCTTGTGAAATAGGAATTGTTATTTCCGATTTGCGGATGAGGATCCTGAGACACAGGTTAAACGACTCGCCACGGGTCATGTTTCTAGTAAGTGGCAAAACGGGGTTCCCACTCCGCAGCTGGTGCCAGAACCCGTGATCAAAGCACAGTGTAAAATTGCCCCTCAACATCTGTTTTTCTGCAACTTGTTTTTATTTCCTCTTAATCCTTAATCCTGTATTATGGACATTTTTTTCAAGTCAGTAGATAAAGAGATACTTCATTTTTTTCCAAGATTGCAAAGTGCAGTTATTAATTGCAGAATGGCTGCTTCCTTAGGGTCTGGTGAGATCCTGAACGACACACTGGAGGGAGTTCATACTGTGGACGGTGCCCCCGTTACAGACGTTGGCTCGGGGGATGGGACCCTCATCCATGTCACTGAAGAGGTGAGTGAATAGTTCATTTCATTTGCTAAGTCAGTAGTAAGTTTGCTTGTTTCAGACTTGCTGGTGGCTTGCCTTGGGCACCATGAAGAAGGAGGAGGGTTTTAGTTGGATGTCATGGGGACTGCCTCCCTCCTGCTGCTACAGAGGAGGGCAGACTCGGGGCCCCAGAGGCTCACCAGGGATGCACGAAGACAGGAGAGGTGCAGCAGAAGCCTGTCCTCACATCTGCATGGCGCTGAGCACCGGGTCCTCCCTACGGTACCCACCTCCCTCCTGCTCATTTCTGAAGATAAACAGCCTTATCCACCCTTTGAGCCCCTTTAAGACAGAATCCGATCGACTGCACATGTGTCCACCCCGTTGTTGTGTACTCGGCTTTTATCCTCGCAAAGCCGGTTTTCTAAAAGCTAGATA
This sequence comes from Neofelis nebulosa, assembly GCF_028018385.1. NCBI lineage: Eukaryota > Metazoa > Chordata > Mammalia > Carnivora > Felidae > Neofelis > Neofelis nebulosa. Next base: position 33,519,012 of record NC_080793.1, on the reverse strand, counting down.
CAGTAAGGTGCGAAAGTAAAGCACATGTGTTTTTCTCATAGCCGGCTCTGCTGAAAACCCACGGGGTCAGCTCATTCTTTCTGCTCTCCTGGGATGAAACTCAGACACTTCTCATGCTCTCTCAGTCACTATCTGATAATAACCTATTTTCACAGCTATTTCCAAAGTTCAGTTCAACAAAATACCAAAATTCAGTTCCTTTGTCTCCCAAATCCCAAAGAACACGGATCCAGCTCACCAAATGATTTGTAGTGGGGAAAAGGGAGGGGAAAGTCCCAGCACACTGACAATTCTCTCCAAAGGAATTTTTTACCTTTTCCTATATAGCCCAGAGGCAGGTAGTAGGCCTACCCTGATGAACTGATTTCCTTTCCTTGTCTCTTAGCCCGTCCGACACAAGTGGTCTGCTTGCTTCTTCCAGCGCATGGAAGTGTACTTAATTGTACAATGAATTAGTTGTTTTTTAAAAATTTTACTTATTTATTTTGAGAGAGAGAGTGCTTGTGAGTGAGGGAGGGGCAGAGAGAGAGAGGGAGGGAGAGAGAGAATCCCAAGTAGTCTCCATGCTGTCAGTGCAGAGCCTGATGCAGGGCTCAAACTCATGAACTGTGAGATCATGACCTGAGTCAAAATCAAAAGTCAGACGCTCACCCAACTGAGTCACCCAAGCACCCCAGTGAATTAATTGTTCCTAATTGTACTTTATTGTATAGGCCTTTGGGACTCCAGCTAAATTTGAAGCAGAAAGAGTCTCATTTTGAAAATCTGTGACATCATTTTTTCTCTCTTTTTTGGGGAGGACAGTAATTCTGCAAGGAATTCATGCTGTAGGAAAAAAGGGTTCTGTGGTCAAATATGCTTGCGAAATACTCTGTTATGTAGTATATAGCATGTCTTACAGATTCCTTATAAGTCTTGTAGCAAGGAAATCTAACTTTGATCGGCTTAGTGTTTTTAGTGTCTAAAAGAACTACTTTTTGCAAAACAAAATTATACAGAATAACCTGTGTCCCGCCCCCAAGTTTAAAAGAAAAAAAAAAAAAAACCTTTGGAAACTGAGATAAAACCTAGTTTTAAAACCTAGCCAAAATTGCTGTTGCTATTTTGTGCATCTGCTGTGTAACCTCCGGAGAAGGGTATGCATTTCCCAGGGAAACTGAGTCACAGGGAGGGGGGGAAGCATGGAGTTCAGTCTGGAGAAGGCTGGGGAGGTCAGAGCTGCTGCCCACACATCTCTGAAGCACCATCAGGGGCAAAGACATTCACTTGTTCTTACAGCTTCTGGATGGGCACATAGGGGAGGTCACAGGGAGCCAGATGCTTCTAGATAGAAGTGTTTAGAGCTGGAGCAGGGCTGGCTCAGAAGACAGGCATCACTGGTCACTGGCATGTGCAAACAGATGCTTGGAATCAACCAGCAGATAACAGTCATCTTGTAGTCTCTCCTGTCCCTGGGATTCTGGGATTCTGGGACTGTCATGGGGCTGCAGTGAAGTCGAAGATAAGAAAAATGCTTTGAGAAAAAGAAGCTAGAGAAAGGCAAGCTGATAGAGAGAGGGGTGTGGGCAGTCTGTTCTCTCCAGCCACAGGCTTGTTGATCAGGGCCACGGACTCAGTGATGTGGTCCCTCGCGATGCTTTTGTTCCAGAGTGTGCACACTGAAGAAGGTTTGGCAGCCACAGCAGCGGCCGGGGAGGCGGAGGTGCCCATCAGCACCGCTGGGGAAGCAGAGGCCAGCAGTGCACCCACCGGGGGGCCAGCCCTGTCCTTGTCCACTGAGGACATGGGGGAAGGCGTCACTCCAGTGAGTAGCTCAGAGTCCATTCTCCACCTCACCTGTTTCTGAGGGGTCGTGGGCATCTCTGTGGGAGGAGTCACTGGGTTTCCTTACCAGTCTGCAGAATTCAGAGTGACAGCCTTGTGGGATCAGATCTGAATAGACATGGATTCGGAGGCTGAGGCATCTATTGACTCATCCAGGTGTTTGTGGAGTGATGTGTTGTGCTGTGCACAGGTGCATAAGATAGACCAGTTCTTGGGAACAGAGTGGTAAGAGGTGCAATAGAAGAAGCACCAAAAGGGGCCGAGAGCCCAGATTTTGGTTCCTGCAAGCCTTCCTGGAGAAAGGATGCTGAAGGTAAGACCATGAGGACACCTAGAAGGAACCTGGCAGATGGGAGTGAGACAGGTGTTCCAGGAGGGACGCCAGCAGGAACAGAGCCCTGGGGCTGTTAACACGAACATGCAAAGAGGTCCTGTGTGAGCAAGGGAAGGTAGGGAATGTGGCTGGAGAGGCCTCTGAGACCTGAGAGCCGCGAGTCGGAGCTGGAGCATGTTCAGAAGTGGGGAATCACTGAAGGGCTAATGGCCAAGTCAGAGTAGGATTTAGAAAGTGGAGAAAGGGTGGGAGAAGCAAGCCTGGGGTCTGTGTTGTGGTCTAGGCAAGGGGCTGGGATCGGAGGCCGTGTCATGGTCCAGGTAAGGGGCTTGGATCAGAGATCAGAGGAAGTGGTCAGTGAGGCCAGCTCACTCCTCTAACGAGAAAGAAAGCTGGGTTTTGCTCCAGCACCATGACTTGGGCATCGGTGAAAGCCCCCCTCCTAGGAGGAGCGAAGACGGTAGGGACCGTGGTGGGTGGCCCTGAGGGTGATGGGGAGGAGCGGGGTGAGCCACACAGGGGGCATGCTGTCCAGGGACTCCTGCCTTGAGTGGTGTGTGAGGTGTGGATTTCTGCGTGGGTGCCACATTCGAGGCAGCGGTGTGGGATGAGGTCTTGGATATACAAGCGCTTTGAAGGCGAGGAAGCAACAGAGTGCAGGTGCCCGACAGGCCTCTGCTGTCTGCCGCCTGCAGCCAAGCCGACCACAGTAGATTGCTGCTAGGTCCCTCATGATGCCTTTCCATTCAGGGTGCAGATGCTGAAGAAGGCTCGGCAGCCACAGCAGCTGAAGAGGCCGAGGTGCCCGTCAGCACGGCTGGGGAAGTGGAGGCCGGCAGCGTGCCCACGGCGGGGGTGACCCTCTCCGTGTCCACCCAGGGCCTAGGGGAACGGGTGACACTGGTAAGGAGTGCAAAGTGCTGCAAGGTTGAAGTTGCCGCTGGGAGCAGGTCCCGGCCTTCATGCTGTTCCGCACACCCCAAGGAGCCTGCATGGGACACTTCTCTGAAGGGGAGTCGGCCGAGGCCTGGGTACACGTGCGGTGGAGCCCTGTTGGCCTGGGGACCGTGCACGCTGGCAGTCCCAGCAGGCCGGTGGGAAGTGAGGCTGGGGACAGGTGGAGAGCCAGCGGCGGGGGCAGTCCCAGGGGCCCATTACCCACCACCTCCACCAGCAGTGGGGCAGGAGCTGGGGCGTGAGTGGAAGAGGTGATGACAGCACAGCCATGGCCTGTTTCCGGGCACAAATGCGGGCTATCAGAGGGTAGAGGAAGGTCAGGGTCCAAAGGCAGGGGCAAGCATTCTCAGCCCTCTTTTTAGGCAGCATGGAGAGTGTTTCCAGCTCATGAAGGTGGGATACAGATACAGGACACTTGGCAGGTCTGTCCCTGTAATGTCATCATAGTGGCTGTCCTTCAGGTTCTCCAGACTCAACAGACTCCAACCTGGACTCCTCATGTCCGCTCCTCTTGTGGTCCCACCTCAAATGATTGGGACCCTCATCCCCTAGTTACCCAATCCAGAATTCTCTTCCCTCTACCTTATTCCCCACATCCTGTCAAGCATCAAGTCTTGTTGAGTTTTTCTCCCTGTTGTGGACCCGCCTCCTTCCCCTGCCCCTTTCCCCATGCCAGCCCGTGGACTGAGACCACATGTCCCCCATCCAGGCAAGGGCTGAGGTCCCTGCCTCACCTGTCCATGCTCTCCCCCGACTCCTCCTGCAGGGGCAGCCCTGTGCATGGAGCCTTCCATCGCCCTCACTCCAGACCCTGCTCCCCCACCCAGCCACAAGGCCTTGCAGGGTCTGGCCTGACTGGCCTTGGTGACCGCATCTTAGGCCACTGTCTCCCTGGTTCTTGGGGCTCCCACCTCACTGACTTTCTTTCAGTTTCTTGAACGTGCCTCTTTCCTTAGAATCTTCCCATACCGTGCCCTCTCTCCCTAGAACCTTTTCGCCCTTTGGCCCTGCCTTTAATGCCAATTTATCCTTCAGAGTTCAGCTCAAACACCACTTTATCATGGAAGGACCATCCTAGAGTGTGAAGTCTCCTCCTCAGACACGTTCATGGGGCCCAAACTTCTCTTTGGAAGGCCTCATCGTAATTGTAATTAATAATAATCTTGGTAAATGGTTCATTCCTGGCTCCCTACAACCATAAGCTCTGCGAATACATCTAGTTCATTGATCTGTCTTTATCCCTGCACATAGATGGTGGGTACTCAGTGGATATTTGCTGCATGAATGGAGGGGTTGTCTGGCCATCAAATATCAACAACATTGGCCTTTGAGATCACTCCATCCGTTTGCTCCCAGCCTTTTCACCTTTGGTCCACGAGGGAAACTTTGCAGTGGGGATGCTTACCTGACCAACTAATAGCGCTTCCGGGCCCCTTGCAAGTTATGTGGATTATTTTCATTAACAAAGTGGCTGCCACCACCTTCTCTACCTCCTCTTCCCCCTCCTCCTTCTTCTTCTCTTTCTTCTCTCATCTTTGACCCCTCATTCCTTATCCTTCCCCTTCATTTCCTTCCTCCCCCCACTTCTTGAAAAGCAAAGCACTTGTCATGGGGTGAGAGAACTAGGGAGCGAGAATTGACTCAGTAGAAAGCAGCTACCCCAGAGCTAAAGATGTGCAGGCTGAGGCCAGGCCCTCGGCACAGGTGTGCTGTAGGGGAGCCGGGAGGTGGGTGGACTGGCCTGACAGGCGCCCTCCAGCCTGGGGCTCCAGGAGTCCGTGGGCCAAGGCAGGTCTTGCCTGAGCAGAGCTATGGCCGTGTTATCCATCTGGCTGTCTATCTGGCCATGCTATCTATGTGGCCGTGGCTTCCTCCCTGCGCTCGCACACCCGCTGACCCAGGGGTATAGAAACGGCGGCCGATTCTCATGCCAATTTTGTTTCAGGGTCCAGTCGGTGAAGAAACGTTAACAACAGCTGCAGCAGAAGCGTCCCTCAGCACTTCTGAGGAAGAGGAAGCTCGTGGTGTCCCTACAGACGGCCTGGCTCCCCTCGCACCCACAGCGGCCCCTGAGCAAGAGGTCACTTCTGTAAGTGGTTCTGGTATCCCGTCCGCCTCACAGCGGGGAGAGGGGTCAGTGTCACGAGACAGGAACAGTGACTGGCCCTCCCCAGGGGCAAATGCAGCCCTCAGCTCTGTGAGAGCACGTATCTGGGTAGGTGCCGTTCGAGGAAGGCAGGGTGCGGTGGAAGCAGCATGACAGAGCGGGTCAGAGAATCCGAGTCCCGACCCTGCTACCTCCTAGCTTTGTCCAGGAATTTTCTCAAGTCAGAATGGGTTGCTGGGGGCAGGGGGGAAGGAGCGCCCCATCACCAGAGGGGATGCATTTGTTGGAGGGGGATCCTGAGTCTGTGAGTCTGTGCTTCTGCGAATGTGTGGTGGGTAATGACGGTCGAAGGTAAGAAAGTGTTGTGAAACGACAGTCACCCAGACTCTCCGGCAGCTGTGTGCACGTTGCGTCACGGGTAAGGTGAGGTGACTCTTCTTGTTGGTTTTTCTTTCCAGGGTCCTGGCGATGAGGAAGACCTAGCAGCCGCCTCCACGGAGGAGCCCATCCCCGTGGCTGTGGCAGAAGAGCTGGACAGCACCCTCCCTGAGGGGCCCCCACTTCCCGCACCCACAGTGGCTTCTGAAAGAACGGTCACTCCGGTAAGTGGCGTTAGAGGCACGGAGATTTGCACGGCCGTTCTTACAGGGGAGAGAAGGAAGGTCCTGGGAGGGACTGCCCCTGGCTGGCTCAGAGCGGGTTTCAGTTTGGTTCATAAAGTTCCAAATTTGGGCATTTGAGGGGCGTCTATCCTGGGAACACACAAGGAAGCTGCAGTTTGCAGAGGAAAAAGCAAGAGATAAAAATCTAGGGCACCTGGCTTCATGTCCCAAATCGTCCTCCATTTCAAATGAGAACTTCCTAATAGGCAGAGCTGGCAAAGATGCAAAGACCCCATTTCAAATGTCATGAGAGTCCCATCCTGAACATGGGGAAGCCTGTAAGACTTGGTGGGGACTTGGAGGTGTGTGTGGGTGACCCTCACGCCCCCTCCAAAGAGAGTTTCTATATTTCTGGGCTATTCCTGTGTGGCCTCTTGCAAACACTTTCTTTACTTTGGGCCTCATTTCCTCAGCTCTCTGGGAGGGTGGCTCTGAGATCATGTCAGAGAACGCAGGTCAGGGAATGTTTGGAAAGCTCTGTACACATGCATGGGGCTGTCACCACTTAACGGCTATAACTTTGTGTTTTAGAATGAGGAAACCTAGTGCTGGTTGTCAGCATGGCGGGTGTGAATCAGAATGAAATGGCTTTCAGATGTCACAATGTTTTTTTAATGTGTATTTATTTTTGAGAGAGAGACAGAGTGTGAGCAGGGGAGGGACAGAGAGAGAGGGAGACACAGATTCTGAAGCAGGCTCCAGGCTTTGAGCTGTCAGCACAGAGCCTGACATGGGGCTCGAACCTGTGAACCTCAAGATCATGACCTGAGCCAAAGTCGGACACTTAACCAACTGAGCCACCCAGGTGCTCCCAGATGTCACTATTTTTTTTTTTTTAATATTTATTTATTTTTGAGAGAGCGTAAGTGGGGGAAGGGCACAGAGAGGAGGACAGAGGATCCGAAGTGGGCTCTGTGTGGACCGTCTGACAGCCGTGAGCCCAATGTGGGGCCCAAACTCACAAACCGGGACATCATGACCTGAGCTGAAGTCAGATGCTCAACCGACTAAGCCACCAAGTGCCCCTAGATGTCACTATTTTTAAGAGACAATCTGGTGACCAGATAGGGCATATCAGCCTCTCAACAGCACTTGGTTACCCACACTTTCAAAGCCTTGACTTGAGCTACAGGCGTGTGACCCGTCACAGTGCTCCAGGGCTGGCCCGTGAGGGGAGGGCCGTGGGATCAGACTCAAGAGCACACTGGCGTCCAGAGTGCCCATTGCTTAAGGACCTCGTCCAGTGGCCCAGTGGTCGTCAGCACTGCTTAACTGTCTCTTTATTTAGAGTCTGTCCATTTGTTTATTGACTTACTCATGGACTCAGCACAGCAATTCAGGGCCTCAGTCCAGACACTTGGAGATAGAGATGGGCATGGCCTCGTTCCTGTTCCCAAGGAGTTCACGGTTGAGGGGCAGGAAATAAGCTGTTTGCACTGATATTTGTGAAGCACTCTGTGTTCCGAGTTTATCTGACCCTATTCATACCACCTCTGTCTGGTACAAGGTGAATGGGCCCCAGTCTGTCGGTGAGGGTTGTGAGACCTCCAGAAACCTGTCTGCTGTTACATGCCTCGAGGAAGCAGAGCTGACTTTCGAACTGAGGCATGCGGGCCAGCAGAGCTCATGCTCTTGAACTTCCCTGAGAGTGTGGTGAGGTGGAAAGGTGTCAGACTGGGGGCCAGGAGGCCAGGGTTCTTTCCGGGAATGCCACTGACCTGTGATGTGTCCTGAGTGTCAATGTTACCATCTGTAAACAGAGGGAGGTAGACAAGAGCTCTGGTTTTTAACCCTCTCGGTACATTAGAGACACCAGGACATTTAAAATGCTGCAGGTGTCTGAATCCACTGCCAGACCAATTGAGGAGCCCCTCCATCTGGGGTTCAAGCTCCCAGGAGATTCTAGCATACAACTCACTGGGACCCACCCAGCTGGCTGTGATGTCATACATTGTGACTGCCAAAACA